>NC_090924.1:261621654-262246654 GCF_040938575.1 Ambystoma mexicanum
TGGTGTGGGCTGCCTGCAGGGGCCGTGGAGGGGGTAGAGGGGACACCTGGGAGGACCCACACTGCCAATTCACGTGTAGGACTCCCCGCACACCACACTGGATACACATACCCTGCTCTGAAAGCGTAATTGCGTGTGAAACTTCACGCGCACCCCCGAAATACACGTACCCCGCTCTGACAGCAAAATCACGTGTGAAACTTCACGTGCACCCCCGAAATACACGTACCCTGCTCTGACAGCAAAGTCGCGTGTGAAACTTCACACGAACCCCAGAAATACATGTACCCTGCTCGCACAGGGCCAATCGCGTGTGACACTTCCCGCAAACCCCAGTAATACACGTACCCTGCTCGCACAGGGCCAATCACGTGTGAAACTTCCTGCGAAACCCAGTTATACACATACCCCGCTCGCACAGGGCCAATCGCATGTGAAACTTCCCGCAAACCCCAGTTATACACGTACCCCGCTCGCACAGGGCCAATCGCGTGTGAAACTTCCTGCGAACCCTAGTTATACATGTACCCTGCTCGCACAGGGCCAATCGCGTGTGAAACTTCCCACGAACCCCATTAATACATGTACCCCGCTCGCACAGGGCCAATCGCGTGTGAAACTCCCCACGCCGGGGTTTACATGTATTCGGAGGGGTGCGCGGGGAGTTTTACAGGCGTTTTCGTGGTTGGGGGCCTGTGCGCCATTCACCACGGCTGGTTTTGGATGTTAAAATCCATAAATACGCTGTGCGCGGAAATGGATTTTAGCGCACGCGGCTGGCGCAGACTGTTGCACGCGCACACCGTGCGCCAGCCGCGTGCGCCACTTGTGCGCTGGATTCTATGAATTACCCCCATAATGTTCACTCTGTCCCCAATACATTTGAAAAATTCAGAAATGCTACAAACTTAAATAAGTTAAGCAACTTCGCAAGTGGTTGATGAACATGCTCTTGATCTGGACTTCACTCTTCTGAGTGTTGAGGACTTATCCACCACCATGGAATTGCAAACCACGGTACTGCAGGACAATTGGCTGTTACGGGAGCCAACATACATTGTATTCAACTGCTGCCTAATTGAGATTATGAAAATGATAAGTAGTGATCAAAAATTACATAGGATGGTTTGTGGGAAGCCATTGGTGAACTTTACCTGTGTAGTTAAAGGCACAAATCTAAAGATCAAGGGTAGCTGAGTGCACAACCATAACACATGTGCATGGTCTATACAACCTATACTTGGAAAAGTGCCTGCTGGAAATGTACTTTGTTCAGCTGCTTTGCTGTTTAGCGAATCAACGTTCAGCAACATGTCAGGCATGGACACAGTAAGAAATATCTTTGGACAATGCTTTTCATGGAAAAAGGCTCAGGCTTGTGGGTGATGCACAGTGTGACAGTCCTAGTTTTTCAGCTAAATACTGCACTTACAACGACCAAGACATGGAAACCAAAAGAATAGTGAATTTGGGCGTCATCCAAGTGTCTGAATATACATCTATGGTTGCAATGGAAAAATACGGGTTCATTAAATCCATTTAACTTCTGCAGTACATAGTAATGCAAATAGGCCAGATAGCCACTGACAGGCACATGGCAATTGCCAAGGTCATCCGGGAGCAGTTCCCACACATACAGCATCAGTATGATATATAGCACATTTCAAAATCAATTTCTAAAAATGTTACAGCAGCTAAAAAAAAAAGGCTACAGAAAATATTTTAAGTTGGTCACATTCTATCAGCAACCATCTTTGGTGGAGTTCAAAAACCTCTGATGGATCTGTAGATATGCTTCTCAAAAAATGGTGCTCATTAATTAACCATTGTTCAAACAAACACTCTTAGGTATAAAACAAACATTTCCACAAATGTACATATGGACCATTGAGCGAGGAGCATGAGAGTAAGAAAAGGTGTTTGGTGAAAGGCTTCCTTCCTCAAACAACACTCAAGAAGATTGTGTATGACAAAACATGTTCAAGAGACATGAGAGGACTCACTGAATTCTGCCACACTGGAGATTTGGAGGTGTTCTATAATATGTGCCCAAAGTACAGGCTTAAAAGGTTGCATTTTTCCAAAGATGGTGTGAAGGCCAGAACAAGACTGGCTGTACTTTCATATATGAGAACATTGGCAGGGAATACTCAAAAACTCCCTCAACTTTCAGTAATCTCTGTTACAACAGGGAGTTTACCAAAAGAAGCAAACAGTGGGTAGTAAAGGTAATCTTCCAGCCGATGGATTTCGAATTTGTAAAAGATCTGACAATGAATATGCTGGCCATTCAAACATATGTAATAGCTCCTGGTTTTGTTCCCAGAGCCCAGTCTATGCCACAGATCGTTGCCAAAGACCTTTGCCCTCCCCAACTTTAACTTGTTGAACGGTTGTCTTCAAGATTCAAATAATGTGTGTTTCCCTTTGTTTTTGTACATAAAGCTTGATTTAACCATTTACACAGTGTTTGTAATTTTTTTAATGGTACAAAGTTGCACAGAGTGTGGTGCAGGGCTCTCTCCCCGGCCGAAGACTCTCTTTGGAATAGCCTCCCTGCCACCCTGCCACCTTCAGATTTTAGCAGGACATCAGGAAATTCCATACACTGGTAAAAAATCTGCTCTTCACCACCTATTTACCTCTTTCACTTCCCTGCTAATCACCACACTGCTGCTGTGACCAATCACCTCACCCTAGGGAATTTTACATGATCATAGTCTCTTCTTCCCAGTCAATTCAAGCACCTCCCAACCCCTGCTGCACTGCCGCGTGGGCCCTTGCTTGGTGGCTCCAGATAGCACGTGGGAGTCGCCTGTACTTGCACTTAGCCTGAGGTTCGCCTCCTTGGCTCTCATTAGCAATTCCCTCCCAGGTGCTCCTCCAGCACTGTTCCACTACTCTGCTCCACCTTCCATACCCATACCCTGCACTAGTCTTAATTTCATTTGCACATCCGGATACAACAATATCCAGTAATGGTGCACCTCTAATGATCACTGTATCAATGCTAGAAAGACTGAGATCATTCCTATCGGGACTCTGATTCCCTATATCCCCCTGTGCTCACGCCACTCTCAATGGGTTATTTTCCATCTTCTTCCTCTGAAGACAGAAACCTTGGGGTGTTGTTCAAATCTTCTCTTTCATTCATTCCTCATATCTTGGACCTATCTTGGACCTAGCCAAGAGGTCCACTTTCACCTTCACCTCCTTAGAGGGATTCTCCCTTTCCCCCACCTTCCCCCAGAAGCTCAATGTCTCTATGTCTATGGTTCTCTCAAGGCTAGACTACTGCAACAGCTTCTGGCTTAATCTACCCTCTTCCTCTGTATGCCACCTCAAACTAATCCAGAATAGGGCTGTG
This sequence comes from Ambystoma mexicanum, assembly GCF_040938575.1. NCBI lineage: Eukaryota > Metazoa > Chordata > Amphibia > Caudata > Ambystomatidae > Ambystoma > Ambystoma mexicanum. Next base: position 261,625,022 of record NC_090924.1, read on the forward strand.
CGACTTATCCTTGGCTTCAAGTAAGGGGACTGTATCTCTGCAGCACTAACATACTCTTGACTGGCTCATGGTTGCTGGAAGGATACACTCGCTCCAACTCTCTGCTGGTCAAACGCTTCTCCAAGCAGAGAGCTGGTGTCAAATCTTTTTCCTCAGCTGTCTCCCTCCTTTAAAGCAGCCTCCCTCTCCCTCATCAACCAGATCTCCTCAAGTTCTGCAAGCTTCTCAATACTCTCCTCTTTGCTTGATTCCCTCTCTCCCTTACGTGCTAACTCCACTTAGATTGGCGGCCAGGTACCTTAGGAGTCCTACCGGGTCAGGGGCTTCTGCCCAATCACCTCCAGCATCCAAAATCCCAGCACTTGCATTCGGCCCTCTCCTTCCTGTGTAGCTGTATCGGGTCTGTTTGCACTTACTGCTCTGGCTGCTGGCATCCCATCCTTGGGCTATCACAGCCTTAGCACTTACCTGTTGTCTCCTAAACAGGCTCCCTCGCACTTCCCCCCTGGGGGTCCCCTAGCAATTCCCATCCCCTTTTTCTTTCCCTCCCTCTCTGCACTTGTTCCGAATGTCACAAGGAGTAGCAGGAGTGTTGTCTATTTTTATTTAGTGTAATTTTCATTTTGCATTGTCCTGATTGTTCACTTGCTCCTTTGCTTTCTTGACTTGTGTCTCTTCTAAACACTATTCAAGCTGTATAAGCATCTCAAAAATGCAAAATAAATAAAGAAATAAATAGTAGGACCGCACAGTATAATTTTGGGAAGGGGACATGTTTCGACAGACCGCTAAACTATTTAGAATAAGGCAGAGACCATTATCAGTAATGTGAGAGACCAGGGGGGAGAGGGATGCCCTTATCTGCGTTCACACAATTGCATTATTGTGCAGTTTGTAGGTGTAGCATGCATGCAGGAATAGCAGCCATCTTAGATATTTGCAGCCCTATTGTAGCCTGCAGCTTAAACGTGGTGTGGCAGACAGCACTCCAGGCCTAGGCCGCGAACATCAGCACAGAAATAGGTTGTATCCCAAACACTAATGAAAAAGCCCAGAGCTACATGGATCCACAAAACCCTTCATCATCGTAAAATGTTGCTACCCTTTGCGCCCGGGGAAGAGTGTGACATGCAAGGCCACAGGAGGAGGGCTAGGTGCCTGCGAACAGTGTGATCCCATGTGAAGGAGGGCACAGGCCTCCAACCCCAAACAGCCCTAATCCTAAATTTTATCCCACAACTGCTTTGGTTCCAGGCCCCCTGAATTCCAGTGTACCAGATAACCCCTGACCTTAAAACCTGCTGAACTTATGATCGATTAAAATATCAGAAAGCAGGATCCTTCTGCCTTCATGCCTAGATCAAGTCTTTTGCACTGCTAGGTGCAAGGTGGGATGAAATTATAGCCCACATTGAGTGTGGGAGACCTTGGCGGAATGCTGCCTGTCTGGCAGCGAGTGAAGTCTGTGCGAGTTAGTGTGACCTTGGCTTTCCCCCAGCACCTGTCTGCTTAGTGCCAGGTGCGCTAGTACATAGAGATAGAGACATAGGCATTTTCTCAGTATTACAATTGTTACATGATCATCTGTTGACCATTGACGGCTGCAACATCACCCACGTGGACGATGATGGATGGATGAGGCAGAGACAAGTGGCCTGGCATGCCCTGTGGAGCAGGTGACCTATGTGTAGGATCTTTCTAACCTGTATGCATTGACGTCATCAGTGATGATGAACACTGTTAAAATGTACTACACATGCAGGTGTTGCCCGGATGTTCTGTGGCAGCAGAGTTCTTTGTTGGCCCTTTTTTCCATTTGTATGGAAAGAAGAAAACTTGTTATCTTTGAAGATAATTACTGTAATAGATATACACATAAGTCAAGTAACCCACAATATACATGCGTTAATTGTAGCTCGGAAGGATAGCTCAGGGACAACGTGCACACCTTGAAAGGAAGACGACACGCAGCAACATAGGTTTGATCCCTGGGTCCGTGCTTAGAAACCTCTGGGTATTAAGCGCATTATAAATAACCTATCATATTGATGTAAATTCTGCTTTTTGCCACAAAAAATGTCCACACTTTCAGACAGAAAAATTCTCCACAGTAATTATATTATTTTTTTTTTTACCATTGCACTATTGCTGTACAGGAGCCTGTCTGCACCTGCACTAGTTGCATCTGTGAAAGAATGCATAAATGTTGCATCACCAGCCGCATTCTTGCCGTTAAAATAGCAGTAAATATTTTTCTATGTGGTATTCTTTCAATAATTCCTTGTGTTTCACTGCACAGCTTCCCATGAATATTGTCCATTTTTGTGGGATGCGCACTCTCAGAAACTAAACTCCCTGTGAACAATGGATAAAGGTTTCCATTGTTGTTTGGTCTTCAATCCACCACACTAACAACTTGAAGGAAACAATATTGTGAATATGCATTTCAATTAATAGTTATGCAAGTGTGGATTGCAAGTGCGCGGTATGCTATGTGATTAACGATGTAACTGCTGAATGTTCAAGTAGACGCAAAGAATTGACATCTTACGTGTTGGAACTTTACTGAATATATCAATTTATTGTGTACATTATATTAAATAGTTTGTACTTATCCTGTAGACAGCGTCTTCAATAGAAATCGGCCAATACTAGTGAGCAATGTATGAGTAATAACCATAATCTGTGACGATTGCCAGACACCAATCTGTCCTTTCCCTGTTGCAGTAACAAGGAGTGATAGGGCAGCCTATAGATTATGAAAATTTGCACATCTGAAAGTGTTGCATTACAAACTGGAACCACTCCCTCCTTCTCACTAACGTAGCACAATGTACGTCGATCATAAAAAATGTTCTGCGAACAATACAAAGACTGTGATTAATCAATTGCTGAAGGGAATAAGCATTATGAGGTGTTTTCGTGGACATTATCTACTCTTTTCATCAATTTGACAAAAATAAAAGTACTTACTACCATTCCGATTATCACTGTTGTCATTGAAATATACGTTTGTTACACTTTTTGGGAAAAGAACAAAAGGTCTTGTTTACTGTGTGAATGTGTGTGTTTATGTTCAAGGTTCTGCATTAGATAACATTATGACGTGGGTGATGACAGTTTTTATTTTAGCTATGCTGCCCACCAACTTCATTGTGATGTCAGCTTGAGGGGCGGGTGATGTGATTTAGTGCTGCAAAGGCACTTGAACTTAGTGCGACGGATCAACGGATAAGATTTCCACAAGATGGCGCTGCATAGGGAGGGGTTTTAGCATGTATAAAAGTGAGGAAAACTAAGCTAAGATGCATAGGACATTTTTTTAAGATGGATCGATGTTGATCGAAAAAATGCATGCCCGATCGATTGGGACAATGACATTTCTGAGCGAACTACCCCTTTAAGCAGATCATCCTCATGCCTTATTGTATCCCCTACTGATTTATTTCCTTCATTCCAAAAATACAGAGGTCATGCCTTTTACTTACAAAATACAGAGGTTTCTCCTTCAAATCCTATTTTCCAGTTCCTAATCTTTAGACAGTAAGAACTGTACATGAGCCTCATTGTTAACCTTTCACATAGAGCGCCCTTCAATCATTTCCTCAACCTCTGCTACCCTTTCTTTTTTTTGATAAAACATTTTATTGGTTTGAGACAAACAAACAAACAACATAAGCACACCGTCAATACAGGTCAGTGATTGTTTCCCACCGTTATTACAGACAATATTTCAAAATTGAGTTCACTGCCCCTTCACAGGAGCTACATTCGATTTCCCCACTTTCTTGGTACCCTGGATGTCGAGGGGCGCCACATCCTCTTTTCTTATTTGCTCATATAGAGTCACCTTTCAGTGGGCGTCTTCCCATTTTTGCCATACCTTTTGCGCCTTGGCCGGACATCCTCTGGCCGTGTATACCCTGTGCTCCATTGCAACACAGATGTCTACGTCTGTCGTCCATTGTCCATAACTCGGAGTCACCTCCGATCCCCATTTCTGAGCAATGTTTCTTTTGATAAGTGCGGTAGTGGTGAACACAAACAGTTTTTCATATTTTGACAGGTCGACTTCATCGTCTATTCCCAACAGTAGCAACTTAGGATCTCTGGGGATCTCCTTACCTAGGGCTGTAGATAGTTCGTTGCAACATGCGTCCCAGAATTGCTGAATTTGTGTGCATGTCCAGAGTATATGAAAGAAGGTACCTTCCTCTGTCTTGCATCGCAGGCAGGTTGGGTCATTTATCCTTCCCCATTTGTAGAGAGCCACTCTAGGATAGTATACTTTATGTAGTATCTTTAACTGTATCAGCCTGAGCCTTGACGATATGGCTACCTTCCTGGGAAACATCAGAGCTATGACCCATTCTTCCGGCAGTATTGTACCCACATCAGTCTCCCATTTGGTCTGTAGAGTAATTCTGTCGTGCCAAAGGAGGTTCTGGCACTATACAGGACTGATGTCACTTTCTGAGTGATTCGCTCCGGGAAGAGGTTCCTTTGGGGTGAATTCCGGGAATGCGGTCATATCAGGGAGATTGCCTTGTAGTGCGTGATGAAACTGAGTATAATGATATTGTTCAGTTTGGGGAAGTGTGAGGTTGAGCGCAAGCTCCGAGAATGGAATTACGATGCCCTCTCTCACGACATCACCCACTGTTAGTGTTCCATGTTGGGACTAGAGGGGCCATTTGGGGAGATTGTATACACCCAGGAGAATTCTGTTGTTCCACAGTGGTTGGGCTAGCGACAGCTTGTTGCCCCATCCCACAAATTTGTGTGCGTCCGTCCAGATTTGGGTTAGGTGTTCCGCATATTGGAGATGTTTGGACGGGCCCTTTTCTTATAAAGATATTGCATGACAGGGTTTTCAGGAGTGTCAATTTCTAATGCGCGGTTATGCGGCGCGGATTCGTCCCCGTGCAATTGGTCATTTACGATTGTCAGTTGGCTGGCCCAAAAGTATGTCTGTATCCGGGGAAGCCCTATTCCGCCCTCCCAAACGGATCTTTGGAGCGTGGCAAGTGCTATGCGGGGGGGCCATCATTCCACAGCAACTTTCAGATTGATTGATCTATTTTCCCGAATACGTTCGGGGGGACGTGAAGTGGGGCATTTTGTAATATGTATAGGAGTCGGGGCAGGGACATCATTTTAAAGAGCGCTGCTCTGCCTAGTAGCGTCAGGGGGAGGGATGCCCAGTGTTGGGAATCTTCCGCGAGTCTCGTCATCACTGGGTGTAAGTTTCTGGGGACATAGTCATTGAGATTATTTGTGACGAGTATGCCCAGGTACTTGAATTGCTCCCTTTCAACCTGATAGGGGCATTGTGGGGGTATCGCCTGTTCTACCTGCCCTAGCGGGAACAGGATGGATTTAGCCCAGTTGACCTGTAGGCCGCTGAAGGCGCTGTATTTTTGTAGCACTCCGGTCACTATGGGACAGGATCTTACTGGATCGTACAGATATACAAGCAAGTCATCAGCATACAGGGACACCCTGTCTTCCCAGCTTTCCGACTGGTGGAAGCCCTTCCATGTCTCAGTGCCTCTCAATAGTATTGCGAGTGGCTCGATTGCTATTGCGAATATCATGGCTGACAGAGGGCATCCTTGCCTGGTTCCCTTTCCTATTTCAAAGGGGTTTGATGTATAACCGATCACCTTTGTGACTGCTGTTGGTGCTTTATACAATAGTTTGACCCAGCTCATGAATTGGGGCCCAAATCCCATTCTTTGCATTATCTCCCAGATCGCTTCCCAGCGTACCGAATCAAACGCCTTTTCAAAATCTACCGCCAACAGGGCTAGTGGGCCCTGAATGGTGGGCGCGTTTTCTATCGCTGTATGTAATCGGTGTATGTTCATGCACGTGGATCTTTGTGGCATGAATCCACATTGATCCAGGTGAATCAAGGAGGATATAATTGGCTGGAGTCGATTAGCTAGTGTTTTCGCTAGGATTTTGGTTTCGGTGTTGATGAGAGAAATCGGTCTGTAAGAACTGCATCTATCCGGGGGTTTGTCTGCTTTGGGTATTACCACTATAGTGGCTTGTCTCAGGTCTCATGGGAGGAATCCCTTGCTGTGGGAAGTTTCATACATTTTAATAGATGTGGTGTAATTATGTTTGTACCCATTTTTTTCCACACCTCTACCAGGAAGCCGTTGGGCCCCAGGGTTCTCCCGGGTTGGAGGTCCGCTATGGCTGCGGACAATTCGTGTCTAGGAGGGCAGTTTGTTCGGGTGTTAGAGAGGGAAGGGTAACTTCCGCTAGGATTGTGGTATCAATGGGGGAGGTCGGTGCTTTATAGAGCTCCCTATAATAGGAGGCGAACCCCTGCGCGATGTCCCGGTCCGCTGTTAAGAATGTGTTCCCCTGTGTCCTAATCGCCCTGACATGTCTGAGCCCTTCATCTCGCTTCTCCAGCCACGCCAGCATTTTGCCCGCTTTATCCCCAGTTTCGTACACTCTAGCCCGCATTGCTGTGTGCGCCTGTTTGGCGTTGTCGAGGGCGATGTTCTGTAATTGTTTTTGTGCTAGTTGCAATGCCCGGAGAGATTCCGGTTGGCCTTGGGATATATGGGTTGCCTCTGCCCTCTGCACTTGCATTTCTGCGTCCTGGATTGATTTAGCTTGTTTTTTCATATGGGCCGCAATCCAGGAGATAAGTTCCCCCCTTAATACCGGTTTATATGCTTTCCATACAGTTGTTGGGCTGCCTACAGAGTGTTCGGTCACTTCAAAGTACAATTCTGTAGTTTTTTGTACATGCTCCAACAGTTCTGGGAAACCCAGGTAGTAACTGTTCAGCCGCCAGGTAGGTGGGGGGTCGGTCTATCGGTGTTGATTTCTATCATGAGTGGGGAGTGGTCTAATATGCCCCTGGGTAGGAATTGCGCTGCACTTACTAGGTGTATTTCAGATGTTGGCAGAAAAAAGTAGTCAAGTCTTGATAATGAGGCATGTGCCCCAGATAGGAACGAGTATTCCCTCGTGTCAGGGTGTAGGTGCCTCCACACATCTTTCAGTCCCATGGCATCCGTAAATGTGGCTAATTTAGTGCGCGTGGAGGGGTTTCTCGCGCGGACATGTGTGCGATCAAGCTCCAGGTTCATTACCTCATTGAAGTCTCCCCCCACTATCACCAAGCTCGAGGGATCTACAGTGATTACGAGTGTTAAGTCGTCGATTAGGGAGGTAAGTAAGGTCGGTGGGGCATAAATGGCTAACATGGATATTGAGCATCCCCAGAGAGTCCCGGTTATATGTACATATCTGCCTCCCGTGTCCTGTGCAACGGTTAACAGTTTGAAGGGCAATTGCCTGTGTATTAGGATCAGGACTCCCCGGGCCCCCATGGAAAAGCCTGAGTGCAATGCTATGCGGTAATTTGATCGCTTGAAAAGGTTGCAGTTCGTGCCCGCTAGGTGGGTTTCCGTTAGGAAGGCTGCGTCTGGTGCATGTCGATTCAGTTGTTGTAAAACAAGGCGCCTCTTAATGCTACTGCCCAGCCCGTTCACATTCCAGGTCATAATCTTAATGGACTTGGTGTTATTCCTGTTGTTGGATTCCATCATATCAGATAGGCATTGGGCGTGGCGGGTTGTGCTGTGTGTGTTGTGTGGTAGTGAACTTTATCTCTCCGGTGGGAGCTAAATCCCGGCCTATGGTGTGCTGTAACTTCTGTGCCTGAGTGGAGCCACGGGCCATTTTAAAACAAGGAACTAAACAAATAACTTCTGATGCAATTTCAAACTCCCCTACCCCCTCCCCATACTCCTCCCCAACATGAAGTATCTGTCGCCCGAACATCAGTCCGAGCTCGCCAATGGTTTGCTCAGACAACAGTTAACAACCCCTACAACTTCTACAACTGTTCCCATGTAACTAGGGGGGTGCGTGTGTCCGAAACGGCCGCTATATGTTTCCTCATCCATGTCAAATACCTTGTCGCATTGTTTCCATCGGATGTCGATTCTCTGCCGTGGGTCCCGCCATTTTGGGTGATCGCTGCTGCCTTGTCTCCCATCTCAGCCCTCCCTCACAAGTGGTGGCATAATGTCATCACGGTTCGGTGGCTGGTCCGGGGGGGTCTCTGGCCGGAGGATTTCCAGGATGCGCGGGTCTGCTTCTTCGATTTGGTCTCCAGTCACCATCTATGTGTAGTTCTGCCCACCTCCACACCTCTTTAGGGTCAGTGAAGTGGAGCGTCGTCCCTTTATGGAAAATTTTCAGTTGGGCCGGAAAGATTAGGCCATATTTGACATTTAGAGAGCGCAGCTGTCTTTTGATTTGCTCAAATGATTGCCTCACCTTTTGCATTTCTCTTGCATAGTCCGGAAATATGGCAATTCTGGAGCCATTATGGGTGATCTAGCCCCTCGTGCGTGCCATTTGCAACAATGCGTCCCGATCTCTGTAATTCAGGAACCGTGCCACCACCGTGCGTGGTGGGGATCCAGGCGGGGGACGCCCCATGGGCACTCGGTGAGCTCGTTCTATCGAGAAGAATTTGGAGAAGCTCTTTTTGTCGAACAGGTCGATGAGGCATTGTTCCAGGAAGAGTTCCATGCAGTCACCTTCGGCCTTCTCAGGCAAGCCTAGGATGCGTACATTGTTCCGTCTCGACCTGCCCTCTCCTTCGTTTACTCTCGCTTCCAGTATCTTCAGGCGGGCTGTGGTTCTGTGGAGTTGTTGCTCCAGGCTCCTTAGTCCATCCTCCGTCCCAGATATACGCTGCTCGGCCTCACCTGTGTGGGACGTCAAAATTTGGAGATCGTTGCGTAACAGCGAGACATCCACGCTTATCCCATCGATTTTCTGTTCCATGGAGGCACGGGAATCGGCAATCGCCGCCATAATGTCCTTCAGAGAAATTGCTCCTGTTTCCTCCTCCATTGTTTCACTGCAGTCCTGCTCTATCGGTGCATTTGCTGCGGCAGTGGTGAATTGATCAATTCTGCTTTGAGTACCGGTTTTCCTGGATTTTTCTTTCCCCATGTCAGAGGTCTTTACACAGGAGTTTCTGTGTAGCATGTGCTGCCAGTGAGTCCGATGTCCGATGAACACCTTTCGATTTGGGCGGCTGTGTGCTGGGGCCAGTTAGGGCTTGGCAAAGGGACAAGTCTTGGTTTGAGGCGCCTCAGGCTCTTCTTTTACAGGTTTCTCACTTACACTCATGCGGTGGCGCAGCCGTGATCACTGCCCCTTCGACCGGGCCTGTCCTCGTGTGCGTCCTATTCAGGCGTAATGCTTTCTCTCTCCCAGACTGTCTGGCGGATGAGCGGGAAGCTTGCCACCCCCCTCAGCGTGACGGGCGTCGGGGTGGAGGCGAGGCGGCAATCCTCTTGCGGGCAACCCCCACGTAGTCCCGCTCGATGCCTCACCGTTTGTTACTGTCCACCCGCACCCCCTCCGCATCGGGGGACGCCCCAAGTCCGCTCTCTGCACCTCTCGTCTCCTTTAGCCGGCGTCCGTTCACAATCTCGTATCTTTGCTGCGTAGGCAGGTTTACACCGGCACGTAGCCCAGCGCCATCTTGGAATCGCTCCCTCGGGACACTTCAGGGAGATCTCTGTCCTCCGAACGCCTCGCCGTCGCACTTTTCGCTACGATTTTCTCACGAAAATTCGCAGCAGTGTTTCCCCTCGCCGATGGTGTGATTAATAATTGTTGTTCGACACGGATGGCAGGCGATTTAAGCAGGATGTATGTAACGGGGCCGTGAGATCGAAGGCTCACGTCCGCATCATTCGGTAGCTGGCCACGCCCCCCCTCTGCTACCCTTTCTTGCCTCTCATCCCACTCTATGCTAAAAACTTCTACCTTTCTGTCTAATGTGTTCACTGCTACTTTAACTTTTTTCAATGGTTACCACTGTAAGCTATTGTTTTTTTACTGCGCTGCTTCATTTCCAAAAGTATTTTCATAAAATGTCTCTTGCAGCTATCTAGACTACCTCCCCTTCCGCTGGGTGACTTTCTTCTTTACCACTGTGCAAACTTCCTCAAGCAGCCCTGTCTGACTGGTGTCAACAAATGAGTATGCCTCATTTAAATTGAAGAGTTGTATGATAATGCAGAGGGCTGGGACGAAGTGCATCAGTGGAGTCTGTTAAACAATGCCTACTTGCTGTCAAAGAGGGAAAGTGACTATCCAATGGCTGATTTCTTTGTATGTTGGATGTAATACACACATGCAAGTGGCTCACCGGTGGTTTGGTGCTGGCAGTTCACTTACTAAAGGTATTTGTTTTCATACCTTTCCATTTCTGTTCATCGGCAGTCGTGAAAGGCCCATGTTCTAGGTGGCTGAGGGGAACCAAAATCAATACCGGCATCGTCTCAAGCAGGAATTGCTACTTCCTCTGGCACCCCCGTGGCCCTGTGATTGTGTACTTGTTGCACACACCAGGCATGATTCATTTGGCTCTAGAACGCACTCTTCCCCTCTCCAATAGAGGCCCAGAGTTGAAACCCTTGTCGATGTAACCATGCGTGCACCCAGATGATCACAAACATGATCTCAGACACAACTCGCCAAGGCCTGCAGAGTAATGCATGATCTGTCTGAGTTGTGAGCCAGGAATATTGGAATGACAGCGTGATGAGTCGAATTGGAAGGATGCCTCCACCCTGGGACGTCTCACTTCTTATCTGGTGGTGGAGCCTGCACTAACAGACTCTACTGCTTAAGTACAGGGTAAAGAGAAAGCCTGGCAGAGCTCTGTTACCAACACCTTGGCACAATGTTTGTTTATTTGTTCATTTATTTTCTTTTTTGGATTTATAAAGCGCCCAGCGGCCCTGAGGCATTGTGGCGCTGTTACAGAATATTCACTTAACAGGTTTAGGAACGACATTACAAGGCAGTGTTATTGTTTCCGATGGTAATAGCGTTCCCTCACCTGCGGGTCTGCTCCCCATTGATCAGGGGTGATAGGTGTGCGTTGTAAGACTGGGCATAAAGACTGGTGTCGTTCTATTAAAAACGTACACAATAGGCGACCAGGTTACATTATTATAGGGACACAAAATCGCTTAGATTATAGTAAAGTGGCACATACATTCTAAAGTATATTTCATAGGAATGCATAGAAGCCCAGCACTTAAGGGGTTTTACACCTCTGCTTGCACATTTCTAGAATTTGCTGACAAGCTCAGGTGCTCTCCTTCAGCCAATCGTGTTGCTTTATTCGAAGTAAGAGTTCGTCAGTAAGTTCACAATGCGCATTGTTATGTGGGGCTTGGCTGTGGTTAGTCTGGCAGGGGGGAGAGTGCATTCTCCTGTTACTGTGGCTCTATTCATTTAAGTGGGCTCCGGGATAATGGACTGATTTGCTGGAGACATTAACAACAGCTATTGAACGGGACAATTGTATTTTTGTCTTGGCATCCCAGCTAGTCATTAACACTCTAGGCAGTCAGGATAATGAACGGAAAGAATTTCACTTGAGAACATGTTGGGAAATGGAGACTCGCAGGTATCAGAATGCATCCCCTTCTAGGCAGCCGGCCAGCTCAGGGAAAACACCTGGGTGCAGAGAAGGTGGGTTGCCAGCTTGTGTAATCCAGCCTCTCAGCACTTCGAGAAAACTGTCTGTTTGGTGCAGGCAGAACCGCCCCGCGTCGCCTGAAAGAGACCATTCTCTGCAAATAAATGCGCCTGTTGACACATAAACACAAATGAAGCACGCTCCATTTTGAGTTTCATTCGAAATATATCCGTGGCCGCCATACTGAAAGTGAGGGCTGTCACGTCGTGGGCCGCAGCGAGGTTAATGGGCACAGGATGTGAAATGGCGAGAGAGCTCCTGGCATTCTCTGAGATCCCTTAATAGATTCTATCAGTGAAGGAAACGAATGCCAAGGGCTGCTGCTTGCCGCAGCGTTGCTTTTCCAAAAAATTGATTACACTGGTTGCATAATAATAACCAACTCGTGATTTCCTGGCCCCTAATCCCATGTGACTACGTGCCCTGGCTAGATTACAAGCCTAACGCCTTGCTGGGCCTTACCATGTATACAAGCAGCATCGGGGAAAACTCTTAATTAATGGGTATTTAATAAAGGGCTCCAATGAAATAAAGTAACAGAAAAACAATCATAATAAGAGGGATTATAAAAGAATAAAGCAACTCAACAAGATAGAGTGGGTATTAACAGTTTTGGAAGGACACCTCAGCAGGTGGGATTTCAGGGACCTGGCAACAGGCTCATCAATATTGGGCCTGTCTTTCCCTCCCTCGAGGGTATCCCTTTCGAGGAACCCTCTGCATTGTAACAAGGGTATAATGTACTCCAACCCCTAAGTTTACGTATTTATACCTGAATTATGTTATCCTCACATGTATGTAACCTTTCTGTACCTAAGACTGCCACAAGTAACAGTGCCACAATGCCTTTGGGCTGTACGTGCACTATACAAATGTAAAAATAAATAATTACGACTTTGGAGGTAGGCATGGCGCTATTAGCTTCCTCCAAAATCGTGTCCGGGTTCCCTGAATGGCAAATTACCGGGCTATTCCGAGTGTGGAGGGCCTGGTAATTGATCCTTCAGGGAACCCGGGCCGGTCCTTCCCCATTCCTATTCGAGCCCCCATATGGCTCAATGGGAATGGGGAGGGAGCTAACAACGGGCCCGTCAATTACGGGCCCGTTGTTAGCTCCCTGGTCCCCTCGCGGGACCCGCTATGGACATCTGGAAAAACCAGACGTCCACAGCGGGTCCCGCGAGGGGACCGCGTAATAGTGCGGAGTGGGTTTAACGGCGCCGGCACCATTACCGGCGCGGTTAAACCCATTCCGCACTTCTCGTAATGAGGCCCATTGTCTAGTCTACCTTCCTCATTGTATCTATATACCCTTTGCACGTGCTTTATAACACCCAGCAGATTCCTACATATATAGCTGAATAGTGGGGAAGAGATGGAGGGGGTAGTACATCACAGACCATGGAGACATCTGTAGAGAAGGGTGGGTCAGCAAACCAGGTACCCAAGTATAAGGACTACAGACATTTCAAAACTGCAGCTGACCTTCAATTGTCAAGCCAAGGGTCAAGGTTGAACCCCGGTTTAAAAAGCAAGGCCACTTACCTTGGACTAAATTCAAAAGAGGAGATGGAGCCAGTCAAGTTGAAAAAGGGAGAGAGTGATGTGATCATATGTTCATAAGCCAGAAACCTAGCAGAAAATAAAGACGCCAATGAATAGGCTTTAGGACTATGCAGGATAGTTTTGCCCCAGTCCATGCAGGAGATTGCGAGCTATCAGTTGTAATTATACAGAGTGCCAAATAACTTTGCCAAGACACGACCTCGTAGTTTCCTGATTCAACTAAGCATTTAAATTGCAGTCTTTACACATAAAATATGCTTATTCTACTATCAGAAAAAACATTCAACAGAAATAGCTGACCTTCTGCGATGGCCATTTGTCATCTTATTCTGACAGGTTTTGCGTTCACTTGGTATTATTTGGTATCAGAGTTTTTTTGTTTGTTTTGTTTTAATACCAGAAATGCTGTGCATAGCACAACAATACACATAGCATGGTCAGTCACCTGAGCCTGTACAGTTATAGAGATAGCTCAACTAATGGCGAGCTAGTTGGCAAATGCGTAATGCAATGCCACATTGACATCGGAGAATATGTGACAAGCAACGATAAAGTAAGCCATGTGTGATTAACTACACAAGCGCAAGACACAGATATACATATGTGTCGCATCCGGATATGGCAGGGCTGGGGAGCCAGATGGGTGAGAGGTCTGTAGGGGTTGATCAAATCCCTTTGTAGGCTAGCAAATGGAGTTTGAACCTTGTTTAGAATAGATCGATAAACTGGGTTGCTTTGTTGGCTTGGCGGGGGCCTTCCAATGGCTAGGAGCCAGTGGCATGAAGGAACAGAAGTGGGAGGTGGATTAGAAGGTGGGGGTTATGTTTTCGTGACCTTCTTACCGCTCTACACGCTTTCGCAGACCTGGTTCACAGTGGTGCATTAGCACGGACATTTGTAAGTGGGTGGATGCCATTGTGGAGGGGGTTTGAATGGAGTCAAATCTCAAAAAGAAAATTGACTTCTCTTTAAAAAAATCAACAGGGCCTACAGTGTTGTTGCCAATTGTGAGACAATGCCATCTATTACGGTGTGCCAGCAAAGATTTTTGTATTTTTACTTTGAAAAATGATGCTCTGCATTCTCTCTCAGAAAATGAACTCTGCTAATCAGGTGACACTTTCTGAATTCTCCATTCTGAAACCATGGAGTACACATGCACACTGTGCTGGACCCTGCCTTCCAGCACATCAGCAGCTGCCATGTATTTTGGCAACATGGCAGCCTCATAGTATGTACAATCCTGAAGCAGACTGCTGGAATCCAAACTATTCCAACACCATTGGGTTGCCCTTAACCATGAGCACTCATGATTCAAAATATATATATGCACTTCCCCATGGCCCAGTAGCAGTTCTTTAGTAAAATATACATATAATGCTATATCCAGTTTGATATAGTGGCCTGCAAGTAAAAACAGTTATACACTGCCCTTACTATCTGATGTCATTTTATTATCTGCTGGTTTCCTGTGACTCCAACAGTTGTCAGAACCTTTGTGTATTACTGTCTGAGTTTGAGGGTTCACCCAATCGGTCCAGCCCTGAAGGCTAATTTTGTTCCCTGTTGGTAAGTATTGACACCGGGCCAGAGAAGCAGGACATACACCCAAGGGGCTCGGTGGGAGCGAGTACATCACAGGAAGTTCTGCAAGAACAATGGGAAAGTCACAACTGGGGCATAGTTACTAAAGTATTGACAATCAGGAAGACATGGAAGGGGTTAAGTGCAGTGGAGATTAGGAGAGGATTTGTCCACAGAGGAAGGGTCCCACCATCTTGGAAATATTTAGGTTCCACTCCCTCCAGTGTCCCACCCAATATTCTGCAGACAAGGGTTTTTGGATGCTGACCTCAGAGGGCAAACCTCCTGTTACATAAGCTGATATTGACCCCTAGATAATGCTTGAAATAGATACATCAGTTTAGTGCCAACATACATATATGAGAGGGGGACAACCCCTCTTTAGTTGAATCATATTTGGACTCAAAAAGAAGACTCGACAAGAGGAAGGATTCCACTGAAAACGAATGGGGCTATCCTTCTGCCCCCTACCCCTACCCTTGGGGTGATAATAAGGATTTCAAAGGACAGAGCAAGACCATCCTACCCAACCACTTCAGGGGGACATCTGGAATGATCTGCTGCTGGAAAGCCTGCCTGCTGCTGAAACACTGGTTCCCTGGACTGTGCCCACTGGAAGGGGCACACTTGCAAGTGTTCTCTAACAACCTTCTTGACTGGGTAGGGCAGAAGAAAGAGGTACCTTTCTTTTGAGAACCAGCACAGAGTCTCACAGCAATCTAGGATCACAGGGAGAAGACATGTGCTATTTTCCCTGCTTCAAACTGGTTTTCAACTGTTCTTTGGCCATTTTCGAGCTGTTTCAAAACCCAATGGAACAGCGTTTCTCATTGTACACTTTTTGAACCACTTTGACTCACTTCGAGAGAGCTGTCCTGCAGCCACTCGCATACGGGATGCACCTGGAGCCCCTTACGGAGCAGGGTCCTGCGGGGGCTCTTAAACTTCAAATGCATTTTGACTTCAGAAGGAAATTATTTCTTTCTGAAGTCCAAGCATTTTTTTCTGAAGTTGGAGTGCATGCATTACAACTTCATAAAGAAATGTTAGGGTTACGGCATGGAATGGAGGCTCCTTGGCTCTCCCCTGCACATGGAAGCTGTCCCCTGGTTACTGGTTCCTGTTAGCACGGCGGAAGCTGAAATGTGGGGAGTTGGAGGCCAGTGGTTGGAGAGGAGTCCTTGGGTGAGAAAGCAGGTATACAAAAATCCACATAATTTTGTGGCACGGCCAAAACGTTGCACAATCATTGTGACGAGGGAGCAGTATCGCCAGCCCTTGAGCTCTACAAGAAACAGACTATCCCCTCTTCTATTTATGGGGCTGATGTATGGGTTATTTTAAAGCACCAAAACTCACAGTAGCAGAACATTTGTTCCTAAAAAAGTTGCTGAGGCTACCCCAGGGCTCACCTAATGACAATGTCCTCCATAATCATTTTCCACATAGAGGTCTGGCAATTTCATAAAATAACTCAGGGCTTCCCTGTGGGTTGTGAATTATATGCACTTAATTGCACTTTCTTGTTTTATTTAGAGATTTTTCTGATTATATTAATTTTATGATTTTATTTTGGAGATTTTTGATTTTATTTGGAGACTCCAAGGCTGCTATTGATGCATTTTTATCATGATGAATTGTAATTGCATGATTGTAAATTGTTTAGATGTGAATGATGGGTTTATGGCCCATGGCAAATAAAACTTTGTTGAACTGAACTGAATCATTGTTTAAGTGTGTGTGTGTGCATGTGTGCGTGTGAGGGTGCTGCATGTTTGTGATTCATGCTTGAGTGTATGTATGCTTGAAGGCATGCACGGGTGTTTTTAGCATTATCGAATGCATGTGAGTGAGTGTATGATGTTTGTGTGGCTATTTGCACGTGTGAGAGAGTGTATGGTGTATGGGAACGTGTGAAAATGAGTGAGTGAATGGTGTGAGTAAATGAGCGAATGAATGTTGTGCAAATGGGTTTGTGTACATGTGTGCTTGTCCTGGGTTGACAGAGAATAGCTGATTCTGGCAGGTTGGTGTGAGGAAGGGTTTGCACTAATATCGACATCCATTCATGATAAATCTAGCATGATATGTGCTGTTACATAGTTAGACAAGCATGTTGGTACAGCCAATTCAACCATTTCGTACTGTAGCATGACATTTTTTACTGGGCATTTATAATAAAGTACGCATTATAAGTGTTAATACGTGGTTAAAGTGGGATTTTGGTGCAGCCACTCAAGTCATTTCGCATTTGGCATGACATGTTTAAAGAGCATCCATTCATTTCAAAGCAATGCTATGTGTTATTGTGTGGCTAGACTGGCCTTTTGGTACATCCAGCTTAGCCAATTCTTACTATAGCATGACATTTTGTCCTTTACATTTATAATAAAGCAAACACTTTAAGTGTGATAACATGCCTAGCCTGGCGTTTTAATGCAGCCAGTCAAGGCATTTCTTACTTTGGTATGATTTCTTTTTTACTGGATATCTTCGATGAAGCAAGCTTGATAATAGACTGCCATTTGGGTGCAGTGCACCTTTCTACTAGGGCGGTGCACTGCATGCCCCTGTAGCAGCATGATCATAATGCTGATTGCGCATGCATGGAGGTCCTGGCCGGCCTGGAGTGTGGCCCCGCCCATGCTTTGTTGTTGATCTTGGAGGGAGAGGCACAGAATGGCCCGCGGGGGCACCCGCATTTAGTGTTACGCCACTGCCTCCACTGACTTCGATCCGATCAACACTGTAGAACCACACCACATTGTTGCACTCAATCGAACTGGCTCACTGATACGCTTGAGTCAATATACCAAGACCCCCTCAAGCTGTCAAACCGTAGAAATCTACACATTGCCTGATTCCAAGCTTCCTTCATGTCTTCAACCGATTACCACTTGTTGAAATGCACAGACTGTGCCTCCCATCAAACTAATTCAACCATCTTTACAGCAATTCAACCACACAGAAAGCACACAGAAGCATGGCTCAATGCCGGTAAACCTCCAGAAGAAAATCTAAAGGTATATAGTTGTGCTTCTTCCCCCCTCACCTGGATTTTTGGGCCCAAGTGTCAATCAAGACCACGATCCATACCTTTTAAAGAAACATACACCTGAAGTTGAACTTTGCTACATATCACTCCCTTAATACTGAGCGTACCCCTTTCATTCAACCAAGCAACTTTTAAAGGTTTTCTTACATTCTCAGGTTCATGTGCCATATAGTGTAGTGTTTTGCAATTCCACTGCATACTATCATTTTTCTGAGAAGGTTTAAGGGATAGGGGAAGGGGACCACATGGATGAAAGAATATTTGAGGTAAGGAGGCTGCCACCCTTCTGGGCACAAATATAGAAATGTACTATCCGTATTATCTGCATTACTAAGGGCCTCATTACGACCCCGGCGCTAAACCATGGTGCTATTAGCACCATGGTCCATGCCGGGGTCCGCCATGGTGAATGGCGGAATTACCGCCCCATTCCAAGGTTGGCGGGGCGGTAATTCCCCATTCACCATGGGCCCTTCCCCATTCCCATTTTTGCCCCATAGGGCTCAATGGGAATGGGGAAGGCGCTAAGTACGGTGCCGCAAAGTGCGACACCGTACTTAGCACCAAGGTCCCTTTGCGGCACCCTACTTTAACGCCTGCTAAAAGCAGGCGTTAAGGTCGGGTCCCGCAAAGGGAACTCGTAATGAGGCGTTAAGGGTTTAATGGCGCCAACACCTTTTACGGTGCCGTTAAACCCTTAACGCCAGGGTCGTAATGTCTTTTTGTTTAGTGATGTCAGCGATATCAATAATGTCACTACCTGTGATGTGGGGTTTAAAATGTGATTTGATGTCATTCCCTATTATCTAACCACATGGCGTCACTTCCTTTTGAGTTGTTTGGGTTAACAACTCACAAGGAACATAACCCACTAACAGCTTTCATGTTTCATCCACCTTCACAAACCACATAATCGCCAGCTCACCAACACAAACGGCTAAACCCGACTAAAATACCTACAACTCTATACCTCCTGAATACACTTTCAAATCCTTCCTCTGGCCAAAAACTCACAGATCCTCCCCATATACTTGAGGTCTACCATCTGGAAGCCACAGGCCTCCAAAGTAGAAATAATTATCCATCTATAAAACACCCAATTAGACACAAGCAGGTCCTGAGTCTACATACACTAACGGTTAACCACAGCACTTCCACCACACCCTTCATTTATTTCAGATCCATGTGAGCACCACCTGGAGACATTTAATTGTCGGCGGTCTGCGGTATGCATTCCCATAACATGACATAAAATAACATAGCATCCAGTGTATTTCTTGAGTTTTTAACAGTGTGTTTATATTTTTAGTTTAATTAGTACCCTGCGAGGAACAATCAGATTGTAACAATCAATCTGATTGCCCTCGCCGGTGCTTTACCCGACTGGGAATCCCTCTCCCGACGTTCTTTTCCTTTGTCCCCGGCTGGGGGGTGTGGCAGCCGCTCAGCCAATGAGGATGCTCGGAATGGGGTAATCCCCGCTCCGAGCCACCACACGGCTGGAGGCTGCCAAATTCCCCCACCAGGGATTCGGGAAAGTATTTTCCCTCCCACCCACCCCTCAGCCAAACAATACCCTTCCCTCCCTCCCAACCCCACTTTCATGCTTTTTGGTCAATTTCGGGACCAAACACTTCTGTCCACAGCGCGTCCTCTCCTAATCTGCAACAGGCCGTCATTGAAAGGAAGAAGGAACTAAACGTAGTCCCTTTTCTCCTTTCCATGGCGACCATTTTTTTGTTTACATTTTTCTTATTTTTTGAATGGCCGCAATAGAAAGGGAGAAGGGACTACTCGTAGTCCCTTCTCCCTTTCCATGGTGACCCTTTAATTTGTTTAACTTTAACCATGGAAAGGGAAAACAGACTCAGTTTGCACTTCCCCAAAGGCCATTTTTAAAAATTGTGTTTTGTCTGTAATTTTGGAACTGAAAAACATTGCTCTTAGTAACCCGGCCTTGCGGGTCGGGTACTAATAGGAATAAGCCCCTCGCCGCGGGGGCATTCCCGATTCAAGTCATTCCTTGGGGCCTTCGTTAAGGCCCTCTCTTCGCTCAGGCCTGTAACTATGGGCCCTGGGGCATTACCTAACTTGGTAATGCCCCCTTGGCAAGGGACTTATTGCTTAAAGACTCCTTATTCCATAGAACCTTGGTAGAACATTTCCTTTATCCTGGTACCGCAGTTCTGTCATTGTTGGCATGCTTCCTTGCTGGTTCTCAACCCTCTTGAAGAGTATGATATGATAGGTTATTTATCACGCATTTAATACCCAGAGGTTTCTAAGCACAGACCCAGGGAACGAACCTGTGCAGCTCTGCGTTGTCTTGCTTCCAAGGCGAGCACGTTGCCGCTGATCGATGCCCTGCATTTGGTCCATGCTAACTTATAGAGGCAAAGGAGATGCTCATTCAAGTTGTGACTGTTTCACCTTTAGGATTGAGATCACTG
Organism: Ambystoma mexicanum; assembly: GCF_040938575.1. NCBI lineage: Eukaryota > Metazoa > Chordata > Amphibia > Caudata > Ambystomatidae > Ambystoma > Ambystoma mexicanum. The sequence goes on from NC_090924.1 coordinate 261,645,237, forward strand.
CTGGTTAGCAGTAGTTGGGGCTGAGAAGGAATTTAGTAACAACTGCTCATCCCTGTACTTCTCTAGAGAAGCAGTAATTTCATCACACCTGTGCACTATATGCAGACAAAGTTGTGAGGGGTGTGGGTAAAAAAATCAAAAAAGCAAAAGGGAGATAGAGTTCCACTACTGAAGGGAAAAATCACATTTAAAATTCTATCCCTCGTACACCAATGCCTCTCAAACAATGTTCCATCCTCGCTCGCCCTGAGAGACTCTCCAGACACACACCGAAGAGGTCCTTGCGTGCCAAACACAGCCATTGCTTTGTCACCCGCAGATTCAACTGCAAAAAAGCAGGTGGCACGAGATTCCCTGTGGCGGCAGCCACTCTGTGGAATATCCTCCCTCTCCCTAGCCACATTGAATCTTCCTACACTGTGTTCAGGAAACAACTCAAATCTCACGTGTTCAAGTCAACTTTTTGTTGGTCGCCCTATGTATATGCCTGCCTCACTGTGAAACAGCCTCCAAACTGTTTTCTTGTCCTTTAACTGTTACCTGATACTTTTGCCTGTAACTAGCGCACAGTTGCACACGGGCTTTGCACACTGTAACAAATGTAATAATAAATAAATAAATATATGTGGCCACATTAACTGATTCATGGCCCATACTTTTGCAGGGAGGATAAAAGCAGGGAGCAGAAAGAAAAATAAGGTGCACGACCAGAGAGGGGGAGAGTGAGAATAAGGAGAGGGGACTGCAAAAGGGTGAGGTGGGGGGCAAACAGGTGTCTGAAACGATCATCTGCAAGATTAGGAGAGAGGGGAGCAGACAGTCTGCCAGAGACTGCATGGCAGCAGAGAAATGTGAAGCTGTTGTACACACTCTTGTGTTAACATGACCCCAGATTCATAGGCCTTTAGAGTTGTTGGGTGGAAGAGGGATAGGTCAGTAGAGAGAGGCATTGTTGGATCAGCAGTAGGCTTTTTAAGGCTGATATAACTGTAGCCAAATTCTAACTGGCTGGGAAGATGCACATAGATTGAAAGAGAGGGGAGAGGTGGTTGCAGGTGACAGTAGCAAGTAATTTGATCATCTCTGGTGTGAAAGGATCAGTACATGGCCGGGGCTTGCTTATCGTGGACTGGATGTAGGGCTCATTTCCAGGAAAGAATGCTTAGATGCTGAGTACCTCCAGGTTCTGGGGTATCACGTATGGTGGGGAGCACACATGGGTGGACTGGGATCCAAAAAAGATCCTTTTCCTAGTGTCCCCGTGGTTCACATTTTCAGCAAACCGAACGCTTTTCCTCTGAGAACATTTGGAAATAACATAAATTAGCACACAAAAGATGCCCAGGGTGCAGAGGCCTACTGGGTAATCTCCAGAGTCCCTATATGCCAGTCTACCCCTGGGCAGTGGGTATCATTTTAGAAGCTGCTTCCAAAACTGTGTTAACCATCCCATATAAAAAACAAAGATTGGGTGGAGACCCAATCATACAGCCGCTCTCTCTCAGAGAGCGGCTGTATGATTGGGTCTCCACCCAATCTTTGTTTTTTGTCGAGTTTCTGGGCCTGGGTGTCTCCAGGCCCTTTTTCAGCCAGCCCCTGCATATAGGATCCAACCATTTTTTACCTCAATAAAGACTTCTAATAAACGTCAGAAAGACGTGATATCTCTGTGGTGCCCACTCAAATTTGCTTTTTGCTTCTTAACCATCCCATATCACACACACTGAACACTTTCCTATAAAGGATCCTGATGGTGGTTTGTGTGAGGTAGATGATAGTGCCTGCTGCTATGTCAAGCAATACTTTGATTTCTTAGATATTCCACTGGCAACACAATCGGCAGACACCAGGGAGGTGTGGTTGCAGCTGCTGAGTGTCTGCATGTGGATGGTACCTCACAGAAGCATAAGCAGACGTTGGTGAAAAACACAGAATGCATTGTTCTGCGTTTATCACCCACATACATGTGGATGGGGATGAGGGCCAAAGTGATGTTCTCTTAAGATGGGTAACTAAAGGTTATCGCGAAAATCTTTTCATATTCCGGAAGCTATCAATACATATCTTTAAGGATGCAAGGATGTTTCGGAGGAAAATTAGCCATTTCCAATGCGTGGAACTTCCTCTATCAAAGCTTACAGTACGGAATGGAATTCTCGATGCGTGCCAGCGAATGAGGATGCCAGGGCATGAAGAGATTACTATTATATGTGGTATGCAGACTGGGCACAAAGCCTTTGGTTCTTTGTCGTTGGCTTTTATTTCTCAAGTTGTGATTTTTGTCTGCATGATACAACATGGTTTATATTGGCGCCCTCGGCTGCAGTAACATTAAAGACAGCCAAGACACGACCAGACTACTAATGAAAGCAGCGAGCTGCTTGTGGAGAATATTGCTCAATCGGTGCCCACGTGAGAGTTTAAGGGAGTAAATATAGTGCAGTTTCGTGGAGACATAATAGGTGCTTTGTTTTTATGTCTGACACGTGCCTTGACGCATTTGCAAGACAATGGAAATAGCTCTATTTATAAAAAAATAAATGTAATGGCACCACGTAAATCGTCCATGCCCTTGATTCAGAAATTGCAGGCAAGTTAATTACTGCCACCTACAGCTTCCACGGCATCAACGCCGAATTAGTGCAACCGCAGTCTTAAAGTGCATGCCGTAAATGTGGCAAATTGCACTGACAATTGATCTTCAAAGATGTATATGAGTCATCGTCTTTCGTGATGTACACAAATATGGCAGAACAAGTGTGCTGTTACAGTCTTGTGGGCTTCTGCAATGATTTGAGCATTATCCTGTGCATTCAACAAACTCAGAGCAACATCATTATTTGTGAATGTGATACTTAGGATATGTCGTGTCTTTCTTAACTGTATTCGGAACATTTGTCCCATTACCTCTAGCCCTGAGAACGGACCAGTCCTATTTCAGCTTCAGGCGCAATACCTTGAATTGGCTACGTTCTAATGACTTATGATTCCCACCATTCACCCGCCCTTACATATGTAACTGATTGTACTTTTTGTATTTCTATTCTTCGATTTATGTAATGTATTCATACCACTGTACAACTAAGCTTTAAGTATCCTTGTACGTGTTGCGCCCAGTTACCTAAGGGTTCAGTGTGCATTACCAAATAAATAAACAAACAAACATTAAAGTTCAATACACAACAATCAAAATGTATACATTCAGTTTCATTAAAGAAAAAAAAAACGTCTAAAATGCAATCTTGAAAAAAAAAACAGTACAAAAACCTTACTAGGAAAAATCCAAATACATATTCAGAACCCATATGTTCTGCCATAACATCGTTTCTGGACAGTGGCGAGGTTGTCGTTTCACATTTGATCTGTGCTCTAGCTGAATCATGGTGTCCTATGTTCTTTGTGACTGGAATTTGCTGGGGTTGGTGGTATTATTTATCCAAACATTTCCAGCCATAGTTTTGCAAACACTAACCTCAATTAGACTGGTATGCCCAAACCTGGGTCCCGAGCCTGCTGTGCCTAGAGAGCCAAGCTATGCTTCACTGTTGATGGCCAAAGAGGCAAGCACAGGCCTGGCTCTGCTTGTGGGCCCATGCACAAGTGATGTAACCTGGCAGTTTGACCTGAGCTGCCCCTTTTGGGTTGGAATTTAGCCTGATTAAGTCTTAATGCTATGACAGGCCCTAAAGCGGTAGCCAGAAGGTTTTTCCAAATCAGTAGTAGTCGTTTATGATTCTTTCAAAGGAGGCACCAATAATCAATATGTTTGATAAAGAAAACATAAAATCACCGCTTTAACAAGAACGGTTGATGACAAATTGTGTTTGATAGTTCAGAGCAACCCTCTGTGCACCCTCTCACCATATCCATCTACCTGCACCCTTGATGTTCTGTCCTCCTAACTGTATCAATGTTATTGGGAGTCTCGGGAGGATAGCTCAGGGGCAACATGCTCGCCTTGGAAACAAGACGACACAGAACAACACAACTTCAATACACTTGTCCGCGCTTAGAAACCTTGTATTAAGTATGTTATAAACAACCTATCATGTCATTGTTTTCAACTGCTGTACCCTTTTCCTCTACAGCACCCTGGTGCTTGTCCAGGAAGGTTTTCATTATATGAAACCCCACACAAGCATTCATATAGACAATTAACATAGACAGTTTGATATTCAAGTACAGTACAACAAAACACACTCAAAAATGTGAAGCAAATATTGACATCCAAATGCAAAAAGCATGCTTTTCCATAAAATACAACATACCAATTTATTTATAACATTTGTGTAATGCCCAAACCGTAGGTATCACAGCGTTTGTATAGTACAGGAGAAGCAGTGGTTGAATAGATAAACAGTGGTGGCGCCTATCAGAAACACAGTTACTCATATTTGGGAAACAGCCAGGTTTTTACAAGTTTTTTAAATATTGAGTAGGAGCATTTGCTTCATATGTTGGGGTTAGTAAGTTGCAAAGAGAGGATACAGTGACAAAGAAACGTGTGCCTCCTGCTCTGTTGCTTTTAAAGTGCAGAGTGTGCGTTGTGATGTTGTCCGATGAACGCTGACAGCGCACATGGTGTTTCTGGGTGATGCTGTCATTAAGGTAGAAGGGGGCTTCTTTGTAGATACAATGGTGTGCAATTGACAACGTTTTGAATTCATTGCAGGCTTGGACAGGGAGCCAGTGGAACTCACGGCTCGTTGCAGAGATGTGGTCGGAGCAATGGAGACCAGAGCTGCATGCATGGCTTTATTTTCAGGAAGTTGGAGCTTAGCAAGGATTGGTGCAGAGGTAGCCTTGAGGAGTACATTACAGAAGTTCAGTTTACGAGTGTAAGGCAGTTATTCAGGGAGAGAAATTGACGTCTCAAGGAGATGAGCTTGGAGGTGTATGCCCTGGAGGAGGCCAGGGTATTGACATGCTTGGTCATAGACAGTACTGCGTCCAGCATTTTTACTTGTTTCAGGACCCGTATGATGGTGCCATCAATGGAAAATGAAGTGAAGGCAGAGTCAAGGTTTTTGAAGCATTGGGGGATCGCACAATGAGTAGTTCTGTTTTTTCATCATTAACACAGATATTTTGAGTATCCATCCAACTTTGGATGTCGCTAAAAACTTTGTTTATGGTGACAGCATCCCTGGTGTTGTGGAAACAGAGAAATTGATATGAGGCCGGGAAGCCCAAAAGGAAACACACCAACACATGTTACAAAGGACATACAAAGCGCTTTATTTCAAAGTTACAAAGTTACCAAAGTCAATTGACATACGGATAGCTATACGGCCCTCTGACTAACACGCGAACCTTCAACGTAAGGTTCGCACTGAAAGTGGGAGAGACCGATCATCAGGATGCTTGGGTTTTTATATGTTTTGTCCTGCATCGGCCAGCCCTCTCGTAAGTTAACCATTCTTGGAACCGTGGCTAGGGTTCGTAGCCAGGTCGAACACACAATTTACATAGTTTGATCGATTCCGCTGATACAGTTACATATTTACACACAGGTTAAAGAGAGGACAAGGTCTTAGTTCGTGACCCTAACAAATGGCCTGCGGACATATTACTTATTCACGTGTGCGGAGTTCACCATGGCCGAAGTCTTACACAAAATGTCGTTCGGCCTCCATTTTGCGATTCAGGGTGACTTCCACACTGCAAGAGTACCTAAAATGGCGGCTAAATACAAGATGGCGGCTTACACAATACATTAAGGTCAAGACCTTGCCGCGGAACCTATGTACATGGTATTCTTTAGACAGCTTGGCGTAGGCCAACATACATTTAAACAATGCGATTAGGGTCACAATATTATATTGATTTCCACAGACCCTCCTTTTGGCCTATGCCAAGTGCTAATACATCATTTCCTAATACTTTCGAAAATAACTGATGGCATTATCATCCATAGGTTCCGCATCATTGTCCGAAATGTCAATAGCCATAAAGTTGTTCATAAGAACGTCTTGCAACATGAACTCTTTAGATGCTGTCTTCGGGGTGTATATCCTATGCCCTATCGCGCTCATTACCTGAGTACAACATCCCCCCATCATTCCACATATACTCGGGAGGCATTGAAAACAACAGCAAAGAACTAACAAAATCCCTAAAATACCTAAAATGACAGAAAACACCTTCCACCCCCAAGATCGTAAAGAATCCCAAAACCAAGTACTAAGGTTCCAGTCTCCTACAGGGATATGGACTTCAGAACTGAGAGTGTGTAAATTCTGAATTGCTTTAAAAATTGTTGGCGAAGAATCTGGTACGAAAACACAACAAGCGGACCCCACTAATTTACATACTCCACCTCGTTCGGCTAAAATGACATCTAATGCCATTCGATTTTGAAGTGCTACCAATCTTATCGCCTTTTGCTCTAAGGTCATATTGTAAAGTATGTCCGTGGTCCGGTTGATCGTTTTCTCCAACACCCTCGCTAATCCCCTAATGTTTTCTGAATTTGCTATTTGTCCCCAAAAGGGCACTACTGATTTGGCTATATCCCCAAACACTTGTCCGGGGGTGTCTCCATCACTATCCCGTCGCGGGCGAGCCTTAGATACCTCTAAGGTACTGGCTATAAATACACCTGGTAACAATATCCCTAAATAACAAGTCCCCTGCCAATCCTTCGGCAACCAGGGAAAAGCTAAACTACCACAAACAAAATAAACGGGTCCCCCTACATACAAAGGCCTATTTTCCCCTGTCAAGTTTACAGTGTTTACACAAGGCTCAAAGTCTCCCATTGGCCTAGTACCATTTCTTTGTACACAGAAAGGAACTGAATCAGGACTATGATTCACAGAATAAGAAGGAGGCATGGCATCCTTATTGCCTATCGGAGCCATCTTAAAAGAAACTAGATTTTGAAAAGGAAAAGAAAGTTTATCAGACGGCCTAATAGAAGCGACGTTAGGTTTACTTCTATTTGCGAAAAGCGAGCATCCCAGGGGAGTCAATTCACGTTTTTCAAATTCATTCAAATTAGTCCCATCAAAGTTCCCTGAGATGCTTTCATTCCATCGGCCAAAGAAGAGTGCTCTAGGAGAGACATAGCAAGAGGTTGTTAAAGGTAAGGGATGTATATACCATCCCAGTCCCTTGCTCCCATGTTGTGGTAAGTGAGTGCAGATCCAACTATTACTCTTATTAAAAATAGCATGCGTAGCATTCATTACTATCATCAAAGTGTTATTATAATATTTCTGTCTATGCCGAGAGTCCCTAGGGGACAGAGTGTGAAGGTGTACAAAGGGAGTCAAAACAGTTGGTACGATTTTGGTCGGTAACAGAGGCTTCAAAGGATAAATTTCTTCAAAATACCAAAGTCCGACAGCAGCAATTGCAAAAATAACAATAATCAGAACGAGAACACAACAGTACGTTTTCGGGGCCCAGGCACATTGTTCATTGTTCGATTTGGTCACCTCCTTATCTAATAGTTCAATACGGGGAGCAGCGGTGAAGGCGGCAGGCATCATGGTCATCCCGATCGACGGCCCCAATGTTCGTTGCTGGCGGCACTTCGGCTGAGCGATTTCTTAGTCCTTCCCAACCCTAGCCAACAGAACCCTCCTTTTCTTTGTTCGAAAAAAGAAAGACAACAGTACTCCAATCACTTTTTCCTTCCAGATGCACGACACTCGTGCGGTAATTTTATTTTCGCTGTCGAAGGTTGTACCTGATGGTACCCAAGTTTGTTGAATCCAAAAGCAAAGTATCGTCGCTCCCTGAGGGGAGCGTCGTATCAGTGGCGACGGAAGTCGCAGAGCTCGAAACAAGGTTTTCCGGAAGTGATTGATCAAGGGAGTGCAGAGACAAAATGGACGGCTCCCCGAGCTCCTCAGGCTCAGAGAACTTCTCCGACGCACTCACAACACTGCCTGCTACTCCGAGATCAGAGAGTGTAGCACCAGCGAGGGGTTCTGTTTCTTCTGTAACGTGTGGCGTCGGGTGAGGGATCTTCTTGACATGTGTTGCATGTATCCAGTTCTTCTTTCCTGCCACCCGCACTGCCGTCCTGGTGACCAACAATATCTGGTAGGGTCCGCGCCAGCGGGGCGCAAGACAGGAAGACCTCTCGTAGGCCTTCACCAGGATCCAGCTACCGGGAAATATATCGTGTCCTGGGCCCGTAAACCGTACAGGTAAGGCAGCATTCACCTGGTGGTAAATGAAATACAGATTTTTAGTCAATTGATTACAGTAATCTATGAGCAATACATTACCCCCATCCCTCAGGGCTTTAGATTTAGGGAGACCCCAGATACTAGCAGGTCTTCCCATTACCACCTCGAACGGAGAGAGCCCAGTTCTAGTCTGGGGTGTGGTGCGCATAGCTAACAACACAATAGGTAAAGCGTCGGGCCACTTTAGTTTAGTGTCGGCACATGTTTTTGCAAGTTTGTTTTTCAAAATACCGTTGTGTCTCTCTACCAACCCCGCACTTTGAGGGTGCCTAGCTGAATGAAAACGTTTCTCAATCCCTAAGGCAACACATATTTGTAACATTACGGCTGCGATGAAATGGGGGCCGTTGTCCGACCAAATTATCCTCTGGAGCCCAAATCGAGGGAAGTACTCTTTCACCAGGATCTTTGCAGTAGTCATGGCGGTAGCATCTTTGACAGGGAAAGCCTCGACCCATTTGCTAAAAGCACAAATGATGACAAGAACATATTTCAAGTTATTACATCGCTCCATTTCAATAAAATCAAGGTGAATGGTTTCAAAGGGGACAGAGGGGGGCCCGAAACTTCCCCTTGGAGTCACTGTCCCTTTACCCACATTGTGCTGCAGGCAAATCATGCAACTCTGAACATATCTCTTTGCAGTTTCCAAAATTTTATCATTCACCCAGACCTGCTGTAATATCTTCGTGATTTGCTGGGCACACACATGTGTTGGACCGTGTGCCATTGTAACCATTGCTAACACATAAGAATCAGGAAGCAACCATTTCCTGTCGGATGCGTCCACCCAACACCCTTCATCATCCAATTTTCCCATGCCTTCAGCCCACTTCCTAGACTCTTCAACTGAGGCATCAGTCTGCATATCTCGCACAGACCCAATGCCTTCATCTAGTATACAAACATCTCTCACTTCCCTCGAGGTGTACATGTCTGTGCTAAGGTCTGTAGCTGTTTGTCTAGCTATCAAATCTGCAAAAGCATTTCCTCTTCCCACATTGTCTATGACCTTGCGATGTGCTGCACATTTCATGATTGCTAATTGTTCAGGGAGTGAGAGCGCTGAAAGTAGTTGTACTATTAAGGGACCATGCTGAATCTTGGTCCCATGTGAGGTCAGAAACCCTCTTTCCGACCATAGTTTTCCGAAGTTGTGAGCCACCCCAAAGGCGTACTGGCTATCCGTATAAATATTGACTCTATGCCCTTGGGAGAGTTCACAAGCGCGGGTCAACGCTATAATCTCCGCAGCCTGTGCTGAGTTATGCGGAATCCTTTTAGTTTCAACAATTTTGTCTAGAGTGGTAACTGCATAAGCAGCTGTAGATGTGCCATTCGGAAGTTTGAAGCAGGAGCCATCACAAAACAGCTCCCCTTCCGCATTCTCCAAAGGAGTATCTGAGAGGTCTATCCTACCCTTTGTTTCTTGTTCGGTGGCATACAGGCAGTCATGTGATCCTTCATCACCGCAAACAATATTTTGCGGGAGAGGTAAGAGTTCAGCCGGATTGAGAACACAACACCTTTTAATTTGGATATGAGGAGCAAATAGGACTAATTCGTACCTTGTCAACCGGGCAGAGGTAAGGTGTTGCGTTTGAGTCTTATTCAATAGAATATCAACAGAGTGAGGTACCATCAGAATTAAATCGTGGCCTAGGACCATCCCCTCACTCTGCTTTACAGACGCAGCGGCAGCTGCAACAGCGCGCAGACATCGCGGCAAAGCGCATGCAACAGGATCGAGGGCGGAGGAATAATAGCCGCACGGCCTATTCTTCCCTCCATGTTCCTGTGTTAACACAGACAAAGCACATCCATCACATTCATGCACAAACAACACAAAGGCCTTATCGTAATTTGGTGTACCCAGAACCGGTGCTGAACATAGCGCGGTTTTGAGAAGCTCAAATGATCGTTGATGTTCAGATTCCCATGGCAGTGGCAGAGAAATGGCCTTCTTCGTCAAAGCCAACATCGGTTTTACCACTAGGGCAAAATTCGGGATCCACAGTCTACAGTAGGACGCCATCCCTATCAGGGCTCTGACTTCCTTCTGTGTTTTTGGGACAGACATGCCAGAAATGTGTTTTATTCGTTCAGGTGTCAATCTTCTCCCCTCCTTTGACAGGAGGTAGCCTAAATAGGCAACCTCCTGGCAACAATATTGAAATTTTTTAAGCGAAGCCTTGTGACCATTTTCAGCTAGATGAACAAGCAACAATATAGTGCCTTCCTTACAAGCTTTCTCAGAGTCTGCAGCCAACAGTAAATCGTCTACATATTGCAGCAGTGTGCAAGTAGGTGGCAATTCAAGGGTGTCGAGCTGCTCCTTTAAGGCTCTACTATAGATACTAGGACTTTCAGTATACCCTTGAGGTGCCCTTGTGAATGTAAACGAGCGTCCCCCCAAGGTGAACGCAAACAAATACCTGCTCTCCTCATGTATCGGAATACTAAAGAAGGCGTTTTTCAAATCTACGACACTAAAGTGTGTAGCCGTAGCAGGGATCATTGTTAAGATCGTTGTTACATCAGGCATGATTGGAAATTGTGGGGCTACCACCCGGTTAATAGCACGAAGATCTATTATAAACCGGTACGGAATTGCATTGTCGCCTTTCTTATATACTGGCAAGATCGGGCTATTACATAAGCTACCTGTTATTTCTTCGATCACTCCACGATGTACAAAATCGGAGACAATGCATTTCAGAGCACGCTCACCTTCAATTGAAATTTTATATTGCGGAATGCGCGGTAGCTTAACCCCATATTTCAAAACTATCTTAACAGGCTCGATGTGCAATATCCCGACATCATTGTCGTCTATTGCCCACAAACAATCCGGGACAATGTCAAACTCGGGAGGTAGAGGTTGGGTCAGATACTGGGAGTAAAAGGGTTGCTGTGGTGAAACTGTTAATCTTATTCCGTCAGGGGAACAATGAATCACTGCATTCAGTTTCTTTAACAAATTCAACCCTAGCAAATTTTCTCCGCAGTTTGAAGTAAGAAGAAAAGGGCACTGGTCTGTGAAAGGACCCATAGAAACAGATACCGGCGCAGAAACCGGACAAACAGTTGGTATACCAGAGAACCCTATAGAAACGTTTGTTTGCCCTGACAGTGGGATGTTTGGAGCCCTAGAATGGTCAATGGAGCACTTTTGTGCTCCAGTGTCGATCAAGAACTGATGTTTCCTATTCCCCACCAATAATTCAACATAGGGGCCCTTCTGAATAACGGGAATAGGTAAAGGTTCCAAACGCTGCTTCGGGCAATCCTAGTAAGGCAGAACTTCGTCAAAGGGAAGTTCTTCAGAAAGATAGGCAGCAGAAGGGTGATCAAATATATTTCTCGAGTCCATACTCGGAGTCTGATTTTCCCGTGAAAAAGGTTGCTGGGGATCTTGTAGAAGCTGACCCCTATCAGGGCCCCCTGCTCCGGGGCGGCCCCTTGGTCGCCTACCCATACCTCCAAATGTGCCTCCTGACCTCTGACGAAGGGCAGGGCACTGTGCTCGCCAGTGACCTTCCTGGCGGCAATAAGCACACTGATTAATATTTATAGAATTTGGAGGAGTATTTCCTCTTGGAATGTACTGACCTCTAGTCTGTGTCGTACCTCCTCTGGGGTTTCTGATAATTTGCTGTAGCAATACCTTAGTCTTTAAGTCACCCCTCCTTTTTTCGATTTTCTCTTTTTCATTATTAACCCGATTCTCATAATACTGAGCCATATGCAAAACCTCTGACTGAGATTTTGCCTGCCAAGCGCTCTCTGAGGACATAATATGTGACTGGATGTCGGACAACAATCCACGTACAAATTTGTCCACAAACAACCTCTTCCCCGACTCTGTGCCCAAATCCTGTCCACTAAAGTCAGAGAACACCTGTTCAAATCTATTAAAGAATTCAGTAGTACCTTCAGTTTTCCCTTGGACGCAGGCCGTAAGCTTGTCCCAAATAATCCTTTTTTCTGGGATTATAGTTTTTAGTTTAGCAACTATTCTATCGGGTAAGGTAAGTATTACCTGGGGTGGTTTCTCACCAGCTAGTCGTTCTCTGTCTATTCTAATCAGATTTACCCATGTATCCCCTAGCCCCGGCACATCATCTATTGTCCGTACCTGTTTCCATACATCAACTGGCAAAAGCACTGGAAACAATAAGTCCATGTCACTTAAGGTGAACACAGAAGACTGCAAGACGGATTCTATTTCTTTATAAAACCCTGTTGGGTTTTTCCTAATATCAGGGACTGATTGTCTAATCGTGTTCACTTCCTGTCGGGAGAACGGGACGTGAACAAACTGCGATACGTAATGTGCAGGGATATCCGTCGCGGGAGTACCAGCTACCGCGTCGGCGGGGATTTCTACTTTTGGGACAAAGGTCGGAGGGACCTCTCTCATAGGCAACTGAGATATAGGGACCTCCGACCGCTTACTGAGCAATAGGGCCAAATCGAGCGCTAAAGCAGCTGTAGAAGTGTCGGGCGAAAAAGCTCTTTTACAAATACCCAATAACTCTATGGGGCAACCAACCTTCTTCCTTATACATTCCTCCTGTAAGTGCTGTACCATCACTTGGATTACCTTCCTTTGCATCTCTACCGTGTATTGACTATATGTGTCATACACCTCATCTGGCGGTATCGATGAATCCGAGATCCATCGAATCGCGTCTTTGGTACAAATTCGTACTTCCTCAGGTGCTGAACTTCGGCACGAAAGGAACTGTTTCTGTGCAAACATCCTGTCGTCCTCATCATCCTCGTTTTGTAACCTTTCAAAATCCCTCCTAAACTCAAACAATCTGTCAACATGTCCATATACTTTCTGCTCTGTATCCCTCGAAAGTGCCAAGGCATTCAGATCTCTCACCCCTTGTGGGAGATCCGAAGTCTGCAATCTACCCCACATTACACCTAAGTGAATCCCCAGTCCTTCAATAAAAACATTTTTCTCGGGAAAATCGTGCAAATTAGATAATGTTGAAAATACATCAGTTTGATCACCTTTTTCCATGCATTGCTTAGCCCAGACAAATAGTTCCTGTTTCCTGCCCGCAGGAACAGTACTACGAGTTATAATTGTTGACCCTGCACCGGGATCTGTTTTAACGAACACGGGACTCCCCGGAATCGAAAGCGTAGGTGGGCTTGGAAAGGGTGCAGGGGAGAGAGGCAGTGTAATAGACAGAGGAGCGACGACCAAAGAACTAGGAGCAGTAGGCTGCACAGGAGGAGTAGGAATAGCAACGGGAACAATAGCAGGAACGGGCAAGGTGCCCATAACAGGAGCATACGGAGGTGGCGCTGAAGAATCAGGCCTCCGTTCGTTCAATACTTTCTCAATAAATTCCTCGGAAAGATGAAAATCTTTAGAGGGGTAAATTTTCTGGACCCCGAGCGAGAAAGCTCTATCTATTTTCTGGGTTTCTTCTAATCGTTTTTCCTTGTCATACAACAATGCCTTTTCGGCATTCGTTTTATGACGTCGTGCATGTTTATCCCTACTTTTAAGCTGCTGCAGTGCTTCCTTTTTCCAATTTTGTAACATATCAAAGGCTGCTGGCCTAGCCTTTTTCTTAAGCAAGATCGATTCTAAGTATTCAATACGGGGGATCTCAAAACTACCATTGATTGGCCACTGAAATTCGGAGGCATTTCTGGTCTGTCTGTGCCAAATGTCATTAAATACAATACTACCAATGCCATACTTACAGTACATAGTACACGCCGGCGACCCCTCCTGTGGTGCCGGACGGCTAAATTCCAAAGATTGTCGATCGCTGCGGAACAGAGCCCTAAAGCAGCTAGACAATTTCCCAGGCATTTCTCAAAGAATTGGTGTTACCTGGTCCAATAATTGTGTCTGCAGATACAATATGCCAAATTCAAATTGTCAGGGTTAAATTAAGAGCCGGGTCACGACTGCACCTGACCAAACCTAAGGAGGACCGTACGGTTTACAAAGGACTTCAACTAACGAATTTTTACCTGCGTTCGGTGGTTTCGGCAAATCTGCCCGCCTCGGAATTGGACCCTCGTCAAGATGGCGTGTCAGACCACACGACTATCGCCCAAGGATCGGATCGTGCAGCGCTGCCGAGGTATCGCGTCTCGATCGGTCGGGCCCGCAGAATCACACCGTCCGATCCCGATTCGATAGTCTGCGTCAACCTTCAATGATCCGGCATCAATCTTGAGGGTCCCTATTCGGGCGCCAACTGTGGAAACAGAGAAATTGATATGAGGCCGGGAAGCCCAAAAGGAAACACACCAACACAGGTTACAAAGGACATACAAAGCGCTTTATTTCAAAGTTACAAAGTTACCAAAGTCAATTGACATACGGATAGCTATACGGCCCTCTGACTAACACGCGAACCTTCAACGTAAGGTTCGCACTGAAAGTGGGAGAGACCGATCATCAGGATGCTTGGGTTTTTATATGTTTTGTCCTGCATCGGCCAGCCCTCTCGTAAATTAACCATTCTTGGAACCGTGGCTAGGGTTCATAGCCAGGTCGAACACACAATTTACAGAGTTTGATCGATTCCGCTGATACAGTTACATATTTACACACAGGTTAAAGAGAGGATAAGGTCTTAGTTCGTGACCCTAACAAATGGCCTGCGGACATATTACTTATTCACGTGTGCGGAGGTCACCATGGCCGAAGTCTTACACAAAATGTCGTTCGGCCTCCATTTTGTGATTCAGGGTGACTTCCACACTGCAAGAGTACCTAAAATGGCGGCTAAATCCAAGATGGCGGCTTACACAATACATTAAGGTCAAGACCTTGCCGCGGAACCTATGTACATGGTATTCTTTAGACAGCTTGGCGTAGGCCAACATACATTTAAACAATGCGATTAGGGTCACAATATTATATTGATTTCCACAGTGTGATTACCCATAATAGGGATGAGGATCTATGTATCATAAGCAAAGTTGGTGTAGGTCATGCCAAGGGAGTCAAGCCGGTCAAAGAGGTGCTTGGTATAGATATTTTCTAGGGTTGGTGAAAGACAGGAGCCTTGGGGAAAACCCAGCGGGACTGACATGGGATCACTGACTGAGTCTCCTAGAAGACTCGTGAGGAGCAGTCGCTTAAGAATGATTTGACTGAAAAGACTGCATCTGGTGAGAAGTGGAAGTGAGGTGCCGACAAAGATTGTCATGGTCCACTAGGTCAAACACTACAGAAAGGTCTAAGAGTAGTAGAACAGCAAGTTTACCTGCGTTCCTGAAATTGTCAAGGTGGATTTTGAGGTCAAGTAAGGCAGTCCTGGTGCTGTGATTTGGGCAAAAACCAGATTGTTTGTTTCCTAGGAGGTGGTCATGTTCGAAGTAGAATTAAACTTGGGAGTAAGTTAATCTGTCCAGCATTTTAATCAAGAAAGAGTAGCGATAGGGTGTTAGTTCGTGGCTAGGGTCGGATCGAGTGAGGGTTTCTTCAGGAGCTGGGTGATCCATGCTGCTTTAATGCTGGGTGGGACCACATTGGAGGCAAAGGAGGTTTTGATGAATTCCGTGACAATGGGTGTCAGAGTGGTGGCACATAGTTTTATATTATGAGCAGGGCAAGAATCCCCCTTACAATTAGACAGTTTCAGAGATTGAATGGATTTCAGTACAGTCGCTTGGTATACTTGGGTAAATGCAAAGGAAGGTTGACAGGTGGGAAGGCGTAAGGCTGGACTCATCATAGTGTCTGTTGTTTGGAGTTTAGTGGTGAGTTGCATTTTTGTACATTGATTTTGTCTGCTAAAGCTGCTTGAATCGTGGTGCACCATGCTTCGTTGGCTCAAGCCAGAGTGCTAGTGGGTACAGGGTTTTCTAATTCTCTCAGAATAGAGAATTGTTCTTTGGCATTAGAGTTGGCATTGGATATTCTGATGTCATATGAGTGGGCATTTTGTGAGATTACAGCTTTCATGTAGGTCTTGGTCATATTGTGGAGGTTGCTGCAGTTAGCAGTGATGGGTTGGCTTTTATGGTATACACGCATTTCGCCGAATGAAATGTCATCGTGGGACATTTCATCGCCGGAATTGTCATCGCCAGAAACCCTTTTTTAAAAAAAATATTTTTTGGGGGGTGTTTTGTGCTGGTTGGGGTATGATTATTAAAGTATGGGGGGGGTCTGGGCGGGGGAACCCCCCCAGAAATAAAAAAATAAAAAAATACAGTCTTTCTGGTGATGAGATTTCGGCGATGAAATGTCCCACGATGAAATTTCGTTTGGCGAAATAACGTAGAACCGGCTTTTACATAGGTGTTTGAGGGCTCTTGTGCTTCTGCAAAGTGTAAAAAGCTAATCTGTGAACCACGTATTGGGAGGCTTGTGAAGTTTAGGCATTTTAGTTTTGAGAGGGGCATGCTTGTCCATAGTGCGGAGGAGGCTCTGGTGATAGAGGTTTGCTAAGTCTTGAGGGTCTTTGTCACCTGGTCATAATGGGGTGATCAAAGGTTGGAGAGTAGTTTCTAGTAGTTTGTGGGTAAGCTTATGGGTGTTGTGAACCAGTATGGGATTTAGGGGTGTGGTAGTGGGTAGGGGTTTGGAGTGAGAGAGTTTGAATCTTATTAGGGAGGGGTCAATCCAGGAAACAGGACTGATGGAGGCAATAGTAATGGTAGTGTTGATTTTGAGAATCCAGTCTAGAATGCGTCTTTTAGTGTGTGTAGGGAAGGAGATTAACTGAGCAAACTTCATTTCCCCTAGCGATTGGGGGAGTGCCATCACTTTGGTTTCCACAGGGGAATTGAAGCCTAGATTGAGGTTGCCCAGTATAATGAATTTGGTGGTTGGCTTAATGGGGGGGTGAACATGGGGGGATATCTGTCTCTGGACGGCTAAGGGAGTTGGTCTGCCGGTAAATGAGTAGTAGGCAATATGTGGTATGACTATTGATGGTGAGTTTAAGGATCAGGGTTTCATAGCCAGGCATTGGCAATGTGGGGATGGGTCTGATATGCAGGTGGAATTTGGTGATCCGAGCAGCACCCACTCCTAGGGAGTTAGAACTGTCAGCTCTGAAGATGGAGTAGTTTTGCAGAATGGCTAGTGAGAGAAGTGGGCCAGAGGCACTGTGGAGCCAGGATTCAGTGGTGGCAAGAAGGTCCAAATGATGGTTGATTATGAGGTTGTGTACATTTATGGCGTACGCTCCAAGTGAGTATACATTTATCAAGGTACAATTTAGTAGTATAGTCTGATTAGCTGAAGGCAGTGGGACTGTAATTAGGAGTTCAGAGTATGGCACAGATGGGGAGAAGGGAATGTGATGTGGATAGGTAAGAGCTGAGAGTCTAGTGTGTCTGACATCACTTGTGATGGGAACAGTGAGGCATAGCAATGAAGAGGGTGTTGGGGGTACTGTCATGGTCATGAAGTCAGGGGCACAGGCATGCAGGGGTCGCATGCACAGGAGACCTGGGTGGACACTGTCCTGGCGCCTCTGGCACCAGGCTCATGAACAAAAGTAAACAAGAACATCCATTTAACACCAACAAGCTTTTATTATGGACATAGCACTTCAGATGCATTAACCTTAAACATTCCATCCATTAAGCAGGATGCATTAACCTTGAACATTCCATCCATTAAGCAACCCCAAGTCTATTCTTGGGTGTGGCTGCTAATGGATTGCCTTCGCACGTGCTCACTCTCTAGGAGTGGCAAGGAGTGGCTGGTATGCCGACCCTAATGGGCTTTCCCACGATCTCAGCTATATAAGCTGCCCCGATCCTCAAGACAGACACTTTGCATTATTCTGCACTTGCAAGCAGCGTACCGCTTACCGTCGCCTGAGGTCAGACTTACCTTTGAAGATCTTGATTCCTGGACATCCTGCTTCCTGCCAGCATACTTACCAAATGGGGGAAGCTGTTCTTACCTGTACATCTCTTCGATGAACCAAGTATTCATCTGTACACTTTCCGGAACGCTGAAATCTTCACCTAGGCACCGCAGCACAACACTCTCCATCGTCGACAGCAGCGCCTGCAAGGAAAAACAGAAGACAAGGTAAGACATTGAAAAATCAGTCAGTTTAAGGTTGTGCTTCGCCATACTTCGCGCTTTCCTTAAACCATCACTTACCTGCTGTCGAACATTGCGGTAGCATCCATGGTCCTTCTGCCACGTCTCGTGTCTCAGAGCTGCATTGAGGCTGCATTTCCATCTAAGGGAAGAAAACAGAAGAGAGACATTATTGCGGGCATACATAGGAGGAACATATAAAGACATCATACAGAATGAACAGCATCACAAGAGCTCAAGAAAAACTTACCAATCATAAGGAGAAGCATAGTCGCAGCTGGACTGGACTAATCCTTACAAGGGACCAGTGAAGGAACTAGATCCTATTCGATGTGCCCCTGACAGAAGTAGCAGGACGGAGAGCTTATCTTCCATTAGTCACAGGTGAGCTGTATGGGCTGGCGTATGCTCACAGAAACCATACTTTGAGGGTGCAGGGTTTGAGAGGTACAACAATCACAGATTGGCGCACTCACACACTCTTATCTCCACGCAGGAGCAGTATCACCACGTACCACCACTCACAGCTTTTCTACCGAGTGAGAGGCTTGAAGGGGGTGATTCAAGTTCAGGGAGGGCTACAACCGTTCTCCAACGTCTCCGCAGAGACCAAGTGAGCATAACAGGTACTGGTGCTTAACTTGTAAAGTCTTTGCGCTCCCAGGTATGGGTTGCAGGGGCATAGAGGGGGGGTTATGTTAGTCGATGGGGGTGGTGGGCTTTGAGCATTGGCAGGATGAGGGGACTTCTGCAGCATGGAAACCACTGGGAGCTGAACAGGCCAAGGTGGCTGAAGGAACCGGGTGGGTGGAGGGCAGTGGTAGGGTGTAGTGTGGGGCAATGTAGCAGAGTTTGTCCGTATGGGTGGTTTAGGCTGGTTGTCACTAAAATGATCAGGAGTCAAGATGTGCAAAAATAGAGGGCTCACTAAATTGGACCAAACTAGGCCGCTGGGACAGTGCTGGTAGAAGGAACAAGGTGGGAGGTGTTGGTAGATGGCATGGGGTAAGATGGTGGCATTGGACCAAATGTGTTGGTCTTGCAAAAACACTTCAGGCTGAGCATGGTCCGAAATCCTCCAAGCAGCATTGGCCTTTATGTGAGCAGCCTTTGGCTGATGAGGCAGCGTAGAATGTAGAAACGCAGTGGGTAGGGTGAGCTTGTGGTGGGTAAAGAGCAATGGGGGAGTGGGTTTAGCCCATGGAGGAGGCTTAGGTGGGTTTGTGCCAATCAAAGTGGGTCCACTACCTGCTAGGGGTGTAGCAAGGTCTTAGAGGGGAAGGGCTGGAGGTAAGAATGGGGTGGGCTCTGTGGGGTGACGGTGACTGGTGTGGGTTGAGGGGGAGGTCATGGTAAGCGTGTACAGCTTGGGTGGGATGTGGAATTGCTTGGCGGGCTTTGGCAGTTGCGTACAGGCAGGCAGGGACACAGCATCAATACAAAGTGACTGACTAGTGTAAACAAAAGGGCAGATGTTGCCTTACCTTGTAGGATGAAAGTGGATGCATCTGTCATACCTCAAGGAACCTGGCGGCTGTGGACTAAATGGAAGGTGAGCCCTCCATTACTGGTTCCTTCACGTACAACGAAGCGCAGAGTACGAGTCTAGTCTTTTCAACGCATTCTGACGCCCGTTTATAAGCCACTCACTTCCGGGGTCGGATGCGTTGCAACGAACAGTTTTCCTGATCGTCTACGCTTCCGTACTCCTTGTACTCGCTCTTCAGAGTTTTTGCCCTCTCTTTCTCGCCTTGTTTTCCTCCCGTCCTTGCTCTTTTTGATTCCACCATATCTCTTCGCCTCCGTCCCCTTTACCCTTCTCCTTCTACCTTCCGCTCCCTTCTTCCTCCTGTCCCGTCCTCCCGTCTGGTGTTCTTTTACTTCAGCCTTACCTTCTTTCATTTTTCCTCCTTCCAGTCTTCCATACGAGTTTACTTCCAGTGTATCGACCACTTTCTGTGTAACGGACTGCTTTGCTTATCCCAGTGACTTTGTTGTTCTTCCTGTGCACCGACTCCTGCTTACCTTCGGACTGCCTGCCTTTTCCTGAACATTGTTGTTGTGGCAATCCAAACTTACTACAACTGGACCTACACCGGTTAATCCGGATATTCCGAGTTCTCTCATCTCTTCAGTTGAAACATTCCTTTCTGGGGTTTTTTATGCCGCCGGCTTTTTCCCCACAGTATTACGGCTGAGGAGGGTAGCCACAGTTCACCCATTGGGTGTCACTGTGGCGTCCTTTCACGGTCGTCCTTCCCTGCAAAAAAAAAAGGGAAAGAATCGAACACAAGATAATCCGAAGCTTGCTTCACATCGAAAGATCAGAGGTGAGGAGGAAGGGGAGGACAGGGGATCAGACTCTTCACAAGCAGAGGAAGATATCTCTGACAGATTGCAACGCCAGCAAATCCCTATGGCTACTCCACAACAGGTGCAGGAGTTAGTGGCAGCTGTCCAGAACTTGAACTTAGAAGTTCAAAATCTTAAGGGCGCTAATGCCGCCTTACAGCAGAGGGTGGCGGAACGGGACCCACCTACCTCGGATCTTCCTCCCCTACCCTTAGTCTCGGGGAAATTTGAAGGGACGCCCAAGAATTTGAAGGAGTTCTTGGATGCTTGCAACTTACATTTTTCATTCCGTTCCCATGCATTTGCTTCAGGACACGCTAAGGTCGGATTCATGATTACTCACATGTCAGGCAATGCTCTGGCCTGGGCTACCCCGCTGGTCAACAGAGCAGATCCCGTGTTACAAGACTATGAAGCATTCAAGACATTGATGAAGCAGACCTTCCTACGTACTGAGAGTACGTATTTGGCCTCGGAGGACCTGTTGGACATTAGACAAGGGAACTCCGATTTAATGTCCTACATCACGTTGTTCAAACAAATAGCCGCTGAGGCGGGCTGGCAAGAACAGGCACAATACGCCATATTCCGGAGAGGTCTGCGAGAAGAACTCAAAGACGAACTAGCACGCATAGAAAGACCTCTCACCTTTACAGATCTCATCACAGCTACATTGCGAATAGATTTCCGATTAACCGAACGACGAGCAGAGCGTCGAAAGACAAAGATGGGGATACCTATACCTCCTGTTTCCCTCCCTCTGACAACACCTCCCTCGACACGCTCCACGCGAGAAGAACATATGCAGATAGGCACGACCCGTGCCCCACTCACGGTTGAAGAACGCAGAAGAAGACGAGAAGGAAATCTGTGTATGTACTGTGGATCTTCGACGCATTTACTTCGAGACTGCCCAGATGTACCCCCGAGACGCTCGGGAAACGGGCACCCTCGGTAAGTTTGGGGACACACTACCGAGGGATGAGTCCTAGTCCCTTTGTGACCCTTTCAATCACTACATTGGAAGGAAGTAATGATGACCGACTCATGGTGATGGCAGTTACCCTACTTATCGGCAAGACCTCCATTCAGACCCAGGCTCTCCTGGATTGTGGGGCCGCTGGAAATTTCATAGACACTCAGTGGGCCGAAAGCCACGGACTCATCCGAGTAGCCAAGACCGAAGATCAGAAAGTAGAAGGTGTTGATGGAGAACCTTTAAGCTCAGGCCTGATTACTCATTCCACAGAGATCCTCACTGTGTGCATCATGGAACATTCTGAACGTCTATCCTTTGACATTATCCGAGCAGCACACTTCCCTCTCATTCTGGGCATAGGTTGGCTCCGTCGACACAACCCTTCTATAGATTGGACCAGAAACCTTTTGAGTTTTCACTCAACCTTCTGTAAAAAGAACTGTCTGCCCAAACCTACCTTTACTACTATCCAAACCACCAACGGTACAGAATCGAAGACAATACATTGTTTACCTTCCTTTCTCAATGAATACACTGATGTAGTGACAGAGAAGATACCTCTTGAACTTCCTCCTCACAGACCTGAAGATTGCAAAATTGATCTGCATCCGGGGGCTTTGGTCCCTTTTTGTCGTATGTTTTCATTGACACTCCAAGAAAGAAGATATCTGCGAGAATACCTTGATAAGAATCTGGCCAATGACTTGATCAGGCCTTCTAGATCTCCTGCAGGTGCCTCTTTATTCTTTATTCCCAAGAAAGACACACTAGAACTGCGTCCGTGTATCGATTACAGGGGACTAAACAAGGTAACTACAAAGGACAGGTATCCCATGCCTCTCATCTCAGAAATCATTCACGCCGTTCAGTCGGCCACGATATTTACTAAACTAGATCTGCGGAACGCTTATCATTTGCTTCGTATTCACTCTGGAGATGAGTGGAAGACTGCGTTTAGGACCCCCTTTGGACTTTATGAATATCAAGTAATGCCATTTGGCCTTGTCAATGCCCCTTCCATTTTTCAACGCTTCATGGACAGACTCTTTTCTGATCTCTTGGGTCATTCAGTACTCATCTACTTAGATGATATCCTTGTTTTCTCTCGCACCCAAGAAGAACATTTTGCCCACGTCCTGGAGGTATTCCACAGGTTGCAAAAAAATCATCTTTCGGTTAAACTTGAAAAATGTGTCTTTTCGGCTAAATCCATTTCCTACTTAGGTTACATCCTTTCCTCTGAGGGCATTGCTATGGACCCTCAAAAAGTCAATTCCATATTTGACTGGCCATCCCCTAAGACAGTTAAGGACATTCAGAGATTTCTTGGCCTTTCTAATTTCTATCGAAAATTCATCCCAAATTTCTCTCTACAGGTACTCCCTATGACCACTCTTCTGAAGAAATCCTCCTCTCCATTTCAATGGTCTCCTCAGGCAGAGAGGAGTTTTCAACAACTAAAACAGACCTTTTGTTCAGCTCCTGTCCTAAGACAACCCGATCAGCACAGCCCTTTCATCGTGGAAACCGACGCCTCTTCAGCCGCTGTAGAAGCGGTCTTGCTACAAGAACACCATGGTAAGGAACACCCGGTATCCTATTTCTCCAAAACCCTGAACATCAGTCAACGGAATTACTCGGTTATAGAGCGAGAGTTACTCGCAATGAAATTAGTCTGTGCTGAATGGCGTCACCTCCTCCAAGGTGGAGAACATCCTTTTATCCTTCGGACTGATCACAAGAATCTGCAAGTGTTATGTCAATTTGAGTGCTATAACACTAGGCAGGCAAGATGGGCACATTTCTTCGCCCAGTTTGACTTCGAGATCACCTATATCCCAGGCGAACAAAACCTGGTAGCTGATGCCCTGTCCCGGCGCAGTGATTATCTGTCTGAATCGGAATCCACGAAGGAGTTGATGTTCCCTAGAACACAAAGAATTGGAGTTATTTCTACCTTTTTACAACGCGTCAGGGACAATTCAAGAGGAAGATTCGAGGATGAAATGCATGTCAATCGGTCGGAGTATGTCATTAAAGACAGGCTTTATCTGGTAAAAGATAAATTGTACTTACCCACGCCAGCTTTAAGGAAGACGGCGTTATCCAGGTGTCATGACTCAAGGTTTGCCGGACATCGTGGTATTCATTGTACACAGGATTTTCTAACACGACACTTCTTTTGGCCCAACATGCGAGAAGATACCAAACAATATGTACAATCTTGTACCACCTGCCTTCGGAACAAATCCACCACGCAACGACCTCTGGGATTGTTGGAACCCTGTGCCATTCCTACGGGTCCTTGGTCCACTATATCTACCGATTTCATCGTTGACTTACCAGAGTCACAAGGTTGTACCTGTATCATGGTGGTGATTGATTCTTTCACAAAGTTGGCACATTTCTCACCCTTGCCCAAAGTACCTTCTGCCTCCAGTATGGCGGAAATATTCTTGAAGGACATATTTAGGTTACACGGTCTACCCACTAAGATCATTTCGGACAGAGGCAGCCAGTATACATCCCATTTCTGGTCCACTCTCTGTAAAGGCTTGGGTATAGAGAGAGCTCTCACCTCGGGATTCCATCCACAATCCAACGGACAGACGGAACGCCTTAATGGGACATTAGAACAGTATCTCCGGTGTTTCGTTAACCAACAGCAAGACAATTGGGTCCAGATACTACCTATGGCAGAATTTTCTTATAATCACGCCAAACACTGTGCCCTCGGAATCAGCCCTTTTTTCTGCACTAATGGTTACCATCCCCGCACCTTACTTCCATTAGTTGACATAGAGAGTTCTGTTCCTTCGGCCGAAGCCTCATTGGCATCTATCCGAGAGGCACATAACCAAGCTAGGCTGGGATTGAAAGAGGCCCAAGAAAGAAACAGGACCCAAGCAGATAAACGCCGCAGACCAGTTCCAGAATGGGGTGTTGGTTCTAAAGTACTCCTGTCAACCAAATTCCTACCACGTTGGGTACATCCTTCTAAACTATCCCCGAGATATATTGGGCCCTACAAAATCTCTCGGGTCATAAACCCTGTGGCCTTTCGTCTTCAGCAACCATCAAGCTTACGCCGAGTTCATCCGGTGTTTCACACTTCTCAACTAAAACCTTTTTTTGAAGATAGATGGACCCGTAAGACAAGCAGCAACTCTGTACCCAACGACCCTTCAAAAGATATCTACGAGGTGGCCCAGATATGTGACTCCCGGTATCATAGAGGACGCTTAGAATACTTGATTCGTTGGAAAGGATACCCTATTTCAGAAAACACCTGGGAACCTAGATCACATTTGAATACCCCCTTGCTGTTGTACAAGTTCCATCGTAATAATCCGAGCAAGCCAGGAGGCGTGGACCTTAGGAGGGGGCATACTGTCATACCTCAAGGAACCTGGCGGCTGTGGACTAAATGGAAGCTGCGCCCTCCATTACTGGTTCCTTCACGTACAACGAAGCGCAGAGTACGAGTCTAGTCTTTTCAACGCATTCTGACGCCCGTTTATAAGCCACTCACTTCCGGGGTCGGATGCGTTGCAACGAACAGTTTTCCTGATCGCCTACGCTTCTGTACTCCTTGTACTCGCTCTTCAGAGTTTTTGCCCTCTCTTTCTCGCCTTGTTTTCCTCCCGTCCTTGCTCTTTTTGATTCCACCATATCTCTTCGCCTCCGTCCCCTTTACCCTTCTCCTTCTACCTTCCGCTCCCTTCTTCCTCCTGTCCCGTCCTCCCATCTGGTGTTCTTTTACTTCAGCCTTACCTTCTTTCATTTTTCCTCCTTCCAGTCTTCCATACGAGTTTACTTCCAGTGTATCGACCACTTTCTGTGTAACGGACTGCTTTGCTTATCCCAGTGACTTTGTTGTTCTTCCTGTGCACCGACTCCTGCTTACCTTCGGACTGCCTGCCTTTTCCTGAACATTGTTGTTGTGGCAATCCAAACTTACTACAACTGGACCTACACTGGTTAATCCGGATATTCCGAGTTCTCTCATCTCTTCAGTTGAAACATTCCTTTCTGGGGTTTTTTATGCCGCCGGCTTTTTCCCCACAGTATTACGGCTGAGGAGGGTAGCCACAGTTCACCCATTGGGTGTCACTGTGGCGTCCTTTCACGGTCGTCCTTCCCTGCAAAAAAAAAAGGGAAAGAATCGAACACAAGATAATCCGAAGCTTGCTTCACATCGAAAGATCAGAGGTGAGGAGGAAGGGGAGGACAGGGGATCAGACTCTTCACAAGCAGAGGAAGATATCTCTGACAGCATCATGGGGCTCTGCGCATGTAGTGTTTCCCTCACTGGTGGTTGTGAAACACTCTGAAGTAGTCACGGGGTGATTGAAGGGTACCTGATATCAGTGCAGAGTGGGTAGACTGTGGATCCGGACAAGCACGGACAGGACCAGGCAGGGGGGTAAGGCCTTAAAAGCGTGCCTTCTAAGGGGCTGGCTTATTCTACTGGCTCCCCCTTAGATGCTCCATATCTTCAGAGGACGGCCAATCTGCAGTGTGCAGGGGTGGACTGGAGGTGAAACTGGACCCATGTTTGAATGCAGGGGATGCAGCTTCCATCTTGGAATAGTGCAGAGCTACTACCTAGGTTGGGGAGTCTGTTAGGCTAACCTTTCTTGTCACTTCCTCCATGTTGTGGCAGTACGGTTAAAGATTTATGAAGTTCTCACTGATTTTGCTCCTGATGGATCTTTTTTCTGGTGTGTCGGCCAGACAGGGGACAAAGGTCTTAAATGTGGGCTTTCGAAGCGGGCCGATTTTGTCTGCCGGCTCCCCATCAGAGGATCCATGCTTCAGAGGCCGGTCAATCTACAGAGTGCAGTGGCGGACCAGAGGTGAAACTGGTCCCATGTTTGAACGCAGGGGATGCGGCTGTCATCTTGGAATGGTGCCAGAGCTATTGCCTAGGTGTTGGAGAGACCATTAGGCTCTCCTTTCTTGTCACTTCCTCCATGCCGTTGCAGGAGGTATGTTTGCTGCGTTGTGAAGTGCACCCTACTAGTCCCTTTGTCAGCAGTTTTGAATCAGGGTTGGAGGGAAAGACACAGCAAGCAATCGACACAACTCGGATCATTATGTTGGATAATCTATTGTGCAAGTCAACTCCTAAAACAGGAAACCAAATGATGAGGTAAGTTATTTATTAAGCTTCATGGAGATTATAGACATGAAAGGCCCTCCTCGACGAGCCTTTTCTCCCTTCACCAACCGCCAATTACCACAATGCTGATGTCCCCTGCATTCCACTCCCTGAAGATTCCCAGCTCCTGAGCTCCACAATCTCAACAGGCCACACCAGAACACACTTTATACAAGGTTATACATAACATAATCCACTAGAGAAAAGGTGTACAAATGTGTGACCTTTCCGAGTACATCCTAAACTGTTTCCTCTGATCTCCCTGGGCTTACGTGTATACTCAACTTTCCTTTCCAGTATATAACCGAGAGGACAAAAACATTCCTTTTAACCAATGATTAATGGCAAAACATCAGCCTGAAATCAAGCTCTGTATAAGTCATTGGCATCGGTTTACACGTATACTTCCCTCAGTCACTAACAAGGAATTTAATTCCTTTAAGCATCCCATGGACTTTCATGTACCTCTAAGCTCTGCGTTATGTCTCTATGAATCCTTCTACAAACAGGCAGAGCCACCTTTTGTACACAAAAACATGCCGTCTCTGCCAAGTCCTTGACAACATTTGGCTCATTCATAAATTAAGCCTGCAGGGTTTTTCTTTTTAGTATTAAAACATTCTACTCTCCTGATACCGATTCTACCTCATTCACCATCCTCTTTTTTTTTTTTCAGAAACATATTTTTAAATCATTAGCTTGTACAAAACTGCTGCCTTCCAAGAGCTTTACGCTAGCTTCCGCTACTGTAGATTTCAGAAACCTGGGGATTCCCCATTCCACTTCGCGCCAAGTGTTTTGCAGTGCGCCTTTTAAAAAGGTGCACCTTGTAGTGTTTTCCTACATTAACTGCTGAAGCTAGGCAAGCTGATTCAGATCAACATGGAGGGCCTTATTTTCTAAAAATGAGTAATTTGGCAGCAGAGAGCCATTACATTCGCACGTATGGAGTCCGCCTGCTTAATGTTGGTGCATAAAGCAGGCGGACCCCAAAGGGGTCGCGAGGATTCCGCCGGCATTAGAATCCATGCTTGCACAGATGCTGAAGCATCTGTATGGAGGAGAGGAAGTGAGCGGCGGAACCCTTCATCTCTGCCGTACACATGATTGAAAATGAGCTGTGGCATGAATGCAAGGCGTTAAAGCCTTACTCAAAGCTGTACATTCACGTTACGGCTCATTAGAGCATGAGCCCCTGAATAATTTGAATTGCCGCAGATTGGGCCAGACTGAACTTTCTCAAATGTGCTTTTATTTTCGGGCAAGTTCACCTTCACAGATTATGAAGGCACCTGTGGCTTTTAGGCAGAAGTAGAAACTTTCTGGGGAAGTTGCGGTGAAGGTAAAGCTCATCAATAGGATTTAGTTGAAGGAGAGGTAGAAGATGGAAATAGGATAGGTTGGGTATTTTTGTTAAACCCAGCAGTTTCTTGGAAGCAGGCAGGAGATTACCATTCAGTGGGCCTCACCACGAGTTGGTGGTAGCCCTTGAATGTGGGGGTAACGGTATTACTGCCGGATTTAAGTCCTGGCCATATCACGAGTTGGGCACTAAATGGGCTGTTTTACCTCCAGCTTTTTTCTGGAGGTGAAAATCAAAATTTAGCGCTCTGTATTGCCGATGGCTGTATTAGCGTGCAGTAGTAGCGCCGAAAATTCCCCATTGAGTTCAATAGACCCAATGGGGAGTGGGGATTTACCATTAATGCCCAACCCGTGATCTGGCAGTAATACCGCCAGACCGGTGGGTGCAAACGCTATTACAGTTGGGTGGTATTACAGCGGGATACCTCCCAACTCGTGATGAGGCCCAGTGACTTTTACTGAGCGTGCCATATTTTTGTAACTTTTACTAGCAAGGAGAGAATCCCAGCGACCACATTTATTCACAGTATACGAGAGTTGGTTAGAAGCAGGAGATTAACATTCAGTGGCTGTGACTGAATAAGCAACACGCGCGGCATCTTTTTATGGAAAGTAGGGAAGAGAGAATCCCGTTGATGACATTGCACGACACAACCTTTCTTGTCAGCTACTAGGGAGGAGAACATCTCCTCCTAGTTGGTTGGTGGCAGCAGATTACTGTAGCGTATGAGCCATCTTGTTGTGACAAGGACCAAGAGAGTCGGAGCAAAACATGTGAGTTCAGGCACATGTGTGAGCAATTCAGGTATGATTTGTTAGCACTGGAAAGTCTCGCAAAAAAATAATGAGTTTGCTGAATCCTGAGAATTGGATAGGGTATGACATCTGAGTTCAGTGAGATGGATAAACCGTGCCCCCTGCAATATTATAAAAGTGGACAGCACTTATTTATTGCTACCAAAGCCTCCCACAGAAAGATTAGCATGAACAGAAGTGGACAGATATGGTTGTCTTTGGTTTATAATGCCCTAAACAAAGCAATATAGTGGAATATGTGTCATTTCGTGGAAACACTAGCACACACGATGAGCAGCTCCAGTTCTAGCTGCTGTCCCTAGTAAGACACCATCTGTTTTCCACAGGAAATTGACTACATTTGGCAATTTAGTTGTATCCACCAAGTTTGGCGACTGGATCTAAGACACTTCAGAAAGGATGGCTGATGGACTTTGTTGCCTGGTGCTGCTCCCTTTAAGAGCATTAATTTCAGAGCAGTTCACTGTATAAACGTTCTTCTTCATTCCAATACAATAATTCTAAGAACAAATTAGTCAGAGAGATGATTAATTCTCTGTTGACTGATGTTTTGTATATGATTATTTGTGATTGTGGATTTGCCTAAGTAGGCTTTTCATTCAGGAGCACATCAAAGCAGAGGTATTCAAAGTGTGCAGCTGGATCCGTAAGAGGGGCCCAAAGAATGTAGGGGAGGGGGCGCAAATAGACTGTGGGCCTGATTTTAATAGAAAATATAAGCAGATATCGCTTCTCGGGGGCCTGGTAACAATATTTGTAATGTTGGGTTGGTGGACTCAGCAACAATATGTGTTACTCCGCAGGGCCTTGGCATAAAAAGTTTGAATACCACATTAGACCTATGTATTTCATTTAATTTATTGAAATTACATGCATTGAACCGAGGCTGTTTAATATAATTTACCTTAAACACATGTTTAAATCCAAGTCAGGTTGGAAATGAAGATGTATTGGTATGTAGTAACTGAAAGTTTGGCTTTGCATGGTTCGATAACTGGTTCCAGGTTCCATCACTGTATTGTCCCCCTTGCACATTTTGCTGGCCAGGCACTCTAGATTTATTTTTTGCATTAGATGAGTTTCTGTTTGCATATTCATTGCAATTCCTCTTTGAAGAGTTTAATTAATTGAAATTGGGTGCAATAGCTTTTAAATATTTCAATATTACATTAATGAACCCTGTTGTCTTCATATATAATTCATTGTATTACAGTAACACAGATCCAAGTGTGTTCTTTCCCTGTTGCACATGGCTGTTACATTATAAAATACAGTTGAACTTTGAACACAAACTGCCACCGTAACAAACAATTACAAATGGCTGTGTTGCTCTGACCTTCCAATTGACTTCGTACCTGCCCGAGATTGCCAGTGTGTGGGCCCAATCAGAAGCCATATATGAAATGGATTTACTCTAGCCCTTCAAAGGTATACATGGGGGTTCTTCCTTCCCTGTTTATCCATTTACTCCCACACCATGCAGGTTAAGTTGATTGGTGTCCTGTGTAACGCCTGTTTGTCGGAAACAAGTATTCCTGATACATTTACTTAACTCTTCTGGATTATGCCGTAGGCAGAATAATACTCTTTTCTGCACTTTATTTTGATACACATACTGTGCACTTTCTTATCCTGGAAGTTTGAATTTGCACAGTCGTGCGTGAGGTAGGTAGGTTCTAATCTCTTTTAATGAAGAAGAGTACTCCAACAACGGCGCCTCATCTTGTCTCGCCTTCCCTGGAATATCTGCAATATCTTGCAATAGGGAACAATCCCAGAGAATCCTGTGGCATAGGGAAGACTACTCATATACACATAAGGATTACTAGTACCTATCCCTTTTAATCTGAGCACAAAACTGAAGTTTCTCTAAAGGACCTATTAAGGGACACAATGGGCCTCATTCCGAGTATGGCGGTAAGGGATAGCGGCCACCGCTAACGAGAGCGGTGGCGGTAATCCCTTACCGCCATACTCCGAGTTCCCTTAGCGCCATGGTGCTTTTAACACCTGCTTTAAGCAGGCGTTAAATACCATGGCGCTAAGGGACCTTGATGTTAATTACGCCACCGTAATTTACGGTGGCGTAATTGACGCCTTCCCCACTCCCATTATGCCCTATGGGGCAAGAATGGGAATGGGGAAGGGTAAATGGGGATTGGGGAATTACCGCCCCGCCAACCTTGGAATGGGGCGGTAATTCCGCCAACCACCAAGGCGCTGCCGGTCCGGGTACGGCGTCAACCAAGGCGTTAATAGCGCCATTGGTTAGCGCCGTACTCGGAATGAGGCCCAATGTATACTAGTGTTAATGGCGATGGGGACAATCTAAGCACATCGCTAAATAAAGAGCACTTTTGCTAAATGCTTAAACCCATTCCATGTTTTGTTTAATTCCCCATGACAGGACAGGTAGTTACAGGCAATGTGATCCTACTGTTTTTAAACCCACCACATCAAAATCATTGTTCCTAATTTAGCATAGAAAACAGTAGTGCTGTTGTTCTCTTTACTGTAAGTAGAATCTTCGTGTGCCTACTGTATAGTAATTGCATTCTTCCTGTGCTTGGCAGTATGCTTGTGAAGTATGCCTGGGGCATATCACAAATGTAT
The DNA here is from genome assembly GCF_040938575.1 of Ambystoma mexicanum. Classification (NCBI taxonomy): domain Eukaryota; kingdom Metazoa; phylum Chordata; class Amphibia; order Caudata; family Ambystomatidae; genus Ambystoma; species Ambystoma mexicanum. The sequence goes on from NC_090924.1 coordinate 261,676,796, forward strand.
TTTTATTTATTGTTTGCTTGTTAGGCGCTTATACAATAAGAAAATACTGTTTCAAAATGCCCACTGGGCAGGTACGGAGCAAGGGTTGGAAATACATCAAAAACACAATATTTAAGAGCAAAGGGGGGAGGGGTATAAGAGATGAACCTACTATGCCTTGTGAGTATTCAGAACGTGCAAGTTCAGCAAGGAAGAAGGGGTAAGTGCTGGGGAGTCCAAGCTCATGGGTGTGCCACAGATGAAGTTCTAGGAATGTTGAGTGCTACACGGACCGGGGTTCTTGGAGGTGTAAGTGCGAGCCTCCAAGGCAGAGGGTGTGCAGGTGCAAGTGTTGTGGATAGACAGGAGCTAGGCAGTTTGGTGTTGGAGGACAGGGCCCGAGGATGCATAAGGGCCCAGGACAGCAATCACAGTAACTGTGGGATTAGCAGAGGAGAGAAGAAGGGAATGAGAAGGAAAAGAGGAAATTCTTAAGGAGCTTCTGGAATTTGAGAAGATCCTCCTCAAGGCACAGAGGGAGGGGGAGCGTATCACATAGGAAGGAGCCCACTGAGCAAAGTGAACAACCACCTGCTCTCTATTTAGCAAAACAATTTACACACAAAGGGCCTCATTACAACCCTGGCGTTGGACCATGGTGCTATTAGCACCATGGTCCATGCCGGATTCCGCCATGGTGGATGGCGGATTTACCGCCCCATTCCAAGGTTGGCGGGGCGGTAAATCCCCATTCCCCATGGCCCCTTCCCCATTCCCATTTTTGGCCCATAGGGCTCAATGGGAATGGGGAAGGCGCTAATTACGGCACCGTAAATTACGGTGCCGTAATTAGCACCAAGGTCCCTTAGCGGGTTGGACTTTAACGCCTGCAAAAAGCAGGCGTTAAAGTGTGAATCTGGCGTTAAGGGTTTAACGGCGCCGCAGCCTTTTACGGCGACGTTAACCCCTTAACGCCAGGGTTGTAATGAGGTCCAAAGTGTTGGTGCCAGAGGAACATAGTGGTCTAGAGGAAGAGTATTTAGTGAGATAAGGTTGAAGATAATGTGGTCCCCAGGCCCAGACAGCCTTGTTGATGATGCAGAGGGATTTGATTATAATCTGTGCAGCAACTGGGAGCCAGTGAGGACCTTTTAGTGCAGGAGAGATGCAGTCCATGGGCTTAAGGCCAAGGATAAGTCTCGCTGCCCTATTCTGGATTAGATTGTTAAATCCATAGATGATCCCAACACCATTTGTGCAACATTCGTCACAACAAAGTTAAATATGTCCCCTAATAAATTGGTCTTTTGAAGGTATAACAGTGGGGGGAAATAGTCAAACTATATAATAAAAGGGCAGATGTATGTTTGTCTGAAGCTGTCACCCTGCTTCTTCTGTTATCACCGCTAGAGGGAGCTGTTGCCTTATCAATAAGACTTCTAGTTCCTCTTCCAGCCGAACAAAAAGTGTATTTCAACAATGATAACATACAATTGGCTGTATGAACTATGTTGAACTTTCAATGGATTCTGTGAGATTGTGTTTGAGGTTACTACTCCATCACGTAAAAGGAGATTGAATTTTATTAACATAAATTACGTTATAATACACCACATAATACATTTACACTCAGAAAATGTCTTCCTTTACGCACATTAGCCTGTGTACATGAGCTTTCCCACTAGTATATTATGAAATGCCCACATTTTGGAAGATAACAATTGGATACCATTCCCTATCATGAGGGTTAATGGTGCCATCACTCTAAAAAACACTTCCTGGAAAAAGCGTAATATGATGTCATTGCTGACTTCCTCTATAAACTTAACTTCTGGCCAGTGACTATGGCAATCCAAGAAATCAAGGAGATACCTTTTCTATTTTGATAGTTGTCAATACAATCTTTTACACAAAAACCATTGGTAAAACTGATGTTGCAAGTGGGCCACACACTTAATCAGAACATTTTGATTGGTTTACATTCTATACATGCTCTCACAAAACTGTCCTGTTATTTATCGCTGCCATTCAGCAAAACCTCTCTTTCACTAGATCCATGGTCCTAGGGTGACCCACAGCACCAATATTCATTATATTGTTCTGATACCTTTTGGGAACAAATAATTGCTAAATGTTCTCAAAAAACACATTGTTAGTGTCAATATTGTCCATGTTGCTTATACTGAGCTGTCCCTTCCAGACATTTTCCTTAACAGTGATTAAAATGTAAACTTATATCTTTTTTTTTCTTCATTTTTTTATTGGTATTTAACTGACTTTCAGCTTTTAACAAAGACAAAGGTACTTTCAAGGAAATAAAACCCTACAAACAGAACCAAAAAGAAATACATGTACAATAAAATTTAACATGGTAATGAAAACATTTTAAAAAATCTGAAATACTGTGTTCCTAAAACGAGAATTGATTTAAAACAACTAATATTCCAAACTTAAGAAAACCCACCACTGCAATTATGTCAGAAGTTACATGGCCGCTCAATTATCTGTTCGACAACTCAGTATCATCCGAAATAGCACCATTAACAAATTGGCTGTTAAGATACTTAAATAGGACGGCATTTAGGGAGGGACATTCCATTAATAAATGTCTTGATGTTTCTATCGAAACACCCTTGCAAAACCTCCATTTGGCATCTCCTGTTTTAATCATTTTTTATCTCAACAGAATCTCCCTGGTATGCAAGAGATTCCACCGAAATCTACAAAATTCGTTCCTTGCGGACCTTCATAGGTAAACTAATAAAAATGGTTCCATGACACTGGTTTCTTATGATCTGAACTCAAATGGGCAAGGGATGGCAAAGAGTGTAATAGATCACTCATTTGAGCCCAGTCCGAAAGTTTCAACCGATGTTTGGTGTTTTGGGTCCATTTACTAATTCTTTACGAGAAGAACCTATCAGCAGAAGAAAATCCTCACATTCATTCTGAAATTAAACAGGCCAAGTATGAGTTGACAAGATAATGACACCCTAACATCTTCATAGAGTGTGGAAACATCAGCAGTAAGGAACTTATGATACAGATTAAAAAAAATCCATTTACCCATCGATCTAAGTGACTGTAATCCTAAATCGTGTCTTAATAAGACCCTGGAAGAGAATTAGAGGTATGAAACAGTTTCCTCCAAAGGGAATGTCCAGCACGGCTGTGTCCTGTATTTCAATTTCATAAAGAATTTTGGGCACTATCTTCCCATGGTAGAGCTTGAGTGACGGGAGTACAGAAGACCGTCCGTACTTCCCATCAATTATTTTCAATTGGGAACCAAGGGCAAAGTTCTTATTTATAACATTTTCAAACAAGCATTTGCTTTCATGGTTTCGAGTCAAACCGGAACCACAAATAAATCAAGAAATCCACGACTTCAAGTTCATGCCCTTCAACCCACCATTGATGGTCAAGGAGCTTTTATTTTTTTTAAATGTCAATACCTTGGTCTTAGAGCAGTTGATTGATAAATCATTGGCGTTGGTATAATTAACAAAAGCATCAATCAATTTATGCAGACCACGGGGACTAAGATCGAACAGAAGAAAATCATCCACTTAAGACACCCAGGTCAACCGCTGATTATTCAAATTAGGGGATGTGAAAGCAGCTTTCTCTAGAGTGTTCCCCGCATCGGAAGTGTATAAATTGAATAGACAAGTCACCAACATGCACCCCTGTCTAACACCCGAAATGGAGTTGATTGGTAAGGAAAGGTCTCCCCTCTATTTAGACTAACCCTCATTTTGGAATGATCATGAAGAGCAATAATCAATCTCAGAAGGCCCATGGGGATGTTCCAAACTGCCAACTTCTTCCATAAGAGATTCCTGTTGACAGAGTCAAATCCCAAAGTCAGATCAAAACGGAAAGCATAGGAAGCCTTGCGAAGCCTATAAAACCCACACCTTTGACATATTTCACTAGTAACCCATTAATGTTTGTACTGTGTTTTTTTGCGAAAGCCAGTCTGCCATTTTTTTGAACACCCTGATTCAACAGACGAAGCTGCAAGATGTTTGGGTAACATGGATGTAAAGATTTTGCTGTCTGCGTCCAGCACTGAAATAGGGCAATAATTACCAGGGTTATTTTGATCGCCATGCTTGTAAATTTTGATTAAATAGGCCGTTTGCCAACTTAGAGGCAGTCTTTGATCTTTTAGAATCTGTCTAAAATAAAGGGTCAGAATAGTGGCCCACGTAGCAGGACCATTTTTAAAGAACAAGTTGTAAAGGTTGTTGGGCTCGAGGGCCATAGAATTACTGCTGCCCTTTATGATTTAAGCTATTTCTGGAAATTCGACAGGAATTTTCCATTCGTCCACACTCAACACCTGAGGGAGGAGGAAAGGGGGATCAAGAGTCTTATTGGACCCGAATTTAGATTGATAATAGGAGACCCAATGCTGTTCACCAATGGGTTTTAGATGCATATCACTCTGGATACGACCAAAGAGAATAATTAGCCGCCAAAACGAAGAAGAAGATGTTTGACACAGTGCATTCTGCATAATTGTGGTAGAGAATGCATTTATGTTGTCTCGCAATCTCAATGACACCTGGCCTAGTAAGATTGTTGCCTCTATCTTCCCTCTGTTCACCCTCCCTTTCCTCGTCATGCCTTGAAACACTTGTGTAGAGGCACATAATAAATGCCATATCATATCAATGGCAAAGGAGTTGTCTTTCCCTTTTAATTGCCCACAGCTGGTGATGTATACCAGCGAGAGGATTACTCTTGATTTCCCTTATTTTTTTCCTCATCTCGCTCTTACACATGTACAGGGCCTGATCAAAGAGGTGGTGATGTTTGCTAGAGGGCATCTTACTTCTCTTGTGAACGTTCCTCAAAAGTTTGGACAAATATGAATTAAAGTGGTTTGCATTAAAGGTCAGGATTTTCCAGTCCAATGTACTCGTCGTCAGTTGCTTCTCTGCTCTCCTGTTAACCATTGAGGCCTTGTGTGAATTCCAAGAAATTCGATTGGACCTTTGATTAACAGAAATTGATTGGAACTAGGAGACCCTATCCCTGGCAACTGGCCAATCAAACTCCACAATTGTCATCTCGTGATCAATGAGCTCTGTGGCTTTGACATTAAAAGTGTGATACTTATGAAACAAATGCTCATCCACATATATGTAGTCAAGAATTGCTTGTTTCATCCCCTTTGTCCAAGTGCTCTTGCATTGTATATCTCCCTGCACTGCACAATTTAAGTGAAGAAGACCCTTCTCTTTCAAGGAGTCTAGCCATCATGCTCCATGCTTGATATTTCCAGGGTGCTGTGCAAGAACAGGGCAAGGATTTGCCTCAGAGAAATAAAAGGAATTTATTTCACCCCCCACGATGATAACACCCTCCTCAGAACCATCCAGCCAACCTGAGATGAGGCCAACAACCTCCTCCAAAATAGCTTGAACAGTAGTCAATTTATGATGCCAATAAATGTTCAACAATAACATTTTGCGATTTCCCCCGTCCAGAATCATGGTAACTTGTACTCCTAGTAGACATTTATTTGCAATCACCACGTTATCAAAAATCAACCCTGCAATCTTCTTTTTATAAGAGTGTCTACACCTGAAGGCCTTCCCCTGGGACCATTAATTGCTGCAGAAGCAAGAGAAACAGAACCCTCCACTACAGATGTTTCAGTTAGCCAAGTTTCCTGGATAAAGATGATAATGTGTTCCTGCAGGAATAGTCCCTAATAAGTATTTGTAAATAAATGAGCATGCCCACAGCTGTTCCAGGAAAGGATGTTGAATGTTTCAATATTCATAACTGAACCCTGAGTATTTGGAGTCAATGTTTGCTTTAGAATGGCAATTATGATCCCTGCTACATAGCTCAAATAAATCCCCTCTCATTCTGTGTCTGGATGATGCTAGGCCCGTTTCCCCATGAGTAGATCTGTAAAAAGTACGCAGATTGGCCCCTCTTTTTACTGTTAAATGATAGAAATAAACAACCTTCCTACCGCTAACATCAATACAGCATTAAAATTCCAGGGAAAGCAACAAATCAATTTCACCCAGTACCAAATCATGTTCCATTTGTGAGACAAAGGTTAGCACAACAACGTCAGTTCTACCTTTGTGAGGGAATAAAATGCTCTCTACGTCTCTTGATGAAACGGCCTTCAGACTTGGGACTTGGGAAAGTAACATTCAAATTCCACTGCAGTTCAGGGTAAAAAACCTCTTTAAATAAGCTGCAAAAGAGACCCTCAACCTTAAATCAGATGGTTTACTGGGAACTTTAACCACATATAATGCTTTTGACCCTTTGCCTTGAGTGGAAAGAGGAGAGGGGGGGACAAATGAAATCGGTCCCTCCTGTGTACTTTTGGTCTCAGCCACCCTTGCTTGCCACCACTGATCTAGATAGGGAGGATGCTCATCACGGTCCGCCTCCCCACAACTCTCTGTAGATACAGAGAACTGTGTGGGGGGCTTGGTCAGCATATAGCTGGCATTCAAACTCTGCCCCTCCTGCATAATAAAATGAACTGATTTCCCTGTACCCACCCCCAGCACCTCATTGCTGGTGGATGTGCGAAAATGAGCCCCAAACATGAAGGACCATCTGAAGGACATCAAAAGGTAACAGTGGAAAGTCACACTGTTATTGACAGTCTCTTTTGTCGGACAGCGGCACTCTCACTTTGGCAAGCGGGGATGACTCGGAGAAAACCGCTGGAACACTTCCATGGGAAGTTCCACTGGTGATGTCGGCCAAGTCCAAACATCTGTAATCCACTTCCGTTGAGGTGTTCCCAAAATTAACGGAATGGTTATTTATTGAGGGTCTCCTCCAGGAAGAGACACTGGGCCTCATTATAAGTTTGGCGGTAGCCTTGCCTGCAAAACCGGCAGGCTGCCGCCAAACTTTTAAAAATTTCCGACATCCGCGAGTGGGCAATTACCGGGGCAAAATTTTGCCCATTCGCGGGCACCGGAAAAAAGATGCTCCCATTCTTATTCGGCCCAAAAGGGCTGAATGGGAATGGGGAGGTTGGATGCACCGGCACTGTTTATAATGGTGCTGGTGCATCCGACATGCTGTGCTCGCGTGTGCCACTCTGCCCGCCCGGTCCGAAATGGCAGGCAGAAAAGCACCTGCAAGCACAACTCATAGTTTGCCAGTCCGGCAACTACAGTACAGGTAAGCTTACCGGTACCGTAGTCCCCAGACCGGCAGATTTATAATGAGGCCCACTGACTTAAAAAAAGCTTTGGCAATATAATTAGGAACTTTCGTAGAGTCCATGTTCTTAGATCTTTTTCAAATTAATTTTGCTTTTGTTTTTTTCTTTCAACGTGACAGTGTTGCCTTGTAAGCCGAATCTATGGCCTTGGAATCTGCTCCCTGGCCTTTAGCTAGTTTTTTAAGAGATGTAGATTGATCTTTAGTTGAAGCTCCAAGATTTAAGACGACCTGGCATTTGACAGGACAATAGTCGAGATTACCCGTTTGATGCAATCCCTGCATTGGTGGAACTTGAAGATGTTGAACGTTCCCCCAAATCAGGTCCACTTTTGGGCCTGTGCATTTATGTCCCTTTGTAGATTTTCAAAAAGGTAAAGTAAAGCACTCAGTTATCATTGAGTCCAAAATCCCTACTATGAGGGATCTGAGATTTTGATTATATGTGACAACCTCCTTTGCGGTGCGGGAGTGACCGTAGACCCATAGGAAGTAATGAAAGAGTCCAGGTCAAAATTAGAGTTAGAGTCTTGAGCTTCTGAAAAGATAGGGGGGGTGTTGAGAAAGAAATCTATATACTGTCTCGAGTTCAGGGCTTCCAATTCATCTGAGGAGGTCACATCAATCCCTTTGTAGGCACCCAATGTTGTGCGTGCGACATAAGAGGGCCCAAAAACTCTTTTGTCAATACCGAAGTAGAGCGGTCATAGGAATCAAGTGAGTTCTTTGTCGCGTGTTTTGCATAGTAGGAGCTTATCAGCTCAGTGGCCTTAAAGCTCAGTTGCCTATAGGTTAACATTCTTTTTCCAGCAAGTCCCATCCTCAACATGGTTGTTAATCTTAGCCACGTTGTTGTCAACAATGCGGGATTAAGGTTCTTTAATGGGTGGGAGAGGGAGCAGAAGATTTATTGCAAATTGAAGCATGGCCGAAGCATCTAACTGCTCTGAATGCGGAGTGAGCAAGGTTTTCACACCACTCCTAAAATCCATTCAGTCTGGATTGCAGAAAAAACTGGATTCTCTCAAGGGGTTCAAAGATTAAGTAGCCAACAGTCACCCACAAAACTAGAAAGGAAGAAGGGAGACAGAAAGAGAGGCTCAAAGGCACCCGGCTCGCAGACGCCCAGCGTAAAGTGCAAAAGTAATATGCGGCATGGTTTCCACTTTCCGAGTGTTCAAAGGATCAAGTACAATTGCGTGATCTAAGTGTTCACAACAGACACCAAACAAGTTGAGCGAGTCAGGTGATTTGAAAGTGCATGGTAGGTTAGAAGAAAGCAAAGTAAATCTGCGCTCACCCACAGTGTGAAAATAAATACATTTTAAAAAAATGAAACCTTTCCAATAGCTGAGCATCCGGTAGCAACTGTTGGTGACTGCTGGAGACGGCCAGACTGCAGTAACTCTGCTCAAACTCTGCGACCGCTTGCGGTGGTGTCGGGTCTTTGTAGTGTAGCTGTTCCCACTATGGAAATGAAGGAAACACTGCCAGTACTGCCATGCACTGCCAGACTGCAGTAACTCTGCTCAAACTCTGCGACCGCTCTGCGCTCGGGTTTGGTCTTTGTAGTGTAGCTCTTCCGGCTATGGAAATGAAGGAAACACTGCTAGTTCTGCCACGCACTGCCAGCCTGCAATAACTCTGCTTTAACTCTAGGGCTGCTCCAGTTTGGGGTCGGGTCTTTGTAGTGTAGCTCTTCCCGCTATAGAAATGAAGGAAACACTGCTGGTACTTCCACGCACTGCCAGACTGCAGTAATTCTGCTCAAACTCTGCGACTTATATCTTCATCGCTATGCATTTATCTTTGTGTATGGCAAATACATCTATCAAGCACACATCAGACAATTTGCACTTTAACAATTTCTCTTCAACTGCTCACATATCATACACTACTATGTGTTGTCCTGATAGATATTCTGTAACCCAATGTCTCTGTCCTGACTTGTATTGTATGTTGTATCTGAATTCTAGCTGCATTCAGGCAATTCCTGACAATGTGGGTGATATTGTTTTCATTCTCCAATGCTATGTATTCCTACAAGAGTTGTGTGGTCTGATATAAGTTTAATGGGTGTGACCAATAAAAACTGTCTGGACTGCTCAGTCCCTTTTTCTTAGCTGAAACTTAGTGTTTAATTGCCAAATACCTCTTTTCTGCCTAGGTGATTGAATACAGGGAAAACCCTATTGCAACTTCCCCATCACCTATAGCTGCTGTGTTAAAACGGCCCCTAGCACCTTTCCGCTCATATCCACAGTCAAAATGGATGCCAATGTCTTCAAACATGGGTACCGATCGGGGCAGTGTACACTCTCTCCTTAGCCTTAAATATCTCCTGGTGGGTGCTGTCACAAAAAAGTCACTCCTTTGCATTGGGAGCTTGCAATGACTTCACAGCTTCTACATGACTAGGAATTAATAAGCTTATATTTTATATTAAAAACAGTCATCTTCATCCCTTTTTGAAGAGTCTAGGCCCCGCTGGAAATTCTTCATGCCCCCTTAGACCACTGGGGTACATTGAAAGGCTGTCCAGTAGATGATAACCAAAATGAAATAGCCTAAAAAGAGTGATAAATGTAGTTGAATGTTTTAAGTAGAAAATGTGGTTCTCTTGATGATATGATATGCAATGTGACGGTCAAGAGTTCAAAACACAGCTGCCCGATGATTATGTATATCATCTCCTGTATGTCTGTAGAGTATGACAATCTGTTATTACATGGTCATTTAGTTCTTTCAGCTACACCCACAGGCAGACATTCTGATCTGAATTTGCAACCAATAATATAGGGGCCACCCACTTAGAAACCTCCATCATCCATTACAACTTCACTCACCATGAGGCCTAGTAGTTTTCCTAGGACTCATATCAAATACAGAGTTCCTTTCATTCCCATGTATGGCGCTAGTACAATATCTGCTTTAATTCTCATGTTATAGTGGAAGGGCACACTACTGAACATATCCTTCCTCGATGCTCCATGTCTGATATGAACCTATCTACTAAGGCTATTTTGTGTCTTGGTTATGCAGCAAGGGCACACATGTCTGCCCACATAGATTGGATCTTGTCCCCAATTTCTCTTTTAACATGGTACTGGCTATCATTGTGTGTAGCAACCTGAATTTGCTTTGTGAGGTTTTCGTCTCTTTAAGTCTATGCTTTCGTGCTCTGTGCCTATCCTACAACAGAAACAAAGTTCCTGAGAGGTTATGCAAAACTCTCACTCACACTGTCCTCTATATAAAGCTCTTCTTCCCTTACCAGGGAAACTCTGCCTATATTCCATGTTTCCTGCCTCTTCTAGCTTTTGTCCTAAGAATGTTATCAAGTAACCTGTCAGGCAACAAACTTCATATGATTTTCTTAGCACAGGCCAAACCTTAGCCAATGTGTGCAGACAGGGTCATTGCTACCGAAACAATGAAGGAAACTGGTCCTCTTTTTACGATTATTTCCAAACCTTTTTGGTCAAGTGCAGACACTTGAGTTACTTTTACTTTGTTCTCTATGGTGATGGACTTGCCCATCTTGGGCAATCACACAATATTACTTCCTAGTTTACTGTTTATTGACCTCATCTAAGAATGGCTCAGGTTCACCATTAACTCTCTATAATGTCCTTGTTCTATATGTAGTAAATTAACTGATCCCTCAGTATAGCCTCTATAAATTGATAAACATTACAACTAGATGCTGAGTCTCTCTTGAATGTTGTGCTCTGTTATAAACAGTTTGTCTCCACATGATAATCCTCTCCTTTGGAAGAAAGTGATTGTACATGTGTTCCAAAAATCATGCATATGTATTTACTACCTCCCATTCTCTTTCCGGTACTGGGCGAAGGTGCCTGAAAACGTCCTTCCCCCTCAACTCTCAGAAAATCGAGGAAGGGGAACTTTTATATTGTGTCAAGGGATCATGAAGTAGACACAGACAACAGATTGAATGTTAGTTCAAACATTGTATTTAACTTAAAAATCAGGATGGAGTAAGGACTAACTTGACCTTTAATAAGGTAGGATTTCCCACCTAAAGAAAACTAAGGAGAGTCTGTGGCAGGAAGTCCAAATCAATCAATCAAAAGTCAACCTGTATCCAAGACCTATACTTGCCCTCACAACTATCTGCAAACAATGAGCAGGCTTGTCAGCTTCAAAATGAATAGTGTTCAAAATAAAGTTCAGTGCTTCTTCCAGCTCTTGGCTTGAAATCATCTTTCCCTTCCCCAAGTTTAAAACACATCACAAGGTATCAGGGGTTCGTTCCCTTCCCCAAGAGTCAAATCTTCCAGCTTTTTAAGAAAAACAACAAAGTTTCTGTCAACACTTCCCAACTCTTTGGATAGCACTAATTCAGATAGGCAGTACTTTTTATCTACTTCGGAATCACATGACAGGTTGTTGCCAAATCTAGGATTCTTTCTCTATATTTTCATTGATTTTTCTAAACCAGGGACTCAGTGTAGGCACAGTTTTCGGACCACACAGTCCACCCACTATAGGTCAGGCAAACTGATACCCCTTCTTAGTAGCTTTCCATCACCAATTGGTCACTGCTTCCTAGTCACAGTGATGTTGAATTGACTCCATAGTGTCACACTCTTTTGACTTTGGGCCGTGGCTTGCTTAGCCACCATGCACTTTTTTACACTCTTCTGGCTCTTGCACACACAGGTTTTACTTTTTTAACCTGTAGTCCCTTTAACTTTCATCAATACTTATACCCTTCTTGGTATGCTTTGACTTTACCAGTGCTTGTGTTTTCATCAAATGCATTCCGTGGTATCTGTCACATGCACCACCTTTCTATCGCTTCATTCATGAGCGCTAACCACTTGCTTTTATTCAGCATTCAAATGTGCTTAGATTAACTTTCAGTTCATTCGATATTCAAAAGTACTAGTTACTGGATTGAAAAGTACTTGAAATTATTTTCAGTTCATTCGGGATTCAACAGCACTTGTTTCAGCATTCAAAATACTTGTGATAACTTTTGGTTATTACAAGTTCCGTTATTCACAAAGTACTTAGAATTACTTTCAGTTTGTTCGATATCCAAAACAACAGTTTTCAATGCCTCTCCACCTGCCATCACGGTTGTTCCCTTTCACTTACTGGTCAGATCTTATGGCTCTCTGTGACATTGCTCTCTGGGAATGCTCTGGCAGCAGCCAAGGGCTTCTGTAACCACTTTGCTCGGTCACGCTGGCTTTCCACATGCAGTCTGCCACCGGCCGCCTGCTTTTCTTAGCTTTGCTTCCTGCAGCATAAACTCTCAAGCATTCCACCGGCCATGCCACTGCTCCGGAGTTCATTCCCCAGCTTCTGCCTCGACGGCTCACGCTGCCTCTCCCGCTGATCCTGCCTCCACAACTGACTCTATTCACAGATGGAGGTTGGGTTTTAAAGTGCCCGCCACCATAATGATTCCAGGAAAAACTAAACCGCTCATCATCAGAACGGGAGTTCTGTCGTATTCGCATTGTCCTCCTCATCCCAGTACACAATTGAGATTGAGAAGTATCTGTATTAACAAAAGGAGGCTGACATGTGTCTTTATTACTACAAGGGGCCTATATGTGTATCTCTTTCAAATGAGGATGTGTCTTCCTAGTTGGTCTCCTCCTCGTCCCAGTGTTGAGGTGATGTCTCTGAGGGACAGTTTGAAGGGAAGAAAAGGGAAAAGATTGGCAGTATCCTACAAAGGCTTGAAGGATAGAGGGTTCAGAGTGAAAAGTGAAAGGGGAATATCATGTCTCACCCAAGGACGTCCTCTCTTGAGTCCCCATGTTCCCTCCACCCAGGTAATCCTCCCTCGCATCTCCACCCCCAGGGTCAGTATCGAAGAGCGATGGCCTTTCCCTGGCCACCTGAGAGAAGGATCCCGGGGAAAAAGAATTGAGGACACCCTCTGGTTCCTCACAATTACTACTGGATAGTGTGTGCCAACAATCTCTTCTAAATAGGTGTCACATTTAAGTTTCCTTTTTTCTTAAAAGGCATGGGTGATGGTCCTGATCTCTGTAGAATCTTGGGGAATGTGTCGAGATTTTGCATTGTTGAACAGGGTGGTCTATTGTGTACAATAATGTTGTAAAATGTTGTACAATAATGTTGTTGTCCCAGGAGGATAGCTCAGTGGCAATGTGCTTGTCTTGGAAACAAGACAACACAAAGCAACACAAGTTCGATCCCCGGGTCTGCGCTTAGAAACCTCTGGGTATTGAGCATGTTATAAATACGCAACTACGAGACATGTTCCTGTAACAGCACTTCGATGCCCCCGGGCTGTGTGAGCGCTTTAAACATGCAAAATAAAATAAATAAGTGTATAGTTTATTTTGTATCTGATGATTATTTTCAATGAATAGGCAATAGTCCCACCATGCATTAGAAACACTATATTACACTGTGCCTGTGATGGGTGCCATTCTGGTTGTAAGCATGGCGGAGAACAAGGAGGGCAGTATCCAAGCTCGAAAATAAATCCTTGGCATGAGTCCCAAACCTGCTGCATAATTTCGCTAATACTGTATCCACAGGGATAGCCAGTAAGTCTAGGAGAGAGGACAATGCAATTTATTTTGTCTACATCAGAGTTCCACAGTCTTGTGATAGGGCCTTGTGACCATGCTCTCTGTTCTGACCTAATGGCATTGCGTATGTTACTGATTGGGCCCATTATCAGAACCAAAGGGGAAGAAGATAAAAGAGGGGCTCAGTAACTTCAGTTATCATTGTCATTCTCACCCAGATCACAGTAGATGTGGAATAAGTTCCTTTTACAGCTTCAAGTAGAGCTTACAGCAGGTCTCTTGACAGTCATACAAGAAGCAAATCGGCCAAGGCACCATGAAGTTCGATCGGGTGAAAAAAGAACAATAAGACATTCTGACAACTAAGAAACCTTCATGTTTCTTGGACTTGAAGTCATTCCTCAGTTCAGACTGAAGTATGGGGCAGTATTTTCGATACAATTGTTGCATCTTAACTTCTCTCTACATTGAAGGAAATAATTCTCACTTTTTGTTCTAGAACATTTTCCTATGAATGTGAGATCTTGGAAGGGAGAAGAAATCATATTTCTAACTCTGTGCCTTCAAGGCCTTACACACCATTTGTGTGTCCCCGTTCTATATGGAGGGAGAGTTGGCCAACCATTCGGCGAAATAAGGAATAAACAGAATACCCTTATATTGTAACACTGGCACTACAAGTGCTAGCACTTTTTAAAGATGGTAAGTGAGATTTCAATCCAAATGGAAGAGCCCGAAACCGGAATTCACATTATGAATTTTGCATAACGGAAAATGAGAAAAGGGCTGCTGCAAGTTCTGGGATGGTAGATATCCGAGTGGCAAATCATAGGCAGTATCTGTTTGTTGGTTTTCATTTTGAAATTGCCTAATTTTTTATTTTGTTGTTGCTTTGTATAGCACCTCATTGACATAACAAATGGCTCCAAAACCAACACAGGGTTACGAAGAACTGGGTTGGAACCTGGGAAAAGGGTCAGGTGTAATTTCAGGAGGGGAGGAACAGCAGAGGAGAAGTCCAAAGCTAGTCTAATGCTAGGAGGTGGGTAGTTAATCGGTCAGCGCAGTACGGGGAGGGGTTTGAGGGAAGAAATGTAAGGGGTAAGGGATTATTCTTTCTGGGCATTTGAGGGTGAAGCAATGCTCAAGGTTTGGCTTGACATTGTTTCTGTTTTCATTTGTATACATTTATTTAGAGATGATGTTTTGGAGAGGCTAAGGGGAGCTACCCATACATGTTCTGCTGTAATTGGCTATCATCAGTTTGTTACTTACTTATTACTTGCTTGGTACTGGGAAATGGTGTTTCAACCCACAGGCATATATGCACCCATCTCTGGAGAAGATCTGTGACCTCCTCCAGCTGTGAGGTTCTTGTCTCCTGGGTATTTTTCCAACAAATGCAAAAGGCATTTGGGACCCTCAGATATCATATTGTGCTGTAGTATGCAGATAAATTTGAACTCTATCCTGTCCATATAGTGATGGAATGATGAGTGAAAAATGACAAAGGATTCTAAAACCATAAAGACGATGAAGGAGACTCCAAAACTACGATGCACTGAAAAAAATGGAACAATGGGATTCCAGTTCAGAGATGTGAAAAGACCTACTCTGCAAATGTTGTATGAAACACACCTCCAACTTTTGATTCTGCGCCACACTTAAGAAAGTACACTTGAGATAAATGCTTCTTTAATAATCAGAAACATGGTCTAAAAAATGAATCACATTTATGCCCATAGGTGACACGTGTTTTGGCAGATATATTATTGGCAGATAGATCATTTCATACACCAATCGCGAGAGGTGGGGCTTTGACCTCTGTCCCTCCAGAGTCTGCAACACTGCAAATTTACTCAGTCAATACCCACTATTGGGCGCAGAGTGACATTAGGTTTGTGCCATCACCCCAGTGTTGTTTGCTTACTCTGCAAATGTAGCTGGGTGAGGGGGAGGTTTTAAGACATATTCTACAAGAGGAGATAAAAGATCGAACAATATTTAGGACCCACTGTTCCAAAATGAGAGAACACATGATGTGCCCTTCATTCCCTATATTTTCAGTTTCATAATCAGTATTGATAATCAGTCACTGACACTGTGCCTGAACTTGACTTACTAGGTTTAGCCAGGATAGTCCAGTTGCCTGAGAGGTTATCCCTTGACAAGATAAACTGCTATGCAGATACTTGAATAAATATCTAGCCAATACTTTTTTGTTGCTTATTTTAGGCAGAAATTTAGCACTCTATAACTTATTTTTTCTGCATAGGTTCCCCTTCTATATACCCAACATACAGTTCCCAGGATCCTGGGACAATGAGAATGGAAAATAGGGGTGCTCATTTAAACCTCACAAATCCACACAAAATAGGAAACATGTTGAAGAAAAAGGAGGTGATGCGTGTGGTCTCATTACCTCTAAGCCTTTTCACCCAGGGATATTGACAGCAGCGGCCCCTCTTTAAGTTCTAAAATAGCAGTATTCATATAAAAAGAAAATATCATCTATTCCCCAATGGCTAACTGCATCTTCATCCTGATCGGAACTTCTGACTTGGTTGCACCGTTATCAGTCACCCAGAAGCCTTCTACTTATTCACAATCTCAGATTCACTGCAGGAGAATCCAAATCAAAACACCAGAATTGCCAAGGTTTAGATGTGCTATACATAGTAAATGTATCTTTGGGACCCACCCATCACATGATTCTCCTGTGGTCTGAGCATCATATTCCACTAAATGACTCAGATTGTTCTAAAACCTTGCTCTCCCCTAGACAGTTGCCACAAACAAAACAAAAAAGCCCTCTCCAGACACTGCCAGCTCTGAACTGCAGATAACTTCAAAGACAACTACCCAACTCCCTTGGTTTTGTCTGGGTCACCTTTTAACTCTCTATCATTTCTCAACAATCTCTTTCAAAGAATTGATTTTACTTTGATTGCTAAATGTTTCCTCCGTTAGGCCCCCTGGCCACCAGCAACCTTCCGCTCAATGCAGGCCCGTGCCCTTGACCCAGCTGTGATGGTGGGTGGGGACCAACAAGTACATCTCCACACTGTGGGCATAGCTCCAGACTTCACTCCTGGGGCCGGCAAGCCGGGCCACCGATTGCCTACCAGCTTCGAAATAGTGTGTTGAGACAGAGACAGGCTCCAGCACGAGTGCCCATCCATCTCCACTAAACAGTCCGTGCCCTCTCAACCCCCACCCTGCCAGGACAGGGACCATGAGCTCCAGCCCCCAATCCCTCTTGAGGTGATACACATCTGGCCCCCTCGTCTTGACCATTCCAGAACACCCACCCCAGATCTAATCATGTGCAGCAGGATGTTCTCCCAAAACAACACATGTCTGTTCATATCATGGGGCACCTGGGAACGTAGACGGTAGATCAAACCCCACGGAAAGCCACCTGGGAACGGGACCTGCAGTATCAAAGGAGGCCTGAATGTGGAGGTCAGCATGCCAATATATTATTCCCTATTTTCTCTCTCTCTATCCCCATCCATGCAATGGTCCGGTATCCACCATTGTTCTTGCATTATCAGTTCCTGTTGTTTAGCTTAGATAATTAGTAATGTGTTGTCTGTTTGCCCTGACCTTCACTGCAGAGATGAGCCCAACAAACCCATGTGTACCATGATCGACAGGGAAGCTTTGGCCAATGATGCTCTGGCATCCACTATGGAGCAGGGCTTTGTATATGTCTTCTGTTACGCTCACCTGTCTCCCACAGGGGTGACGGTCGGAACTGGATAGCTGCGGCCTCTACCAACGTGAATTGTATTGCAGAGATGACTGACTGGACTGTCCTGCTCAATTTCGTCTGCTTGACCCGTAGGAGTATTCTCCTGAAAGCGGAGCAAAAGAATTACCCACCCGTGGATTGAGCGAGCACACCCCCACCGTCTTCCCACTAATCACCTCCGATATTCCCTTTCACCAGTCTCACTTTATGGTTTTGAATGATGAGCTCTCCATCCTACGTGGAGTGCAGGGGCGCGTAGATAACCAGTTACTTCACTGGTCCGAAGGAATTGGGTGAGTTCCAGATGAATATTGACTCCGAGGTAAGTGGCGAGGAGTCGTAAGTATTTGTTTCTTAAGAGTTCAAAATGTCTCTTACTCACTCTTTTCCGATTCCTCCCTTTGTCTTTCAGCTTGATTCGAGAGGAGGTTGTCTCGTAGCAGCTGATTGCGTTTAGGTAAGAGCCTGTGTTACCCAACACTGTCCGGTAAAAAAATGCCTGTGCTTAACCTGTTGCTTTCTCTCTCCTTACAGGTGCAGCGTAAGACGATGTGGTGTGTAGAAGAATAATATCTCCGGCAGTAACTCGGTAACTCTATAGTGAGAATAGAAATTGTATTGTCTTTGTTGGTTTTCTCGGCTCACCTTATTGTCTTTCTTCATCCCCTTAGGTGCCGGGAGTTCGGCGATGAATGATGGAGCAGCGCCGGGTCGAGGAGGTGCTGTGAAGACTGATAAGTATAGCGCGACGCTGCAGCTGGCGTGCGATGCGCACAAAACAAAGTATTTTCCTTGTTCGGATGTGCAAAGGATCCAGGATCAGATGAAGAATGAAGGTAATGTTCTTGCTCTAACCTTTTCTTCTTATTTCCCTTCTTTCTCGGAGCTCCGGATTCGAGGCGGGCGTGGCAGAAGACTGGATGCTGGACAGACAGGCACGGTGAACATTATGCTGCAGGATGCAGAATAATGCAAAGCGTGTGCTGCTCATCGGGCGTGGTTTAAATAGCCTCCAAAGTAGTCCCAGGTAAGAAGTTCCCCAAGACCACACCCGAGTAAAAAATAGTAGTCCCTGAAACAAAGTAGTTCCTTCCAGGCCTCACGTTGGCTTGGATTCTTTGCAGCATGGTCTGCATGAGGTAAGTTTCTTCATATGAGCCTGGTGCTTTTGGCACCAGGACTGATCCCATATATGAGCCTGGCACCTACGGCACCAGGACTGAACCCAGATAGCCCCTAGCTGGGGTGGCTGGGTTTTCAATAGGTGTCTGGATGCCTGCTCCCTGGACTGATGGACTTGGTCTGGATGTCCGGGGGTAGGCATCATGACACCACTCCCCCCCAAGGACCCTCCTAAAATCGTTCTTCCCCTTGGTCCTGGTTTGTCTGGGAAATTTTGATGGAATCTTTCCACCAATCGAGGTGCATGAACGTGGTCACTGGGCTCCCAAGACCTTTCTTGTGGCCCGTAACCCTTCCAGTCAATTAAATAAAAAAGTCATGATTTGACCATCTTAGAGTCCAGGATATTTTTAACTTCGAATTCGGGTTCCCCGTCTATTAGGATGGGGTCGGGTGGTTTGGTTAACCTGGTTGTACTGGCTTCAGAAGTGAAACGTGAAAGCCGGGATGTATTCGCATATTAGAAGGTAATTCCAATTTGACGTCCACCGGGTTGATAATGGCTTTAATGGTATAAGGTCCCAAATATCTAGGGTTAAAGGTCCGAGTTCCTTTTAGAGGTGGGTTTCTTGTAGCTAGCCAAACTTGATTTCCAACCTGGTATTGTGGGGCTTCACTTCTATATTGATCTGCATTTTTCTTGTATTTTTCTTTTGCTCGTTTCAAATGTTCAGTTGCCTCATTAAAGGCTTGTGTAATAGTAGCGTGTAGATGGTTCACTGCGGGCATTTCCAAGTGTTGGGGCGAGTCGAGTTCTGAGGTCCGAGGATGATGCCCATATATTGTATAAAAGGGGCTTTGTCCGGTTCCTGAATGTACAGAGTTGTTGTATGCGTATTCGGAAATCCATAAAATATCCTTCCAATTCCCTTGGGTTTGGTGTAACATGCAAAGTAGGTATTGCTCAAGAGTCTGGTTGGTCCTCTCGGTCTGACCATCGGTCAGGGGATGATGACTGGTTGATACCTCACGTCGATTTGCGCCAATTGACAGCATTTCCTCCAAAACTGCGAAATAAACTGACTACCTCTGTCAGAGACCAACACGGAAGGAAATCCATGTATTCGGACAATGTTTTCAAGAAATTCCTTGGCCAAAGTTGAAGCTGAAGGTAATCCTTTTAAAGGAATAAAGTGAGCCATTTTAGAAAAAAGATCCACTATAACTAGAATGGTGTTAAATCCACTACATGGGGGAAGGTCAGTAATAAAATCTAGGGACAAGGTGTGCCATGGTGTAGGCGGAATATCCAAAGGTTGTAAAAGACCAGCTGGTTTCTTCTTCAGACTCTTGTTTTGGGCGCAGATACCACAAGTTTGCACAAATGACTTTACGTCTCTTCGCCAGGTGGGCCACCAGAATTGTCTTTTAATTTTGGCCTCTGTCTTTGAAATTCCTGGGTGTCCCTCAATCAAAGCATCGTGATAATTGGAGATAACTAGTTCTTGTAGTTCCTTGTGTGGTAGGAATAGACGACCTTGATAGTACGGTAGTTCATCGATGACTGAATAATCTTGGCCTTTCTTTAGCCATTCCTGCAAGGCAGCTGGATCGAAAAGTTGTTGGATCTTTAAATGAATGTCTTCTAGAGTTTGTAATGTAATTTTACCAAGGATTCTTTTCTACGAAATTATAGGCACCGGTTCAGGGTTCGAATATGCTTCTCCCATTCCTATACGAGATAAGGCATCTGTTTTGCCATTTTTACAACCTGGTCGATAAGTAATCACGAAATCGAATTCCGCGAAGAACAAGGCCCACCTAAGTTGACGTGATGACTGGGCCTTGGCTGTCTTCAAATATTGTAAATTCCTGTGATCGGTGATTACAGTGATGGTATGCCTGGCACCGAGAAGATAATGCCGCCAGGCCTTGAATGCAGATTTGATGGCCAATAACTCCTTATCGGTAACTGCATAGTTTAATTCGGGTGCCAAAAACTTTCTTCACCAGAATGCTACTGGATGAAGTTGGCCGGTTTCAGGATCCTTCTGGGAAATAACAGCCCCCATGGCTAAACAGGATGCATCAGTTTCAGCTGTGTATGGAAGTTCAGGGTGCGTGTGCTTTAAAACATGTGCAGATATGAATTTCAATTTTAGTTCTTGGAAGGCCCTTTCAGCCTCTTCGGTCCATAGGAAGTGCTTATTTCGCAAGAGTGCTGTGATGGGGTGTACAATATGTGAGAATTCTGGAATGAATCTGCGATAGAAATTAGCAAATCCAAGCATGCTTTGTACTCCTTTAACTGAACTAGGTGATGGCCACTTGAGGATTGCATCCACCTTCCGAGAGTCCATTCAAACTCCTTTTTGGGTCAGGATAAATCCAAGGAATTCGACTTCTGTAGAGTGAAAAAACGCATTTTTCCAATTTTGCATATAACTTATGCTGGCATAGTTTTTCAAGAACGGCACAAACGTGCTTTACATGGTCTGATTCTGAGGAGGAGTACACAAGGATATTGTCTATGTATACAACAACACAGACGTCAATGAATTCTCGAAGGACATCGTTCATAAAATACAGGAAGGCTGCCGGTGCATTGCATAGCCCGAAAGGCATCACCTGATATTCGAACAATCCATGCTTGGTGCGAAAGGCAGTCTTCCATTCGTCGCCTTTCTTTACACGTACCAGATGATATGCCCCTCGGAGATCTAATTTGGTGTAGATACAAGCATCCTTTACTTGGGCCAGTAATTCGGGGATCAGAGGCAATGGTTATCGTTTTTTTACCGTAATTTGGTTTAATGCGCGGTAATCTACGCACGTTCTAAGGTCACCTTCCTTTTTGGGCACGAAGAATAAAGCTGAGGCTGCGGGGGACTTGGACGGACAAATGAATCCATTAGCAAGGTATTCATCCAGGTATTGTCATAGATGACGGTTTTCGGGCTCCGTAAGGGCTTAGATCCTACTTCATGGAGGTTGTGCACCGGGTAAAAGATCGATCTGACAATCGTATTATCTGTGAGGCGATAACGTGTTTGCCTGTTCTTTCTGAAAAAACATCCTGAAATTCTTGATATTCCTGAGGTAACTGCGCAATTGGAGTAATGACTGTGACCAAGCCTATATTCAAGGTTTTTTCTGGGTAACAGGTGTGTGCACAATCCGTTAAGGTCATTCTCTTCTCTCGCCAATCAATACAAGGATTATGTGTTGTCAACCACGGTATTCCCAGAATTATTTGGAACTGCGGGCCTTGATTAAGTCAAACACAATGCTTTATCGATGCCCATCTTGACCCAACAGCTTCACCTCTGTAGTGGAGTGAGTTACTGGCCCAGAGGCAATTTCAGTCCCATCGACAGTGGTGATGACATCAGTTGTGGTCTTTTTGCAAACAGGCAGGTTCATCCTTGTAGCCAATTCGTGGTCCATGTAATTTCCGATGGCCCCGCTATCAATGTATGCTCTCACTGCGTGCATACGTGATGGCTGCCTTGGATCAATAAGGACCATTGGCACAATTAGGTGCAAGCTCTGAGTGTCCTTATTTAAGTTCGGCAAGAGGACCTCTATGCTTGTCGGGCGTGGTCGTTTCCCGAGTCAGGCTCTATATGGCTTTTGTCCGCAACTCCTACCACCTTTTTCGGTGGTTTAACAGGGCAATCTCGCAGAAAATGTCCCGAAGTTCCTCAGTACAGACACAATTGCAATTGTCGTCTCTTTTCTCTTTCCTTTTGAGTCAAGGGTCCTTTAACCCCCCGATCTGCATGGGTTCTGATGTATCTGTTCCCTTGGGGGTAACATTGGGTTTAAATAATACCTGATTCTCAAATTTAGCTCGATCAGCCTTTCTGTTCTGAAGCCTGTGATCTAACTGGACCACCAAGTCTATATATTCATACTGGGGTGGATTCACTACTTGAGCTAACGCATCTTTGAGTTCTCCTCGGAGTCCATGATGAAATAACTTAATTCATTTTGCCTCAGGCCATCCGGTTTCCACCACCAACCTATTAAAGGTTGCGATGTAGGTGTGCAGATCCTGGTTACCCTGTCATAGGGACAAAATTTCGTTATCCAAGGCCTGTCCTTGTAAATGTCGGGCAAATAGTCTTTCCATGCTCATTTGAAAGCCCTGAAAATCCCGAAGAAGGGGATCCTCCTGGTTGACTAGTGGAATTGACCAATCAGCTGCGCTGCCACTGAGATACGATAGTACAAAGGCTACTTTGGCTTGATCGTTCGGAAAGGCTCCAGGTCTACATAAAAAGTGCAAGCGGCACTGGTTCATAAATACGGCAAACCTTTTTGGGTCTCCAGGAAAGCGTTCGGGTGGTGCCAAAGGGATATTTCCAGGTAAAACTATATGCACAGGGTTGCTTGATGGAGCAGGAGTTGGGTTCCCCCCCGAGTCCAGGTAAGGGTGTTTTCCCAGCTTGGTTTTGCAGCAGTTGCCTAGCAAGATCATCAGTGCGTTCCTTAGACACAGTCAGTTCTCTCCTGAGAGCATTAGTTTCTTGACGGCCGCAATGTACTTCTGCCCTAAGTTCCCCTAATAATTGGGCCAGTTGGTCAGTTTCTGAGGTCTCCATAACGCCCAGGTGGGAATTTGTTGGGAGACTTTGCGTTCTGTTACGCTCACCTGGCTCCCACAGGGGCGACGGTCGGAACTGGATAGCTGCGGCCTCTACCAACGTGAATTGTAGTGCAGAGATGACTGACTGGACTGGCCTGCTCAATTTCGTCTGCTTGACCTGTAGGAGTATTCTCCTGAAAGCAGAGAAAAGGAATTAACCACCCGTGGATTGAGCGGGCACACCCCCACCATCTTCCCACTAATCACCTCCGATATTCCCTTTCACCAGTCTCACCTTATGGTTTTGAATGATGAGCTCTCCATCCTGCGTGGAGTGCAGGGGCGCGTAGATAACCGGTTATTTCACTGGTCCGAAGGAATTGGGTGCGTTCTAGATGAATATTGACTCCGAGGTAAGTGGCGAGGAGCCGTAAGTATTTGGTTCTTAAGAGTTCAAAATGTCTGTTATTCACTCTTTTCTGATTCCTTCCTTTGTCTTTCAGCTTGATTTGAGAGGCGGTTGTCTCGTAGCAGCTGATTGAGTTTAGGTAAGTGTCTGTGTTACCCAACACGGATCAGATGAAGAATGAAGGTAATGTTCTTGCTCTAACCTTTTCTTCTTATTTCCCTTCTTTCTAGGAGCTCCGGATTCAAGGCGGGCGTGGCAGAAGACTGGATGCTGGACAGACAGGCACAGTGAGTGTTACGCTGCAGGATGCAGAATAACGCGAAGCGTGTGCTGCTCATCGGGCGTGGTTTAAATAGTCTCCAAAGTAGTCCCAGGTAAGAAGTTCCCCAAGACCACACCCGAGTAAAAAATAGTCTCTGAAACAAAGTAGTTCCTTCCAGGCCTCACGTTGGCTTGGATTCTTTGCAGCATGATCTGCATGAGGTAAGTTTCTTCCTATGAGCCTGGCGCCTATGGCGCCAGGACTGATCCCATATATGAGCCTGGTGCCTACGGCGCCAGGACTGACCCCAGATAGCCCCTAGCCGGGATGGCTGGGTTTTCAATAGGTGTCTGGATGCCTGCTCCCTGGACTGATGGACTTGGTCTGGATGTCCGGGGTAGGCATCATGACATCTTCAGCCAATTAGCCCTGTGGATCCTGTACCCTATGTATTACATCACTGATGAGGCTTAGTCTGTTTTTAATGTGCTGCCCGTGTAATTTTTCGCAGAGCGCTCTCGGCCAGCAGAGTCCTTTGCTTGCATTTTTTATATTTTATAAACTTTGTTATCCTTGCAACCTATCTCATGGTGTCATTGTCTGACGGGGTGTGTTATCCTATTTTGTATTATTATTGGGACACGTGTATGAGTGGGTGCCTTAATTTGGTGAACCCCTTAGCGTGATTTCCTCGAGCTCCCCGTACCTGCAGTGAGATCCAGGGCCTCTCCGGAAAGGCCACACCCACCTACAGCCGACCAGTCCTAAAAAACCCGTACGCAGAAGAAATCAGTTCTTGTGGGTTCCGACTTTGCAAATACTCTGCTGCTCGTTGGAGCTGGGTGCGGCCCCAGGGAGAGGCCTAGGCATTGGGGATAGACCGCGAATGGAGACTCTTGGAAGAACACATGCACGTGAGTATAAATTGCAGGGATAAACAAATAGTGGGTCCTTTGGGGGATATAGCGCAGAGTGACTGAAGGGAACACGCAGTGGTTGAATGTGAATGAATGAGGTGGTTATTTGTAGTAAAAGTGTTTTGTTTTTATATGGCCATTCATTACCATTTTAAGAAACAGGAACCTACCCCAAAAGGGGTTAGAGGGTGGCACCATGGTGCACTTTCTTGACTAGTGTGGAGAATAAATGTATGCAGAGAAGCCCAGGAGGGGTAAACGTGATGTGAATGACAACTGAGTGAGTGAGTAAGGAAGTGGTTATTGCTCTAAAAAAGGGGAACAAGTTATATTTTTTTGTGTTTTGTGCTTGTGTTTTGTTTTTGTCGGTTTAAAAATTGTTTCATGTTCATTTATATGTTTCGTGTTCATTTATATGTGATTGTTTAACATGTACAGATGTTAGAGATATATTTGACAGAAATGTATTGACTGTCTAGAAACGAAGGCCCCAGGTATAGAGGGAAGAAAAAGGGGAAATGGTCCCTACGAGCATTGGATGAACCGTACACAAAAGCCGAAAGTCACTAGCCATAGGCATGGACACCCCGCTATCCCATATTTGCAAGCACCGACCCCTGCATAGTGAGCGAATTAAAAAGTACCAATGTCAGTGGGTGACAGAAACGAAAGGGGAGGATTGTCCCATGCCTGGCCTGAGGAGGGGTCTGT
Organism: Ambystoma mexicanum; assembly: GCF_040938575.1. Lineage (NCBI taxonomy): Eukaryota > Metazoa > Chordata > Amphibia > Caudata > Ambystomatidae > Ambystoma > Ambystoma mexicanum. Next base: position 261,702,319 of record NC_090924.1, read on the forward strand.
TTATAAGGGAACGTTGTATCATCTGTCTAGCTATTTGACCACCGAGTATAAGGGGAAACAGTTACAAAATAGAAGGTAGATATTATATCTGTGGCGGATGTTCGAGGAAACGCCCGCCACAGATAAAAGAGAGAATGGACTGGAAAACTTAGCAGTAATGGAAGGTAATGCAGCGGATAAAGAAAAAGGGGAGGGAAGACAAAGAAAATGTAGCCATTACTCACACGACCAGCAGAAGGGTACTCCAATCCAATTTATGTGTCGGAAGGAAGTGCACAAGCAATGCCAAGCACTGCCCCACCACCACCCTACAACCAAGTGGCTACCACCCCCGCCCCCAATGCGAGAGAAGTTGAGGTGGCATTAGCATCCACACGGATAGAACTGGCTTGGTTATGAGCAGCATGTGAAGCAGGAAGAGGATCGACCCCCAAGTGCAACCCCTCCTATACCAGAGGATGAATGGAAGTCAGGACACTTTCTCTTTAGGATTGACAGTGCACCCATAAGAGTGGTGTGTGGGTAGAGGGAGAGAGAAACTGACAGCTTAGGATAGGAGAATGTAGGTTCTGTGAGGGACAAAGAGTATTGGAGTGACATTGATGATGAAGAGGAGGGTGCCATGGGAAGAATGCAGCAAATACAGTGGGCCTCCCCCAGAGTGGAAGATACGTGGTAGGGGAGGTTGAGAAACAGGCTAGGGAGGATTAAACTAGCTAAAAATAAAGGAACGGGAAGAAAAGGGGGAAGAGTAAAATCAAAATAACAGATGCCCTTCATCCACAAAGGAGCTGTGTGACCCCATTATGTTCCTTGGGCAAAGATGGATAAAACAACCTCCTCAAGTCCCTCCCCCACTTACAGTGGGCACAGGAAAATTGATCTATGCATTTGAGAAAAACACAGCAGGGGTGCCCCTCGCCATAGGAGATATTAAGAGCCTCTTAATCTCTGCAGTATGGGACCAAGCAGAATCAGTGTGGGTGAAAGCAAGCTACCCGGGTGTGACTATAAGTAACAATACCCATGATGGGGCGTCATTTAATGTTTGGGCACAAGTTTGGGATGCATTGCAGAGAACCTTCCCCGATACCCCGACTTACACTCCATAATGCATTGCACTATGGGGGATGAGGAAGATGCTGTGCAGTTTATTCTACGAGTGCAAGAAATGTGGCAGGCAGAGACGGGCACCTCGTGGGAACAATCCACCTCTCTATTTTACTTTATCATAAAGATGGAGTTGCCAAAGGAAGTACATAAGGCCCTTGACAAGATAGCAGGAAAAGAAGCGAAGGGATGGCCTGAGATTCAAAGCATCATAGTGCATCACTCTAGAAGTATCAAAGAGCGAGAAAAGGAAACTATTCAGTGGAGGTTGGCTGAAGAAGTGAAACTCGTACAGACAAAGTTAGAGAAGGTTGCGGCAGTAACAGTCGCACCACCCCCAGAGCAGTTGGGAGAAGAGGGGGTGTCTCTGTGCCAACACAGGCAAGGATGGCCGCAGTGTGGACAGACAATGGGCAAGAGCAGTGGGGAGGAGGGCAATACATGGGACCCCAGTACCAAGGAAGACCTGCAAGAGGACAAGGTGGGTCCTGGGGATCAAGGGGAGGGGGATTTGAGGGACAAGGCCCCATAGGAGGGAACCAAGGGCAGTGCTGGTCATGCGTGAGGTAGGACTGCTTTTCACGGGAATGCCACAGCAGACAGGGAGGGAACTATCAATAAAACCAATCTTATTAACCCACCCCAGTATGGGCACCACCACCAGTAGAGACCGCACAGGCTTCTGCAAGGGGCATTTGAAGTACACACACACTTCCCACAATGACCCCTTCCTCCGTCTGGCTATAACACACTCTGCCACCCCTCCCATACGATGCAAGCACCACAAATGTGCCCAGGTAGTCCAAGTCTAACCCTTTTGCCACCACCCCGAATGGCACGCCGGCACCTTACCAGGGGCCTGTGTGCTTACTTGGAACATCTTTTCTTGCCCAGTGACAGACACCTATCCCAACTAGGACAGCCCACAGAGAGAACTTGCGTGTCCACTCCTATCTACTACCTTGCATCCAGAAGAACACTGGTGGGGGCTGAGATAGGGAACAAACAGTTCATCTTCATGGTGGACTCGGTGCTGGAGAAGTCATGCATTTATGAAGGTGATTTTCCGTTATATCAGGCCAAACTGTCAATACGCAAGGATTCTCTGAGGCTGTGGTCACAGTTCCTTACACAGAAGATTTGAATGTTAAGATAGGGGAAAAAACAGTGTGAGCACCCCTACTATACTACAAAGGTTCCCCTGTCAATTTACTGGGGCGAGATTTGCTTAGGAAGCTGAACATGATATATCATTCACCGACAGAGGGATTGTTTTTTCCACCCCCGGCATGTACTCCCTCAGGGCAATGTTGTTGATACACACCATGGCAAATGAACTAAAGGTGAGGGAAATACCAGTAAATCCCGGCATGTTTGTGTATGGGATTAGGCTATTGGCTAGAGCAGTGCCCGAACTCAAGAGGAAGGAGTGGAGAGTGCCCTCTGATTTTGTGTTCCACCCTGTTGCTGCCCCTGAGATGGTTGCTGGCATGATTCTGTACTTGGATCTGGAAGGGGCACAAGTGTCTGCCAAGAGAATTGTAGCAATAGGAATGGACATTCATGGATGTGAATGCCGCACATTGCTCTGCATTGACCCAAATATACCATTGGGTGAGCAAACTGATGAAGAATTATTCGCTGATGACAACAATGACGGGAAGATTGCATTAGAAATAAACATCCCTTCTGATATTATGCTACAGTACAGAAAGGTGCCAGCCCCCTCTTGGCTGTCTTCAGCGGCCACCTTCCTTCTGTGACACAGAAATGCAACAAGTGCCTCCCCATCGGTGGACCACCAACCCCCATGATGTGTGCTTGTTAAGAGAAGTGACCCCTGTAAAAATAACATCAAAGCCAGGAGCGATATTGCCCAGAGTGAAACAATACCCCCTGTCCAGAGAGTACGAGGAAGGGATTCAAGAGACACTGCACTCGCTCCTAGATCAAGGAATAATTGTCCCCTCAAACTCCCAGTGTAAAATGGCCGTGTACCTCATTAAGAAAGCTACATGGGGGAGTTTGCGTATGATTCAGGGCCTACACCTCCTTAATGAGATCGTCCAAAAGGATTTTCGCCTTGTTCTAAATCCTGCTTATATTCTGTGCAGCAATCCAAAACAGGCCACCCACTTTACCGTAGTGGATATGAAGAACTCCTTTTTCTCAGTGCCCCTTGACCATGGCTCACAGTATCTCACAGCCTTCACACTGGGTGGGAGGCGGTATGAACACAGCTGTTTGCCCCAGGGGTATTGCGAGAACCCCAGCATATTCAATAGGATATTGCACAAAGATCTTGGCAATATTCAAGTTCTGAGTACCATTATTCAATACGTAGATGATCTTCTAGTCTGCAGTGAGAGCGAAGTAAGTTGTCGGAGGGATTCCATTCTCCTCCTCCAGTTACTCGCACAAAAAGGGTACAAGGTAGACAAGAAACCACTACAATACTGTCGGACTGAGGTCCTGTACTTAGGACAACTGATTAAAAAATATGGCAAAAGAATAATCCCTGACAGGGCGGCAACAGTGCGCACCTCAGCCAGACCACACACAGTAAAGGACATGCAGAAGTTGGGCATGGATCCTAGATTACACAGCATACACAAGGCCCCTTCTGCAAGGTCTAAAAGAAGCACAGAAAGACAAGGCAACAGTCATTTGGACAGCAGAAATGCAAACAGCATTCAACAACCTAAAAGAGTTGATCTCCACAGCCCCAGTCCTAGCCACACCTGATTATGAGCGACAATGTTATCTGTTCTCGCACTTCAATGGCACTCTGATGACCACAGTACCGATGCAAAAAAGGTCCATGGGTCACAAACCTCAGGCCTATTAAAGTGGCACATTTGATTCAGTGATGCAAGGTCACTTTGCTTGCAAACAGGCTCCTGCAGCTGCCACCTTTGCTATGGAAAAAAGCTTGACGATTGTCATGAGGTGCTCCATCACCCTGTATGTGGAACACACCCTCTTTGCAATACTAGAAAGATCAAAAGCCACCCTCACCACACAAAGGGCGTCACCGTACAAGATAATCCTCTGAAGCCCTAATATTCATGTGGTAAGATGTAAATCGGTAAACCCAGCCATGTTCCTCACAGAGCCATGCACGGTACAAAATATGCAAGAACATGATTGTGCCACATACAAAGGAGAAGGGGGCGACAATCCAAAAGCAAGGAAAAAAGCCTTACAGGATGGATAAGTGTTCTTCATTGATTGGTCAGCATCCATTAGCCAAGAAAGAGGTAAAAAACATGTGGGGGCAGCAGTAGTGAGGATGGAAGATGGGGAATATGAGACACTAATTAGAAAAGGGCTTCCCATGCACTACTCCGCCCAGGCTGCAGAGCTAGTAGGATTGATTGAGGCCCTCCATGCAGCAAAAGGATGTGCGGTGACAATATACTCAGACTCAACATATGTAACAACAAAGCTACATGCTGGGCTATCTAGATGGAGAAGGAGGGGATTCAGAAGAGCTGACGGGTCCCTGGTACAACATGCAGAGGTACTGAATAGATTGATTGAAGCCCTTGCAGTACCCTCTGTAGTAGTGATAGTGAAATGCAAGGCACACACACATAACGTGGATGAAATATCTTTTGGAAGTGCATCTGCAGACATGGTAGCAAAAGAAGCAGCATATCTCCCCATACCTATGAGTACAGAATGCATCTTAACCAGTAAAGTGGAAGATAAAAAAACAGAGGGTTACAATGCACTACCGTTTGCACAAATAATAGAGCTGCAGAGTAGAGCCCTGCCAACGGAGCAAGAATTGTGGACCAAACGAGGATGCACACAGTCACCCACTGATCTACTATGGAGACAGGACACAACAGGAAAGTTGTCTTGCCCATAGAGCTATTGTATGTGGCATTCGAGCAATTGCACTTTCCTGCCCATAGTTCAAAACAGCACATAGCAGCCGATCTCCAAGAATATTGGTTCAACCCAAACCTCGAGGAATATCTCAACAAGATGGTAGTTGAGTGCACAACATGCTAGGTGTTCAACTCAGGGATGACACTAAGAACGCTGCGAGGAACCCTACCACACCCCGTGGGCCCTTTCCATGAGCTGCACATTGATTACGCAGACATGGGAGAAAGAAGCAATGGGGCAAGATATCTAATTGTGGTAGTGTGCCCCTTTTCCCGATGGGTGGAAGCAGGGCCCTGTACCCACCCAGATGCAAAGTGCATGGCAAAGTTCCTGGTAAGAGAAGTTTTTCCCTGCTGGGGGATATGTGACGTCATACGATCAGACAATGGAACTCATTTTGTCAATGATCTGTTCAAAGAAGTGATGTCACTGCTGGGGATAACAACATGTGTTTGATTTACCACCCGCAAGCAAATGGTGTTGTAGAAAAAATAAACAGCCTCCTTAAAAGCATGTTATCAAAACTATGCCATTCCCTAAATAAAAACTGGGTATACTGCCTGCCCTTAGCACTCTTTCAGCTGCGCACTCAGCATAGCAAGGACCACCACCTGTTCAACTCCATGAAATCATTAAAAAGTGACCATGGAAGAAAGTGTCAGAAAAACATGTACTTTGTAAGAGAAACATGTAGTGCAAAATGTAAAATAATTTAAGAATGATGAAGCTCTCTCTCTCTCTCTCTCTCTCTCTCTCTCTCTCTCTCTCTCTCTCTCTCTCTCCCTCTCCCTCCCTCTCATCCCACCTAAAACCCTATTAATGCCCGCCCTGTTTTATAATTTTTTATAGGTACAACGATGTTGGAGTTTATGCCTGTTAGGGAGAATTCTCAGAAATGTGCTAATTCTCTTCTACCTTAGAGACCGCCAGCACTTTAGTTGGGCTTTAGGACTTTGAATTTCTAACCTGGAAAGAGCGAGACCTTCTTTCCCACTCGCTCATGTATTTTTCTTTAATTTGAACACTGTGTTTCTTTTGGTTTTGGAGTCTGACAAACTCCATAGGCATCATCCTTTTACATTGTGTCACACAGCACCTTCAGTGCAGTGACAGAGGGAAGTCTCTCAGGTTTAAATACCTTATCTTGGATAAACTACTGTTTCTAAGAGCAGTGAAGTGAAATTGACTTTAGTTACATTTGTAACATTCTAGACGCAGCACACACTATCTAACAATAGGGTGCTGAAGGGGTTACTTAGTATGCCCTTTGTCTAGTTTCTCATGTAACATTGTTATGTTACCCTTTCTACAATTAATGGCTGGTGGCAGTGGTCTACTTTTTCCTACCATTGTGTGTTTCTACCGCGGGCTGCAATTGCAGCCCCAGTAAAGTACCCATGGGTGCCCATTTTGTCAAAATGGCCCTGATCTTGTTTTTTCCCCATTTCTTGTTGGAACAGCCCTTCTTGAGATTTATTCTGTGCGCTAAACCAGGTTTGGGTACTTCGTTTGTTTTATCTTTGGCGGGGTTCACTGCTGAAGCCCGCCTCTGGCTCCAGCATATCTGGCAGGGCATGAAGTGAGGGAGGTTCCCAAAACTCCTTGGCCCTCATTACGACCCTTGCGGAAATCGAAAAACGATGGCGGAAATGCAATACCGCCATCGAATACCGCTCGTTGCGACTATGACCCGTCACCGTAAAGTACGATGCCATTAGCGACACCGTAGTGAACGCCAACGCTAACTGCACCAAGTACGCGCACGCGCGCCATGCAAAACCGTAATTACCACCATGGCGCAACGGTACGCGAATGCTGACCCTAGCGGACATTTACATAACGCCATCAAGCATGGCGGAAAGTACCAATCCGCCATGGCGAGAAATACGGCATCGTGAACCAACCGTAAATGGCCCAACTGAGTGCCTGTACACCACTCCCTGGCCACATTGCACAACACCTCGTAGGTGCAATGAAGTAAAATGCAACCAGTGAAATGCACAAGTCACCCACGCATGCCAACGAACAAATGAATGTAGGGGCTCCAAGTGCCTTGTGAGTGGGCATCCATATTTGGCATGTCACCATTGCCGTACTGATGCAACACAGGCATGCGAAGGTTCAAGTACAGCAAAATGAATTGAAAGATGAGACAAAACAACAACAGGCCCCCATCGCCTGACACCAGTGTAAGGCAACATTCAAAGCAGTATCCTTAGGGAGACTGCACCAGCCCTGTACACATGCCAGTAAACAAACCAACCATCAGCAGAAGCATGTACCACACAAGTTGGCAGAGTGACTGAGCAGCCAGGCTCATCTCAAGAGGGGCCAATGGGAGCTGCAGGGCACAGATGGCACGAATACAGAAGCTATTCCAATGGACATGACCTCAGTCTCCCTCCAAGAAATGCACGCAAACACAGGCACCTGTGACCAGCCATTATCTGATAATCACATCATTCCACCAATCCACCTGGCTGACCGGCATCTGTTACACAAAAGCCAAACCCCCGCCCCTAAGCATGACATCATTAAAACAGTCATGATGGCAGCCCCTATCCCTGACCTTAGAGGGCTTCGTAGGCAAACGCGGCCAGTACAGTACCACGCAACTATACTCAGAAGCCGGAACCCAATGCAGATCTACTCACAATACATCGCTCCACAAATAGGAATGTGCTACATCACTTGCAAAGAATAACGCTACACGGTTAACATAAGACTAAAATTTTAATGCACATCAAATTCACCAAGCCCATACAGCTATTAGGTCATAAACCCCAAAATATCTACATTACTGTGGGCTGCATCCGCAATAAATGACCAGCTACTCCTTGTGTGACGCCCTGTTCCTTCATGGTACACAGGGGCTACATTCACGTCCAAAAAGGCAACATGGAAGCGCCTAGAACCGCAGGCCCGTCCCATTAGGTAGGCACTAGTCCAGCTGAAAGGTAGATATGTTGCTCCTAGCCACTAGTACTGCGTAAGGGCATGTGGCCCATTGGCGATCGTCCCATAAGATCGTAATGGTGCTCCACTGATTAACTCGAAGCAGCAGGTGTCGGGAGTAAAAGCCATCTGCAGGAGTGGCATACAGATGGCAGCGGCAAAAGGGGAGGAGATACCTGTCACCCAAATGAAATGAAAAAGAATAGTATGGCCATCAGAACTTCATTTGAATCACTCACTTCAATGATCACACCAAATCTACAGCCATATGCATGCTAGCCCACTCAAAAGGATTACTTCCACCCATGAATCACTTGCCAATCATAACAATATAAATCGAGGTGAAAACACTATTACAAACGAGCGTTTGTGTGCATGCGTCTGTTAAAACAGAATCCATGAGATGGGATTAGTAACGTGCATAGACACAAGTGTTGGAAGGCGCGTCGAGACAGGGAGGGTTCAACAAGGGCAGATAGACGATGGTCCCACTATGGCAGCTCTGCATCACATAGCGCAGGGGAAGGGGATAGATACCAAAAAGCCATGTACATGGCAAACTCTCTATTAAATCATCTGTCCATGCATCCATACATCATTCCCTCATCCCGGTATAAAAACGCATGATTATTAACTCACATTACATTTGGAATCTCCATTGAGTCTGTGCGTAATGCAGCCTGCAAAATCCACTGTGCTCCAGCCTGGAATACTAGTGATGTGAAGTAACATGTATTTGGGAACGTCCTGCCTTATCGTCCACTACGCTATTGCGCATCCCATACTATTCATATCAATCATTGCATTCTCGCCATGGCCCCTGTCCCAAGGACATTAAACAATAGAACGTTATATTTGCAGTCAGACCTGTGGGCGTCTCCTCGCCGCTAGCTGAAAACCGAAAGCGCTGTCCTTCGAATTCCTCATTTGCAACATCACGTCGAAAAGGCATCCGTGGGCGCTCGAAATCACAAAATCATCCATGTAGTGCGGCAGTGTGTGAAAATGGCAACTGGCTTCACTCACAAATGGGACGCCCCGCCCGTCGGTGAACCTCGGTACAGTGCTCGCCCAAAGGGGATTGCAGCTGGCACAGGTGGAATGAATCACCACAGGTGGAGGCTATACAGCCTGAAAACACATAAATTGCACACCCAACCCCCTCCCACAACCACACCCACTCCAAAATGCTACCGGCAGGACTAGCGATGTTGGGCCTGGGGGACCTGATAGCACTGCAAGTACTCCAACTTCAAGAAGAAGACGAACACCAACTACTACAACAACCGGCCGCACAGAGGAGACGCAGGAGGAGGAGGAGGGCAAGGCAGGGCCAGCAAGGCCCACCAGCACAGCCACTACCACCACGCAGGCAGCCCGCAATCCCACGCCTCCGAGCTCATCCGTTCAACCTCACTGCTGAGCAGATCCACACCCTCTACCGTTTGGACCGGGACACCATAATCGCCATTGTGGACATGACACACGCTGACCTTGTCAGCATGATAGATAGCCCAACCGCCATCCCACCCCTACTGAAGGTGGTGTCTGTACTCCACTTCCTGGCCACAGGCACCTACACACAGTCGGACAGTTGCATGGCATTTCACAGCCACTGTTCTCAAGGACACTATTGCAAGTGCTCGATGCCCTCCTGAAGCACGCAGACAACTACATCTCTTTACCACGCTCGGAGCAGGAGATTACAAACACAAAGGTTGGATTCCATGCACTGGCCGGCATACCGGGTTGCATTGGTGCCATCGACTGCACCCATGTGGAATTGGTTGTCCCACATGCCATGGATGCCCAGTACCGCAACCGGAAGCAATATAATTCTCTTAATGTACAGATGATGTGTGACTCCAACAGGATCTTTACACATTGTTGTGCCCGATTTCCTGGATCAACCCATGATTCTATGGTCTTGAGGAACTCTACAATACCACGCTACATGGAGCGACACGCAGGGAACAGATCCTGGCTACTCGGTGAGTCTCATTCCATGCATGATAATGTGGGGTATGTGATGCGGCAATGACCTGGCAGGAAGGGGGGGGATGCGTACGTAGCAATGTCATTCCACAAACATCCTTTCTTGTCCACATACAGGTGATGCCGGGTATCCACTGAAGAGATGGCTCCTTACACCACTCCGGAACCCACAGGACCAGCATGAGGAGGACTACAACCATGCCCACTCACGTACCCGTGTAGTCATAGAACAGGCATTCGGCCTACTGAAGGCTCGTTTCCGCTGCCTCAGCAGGTCTGGCGGGGCACTCCTGTACCGCCATGAGAAGGTTGCAAAGATAGTCATAGCATGTGTCATGCTACACAACATGTGTGTACGTAGAAATGTGCCCATGCCCCCTGACGCAGAACTGCACGCACCTGAAGATGGTCATGATGAGGCTGGGGATGTGGCAGCACCTCAGGGAGTCCGCGAGGCACAGGAGGCCCGTGAAATTCGTCAGAGTATCATAGATTCATGCTTCTAGCACTCACGCCTGGTGGCTGATACATGGACACGGGACTTGTGGCACTGTGTGTGTCTGGAACATGCACAATGTGGACTGTACGCCTATAAAGGCCTCGTACACAAAGATCAATGTCCACACGTCTCATTGGATGATTATGAAATGTTTATAGCATATGTGAAATTATTTACACACCCCATCGACCCGCCACCCAAGAAAGCCCAACACCCCCCCTCCACCCTCCTACCTCCCCCCCGAACATCAGTGTCCAAAGATGCTCATTGTCGGTGGGCAGACGCTATTGCAAGCCCCCTCTCCGGGTATCAGGGGCACCCCTGCCTGTGGAGCGCAGGTTCCTCTCAGATCTACGTTGGGGGCTGCCCTGGACGGAACTTGCAACGGATGATGTCTCTGCCTGCTCACGTCCATGCATGTCCCTAAGGGTTTGTGAGAGCTCAGTGAGCACACGGCGCACAGCGGCAAGTTCAGCACATACGTCTTTGGACGTCGCATGCAGTTCCCCCCTCAGGCTCTCGGTGCTTCTCTCCATTTGTACCCTCAGGCTCTCGGTGCTTCTCTCCATTTGTGCCCTAAGTGTCTCAGTAGATGTTTCTATGGCTGCCTTAGTACCCCCACATTCATCAGCATGGTCCTTGAGGAGCGTGGCCAGTTGCTGCTGTTGCACGATCACCTGGTCGAGGGACTGTTGCCTCTGCTGTGCCATGGCCATTTGCGGTGGTGTCACGGAGGGGCTGATCAACTCATGTTGCCTTGCCACAGGGCTTGTGGGGGATGGCCAGTCGTCGTCTTGTGGGTGCCCCTGCGTGGTATCCTCATGGTGTAGGGGATGAGACAAACAGGGGGATTGAGACAGGTCATGGATGGGTCCTACATCGACAGCACCGTTGTCTGTGTCGGAGCATGCTGGCATTAATGCAGTGTCACCTATGGTGCTGCTGCCATCAGAAGCAGTGCCTTCTGTGGCATCCATTGGGGGGACCTGTGGTGCTGCTGGTGTGGGCATGCTGGCTGCTGGGGTGCCTGTTGAAGTCCCCTCCTGTGTGCTGCCACTTGATTTGTGCTGCTGCCGTGTCTTGATCCGTGCAGCTGAGGTGGAGGGTCTTTGGCCGTTGGTCTTGGCCCTCTTTGCAGGTGTGCTGGTAGGGGTGTCCTGCAGCTGGTCGTTTGACTCGGACCCTGTGGTGGAGTAAAGGAGGGCGAGCGTTATTTATGGGTCTGTGGAAATTGGAATGGCAATGTATCACATGCATTGGGGTGGTACCTGAGGGTGATTTGGGTCAGGGCCTTGGAGGTGGTTTCATTTCTGTGTGGATTGAGGATGCAGTTGTTTTGCAGCCTGCAGTTAGGGTGTGCATGCTGCACGTGTAGAGGGTGTTTTTAGGATTTTTAATTATTTATGTATTTAATGTGACTTTTAAAGTGCGCTATCAGGCCAATGTATGTGGCCGTTCTCCTGGACATGTGTTTCTGTTGCACTATGTGGCCACATGGTACTTCACATGATTGGACATTGTGGATTTAGCATTGTTTTATTTGGCCCACCTACCTGATTCTTCGGATGTCTGCACTCCTTTCTCCATCCCTGCGACTCCCTCTATGCTCTCCATTCCAATGGTGGAGGCACAGATTTCTTCCCAGGGGGTCAACTTGATGGGTGATTCCGATCCTCCCCCGGTAGCTGTGGCAATGTTACGGTTGGCTGATAGTATGCTCCGTACGCGTATCCGCAAGTCGTCCCATCGCTTTCTGCATTGCTGTGGGTTGCGGGGTGCGGTCCCCACCGCACTTACCCGCTGTGCCACCAGGGCCCATGTGGCCTTCTTGTTCGCAAGTGCCGTCCTGGTCATTTGCGTCGAGAAGACGACGGCAGCATTCTCCTGGAGGGTCTCTGTGAGCACGGTGAGTTCCTCATGGGAGAAGTGGACCTGCCGCTTGCGGTCGCACGCTTTTTTTGCTACTTTTCCCATTTTGTTTGTTTTAACTAGGGTGGCTGTCGGGTTGGGATGTGTCTCAGGGTCGGATTTTTAATGGTTGTGTTGGGTTTCTGATTTTATAGGTGTGCGGCGTGCTGTTTCCCGTTCCGGCCCCATGTTTTTACTTCCGTTTCCGTATATTTACGGTCACCGTATTTTGCGATTGGCGCTCATTACGGTGACCGCTATGATGGGTGGCGGAATTGCACCTAGGGCGCCGTACGACGGCGGAGAGGGGCGTTTTGGGGACATTTCCGCCATCGCGGACTTTGCACTTCCGCCATGGCGTAATGCTCGTGCCCGATGGGTCATGATTGGCCGCACTTTACTCCATCGTGCAATGGCGGAAACGCTATTTACGCTGTGGCGGTCGGGTCAGTTACTTTCCGCCAGGGTCGTAATGAGGGCCCTTGTGTTTAATCTTCTAGGTGACAGGAATGCACGCAAAGGTGATTGGCTCCTTGGAGAACAGCCACCCTGCTGTGTGAGTGACAGCTATGCTGTGAATGAATGGGAGATACCTGCATAAAAGGCAAGGGCCCTCATTACGACCCTTGCGGAAATCAAAAAACGATGGCGGAAATGCAATACCGCCATCGAATACCGCTCGTTGCGACTATGACCCGTCACCGTAAAGTACGATGCCATTAGCGACACCGTAGTGAACGCCAACGCTAACTGCACCAAGTACGCGCACGCGCGCCATGCAAAACCGTAATTACCACCATGGCGCAACGGTACGCGAATGCTGACCCTAGCGGACATTTACATAACGCCATCAAGCATGGCGGAAAGTACCAATCCGCCATGGCGAGAAATACGGCATCGTGAACCAACCATAAATGTCCCAACTGAGTGCCTGTACACCACTCCCTGGCCACATTGCACAACACCTCGTAGGTGCAATGAAGTAAAATGCAACCAGTGAAATGCACAAGTCACCCACGCATGCCAACGAACAAATGAATGTAGGTGCTCCAAGTGCCTTGTGAGTGGCCATCCATATTTGGCATGTCACCATTGCCGTACTGATGCAGCACAGGCATGCGAAGGTTCAAGTACAGCAAAATGAACTGAAAGATGAGACAAAACAACAACAGGCCCCCATCGCCTGACACCAGTGTAAGGCAACATTCAAAGCAGTATCCTTAGGGAGACTGCACCAGCCCTGTACACATGCCAGTAAACAAACCAACCATCAGCAGAAGCATGTACCACACAAGTTGGCAGAGTGACTGAGCAGCCAGGCTCATCTCAAGAGGGGCCAATGGGAGCTGCAGGGTACAGATGGCACGAATACAGAAGCTATTCCAATGGACATGACCTCAGTCTCCCTCCAAGAAACGCACGCAAACACAGGCACCTGTGACCAGCCATTATCTGATAATCACATCATTCCACCAATCCACCTGGCTGACCGGCATCTGTTACACAAAAGCCAAACCCCCGCCCCTAAGCATGACATCATTAAAACAGTCATGATGGCAGCCCCTATCCCTGACCTTAGTGGGCTTCGTAGGCAAACGCGGCCAGTACAGTACCACGCAACTATACTCAGAAGCCGGAACCCAATGCAGATCTACTCACAATACATCGCTCCACAAATAGGAATGTGCTACATCACTTGCAAAGAATAATGCTACACGGTTAACATCAGACTAAAATTTTAATGCACATCAAATTCACCAAGCCCATACAGCTATTAGGTCATAAACCCCAAAATATCTACATTACTGTGGGCTGCATCCGCAATAAATGACCAGCTACTCCTTGTGTGACGCCCTGTTCCTTCATGGTACACAGGGGCTACATTCACGTCCAAAAAGGCAACATGGAAGCGCCTAGAACCGCAGGCCCGTCCCATTAGGTAGGCACTAGTCCAGCTGAAAGGTAGATATGTTGCTCCTAGCCACTAGTACTGCGTAAGGGCATGTGGCCCATTGGCGATCGTCCCATAAGATCATAATGGTGCTCCACTGATTAACTCGAAGCAGCAGGTGTCGGGAGTAAAAGCCATCTGCAGGAGTGGCATACAGATGGCAGCGGCAAAAGGGGAGGAGATACCTGTCACCCAAATGAAATGAAAAAGAATAGTATGGCCATCAGAACTTCATTTGAATCACTCACTTCAATGATCACACCAAATCTACAGCCATATGCATGCTAGCCCACTCAAAAGGATTACTTCCACCCATGAATCACTTGCCAATCATAACAATATAAATCGAGGTGAAAACACTATTACAAACGAGCGTTTGTGTGCATGCGTCTGTTAAAACAGAATCCATGAGATGGGATTAGTAACGTGCATAGACACAAGTGTTGGAAGGCGCGTCGAGACAGGGAGGGTTCAACAAGGGCAGATAGACGATGGTCCCACTATGGCAGCTCTGCATCACATAGCGCAGGGGAAGGGGATAGATACCAAAAAGCCATGTACATGGCAAACTCTCTATTAAATCATCTGTCCATGCATCCATACATCATTCCCTCATCCCGGTATAAAAACGCATGATTATTAACTCACATTACATTTGGAATCTCCATTGAGTCTGTGCGTAATGCAGCCTGCAAAATCCACTGTGCTCCAGCCCGGAATACTAGTGATGTGAAGTAACATGTATTTGGGAACGTCCTGCCTTATCGTCCACTACGCTATTGCGCATCCCATACTATTCATATCAATCATTGCATTCTCGCCATGGCCCCTGTCCCAAGGACATTAAACAATAGAACGTTATATTTGCAGTCAGACCTGTGGGCGTCTCCTCGCCGCTAGCTGAAAACCGAAAGCGCTGTCCTTCGAATTCCTCATTTGCAACATCACGTCGAAAAGGCATCCGTGGGCGCTCAAAATCACAAAATCATCCATGTAGTGCGGCAGTGTGTGAAAATGGCAACTGGCTTCACTCACAAATGGGACGCCCCGCCCGTCGGTGAACCTCGGTACAGTGCTCGCCCAAAGGGGATTGCAGCTGGCACAGGTGGAATGAATCACCACAGGTGGAGGCTATACAGCCTGAAAACACATAAATTGCACACCCAACCCCCTCCCACAACCACACCCACTCCAACATGCTACCGGCAGGACTAGCGATGTTGGGCCTGGGGGACCTGATAGCACTGCAAGTACTCCAACTTCAAGAAGAAGACGAACACCAACTACTACAACAACCGGCCGCACAGAGGAGACGCAGGAGGAGGAGGAGGGCAAGGCAGGGCCAGCAAGGCCCACCAGCACAGCCACTACCACCACGCAGGCAGCCCGCAATCCCACGCCTCCGAGCTCATCCGTTCAACCTCACTGCTGAGCAGATCCACACCCTCTACTGTTTGGACCGGGACACCATAATCGCCATTGTGGACATGACACACGCTGACCTTGTCAGCATGATAGATAGCCCAACCGCCATCCCACCCCTACTGAAGGTGGTGTCTGTACTCCACTTCCTGGCCACAGGCACCTACCAGCACACAGTCGGACAGTTGCATGGCATTTCACAGCCACTGTTCTCACGGACACTATTGCAAGTGCTCGATGCCCTCCTGAAGCACGCAGACGTCTACATCTCTTTACCACGCTCGGAGCAGGAGATTACAAACACAAAGGTTGGATTCCATGCACTGGCCGGCATACCGGGTTGCATTGGTGCCATCGACTGCACCCATGTGGAATTGGTTGTCCCACATGCCATGGAGGCCCAGTACCGCAACCGGAAGCAATATCATTCTCTTAATGTACAGATGGTGTGTGACTCCAACAGGATCTTTACACATTGTTGTGCCCGATTTCCTGGATCAACCCATGATTCTATGGTCTTGAGGAACTCTACAATACCACACTACATGGAGCGACACGCAGGGAACAGATCCTGGCTACTCGGTGAGTCTCATTCCATGCATGATAATGTGGGGTATGTGATGCGGCAATGACCTGGCAGGAAGGGGGGGGGGATGCGTACGTAGCAATGTCATTCCACAAACATCCTTTCTTGTCCACATACAGTTGATGCCGGGTATCCACTGAAGAGATGGCTCCTTACACCACTCCGGAACCCACAGGACCAGCATGAGGAGGACTACAACCATGCCCACTCACGTACCCGTGTAGTCATAGAACAGGCATTCGGCCTACTGAAGGCTCGTTTCCGCTGCCTCAGCAGGTCTGGCGGGGCACGCCTGTACCGCCATGAGAAGGTTGCAAAGATAGTCATGGCATGTGTCATGCTACACAACATGTGCGTACGTAGAAATGTGCCCATGCCCCCTGACGCAGAACTGCACGCACCTGAAGATGGTCATGATGAGGCTGGGGATGTGGCAGCACCTCAGAGAGTCCGCGAGGCACAGGAGGCCCGTGAAATTCGTCAGAGTATCATAGATTCATGCTTCTAGCACTCACACCTGGTGGCTGATACATGGACACGGGACTTGTGGCACTGTGTGTGTCTGGAACATGCACAATGTGGACTGTACGCCTATAAAGGCCTCGTACACAAAGATCAATGTCCACACGTCTCATTGGATGATTATGAAATGTTTATTGCATATGTGAAATTATTTACACACCCCATCGACCCGCCACCCAAGAAAGCCCAACACCCCCCCTCCACCCTCCTACCTCCCCCCCGAACACCAGTGTCCAAAGATGCTCATTGTCAGTGGGCAGACGCTATTGCAAGCCCCCTCTCCGGGTATCAGGGGCACCCCTGCCTGTGGAGCGCAGGTTCCTCCCAGATCTACGTTGGGGGCTGCCCTGGACGGAACTTGCAACGGATGATGTCTCTGCCTGCTCATGTCCATGCATGTCCCTAAGGGTTTGTGAGAGCTCAGTGAGCACACGGCGCACAGCGGCAAGTTCAGCACATACGTCTTTGGACGTTGCATGCAGTTCCCCCCTCAGGCTCTCGGTGCTTCTCTCCATTTGTACCCTCAGGCTCTCGGTGCTTCTCTCCATTTGTGCCCTAAGTGTCTCAGTAGATGTTTCTATGGCTGCCTTAGTACCCCCACATTCATCAGCATGGTCCTTGAGGAGCGTGGCCAGTTGCTGCTGTTGCACGATCACCTGGTCGAGGGACTGTTGCCTCTGCTGTGCCATGGCCATTTGCGGTGGTGTCACGGAGGGGCTGATCAACTCATGTTGCCTTGCCACAGGGCTTGTGGGGGATGGCCAGTCGTCGTCTTGTGGGTGCCCCTGCGTGGTATCCTCATGGTGTAGGGGATGAGACAAACAGGGGGATTGAGACAGGTCATGGATGGGTCCTACATCGACAACACCGTTGTCTGTGTCGGAGCATGCTGGCATTAATGCAGTGTCACCTATGGTGCTGCTGCCATCAGAAGCAGTGCCTTCTGTGGCATCCATTGGGGGGACCTGTGGTGCTGCTGGTGTGGGCATGCTGGCTGCTGGGGTGCCTGTTGAAGTCCCCTCCTGTGTGCTGCCACTTGATTTGGGCTGCTGCCGTGTCTTGATCCGTGCAGCTGAGGTGGAGGGTCTTTGGCCGTTGGTCTTGGCCCTCTTTGCAGGTGTGCTGGTAGGGGTGTCCTGCAGCTCGTCGTTTGACTCGGACCCTGTGGTGGAGTAAAGGAGGGCGAGCGTTATTTATGGGTCTGTGGAAATTGGAATGGCAATGTATCACATGCATTGGGGTGGTACCTGAGGGTGATTTGGGTCAGGGCCTTGGAGGTGGTTTCATTTCTGTGTGGATTGAGGATGCAGTTGTTTTGCAGCCTGCAGTTAGGGTGTGCATGCTGCACGTGTAGAGGGTGTTTTTAGGATTTTTAATTATTTATGTATTTAATGTGACTTTTAAAGTGCGCTATCAGGCCAATGTATGTGGCCGTTCTCCTGGACATGTGTTTCTGTTGCACTATGTGGCCACATGGTACTTCACATGATTGGACATTGTGGATTTAGCATTGTTTTATTTGGCCCACCTACCTGATTCTTCGGATGTCTGCACTCCTTTCTCCATCCCTCCGACTCCCTCTATGCTCTCCATTCCAATGGTGGAGGCACAGATTTCTTCCCAGGGGGTCAACTTGATGGGTGATTCCGATCCTCCCCCGGTAGCTGTGGCAATGTTACGGTTGGCTGATAGTATGCTCCGTACGCGTATCCGCAAGTCGTCCCATCGCTTTCTGCATTGCTGTGGGTTGCGGGGTGCGGTCCCCACCGCACTTACCCGCTGTGCCACCAGGGCCCATGTGGCCTTCTTGTTCGCAAGTGCCGTCCTGGTCATTTGCGTCGAGAAGACGACGGCAGCATTCTCCTGGAGGGTCTCTGTGAGCACGGTGAGTTCCTCATGGGAGAAGTGGACCTGCCGCTTGCGTTCGCACGCTTTTTTTGCTACTTTTCCCATTTTGTTTGTTTTAACTAGGGTGGCTGTCGGGTTGGGATGTGTCTCAGGGTCGGATTTTTAATGGTTGTGTTGGGTTTCTGATTTTATAGGTGTGCGGCGTGCTGTTTCCCGTTCCGGCCCCATGTTTTTACTTCCGTTTCCGTATATTTACGGCCACCGTATTTTGCGATTGGCGCTCATTACGGTGACCGCTATGATGGGTGGCGGAATTGCACGTAGGGCGCCGTACGACGGCGGAGAGGGGCGTTTTGGGGACATTTCCGCCATCGCGGACTTTGCACTTCCGCCATGGCGTAATGCTCGTGCCCGATGGGTCATGATTGGCCGCACTTTACTCCATCGTGCAATGGCGGAAACGCTATTTACGCTGTGGCGGTCGGGTCAGTTACTTTCCGCCAGGGTCGTAATGAGGGCCAATGTCTTTTGCTTTGAAGTCAGAGTCGACCACTGGATGAAGGAATCCGAAGAAAAACTTGGAAGAGACACCTGCTGCAATGCCAGGACTGTTGGTTTGCCCGGTGAGGCCCTGCTGCAGTGCTGAAGCTCTGAATTTGCCTCACCTAGAGAAGCCCTTGGGTTGGTGGGACCAATCGACCCCAAATTGATTTCATCGGGACATCCTCTCAGAGCTGGCTGTACTTCCATTGCTGCTGCAGGAACAGATTGCCGGGGAGAGGAAAACCAGACTCGAGCGTCTCATTTTTAAGTCAGACCCGAGCTCCAAGGAGATCCTACGGACTCCCATGAAGCAGGACTGACCAAGCCAGAGCCACCTCAACAGATTGCTGGACCCCATTTGCGAGGAAAGCCCACAAGGTATCCGAGAACCGTTGTGGTGCTATTCACAAGAAGCTGAAACTGCAACATACAGCTGATCTGAAGTTTGCCCATTGCTGCCGCCGACCTTCAAAACGTAGTGCAGGAGTGCCCAGACGTCCTCCCTCTGGTCACCATGAACTGAGGCCCAGGAACAACAGTTTCTGCCATACTAAAACTGGAACAGAAGCCAGCTGGAACTAATTTCTTCAGACCTAAGGTACTGTAAACCAAGGGATAAGTACCTCTTGTTGTGTAGCCTTGCTAGCTCTCAGTTGAGACTTGCCGTGGCTGCTTTTGCAGAGTTGCTTGTGCAGCTTTGCCCCTCACAAGCCTCCCAGCTTGTGGCCCTACAGTGATTTCATTTTCTACAAGGACTTCTAAAACATTGTGCAAGACATTTTTTACCTACCTGTGAGAAGTGCTTCAGCTCACCTAGACTTTTGCTCAACTAACATTGGCTGTCCTGGCACCCTGAAAGACTTTTCTTACCACTGACTTTGTGCTTTCACTATCCCTCAACAAATGTCACACATTAGATAACTTGTGTAGATGGGAAAGGATTAACTTACTTTCTATTGGAGGGTTCAAAAAGTACGTATCTGCTTAAGAATATTTGTGAACCATTTTTTATTCACTCATCTTTCTCTTTTGACACTTACCTCAGTATTGCTCTGAATGTACACATGAGATATCTATGTCCGCAGTGTCCTAATTATTTAAGTCACCTGACGGTGTAGGAAGTGTCTGTGTGTCATCCCCAACTTATTTAGAGAATTTGAGAGTGTGTATTTTGAAGTATATTTTTGTGTTACATATATTTGCTCCCTTCTAAAGAAGGCTTATTCAACTGACTGTTAAGTAAATTAATAATTGCTTAATCAAGAAAACTTGTGTATAAGTGTTTATTTGAATAACTGTCACTGTGAACCTCCGTGTTAAAACCCTACAGTTCACATTGACCCTTCTTGAGATAATCCTGGCTGCTCAGTCACTCTACCAACTTGTTTAGTACATGCTTATACCAAAGGTTGGGTTAACTATTGCCAAGAGGACAATGCTGGTTCAGTCTCCCACGGGGCACTGCATACAACCTTGCCTAACAATACCACTCAATGCTAATGCTCAGTTAGATAGCAGTAGGAATAATTTAAGTGTAACCCAAGCTTACAGTTATCACTGTGGGTTGCACTTTGTAGCAATATCTTTTACAATTACAATGTTCATTTTAGGTATTTATTAGGGTACTGCTTTTATTTAGTGGGCCCATATAAAAGAAGGGGGGTGGAGGCGAAGCAGCAATATGTTGTTAAACATAACAAGCTTAGACAAGAATGCAACCAGAGTCACCCCAGAAAATGTATTATTTGTGAATAATAGAACTTAAAACATATATGATGCATTGAATGTCATGCTGCCACCCCCCACCATGTTTACAGTTCCACATGCTACCTCACAACCAAGCATAATATCTACCTCAACGGTTGATGAAATGTTTGATGTGTTACTTAACCCAGTGCCCAAGATGATATTAAGTTCCTTCTTCCCCACTATGGTATATCAGCCAGCAAATGTGAACATTGATGCAAACATTAATACTGATGCTTCCCCAATGTATAGTAAGCAACCTATAATGTTGGCCACCACTAATGCTGCGTGTAGTAGCTCCCAATCTACGTTGTGCAGTAGCTTAATGGTTCAGCTGTTACCCACAAATGTCCAAAGATCACTATGCAACAACGACAGACTGTGTAGAGGTTTGACAGGGAAACGACAATCTATATTGTGTAATAAAAGGAAAATGAGGGAGACACGTCAATGTAAATATGATGCTTACCACGGCTCAGGGTGAGATAAAGTGGAGGACCTTCGTCATCCCAGGCAGTCTAACATTTGGTACTCGAACACGAGTGCCACGGTAAGTTGAACAACCAATGGGAGCTGCTACGTGTGTTCCTTAATACTGCATGCGTCTCGGGTGCCTAAGGTCCTTGTACCTCAAGAGGTATCCATAGTGGAGTCACAATGTCTCATCCACCTTGCACTATGTAGGATAAAGAGCACATTTCAGGCGCGCACAG
Organism: Ambystoma mexicanum; assembly: GCF_040938575.1. Classification (NCBI taxonomy): domain Eukaryota; kingdom Metazoa; phylum Chordata; class Amphibia; order Caudata; family Ambystomatidae; genus Ambystoma; species Ambystoma mexicanum. The sequence goes on from NC_090924.1 coordinate 261,724,017, forward strand.
TGAAAATGAAACTCCTACCACCAGACGAGAGAAAATGCAAGAAAGGATCAAAAGACACTCAATGCTTCAAAGAACCATTCCTAGCTATAGATGGCATGAGCTTTGTGGACAGCAAATGGCAGGAATCAATGTTTATGTGCAAAGCAGAAGGGCTCTGTGGCCTTATGGACAATACATTGGACTTTGTCGAGAGAAAGTGTGCACAGGTATGGACAGACCACATCACAAAGTTAACTTGGGTCATTGCTCTCGAAAAACCAATGAAGGTGCAGCAGTAAGAAAGCTATCAACTGTGTTTCTACAGTGAAGGGAATGTGTCTATGGGCTCTAACAAACATTGTAACAGAACGATCATCATTCCAGAATTACCGAAAGACACTGTTACCCTAATGGACTATTACTGGGTTTGCAGAAAAATGTGTACCTGCACCTTCAACCATCCTGTAGGGGCTACTGCGTGCTTGCAAAATTACATTCTGCACTGTTGGACATACCAGAGGAGCACTTAAAGGGGGGAGCTGTGCCCGCTGATGGACAAATGGCACCACCACAGACTAAAGACGTCACCCACAGTGCCACCCCCCCATCTTTCGAATACTATCAGCAGAAGAGCGAAACGATCACCTGTTCTCAAAAAAACGCTCCTTGAACTACATGTCTCAAAGCTCATCCAATTTGCTGGCACAAGTCCCAGACGAATACAAACTTCTCAACTCAGCAGAGACATTCTTTGCAACTCTCGTGCCCAGTATTCAGGCCAGAGCGATCGCCAAATGGTTGTAGATCGTTCGGTGAAAGCGCATCCAGCTGGCAAATGACACAGAGGAAGGTTTCAACGTCATCAAAGTGGAACTGCGAGCACTTCGGCTCATGACGATGTAAAACCGCTACGTCCTTGACCTCCTCACTACTATGGAGGGCGGTGTTTGCAAAAAGATTGGGAGTTCATGTTGCACATTCATACCTTCTGCAGACGCTGAAAATGGGACACTATCACATGTGATTGAAGCACTGCATGAACTTGGTGTAAAAATGAAAAAAGAAGGAGGAGTACAAGTAAATTAATGGTTTACAATGGCACTCAACTGGGTACCCTCATGGCTGGGAAAAATCATGAAGATGGTGATACCTGTCATTTTGTTCATCTTGCTCCTCTTCTGTGTGCTAGCTAGGGCTTCGATGCTGTGCAAAGGCAGTTCCTAATAGTGCAATGATGATGGTGACTATTGTTAGTAGAAATAGTAATAACAAGGTGCATTATGATACTAATGAAGCCCAAATACAGACTGGTGATAGGAATGAGCCCAAATACCGTATGGTGGCAATATACCACACCAGGGATGAGGTGGAACATTACTATCATACTACTATCACACAAGCACAGGATCTTGAAAAACACAAAGAGGCGAGGGTGGACATAGATGGGGATGGGGGTGTAAATATATATATATGCCCTGTACCCAGGAAGAATATGAACGACGTGGGGACAGTTTGAGAAGTGTGTGCAGAGCCTGGATGCCTATAAAAGGTAGCCCTGCATGGGAAGAAGCAGAAATAAGGGCTAATGAAAGAAGAAATACCTGGGGAGGGTATTTGTTACTTTAGGAGTAACAAAAGGGGGGAATGTTGGGAAGGAGATGGTCCTTCCAACCCTCGTCTTTGCAGCCGAGGTAAAAAATCCTGGAGTAAGCCAAGGGGGACCCCACCCTCACGGTACATACCTTCACAATATAACATAAAGAATTATACGTATAACATAGCCTATGCCCATGCAATGAAAAACCATTTTGTATCAGACTAGACCCCAAACCATCTCTCTGTAAAACTACAGCTCTCCCATCCCCAGCATCTCACTCCGAGGGACCAAGCCATCACCACCCCAGACCAGCTCCAAAAGAGCCTTGTTCTCACAGAAGTCCAGCCGTGTAATGTTGCAAATTTTTAGTATCTTTCCCGAAGAATGTGCTCTCCAAAGAGCGTGAGACAGAGACAGGCCCCAGCACGAGTGCCCATCCATCTCCACTAAACTGTCTTTGTTATCGCGACTGGGTTGCATCAGGAGTTTGTGCTATCTTTAGGTGTGCTTAAGGGACAACAAGTATAGCTGAATGAAGTGTCACCAATGAGCATGTGCCTCTCCATGATGGTGGAGATGCAATTATGCCTGCTGGCCGCACACCTAGTAAATGTCCATGTGGCTGCAGTACCCTTGTTTAGATCTGGAATGTACAAAGGCTTGTTGCATTTACTGTTGGTTCCCAGTGGAATATTTCTGAGCCCTTGATATCACAGCTGGTACTCTTTAGGTTATGCACTTTCACAGGCATTTCTTTGGTTTCTATCCATGCCAGTTTCCAAACATACGTGGCCCTTATGGTGAGCCTATTGTTTTTAAAGTCCCATATTACTTCTTTGTCAAAATCCACCAGTCTCCCTGCCAGCATTTCACTTCTGCCTTTTGCCATTTATCTGATACAAGCAGCACACCTTCTATTCTTAATAGTGGGTATGGTTCGCATTTTCGGTCTTTGTTGTTCTTGGCGCATTTTGCTTCATCTCTGTCCATCAACACAAGTTGCATTCATTGCCTCTGGAACAAGCTGAAGACCAGACATAGCCCTAGATGAACTAAGCAGTGGTCTTCTAGAGATAGCATTCCTTTAGGCACTAACATTTTGGGTGCTCCCAACTCATGGGGGATCAAGGAGCAGACATAGCAGCTTTCATTTGCCCTCTGTTTCCAAACTGATTGCATGTGACTGTACCACACAATGCTAAATTCTGGATGGTGCACATCAGCCATTGCATCTAATCCAACCCCGTTTTATTGGTCATATTCCTTTTCTTCATCCACCCGCTTTTCTCTCTGACCGTATTGATTACCTATATTCACTGTACATTAATAAGATCATCAAAAAGGACATTAGTTTGAAGTGTACCATCCCCAAAAGATCACATCCCATATTTACACAGACACCCTCTATTACCCCCTCTTTATTTGTCTCAACCATATAACTTGGTCAAGTGTATAAGTGCTAACACATAAAATAAAACAAAAGCATACATATATCAACATATTCATTGCCCTGCAAAAGTGATTAGAGGTTTGTAAAAACTCTGACCCATGAAATATTTTGGCTTCTGAAAAGTACTTGTTAACTTGGCAAGTGCAGTAGTAATTATATGCAAAAATTCAGTAAACATTGTAGAAGTTGCCCTTCCAAGGAGCCGATGGTGCGGTTGAATAGCTGGGTGAGCTGAGGTTGTTGTGCTGTGATGCGGTATGATCGTTGATGAGGATGTAAGATATATTATGCTATAAATACAAAAACACAATGTCCAGAACTCAATTCAGCATAAAATCAACAAAGTGCCATACTCTTCTGTACATGTATAGAAGCTATGACAGTCATGATATTAGAGGACCTTGTTTTTCTGTTTCAGGCATAGGAGATTCTGTATGGGGAGACCGCCGGACAACTGAGAGACGTACCCAATACCGCAATTCTTTCAAATGGAGTGGCATACATGACAGTGAATGGGCTGTTGTACCTCTGCTCACTCCACCTGCGGACAACATTTCTCACATACACTCTGTCCCTTGGGGCCAGCTAGTTTGGTGGCAAGCTCATAGATTCTGGTACAGCGCTGTTTTAATCTTCTGATCACTGTGGTGCAAATTGTTTTGTTGACTTCATCAATGCAGAGAGAACATTTTAAATTCACCCCCCCCCAAAATGGATGCAGCCCTACGAGCATTGGAGGCACTTTAAACTGGTAATACTGGCACATGCATGCATTGTCTCATCACTATTTTGTGAGCAGAGATATAGTGGTCCTTACAGGGCTGCATCTGCATGCTAAAACGGTCCAAGGGCAAACAATGGACCCAGTTCTTTCTGAGGGTGACACAGAGTTTAGACAGTTTAGCCATTAAGATGCTGTTTATTTGCTTGACAATTACATAGGCTTGATGGTGATAAATGGAACACAGTTTATGCTTGATGCCTAGCAGAGTCGTTATCTCCTTAAGTAGCTTGTTAAAGATGTGTGTGCCATTATCTGTTTTTAACACTTCACACTCTGACCACTGGGGAAACAATTCACTCACTAGATATTTGGCTACAGGCTTGGTGTCTAGGTGTGTACATTTACAAGCCTCAAACCAATAACGTAAGGTGTTGCACTGTTCCCCCATATCAGCATAATCAATGTGGAGTTCATGAAATAGCCTGCTGGGGTGAGGTACTGTACCTCGTAATGTCCATATTGTTTTCCCAGTATTGTATGTTTGGCATATTACAGAGTTTGATATGAAGACATTTACTAACTCTTGTAGGTTTTGCACATACCAATCCTCCTGTATGTCCGAAGCGATATGCTGCTTCAACACATGGAAGGAATAGAGAAATTGCTTAAGCGCAACAATTATCAACTCGTGGGGCATTACCACCTTACATGTAGTGCCCTGCCGCCATATAAGGTATGTGGGGAATTGCTCACACCCTCTATTTTGTCATAACATTTTCTCATCTTGTGGTGCTCTGCCTTTTAATTCAATTATTTGGTTAATACTCACAGTCACAGAGTATTCTGAAACGTTTGGCACTGGGAGACAGGCTGACCATTTTGCTGCAGTGTCAGTTTCATTGTTCCCAAGAGAAATGGTATCAGTCTTATTCATGTGAGTGTCACATTTCACTACTGCTACTAGAATGGGATGCAACAGAGCATACATGAGTCTGTCCAACAAAGTAGTGTGTTGCATTGGGGACCCATCTGCCCTTTTAAATCCCCCTCTTCTCCATCGAGACAACCTTGAGTGCACTGTGGTTGTGACGTAAGCCGAGTCAAAATATATTGTCATTTGGCAGCACTGTGATGCCTCTAGAGCTTCAATCAATGCAATACGTTCAGCTGCTTGTGCTGAGTAATGCATTGGGAACCTCTTTTGTACTAGTATTTTATATTCTTTGTCCACTAAATGGACCACTTGGGCCCCAGTTTGTCTCTTACCTGTCTCTTTGTCAGTAGTCGCTGACCTGTCAATAAAGAACACTTCACTGTCATCAAGGGCATACTCTTGCACTTTTGCAATGTCATCATCAGGGCCCACATAGTTGGCACAGTAGTGCACCTTGTCAGTGTCAGTAATTGTTTCTGTTAAAAAGTTGGCTGGATTCACTGTTTTACACTGTACTATGCGAATGTTAGGGCTGGATAGTATAACCTAGTAGGCTGATTTGCTCTGTGTGGTCAGGGCAGATTTTGATTATTCCAAGATGACAAATACTGCGTACATACAATGTACATTGGATCAAGGAAAACGACCGCTAATCCACCTCCATCTTCCCCTCCAATGACCTGTTAGTCTTGTGTACATACGGATAAACTCTGACAATTGCCTATATTTCACATTGTGTAACTGCACATCGCACTCTCTGTATATATGTTCTTCTGCATTTATATTTATATTATTAGTGTATATTATTACTGTACAGCAATGTAACCAAGCTGAAAATATCCTTACTGATTTCTGCGCCCTGATACCCCCGGGTCTGGCGCTTTACAAATATTAAAACAAACAAACAAAGAAACAATGTCACTGAACACCCCATCATAACCATAGCTGACTTCTCTATAGCAAAAGCTGCTGCATCTAGAGCTTGCTCACACAGAAATTTGCCCTGCATAACTGAATTTAACATGCCGCTGTAGTATGCCAAGGGCTTATGGCCTAGCATGCTTTTCTGGGTTACTACTGATGTCATCATCTGCCCATCTGAATGTGAAAAGAGGTAGATGTCTTTTGTGTAGTTAGGAGTTGCTAGAATGGGGCAGTGCCAATAACATTTCTCAATTATTGGAAACTAGTGAGCATCTCCTCCATCAATGTGTTTGTACTTTTTGCCTCCTGGCCGTCTTTAAGTGCATGCAGCAGTGGTTGGGTGTATGTCATGTAGTCAGAAAGCCATGCCCTGCAATAATTACACAACCCCAGGAATGTCTGCATGTCCTTAACTGTCACTGGTTGAGGTGTGCTGCATACTGCTACAGCACGTTCAGGTGGTATTTTCTTACCATGAACAGTAATTAGTTGACCGAGGTTGACGGGACTGCAGCTACGCCCTGTACACTTTGTAACCCTTGTCAGCGAGCAATTATTATAGGGTGATGGAATCATCCCTGCACTGTTGTTCAATGACACTATACACTAACACATCATCTATGTATTGAATGATGGTGCTTGGCATGTGTATGCTCCCCAAATCCATGTGTAGAGAACCCTGTTAAAGATACTGGGGGACTCACTGTATTCCTTGGGTAACCTTGTATGTTGGAACTGCCTCTCACCATGGACAAATGCTGTGAGATGTTGGGAGTCAGGATGCAATGGGACCAAAAATAATGATTTTTTTGAGTCAATGGCACTAAAGTGAGTCAGCGTTGTGGGTATGTTGCATAGTATTGTCATGGGATTGTGCACTACCAGAAACTCAGCTTGCACTATGTCATTCAGAGGGCATGAATCCTGAATCATCTTCCAACTAGATCCTTTTGATTTCTTGATGGGATATGTGGCTGTGTTACAGGGAGGGTTAGAAGGTACAATCATCCCTTGGGCTAAGAGTGCAGTGATGTTGTAATGTATTCCCTCCTCTGCTTCTTTGGACACTGGGTACGATTACAGTAGCGGCAATACTGCTCCTGGTTTAAGAGTAATTTGGACAGGAGCAATGCTCTGCAGATGTCCTGCGTTATGTGTATTGGTCATCCACAGAATGTCAGGTAGCTGGGCGAGACCTTCTTGGGCAAAGGATGGGATACTCTCTGCCACACCCATTGGACATGGGACCTGGGGATACTGTATCATGATCTTGCAGGGAATGGACAGGGCCAGTACTATCTCGCCATCATCATCATTGTCCTCAAAGAAGTCAGTGTCTGTTACTTCTTTCAATGGTTGGGCTGGTTCTATGCACAGTACTGTGTGCCACTCACCTCCATCTGTTTCTGTCCCTATTAAGACAATTCTATTCTTCAACAACATCACCTCTTTTATATCTAAGGTAAGGATGGTCCCTGCTACATGTTCTTGAAGCTGGGCGGGTCTGAATAGGAAGTCGGAGGGTATTCACCAGCAACCATTACCCACTTGGGTGGATTGATTTGAACAACACTGTCACCACACACATGAACAAATCTCAGTGGATTGGGATCCACAGGCTGCCGTCTCGCTCCCCAATACATGAATGACCACCATCGCCCTTATGTGTCCCATTCCTGAGTCTGAGCACACCACTCCTCTCTCAGTAAAGGAGATAGTCATGTTCAGCTTGTTGAGCATGTCTTGTCCTAACAGGTTGACAGAGGACGTTGTCAGAAATATCAACGAGGCTCATATCACCTTGCCCCCACATTGATGGCCAATTGTTCAGTAAACGGAACCGATTTCACTGCCCCAGAGAAAACCTGCATGTCTATAACCTCACCTGAGAATGCGAAGTGCCCCTCGCTGATACACAATTTAGTTGCACCTGTGTCCACCATGAAAATAAAGGGTTTATCGCCTATCTCCACACCCACCAAGGGTTCCTCTTCTGCATTGGCAGTGGATGACAGGACGGGGCATGCTAAGGCTCTCTGTGGCCTATCCTAATCTGTATATGTGTTTGTCCCCGGGAAGAGGAAAGGATTCGCTCCTATCACGCTAGTCTCTCGGTAGTGTGTAAGAAGGCCATGGGGAACTGCTTTACTGTTGGATATTTGAGGTGCTTGCTGCAGGGTAGGATGCTCTGCATAAGGATCTGGGCCATTGGGAACTGGTGCATGCAGCTGCGGAAACAGTGGAGGTCGGTGGTGTATGTGCATAGGGCTGTGGGTACGGAGCCAGTGCTCCTGGGGCATATGGGGACATCTCATTATAGATAACCTCTGGCCTACTCCTACGTTCCTGTGAGCAATGCCCCATCCTCCTGCATGTCCCGCAATATACTGTATTTCCCCCTCTAGGCCCTAGTCCCCAAAGTCACCTCCCCCTCTCGGGACCCTGCAAACCCACATCGCCCACATGGGTACCTTCCCTGGAGACACCCCTGATACTGCAGTTGGAACCCACCATTCCACTCGTATGCTCCAACCCATGTAGGTGTCGTCCTCACGTCTGCCTGTACTGCTCTGTGCTCTGTCTGCGCATCCTGTAATGCTGCTACTTCAGCCCCTTCTACTGATATCTTTGTTAGCTTATTCTGCACTAGTTTTGCTTCCTCTATTAGTATTTATTGGGCCGTTTCCATCCCCTTTGCCCTTAGCCATTTGCAATGATGTATTATTATGGACTGTATCTCTGCCCACTAATTTGCCTCAATCCCCACTATCATGTTGAGGGGCCTTTTGCACCTCCTTAATCGATCCCAGGACTCTCCAACCTTCATCCTCCACATTAATTGCATCTGTAATATATACTGGGCAGGATCTTCATCATCCCTCATTGTCCCTTGCATGATTGACTGAAGATCTGGGGTGTGGGGTAGGTGTGTCACAAAGTCACCCACACCTGTGCACTGATGTCATTAAAGTTGGCTGCATCATGAATATCATCCGCTATCTGCAACTCTGGGTTACCCTGCTTTCACCTAGATGTCCTCTGCCTGGTCCCTTACTATTGCAAAAAAATAAACTTTTGAAATCACATACAGCCGTTTTTTTTTTTAACGTGTAAATCCATTCCATCACACCTGCCGTGAGGGATGGCAGAGCCTTAATCAGGTTATTTTTAGACATGTGCGGCCATGGTGCATACTGGGCCCTCACAGGTCCTTTATGTAACATGGGGAACTGCATCCCCATCACCTTTTTCACCTTCCTGTTCTCAATCTGTTTGCCTTTTGTCACTGCCACACACCTGTACCGATTCCACAACCAGAGCCCCCACAAATTCTCCATCAAATGGGGTGGATCATCCCCTTCCTCTACCTCGTCCACCATATCCCATTCCTCATCCCATGGTTCTCCTCCCATCTCATCCTCCAACTGCACCATCATGTACTCCAAACTTCCTGTCCATGGTCTTGTTCGCCCTGCTGTCTCATTCTCGATGTGCACATCCGTAATAGCAGTACTATTAATCCTAAACAATATGTCTCCTGGCCACTAGGTGCCCTCTGCCCCTTCCACCTATTCATCCTCAGCCTTGCCAACTTCTCCTGTGTCCTTCTCAACTCATTCTCTAATTCTTTTGGTGGTTTCTGATCTTGCCCCCCCCTGCTCATGCCCCCGTACCGCTGACGATGCAATGTGGTTTGGAAGATTCTGAAACCGGGTCTGTGGTGACTGAGGGGGTGAGGAAGTGGCGGTTTGAGGAATGTACACTTGGTTGGTGTACCCCGAGGCTGCACGGGTAGGGTAACATCCTAATGGGAACTATGGTGTACCTGGTGGTAGTTGTGCTGTTGGCTCTCGTGTGGGTGGGGCAGGGGTTTCTGGAACAGACGGGACAGTGAGCGTGGTCTGGAAACATGATGCTGGAGGCCCTGCTAATGTCTTTGCATGACCCAGGGGAACATCCTCTAAGTCTTCTACCATTTCCAAAATTCAAATACTTCCTTTCTATTCTTTAACTTTTTTTTGACAATAATTTAAACATGTGGCCTAGATTCTCCTGGTTATACGTTCCGTGCTGTGGCCAAGGTTTGACCCTTCTTTCTTTTTTTTTATTGTGCTACAGTTCACCAAGTGAACTTTTCATACATCAAAAAAATACAAGAAAATAAATACGAGACAATAAAACAATTACATGGGAAGATTTCATCAAAAGGAAAAACAAATAAAATACAGCTGTTATTTAAAATCATCATCCAATTTCAATTGAATAACATTCATAATTTGGAAAAGTGCGAATAGTGCTTGCTAAGAGTGACTATGCACAAGATAAGAACACAAAACATCACAATCAACAAAATTATTCCTAAAAATCATATGTCTAAAATATGTCATCCTTTTGAAATGCAGTGCAGGGCAATTAACCACAACATGCTTCAAAATCTCAATACAGTCCACATCCCTACAATAGAGACAGGTTACAAAGGACGGGTTAAGCAAACCCTATTTAATTTTGATCTCCCTTTTAGGTACAAAATTCTGAATCGCATACACATATCACAAATTATACAGTTGGGAGAAAGACTATTATATTTGGGTAAAGAACCAGCACACTTATGGTCACATTGCAGGTGATTTAAGGAACTATGCATAGTATAGATAGTTTCACACCAATCAACCTTACATATTGCTAGCTTAATCCCCATAATATCTGTAGGGATCATCTGGATAGTAAATCCCAGATTATCAATAATATTTGTACATGTAGAAAGTAAGAGTCATGTAGTTTCATTAGTGTCTTTGTCTAGTATTGTTTGCATATCTTCATACATCAACACTTTAGGTGGATGTAAAAATGTCCACACTAAACAAATTACCTTCCAACATAGTCTAGCCGTTAGCAACTGCAGTCCCAGCTCATATTGTATAAACGCAATGGGAACACAATTAGGATGATTTAACGCTTTCCTCCAAATCAGCACCTCAAGCGTCTCCACTTTCTCAATCACCCACATGGGCATTATCTCTATTCCAAACATTGATTTAGGTATGACTTTTCCCACGTAAAATGGCAACAGAGGCTTGAATGAGGATTTACAGTACTTCCGTTTCATTACCCGCATATGCGGATCCAAGCGTTCTGCCTTTGCTTTTAAAATTACATACATTTCCCCTTTAGATGGTTTATTAATAATGGGGAATCCCAAAAACAAAATATTTTCCACGGCAGTCAACTTCTGAAAACCCAGCTACCAGCTAAAGTGATTAGGTTTTTTTCTAGACGAAAAGTCCAATATTTTTCTTTTTTTTCAGGATTTATAGAAAGAAAGTTGTTTTGGACATAGGAAGCAAAGGCAATAATCAATCTTTGTAGGCCAATGGGTGTAGTATCAAACAACATAATGCCATCAGCGTAGCCAGACAAAAAAGCTAAGCAGTGAAAATCTACGCGGAGTGAAACTCACAGGAGCTAAAACCTCAGCCAGATCAGATAAATGCAAATAGAAAAGACATGGTGCCTCATTACAATTGTGCTGGTCCGGAAACAAGGGTGCTAGTAAGTTCCGGACCAGCAAACAACGTGTTTGCCTGACACAGCCGCTGTGCCCGACAGGTCTGACCCTGCCGGGCAAGCGTTCACGGTAGGCAAACCCTTCACGGAAGCAACAGCACCGTTAGTAACGCTGCCGGCGCTTCTGTGCCCACACTTCCATAGAGTCCCATAGGACTCTATGGGAATGAGGACTTACATTTTACCTGTGCCTTACATGCTGGGCCGCCGGATTCGTAATGAGCCAGTGGCACTTGGAAGTCAGGCGCGGGCAAATTATTATGGTCCAGCGGCAACCGGCAGTAGCACCAGCGGGGTTTCCGCCAGACCTGTAATGAGGCTCATGGTGCCAAGATACACCCTTGACGTAGGCCATTTTCTGAGACAATAACCCCTCATAACTTAATCTGACCTGAATGAAGTAATCACTGTGCAACAGTGTTAACAGTCTCAACAAGCCGTGAGGAATCCCCCACTAGGACAATATTTTCAATAATGGTTTTCTATTCACACAGTCAAATGCTGCAGTAAGGTCCATGTAGGCCACATACATATGTTCATATTTCTTATTTTTATTCCAGGTGGCATCCTGTAACAATCTAACCAAGATACCATTCAACGGGGTACCCTGATTCTTGTGGAAGCCAACCTGTAATTTCTTCATTCTGTCCGCCTTATATGCCCATACATCAAGATGTTTTAAGAGAACGGATGCAAACATTTTTTGATCGGCATCCATAATCATCAACGGCCTATAATTACATGGATTAAGGCTATCCCCTTTTTTAAATATAAGCAATACATAAGATGCATGCAAAGATTCCGGCAGGACTCCTTTGACAAGTATCTTTTGAAAAACCAAACCAAGGATGCCCATACATCACAAGCTGCCTTTAACATTTCATTATTCAGCCCATTCGGACCGGTGGTCCTAGAAGACCTAGCCCTCCTTACAGCCTCTATCACCATATCCAAATGAATAGTCTAAGTGCTAGTCAGGTCTTCCTCCGCAGAATAACCTATTTAAGACCCACAGGATAATTCCAATAGGTTGTCTTAAAATGTCTGATTGAGGCATCATTCGATATCGGTTGAAGGGAGGTCTGAGTATTTTCCAAAGCAATAATAACCTACCAAAAGTCAGAGGAACTACCATTCTTCATTGATAGAAGCATTTCCTCACCATCATTTGGCAGCATAATAACTCTATGACTAGCAGTTTTCATTAAACCCATCTTCATCTCTAAGGGTTCTTTACCATTTAATATGAATCTAATAGTTTGCCTAAGCAACGTCTTACACTACACCACAATGTTGTCAAAATTATGGGTATGATAATGAGCAATGGTTTTCCTTCATCTAGTAACAACCGATCTATTAAGGGCATTCTCCATTGTTTCTGTCAAATAATCATGGAATGTTTCTACATTAATAATACTGAACTTCCATTCCAAAGTACTAACATTCCAAGCCTGTTCCAAGTTTACATTAAGAGCCTTCAATGCACCATTATTTATGCACAGCCTATGTTTACCCTGGTTTACCCTCAAGCGGACAGCTGTCATAACTTCATTAGACTTTACAGAAGTACAGAGGCGAATGCAAGCATATTTGATCACTCGCATCAGTCATCTTCATATGGAAATAAATACAGAGGGCATACATCGCAGTATCTACAAACACATAATCAATTAAAGAGTGCAGGGTACAATTCTTCCAAAGTTGCCTAGTAGGACAATCTCCTGACTTATGTCAATTGAGCATAACTAAACCCAAATAAGTAAGTATATGTGTCCACATTTTCCCATTATTGCACTTTTTAGAACACTTTTCACCCCGGCAACCACCCATCAATGTCACTACAGAGCAGGATAAGCAATCTGGATTCAAAACACCAGCTAAAATAATATGCTCATTCCCTTTCTCATCCAACCAATTTAGAATCTGACTTTCCTATATAGACAGGAATTCCATCAGGGGACGCATCCCCTCATTCCAATAGATATTAATTATCAGACAATTCCACATGAGATTATTTACTGAACAGAGATGGCCAGGGCACCCTTCTACATTGCCACCTTTTTGACAGGAGCACAAATAATTCTAGATTGTATAGCAATCAGGAGCACCCCTGCCGGACGACCTAGTAACCCTGTTTGAGCAGTTTGAAAATGAACAACATATCCATCGATCAGAGGGCAACCAACCAACCAGGTCTCCTGGATTAGAATAATGCTGAAGCTCTTACGGAGACTTCCCAATTCTGGTTCTGTTAATAGACAGGAATGTCCTCTCGAATTCCAGGAGATAAGAGACAATACTGCTTGTTCAAGACATACAAGACATACATCAAAGGGAGGAATTCCCCGGCTTTGTATTTATCGCCGCATTAATCCAAGACAAGTCCAATGTATCCCTTTCCTGCTGTGCATCCCCTGGCAACCACCACATTGTTCTCCCAGACGGTGCCCCCTTTGAGAACTTGATGTTACAATCCTTACTTTTGGCATCTGGTTTACCCACATCAAATTCCTTACTCCTACATGATGAGACCTGCACCCCAAAACACTTAAGCAATTCTAATTCGCTCAAGATGAGATCATGGGCTCTCACTGTTACCATTTCCAAAGCAACAATAGCAAATCTATCATTGTATATAAATTCTACATATGTGATGTCCCTGGAATTAATAGGTTTAAGGCATGGAATCACAGAAAAAAGAGACAAGATAGTACAGCTGTTCATGGGAAAGGAACCACGATGAGGCCCATTATGTTCACAGATCAATTTACTTTGATCACTCTTAATGACAGAACAATCGCCACTCAAAACATCCAACCAGCTTCCACCTACTTGACGTGATGAAGGACTCTCTCTATCCATAGATCGTCCCCCTCTCAACATGCTTTTAGGAGGAATATCATTGTTATTGATGTCATGGGCACCCGAATGGGTTACCATTTGAGCAGAAGACATTCTTAAGGTATCAACGTTAATATCACCTAAAGAAAACACAACCTTCCTAGAATGGACCACCACATTCAGCCCATTCGGACCACATTCATCATTCAACGAGAACATATGACACATTTTAGGAGGACAAGGGGTACCTGATTCATTAGCGATCTTAAGGAGAGTCTACCTTCCTTAAGGGCCCAGGACCACCCCTGCTATTCATGTCCCCATCAGTAAAACAAAAAGGTGATGGCTGGAAGGTTTTAACTTAATCATAACCACGGGCACATCTCTGGGCCACCCTCCAGGCCATTGCATTTTAGCCTGCCAAGCCATTACAGAAGGGGGAAAAACATATACAGATCAGGCTTGGTCCTACCCCAAAAGGGGCAGTCCAGCCCGAACTGCTAGGTCACATCCCTTCTGCACGAGACCACAAGCATCCCCAGACATGTTTCAGCCTTGTTGGGCGTCATCAATGAGGAGTAGGTTGGGTCTTTAGGCCCAGCAGCCTCGGGACCCACATCTGGGCATACTCGTCCCACTCGGGGTGACTTTAGCAAAATAAAAAGGTGACAGCTGGAAAGTTTTGACTTAATCATAACCACAGGCACAGATCTGGGAAACCCACCAGACTATCGTTTTTCAGCCTGCCAAGCCATTACAAAAGTGGAAAAACCATATGCAAATCAGGCTTGGTCCTACCCCAAAAGGTGCAGTCAAGCCCGAACTGCTAAGTCCCATCCATTCTGTACGAGAACACAAGCATCTCCACATATGTTTCAGCCTTGTTGGGCGTCATCAGCAGGAGTAGCTTGGGCCTCTATGCCCGGCAGACTCGGGACCCATGTCTGGGCATACCCGTCCCACCCGGGATGAGTTTAGCAAAACAAAATGGTGATGGCTGGAAGGTTTTGACTTAATCATAACCATCAGCATTACCTGTAGACAGCCTACCATGCATCGGGTTCTGAGGTGCCAAAACATAAGAGTCCTCATCAGCCCTACCGAACATACTTTTATAAGTACCACCCACCGCATGTTCATGGCCATACATATCAGGAGCAGTACACAATGCTTTGTAGAATATCTCCAATGTATTAATCGATTAATGATTGTGCTCCTTAAACTGACTCTCTAATATGATAGCTAAGTCAGACTGTAGTTTGCCACCCAAGTCATGCATAAGAGTCCTAATAGCCAATCTGCCTTCCTCTGCAGATTTATCGGCCATTGCTGGCCTGGCGAGAGCCACCACACTAGAACCATCAACCTCTTTTCCTGCTGGATTATTAATGCTGGCCTCCTGTGGAACCTTAATCACACTGGGACCAGCACACTCCTCAGAGTGTTTAGGAAAAAAAGATTTAGGCACAGTCACATTTTTGAACAATTGTCTAGAGGAGTTAGAATAAACTTAGTTCACTTGGAGGTTCTTTGTTTTTTAGGCTGTTTCCAACCTCCTTAAGGGGCATGAGATAACAAAGATGCCCTCACGAGTCTCCACTATTGCCTCATAGTACCTGTTTCATGCGGCAACTTAAGTTATATCAAGCATAATCCGGGAAGGTAAACCCATCCCCACGTTTTCATTATTTCTCCCCACACAGACCTCTTGAGTTAAAGGAGCCACATTACATGGCGCCGGCACAGTACATTCTGAGATCTGTACTGAGACATTCATCAAAGTTTGTGATTGTAGGACTATCCACATGTTCATCATTGGGCGGTGACAGAGGACAAAGGGATACAATCAAAGCTTTAAGTGGGGTAAGAAATCGAGGGGGCCCTCCTTTAGGGGCATGGCTTGTGGGATGGGCGTGTCCTAAAAAGTACACAAACCTTAGAAATGTACGCAAACAAATATATAAATGCACGTAAGCATTTATATATTTGTATGCATACCTTACTATGGTGTGTGTACGATGCAAGGCATATTTTAGAAAACATAGAAATATGTAATATATTTCTATGTTTATAAAAGATGGCTTGAAAAGTACACAAACTATAGTAATGTACTCACACAAATATATACCATTTATATATTTGTTTGCATACCTTAATGTTAGCATACTTTTTATTTCTAGGTTTATAATAGATGGCTTGAAAAGTACACAGTTCAATCCATCTTTTATAAAGCTTTGACGATGGATAAAGCCCGAGGTGTCTTTGTCCGTCGGCAAATCTTTATAAAAGATGGCTTGAATTGTGTACTTTTCAAGCCATCTTTTATAAACCTCGAAATATATCAAGGAGTACCCAGGTTTGCAGAGGGTTAAAGACACCTCGACGACCTGGGGAGGGGAAACAAAAGGACAATAACTTCCTCTGGTGACCCCTCGCTCAAGGCACTTCTGTCAGTCAGCCACAGTGTCACTGAGGCTGGCTGGCACTAATGTCAGCTTGCCTGACTTAATGGCGGGCGCATCTCCCGTCGGGGTTGTGACCATGGCGGGATAATGTGTCCCGCCAATGTTTTGGTGGGACCGGCTGGGCCAGGTCCACCTTACTCAATGGATACAATTCTACCACCATTAGCACATTCTTAAGCACAAATCTGAACACTGACAAAATCACTCCCAACTGACCTATTAATATTTTCAATTACAAGATCTTCAACACTGTTTGTCAAAGCCTTTAACAGGGTAGTGTGTACCGACACCTTTTCAAAAAATAAATCATACAAAATCACAAACTCTGAAAGAACCACATTCAATGCTACAAAGGCTGAAGCATTCTCGTCACAACTATGTGAGTGATGCAATGAGGTAGACATCTTTCTCCTACTCACATTCATTGGAGTTTCATTAGAAGAGTTTTCTGTATTTCTGACACTAGAACTCTACTGAGTAGCCAGCTCTTTCAAAATAGGGGGGGATTACTTCCCACTATTAGGCTGGTATTGAGGTCCAGGAGATCTGCATCAAGGTCTTCTATTACCTCCACTCTCTTGCGCTCCAGTTCTTTATTCAACATTTTTTCCATTGGGTCGAAAAAAGAGGTGAATAGAGTTGCCTGTTTTTTTACAATCTTTACGGCCTTCATCTCTCCCTCCTGTATAAGAAAAGACAATGGGCCTCATTATAATAGTGGCAGGAGCGGTATGAATGGTGCCGGTAAGGCACCGGCACCATTCATACCGTCCCGCTGCATTACGAGTTCTGCTTGAGGGTTCCTGACAGACCGCCAGTTCTTACCTGTCGGGCTGTGCGGCAACTGCGAGCAGAACTCGTGATTGAACCAGCACCGTTATCAAAGGTGCTGGTGCAACCATGCTCCCCACCCCCATTCTGCCCTTTAGGGCAGAATGGGGATCCGGAGCCCGGCAATACCGTCACCCACGAATGGGCAATTACCGGCCCATTCATCTTGTAATGGGCCGGTTATTGCCCAATCGTGGGTGGCGGGGCTGGTAGCGAGCATGGCTAGCCCCATGCTTGTAATAAGGCCCACTGTCTCTATTGCTGAAGCATGGAGTGGTAGGGCCCTTGCCTTGTCCATTGTTGTGCCAGATCACAATTCACATTGGGCCTCATGCTACAATTCCTTGTTTTGTTACTTCTCAGATCATAAACATGCATTCCGAACCGGTGGAAAAGAATAGAACACTGAGAGGCAAATGTTTAAATATCCAGGTAAAAGGAGGCTATTTATCCAATGATTCAACAAAGTACCTACAAGGAGATGCCAAATCAAGCCGACAGATGCCACAGACGAGCCATAAGTCTACACAGTCAAAGTCTCACCTGCCTCCAAGGACACAGTTTATATATCCTGAGCTCACGCTGCCAGCCTGTCAAACACCAAACACTCAGCTCACTCCACTCGTTCTGTGGAGGCAAAGGTTTAAGCCAAGAAAGGTCCGCCTCCAAGTGAGAGAAATGGTAGAGAGACTCCATTAGCAGGAAAAATGCTCCAGCACCAACACCAAACACTCAGTTCACTCCGCTCACGCAACAGAGGCTGAGGTTTAAGACAAGAAAGGTCTGCCTCCTAGTGAGAGAAATGGTAGAGAGACTCTGTAAGCAGGATAAACGCTCTTGCACCAACACCAAACGTTCAGCTCACTCTGCTCACTCCACAGAGGCTTATGTTTAAGACAAGAAAGGTCTGCCTCAAAGTAAGAGAAATGGTAGGGAGGCTCAATTAGCAGGATAAACACTCCTGCACCAACACCAAACACTCAGCTCACTACTCAAACATTCCCCCCTTGTCTCCGCCAGCCACTTGAGGTGGTATTTCAAAATCTTCTCCTTATACAAAGCTGAAGCTGCACACATGTATTCTAATGGGGTTGCCGGCTCCATTTTAGCTGCCCCTGTAAAGAAGTATTGAAATATGAAACTTTCTGCTTATTCAGGCTCCAATACAGCAGTGCCTGTGTCATCCTGTTGCCCTGCCCCTCCACTCCCTGTTCCAGTACCCCCACCCACTCCCCTTGTCATGCTCCACATCACTCATTCACTCTTCACTTCAACCTTGGATCAATATGCCTAATGCTCTCTCACACCCACAATCCACTTTGCTCCCAAACACCCCACACACAAAAAAAACCTGGACCCCTCCTTGGTCCACACCAATACAATAACAAAAGCAATAAAACAAAAACAGCAAAATACTATTGTTCGTTCCCACGTCCCCATTATATTGGTCAGGGAGATTCCAGGCCCAGTCTCTACCCTTGTTCCTCTCTTTTCGATTAATGATACAGCACTGTCTTCATTCCCTCTACCGGGAAGAGTCCAGTTACTCCATTGTCCTCTTATTCCATATAATAATACAAAATATGTGAAAACCAAAATGCCACATTATTCTTTCGACTCAGAATCCACATCATCAGTCGCTGCATCAACACTTTCTTCCGCCTTTGCCAAAAGTCACTCTTACCCCCTTCTCCCCCCATGTTGTTTTCTCCTGCAAAAAAGTGCACTTACATCCACATGCTCTACCATGTCCTCCATCATGGGGTTCAGTCAATGGCCTGCACAATCCGGGAGCAGTGCCCCACTCCAAAGAACAGACAGGAATCCGGGCAAACCGGCTCCCGTATACCACTCCAGGTTGTGCACAAGGGACTGGTCACTGCAGGTGGGCCCCTCCGGATGTGGGGCTGGGAGTCCTCTGTCCCTGCAGAGGAGTCTGGGATCACATTGGGGTCACCAAATTTGTAAGGCACACCACCAACAACCAGACAGTAAAAAACAATCCTCTACGGAATAAAGCTTGCTGCAGCTCTTGCAAGGAAAAGAAGGTTTTATTTCTTATACAGAAGAGAAAAAAACATGTCAGTATGGGCATGTAATCCCAACTGCCAAGGAGTGCAGTGGTTAGTTCAAAGCAAACAACACATTATAAGGGACAATATCGTCACCGATGACGCATACAGTATATGGTGTTTATTCCCCACCCTCATTGACTATACCCTATGTACATACAATCCGTTTCTGATAGGACCTCGGCTGATTGGCTGCAGTTACTCTATGTAAATCCCCTTCCACATGGTCTTCAGCCTTGCCACCTTTTGTTCTGTGAACATGATTGGCGGGCCATTTTAAAATGTTTCCCTCCCCATGGACAACTCACATCATGTGCACCTGGTAGTTGGACATGAGCTCAGTGGATGCTCTTGAGGTTAGATTGGGCCTCTGTACCGAGAAGCACTTCTTCGGATGCCAGACATGCAGGCACTCCTGCCATGCCTCCCCGGCACAGAACTAGATTTGTTGGAATCACCCCTTCCAGCTCATAGTACGAGTCACAAGACATCCTGCTCTGTGCTCCCACCTTGGCAGCTGCCCCTCCCTAGGTCTTCATCTGGGCCTCTTCAGGATCACACCAATCAACCAAATTGTGAGGGATTTAGGTGTTATGCATGTGGCAGTTCAACACAAACCCCTTTATCCGGGGGGCGCTAATGCCCTATAACTGTGTTGGTCTGTTTTGGCAGCTTAAGACCTCTGGCCAGGCTCTCAGGAGATCACACTTCAGGAACAGGCACAGCCTACCCCTGTTTGGCTATTCGCAATCCTTTCTGATTGCACAGGGCTGCAACATGAGACAATGAATGATGTATCTATCCTACCTGAAAGCCTTTTCATCTAATGCCTGGGCTGGGAATGAGAATGGGAAATTACTTTGGAACTGGGTGCCAGTATGCGCTGCTGCCTTTACCGTAGCCTGTGTCACACAGTGCCTCAATCATACTATGGCAGAGCTTCAGTTCTTTCTGCCATGTGACGGCCTGACTATAACATTGATCCTTTTTATCTCCTCATTATTATATTATGTGAACCCACATATACACCCTCCATCCTTGGGCCTTCTTAGGACACATAATCCACTGTGCCATTTCCCCACACACTATCTTTATGTCACCTACATGCTTACCCCCTTCCCTCTACCACGGTGCCTCTATGTTTCTTCATGTTCATGATATATTTTCCTCAATGTGAATCATTTGGTGGGACAGGAGAGCTGGACATGAATCCCAATATTGCACTCAGGCCATATGATTGAACACACACTCACACACAAGCAGTTAAATTGAATGTATTTGATATAAATTTGATGGAGCAGAACAAAAAAGGTTGGAGGTGGTGGTCACAGGCAGTGGGCGTTAGTGGGAGGTTGATTGGCTTTTTGATATAGAACAATACCTACTTGAGCTATAGCTGAAGGTGAAATGTGAGCTGGATCATTTAGTATGAATGGGTGCATTCATACAGCAAGCAGTTGACTTGTTTTGTGACACCGGAAAATATATTTAGCATTGCAGAAAAGTTGTTGCAGTTAGTGGCAGTAATAATAGCAGTGGACATCTGGTGCAGATTGACTGTGTGATTGAACGCACCACCTTTGGAAAGACTGTGCTGAAGCAAAAAGGAAGGAATTTGCCCCTGGTCTACTTGTTTTGAATGGGCACCCTCACACACAAAACAAGAACTTGAATTATTTTGTGGAACCAAAAGGAATTTAGGGTAGATGAAATGTTGCTGCAGCTGTTTGCAGTGATCAGGGGTAGTGATAATTAGTGGCTGGATGATTGGCTGTCTAATGCAACACACCACTTGCTTGAGCACAATGAGCAGGAGGTCAGAGAAGGAATTTGCTCCGACCCATTCTATTTGAACCCGAGCCTTCACACACAAAACAATCAGTTGAATTGTTTCAGGAGAACAGAAAATAATTTTGGGTACCAAACTGTGTTGGAGGTGGTGACTGTGTTCAAAGTGGCAATGGACATGAATAGCAGTTTGATTGCCTGTGCGAGGACACACACCACCTGCTTGAGCACACTGACCAGCAGGCTGGAGGAGAAACATGCATTGGGAAAGCTTGTTAAACTGGTGCACTCATGAAAACCAGTTGCAGAGGGAGTTGCAGTCTCTGCAGTCCACTCTCTTTTCTGCTCCATTCAGCAGTCTTTACACTCGCTCTACTCGTTCCTTGTGTGGGAGGACCCTTCAAAACTACCAGCCAGGCCGCAGAGCCAGTTGCAGAGGGAGTTGCAGTCTCTGCAGTCCACTCTCTTTCCCGCTCCATTCAACAGTCTCAAACTTGCCAAACCTATAGATTTAGGCAGTAGGCTACTGGGTTTTAAGCAGTCCTACCGCCTACAGATTGCGGTGACAGATCCTACTGCTTTTTACAGTGGCAGGTAATTTATGTGACTCTAAGGCAGGCTCCAGGACAAAGCATGGAAAACATTAATTACTATTTATGTACAGTGGGCTGGTAGGTGATTACTTTTTACTCTGTCCTTCACTCTTGCTGGCACAACACTTAGGTGAACCAGCAGTGAAGGCAAGTGGCAGAGCGTAACACCATCACACAGCATCTGCCTATCAGAATGAGGGGGGTATCAGTCACCATGTCATTCAGTGTTCAACTTGCAATAAATATGTACTGGCTGGGATGCTGCTACAGAGCAGTGGCAAACGTTGCCTACCAGCTCTGTGTGATTACCTTCTGTGAAGTTAGGTAATTGAATTTGGTGTTAGGTTACCATCCAGAATTATGCATTTTTTACATTTGAACATCTTTCTATGTTGTGCTGTTTGATGGGTTGTGTATTTTAGAATGCTTCAATGGTGCCAACAATGTATGTTTTGTATTTTACTGTGATGTCATTGTTATGGGAATTATTTTATTTGAAACTTGAAAAATCCTACATCTTTTTGGTCACAGAATGTTGGCAAGTATACAGTCTTTCTAATCACTCTAATTGTTCCTCGTGTGGGAGGACCCTTCAAAACTACCAACCAGGCCACCGAGCGGCTGCGGAGCCAATTGCAGAGGGAGCTGCAGTCTCTGCAGTCCACTCTCTTTCCAGCTCCATTCAGCAATCTTTCTACTCGCTCTACTTGTTCCTTGTGTGGGAGGACCCTTCAAAACTACCAGCCAGGCTGCGGAACGGCCGCAGAGCCAGTTGCAGAGGGAGTTGCAGTCTCTGCAGTCCCTGCCAGGCCCAACAGACAGAAGATGGAGCCACAGCATGCAACATCCAACTCAGGCCAAACCCCCGCGTTGGAAGGCAAAGGTGAAAAAAGATCACTGCGGAGCTCTCTTCCTGCTACTATGTTAAGTGGGGCCGTCCACAAACGCCCCGACCCCCGTCTGCTATCAACTACTGCACTACTGCACTTGAACTGTCGGATGTACAAGCAGCTGATTATATCAGCCCTCTGAGGCGGCCGCTGATCGCAAATACATCAGCCAGGCCAAGTGGGCTGAAGCCTACTGCTGGGAAACAACCACCAAGACTGGCAGAAGCCCGGCGCCCCCCTATTTTGGATACACCGTGCATCTCTGAACAGTCAGAACCCCCACTGGTGGACCTACCAGTGCTACGCCCAGATCTCCTGCCGACCTCCAATGAGTTGGCGTACCTTCTGTCACCAGCCAGAGGGCTGACGAGGCAGGGTTCCACCGGGGTGGAGGAGGCGGGGCCCCGAGTGAGCCTGAAGGGACATCTTCCAGCGAGAGGCGCACCAATGCTGAACATTGAAAAACCGCTTACCTTGGAGGAGGCAGCTCCGAGCCTCTCTCCTCCCATTGGGAGCGGGGAAGGCCTTGTCACGCCACGCCTGAGAGTGGCGAGGGCTCAGGACCCGCTGGAAACTGCCCAGGAGAAGCTCCCACGGGAGCCATCCCCCAGCTCCTACTCTGGCTCGGGGGGAGGGCGCCGCCACAAGACTGAGGAACACAGCCGCACAGGTCCATGCCGACCCGGATAGCGCAGACCAGCGCCCATACTGGTAGTAGGTGATTCTGAAGCTCCTCCAGAGAAAGAAACTCACATGGCAGCAGTGATGCTGGAGACTCTGGAGACCCCAGGAAGTAACAGGGGAGAATCACACCCAGATACATGGGAAGACATTGAGTCCACAACAGAAAAAAGACCTGCACTACAACTTAAAAAGCAAACAAAAAAAACTCCAAAAACAAGAAAAAAATTCAAACCCATGAACCACGGAACACCCCTGAAGAATGGCCAAACCCAATTCCACCTCCACCCGCGGGAAAGAAGGTAGCGGGGGAAACTAACAAGCAAGGAAACCAAAAAAAGCAATGAAAAACAAAAACATACACAAATCGACAAACTCTAAAAAGGCGCTCTCCAAAACCGCACAATATAACTCGTTGGAAGACTTCTTCAAAAGCCAAGAAAAACACAAATATGAAATTCTGGAACTTTCTGACGCAGAGATCCTGGAAGCCATCCAGGAATCCTCTCCTCCGCCTAAATTGCGCAAAACCATCATCAGTCCAAAAATCGCCATTGCGAACACTACAAGCCTTGTGTGTAGCTTCAACCCAAATCAAATTCCATATGCCCCTCTTTCAGAGGAGGCCCCAGCCACCATTGAGCACACCACCGGGCAACATCCAAAGAATAGTCCAATGCTGCTAACCAAATCTGCCCATCAACTGAGAAGACAGCGGTACCGGTGGCGAAGACAAACAGTGACAGGGATATTAACAGCGAAAACCGCACTCCTGCTAACTTGAAAATGCGGCAGCCTACATCCTCAAGCCTCCCACTGTCACAACTTTCTGAGCCGCCTTACGCACCACCAAAGCTAATCCCTAAGGTAAACACCCCTTCTCCGCCAGGAAAAAAAACAGGAGTCTACCAGCTGGGCTCCCCTAAGGGTTCAACTCTCATGGCAGTTAAATTTCGTACACCCTCCCAGCCACAAAGAGCGCACCAGGGAGAAAGAACGAACACAGAGGAATGTCTTCATCTACCAGATGATATCCTGTGATCAGACACTAAACATCCCCTCTAGCTCAGAGGGGAGAAAAGAAGCACCAAACCTCCCCCAAAAGGACACGCCATCCAAAAAAACAGACATGTTCACAATCATCTCAGCAATAACAATCGCCCTTGCACCATTTGGCAAATTGTATGAAGCGTTAATTGACACTCTCAAAGATCAGACAACAGTTTCCGCAATGATGCATACAAAATTGATATTTCTGGAGGGCTATGTGACTGCAATGGAAAAACGAACAGAGGCCTACCACAACAAAATGAACAGAGAGAAACACAACAATCTCCGGCAGGAAGAACAAGCGGCCACCGCGCAGAATATTATAAAAAAATCATCCTTAAACGTGGCAACACAGAATCCCTTAGTTTCCTGCATCAAGGCCCCGATTGGACAAACGAAAGAAATCGAAACTCAAACCCAAGGGTCTTTCAGCATCTTCAACACCAATTCTGGTAGCGGTTCCACCGCAACACTTCCTCAGCCAGAACCCTTTATCTTCAAATCAGCACAAGCGGAATCTGCGCCGTACATCATTGAGGACTCGCCCCGAAGGACGAAGAAAGCCCCCATCAAACAAAGAAAGGGCGATTTGACAACAACCAATTTAAAGACTCAAAAAAACTATCAAACCCTCCTCAAACTCCCAGAACCACCAAAAAACAAAAGCACTTCATCCATAGATATTGAGGAAATCCCTACTTCAGTTGCAAGACCAAACCCAAACCCAACAGAAGAGCCGGCCACTTTTAGGGGAATAAAGGACGACTGTGCCACGAGACCCCCACCATCGAACCAGCGAAGTGGGTCGCCAACTTCAGTAGAATTCTTGTCAGACAAAGTTCTGATGAATATTTCGGTGTACGAAGATCAAGAGGAGGTTTTCAAAAGGAAAACCAGGTCCACTGACCAAACCACACTAAGGGCTTGCAGCAAGCACACTACCCCGACTCCTCAGCGACCCAATCGCAAAGGATCCTCCAGCCGCCGGCCATTGAAAAGCTCCAAGTCTTACGAAGAGAGGCACAAATAAAACCGCCATGACTCCCTGCCATCTTCACACTGTCGAGGAACGGAGGGGCACTCCAAACACCACCTCTACAGATAGACTGAATGCCCCAGGAAAACTTCTCAGTATAAGTATCCTCTTTCACAGCCTGAAAGCCAGCATATGGCGAGGCGCCAGCACTCCTCCAGCCGGGAACGACCTAATCGCCCGACAACCAGTGCACACCAAGAACAGATGAGGAAGGCACCGATCAGAAAGTCGCCACCAACTATAATTCTGAAACTGGAACAAACGAGCAGAAACCAAGAAGCCCTAATACTCAACAGAGGAAGGGTACTAAAAATCCTCAGACATAATAGGTCTCTGCACCATCTAACATCAGAGGACCTAATCTTAGTGGAACCATACCACAATGCAGCCAAAGCAAAATGCTACCTACAATTAAGATCAGAGAAGCTCAAATTCCAACTGAAAGGAGGTCAGGAAGCCCTATTGGAGAGAGGATTGAAGCTGACAGATCTCATGAGCCACAGCGATCTTGACACCGCAAAAGTGAATCACAGCCACATCACTGAGAAAAGACCATTATATATCAAGAACAGAAACTCTATACAAAGACAATACGCTGCAGCTCGAGAAAGGAGCGCTAGGAAGATCCAAAGGTGCACAAAACGATACGACTTATCCCACATCACTATCTAAGTCCTCAGGTCCTTCGAGCGAACACAATATTCAAACTGACAAAGGGATCAGAACTTCAGATGACGCACCTTCTAATCCATCTCGTTCATCAAAAAATACAGTTCCGCAGCAAAGGCCTTCCGAATATGAACCCATCTGCACAGTTGACTCAAGCATGATCAAAGAATTGGGCAAATCTACAGCGTCAGCACCTCCAAAACTACTTTGGGCTTGGCTGCCGAAATCTCTAGCATCAACCCTGAAAAAATAGCAACCAGGGGCCCTTACAGACGGGACCTCCAAGTCAACATCTCCAACGTCTCCAAAGCTAACGTCAACGACAATACAAATTGCTTTGTGGAACACATGCAGGAACAAACACCTCACGATTAAAGGTGGCATTGACCTGGGACAGTTCGACATACTAGCCCTACAGGAGCTATGGTTGACTGAAAAAGCAGCCCTAGAGGGATTTGAGATCGCTTTCGCACGAGCAACCAAAAATCGGCAGGGACGCCTGTCGTCCGGACTGCTATTGGCAGCCCGGGTGAACATCAGCATCAATATTGTGGAAATACTTGCCCTTTCAACACACTACTTATCGATCAGAACTACCTGGACGAACTACAATCCGCTCTTGGAAAAAAAAACATCCATCGAGATTGCCATCATAAACATTTACTGGAATCCACAAGCGATCTCCGAGAAAAAGTTCCTGAGAGAGTTAGAAAAAGAAATTGACAACATTCACGCCAAGCAACATATCGCCCATGTGATCATCTGCGGCGACGTAAACGCGAAATGCAAGAACACTGCCCCCCAAATTCAGGTGCACAGACTCTGGAGCGACTTGATGTCCTCACAAGGATTCCAAAACATGAATTTGGCTCTATCCACCCCAGGAACAATTCCCACCTGGGAGAGAGGTACCTTAAAAGCCACAATAGATTACATCTTAGTCTCTGACTCAATGTTGGAATTGATAAAAGAATTTGAAGTAATTTGCACAGTAGCTAGTGACCACAACCTCTTAAGAGCCACATGCAATTCGATTGCGCCAATTAACCCTACAATGAAGGCAAGCATCGAGTGCAATTCGCAGGGAAACGGCCTGAGAATGACCACTGCCAGAGTGGAAGAACTGACGCTGAGCTACCAATCTAAACTGCTTGCCACAGAATATCAAACAGTTGACATTGATTACCCACCATGGCTGAGCCCCTACAAAGAACCATCATGCAGTGACACTTGCCCCAGAAACCTCGGTGCTCATCACTACGACAAACAAGTAGTCACCAAGTGAGCAGCTTTCAGACAACTCAAGCGAAAAGCCAGAAAATCCAGCTCGCCCGCTCTACTGACCCAAGTAGCCATAGAAGCCAAGAAGTACAAAGCTTAGATAAACCACTACGGAGCCATTCTTTACCAAAAAGACTCTGAGGAAATACTAAAAAAAGGCGCTGGCAAGAATGCGAGAGAATTGTGGGCCCTCCTGAAACCTCAAGCAGAACGGAACTCAAATGTGCCGTCCAACATAGTCAGCGAACAAAGATGGAATCTCCACTTTGAGGCACTATTTCAACAGCCCAAGGTTCCAGCATCTATATCTGAAACAAGTCACAATAGCCCCTGGGCTGACGTTTCCGACCAGGAAGACATTACTTCTACTATTAGTAAACTCAAAGCCTTGCATGCCCTGCGGCCGGACGGAGTGACCAATGCTGACCTCAAAAACTTTCCTACTCAATGGGCTCTGTTCATCAGTACGGTCTTCAACATGTGTTCAACAACTAGATCGATTCCGAGATCTTGGACCTCTTCGACAGTGGTCCCGAATTACAAAAAAGGAGACAAATCTGACCCCTGCAACTACCGTCCAATAGCTCTCCTTGATATAATTGGAAAAATCTTTGGCATGCTGCTCTTAAAGCGTTTCCAGAGCTGGGCTGCAGCGGCAGCCTGCAATGACCCCTTTCAAGTGGGATTCAAAAAGAATTAATCTACAACAGTCAACATTATGCTACTAAGCATAGCCAAAAGCAAAACTCTAGAAGGTTCAACCAGACTTTTTGTGGCTTTTATAGACTTGACCCAAGCCTTCGACCGTGTCGACAGAGACCTTTTATGGTCTAAACTTCTCTTTTGGAACTGCCCGCAAAGCGTTCTAGTGCCCATCAGGGCTCTATACACAGACACAACCATGTGAGTAAAATTGAATAGCAAAGGACTCCTATCGGGGGAAATCCCTACGCGCAGAAGAGTCAAGCAAGGCTGCCCGCTCGCACCAGCACTCTTCGTGGCCTTTATGGGAGACTTTAAGGACACTTGCTCTACTGCCAGAGCCTTCCCTCCAAAAATAGGGGGCGCCCCCATGCCGCGCCTAGTGTACGCTGACGATATCACACTCATCGACCAAACCCCGATCGGTCTACAGCGATAATTAAACCACCTGTCTGAATACATCAACCAATTAAACCTGGAGATAAACAAGAACAAAACTAAAATCCTGATCCTGGAAAAGGCAAGAAAAAGATCAAGCACCTTCAAATGGACTCTATAAAAGGTCCAGATTGAAACAGCGACAATGATCAGATATCTGGGTGTTATCATCAACAGCACACAGACGGAAATCAGCATGCAAAACCACCTTTGGTGAAAGCCAGATCACTAACAACACAGGCTCGAATTCTGGAAAAGAAATTTGGTCGATTTTCCCTGATCCCGACTCTGCAATTTTACAAGGCAAAAGGGGTTCCAGTCTTAACCTATGGGGGCAAAGCTATGCCCTCAATTCCAGACTCATTGTGGCAAAAAATAGATGGCTACTTTTGGAAATCAGTGCTGAACCTTCCCAAATCCACTGCAATATCAGCAATAAGGAGAGCACTGGGCCTTGTTTCTCTCAAGGCCACAGTAGACTTCAACAGCATTTCCTTATTCAGGAAAACAATCCTCCCGCAACGTCTCCCACTATACCAACTGATAAATGCAGAAATCACTGCAGGCAAGTGCAAAATGCTTACTAATTGGGCGACATAAAGAACCAGCTCGACCAAATCGCCTGCACAGAAGCCAAATTAATCAGCAACCTATGCAAAATCAAAAGGAAACTGGCTGACTTAGATTGGATCTCAACACTGGAAAAAGCAAACGAGAACAAATTCCTAGCACATCTACCAGCCCAGGCAATGAAAGGGAACAAAATCCCCCAATTTTTTAAGAGATTCCCAAGCAGACCTTTATGGCATTTGTTTTTAAGAGCGTGTCTCAATCTTTTTCATACCAACGAAATTCTTCAAAGGCCAATCAGCATCGAAAACCTGTAGACTGTGCAAAAAAAAGTGAACGGAAACTGTTCGACACTTGCTAACCATCTGCCCGGCAATGGCCGAAATACGGCTAGCATACCTGCGACCGGTGCTGGAATCATTCGTCGACGCGGAAGAAGATGCGTGGTGGCCGCGCCTAATTAGCAGGGCAAAAACATTGTGGACAATCGCCACAGCCAAGATGCTTCAAGCTGCTCTTGAAGAATGCAGCAAACGGCCTGGTCAAAGCTTCAGCGCCGCTCCCCCGCTCTCATCTGACCAATAAAGGAAAGAGCCGCATCCACAGGAAAAAACAGAGTGGGCTCTGCACATCTGCCCTTCTGCAAACTCCTCTAACATCTTGGAAGCTTCTCTGGAACGCAACTTCAAAGCAAAACTCTTGAAAAATCTATTTACTTAGATAAACACAAGTAAAAAAAAAAATGTTTTAAAAAAGAAAACAAGCAGTTGAATTGTTTTGGGGGAACAGAGGGGTGGGAAAAACATGGTTGGAGGTGATCACAGCTCTACCTCTTTGTAAAATGGGCTACCAGGCCGCAACCCAGAGACACCTCTGGGGCTGCTTGCTTTGGCAACGATGGCACCTACCTCGTGGACCAGCTACATGCTGCTGTCGTCGCCAATGACCTCATCCGGTGTCATTGGTCCGCCTTCTCCAGCATGGTGCCCTGCTACATGATCTGTTTGGCACACTTGAACACAAGGTAAGGGAAGCAATACTCTTCACAGCCCGACATTCTTTTCCTTTGTGTGTTACCCGCTCCTTGCTTCCTTGTACTCCTTGGACTCCTTGCCTATCCTTCCTTTCTTGATCCTGGTCTGATCCTTCCTTCTGCCCTCTCAATATGATCTCGCAGATCTTCCTCCGTCTGTCCAGCTAGAGACCTTAACTGAACCCCTAAATCTTCGCTTGCCATTCGCTGTGGAGATTTTCCTTCCCACTAACACAACCCCGGGAGAACAGTAGCTACAGGTAGAGACAGACCGTTTATTTGCATTAAGCGCAGGCGCTAACTCGAACTGTCCTTTAGCTGACATTGGTGTATGAGACACACAGCACCCCAATTAAGACTTCCTCAGAGCCAAAAACCAAACGAGGGAGAGGAAGGCACCAAAGAAATATTGCTGCAGAAACAGTAGCTACTGCAATTGCCGAGGTTCCACCACTGCTACAAAAAGTACTGCAAGCATTTCAACATTGGTTGTGTGAGTGGCTACCAGTACTTCCAAGGTCATCTCTGAATTTTTGCCACTTCAGTGCCACCCGCCCAAACCCCAAATTCACTAAGAACAGATTCTGGCACAACTGGGGATGAATCCCATGCTCCCTTGCTGCAATAGACCAGCAAGTTCTACAGAGGTCTGTTGGGCTGTCAGCTAAAGAGGCTGCCACTCAATCTATGGTGTTTATTAGGAAGTGCAATGGCATCCAATTCGCAGCTTGTCTTCTACTGTGTATTCTCGTAACTTCCTGACATTTTCCAATACTGGTCTACAACTTAAACAACGCATCCCACTCCGTTGTTTGAATAAGTGAGGCATTCCTTTCAGTCATTAAACATTCTTACCCTTTTACGCATTGCATTCGTTGACTTCCCTTAAGTGCACCACCCAGCATATGGTTTAATTCTGCTCCAACCAACGGCGCCCGAGGTTTCCTTACCAACAAATAGCCACCTGGGCCCATACTATTCAAGCACGTGGCTCCCTGTTTGGCTAAACTTTCAAACCCACCCCATAAGGCTCTTAACTGAAACCTTCGTCAACAATGCCCTTCTCTAATGGATTTAATGGGTTCTGAAAGCACGATGGGAATGGGCCCGGCTTATCAAGACATGTGCAATTAAGAGATTTCTTCTCAGAAACATGATGTCACTGCGGATGAAGTCTATTTCTGGAACAAAACCATGAGCCTCGTGATTGTTCAGTCCCCCTGCTCGTTGCCAAGCAAAACTGATAAGGTGTAATGGGTAATCGGGCTAAATCATTACCGGTGCTGAGGTCTTGTATAAAATGTGGTATTTACACATAGCTGGGCCAGCAATTTCCTTGGCACATGGGCTATTTCCTATCACATTTAAATATAACCACTACATTATTTCATACTGTTAGAACAATGGCCTCCTGATGGCCTCATTGTAATAATCTTAAATCAATATAAAGTGTGTGCATTACTAAGGATATGCCAAGGTCAACGCAACAAGGAATTCACGAAAAGTATATATATATATATATATATATATATATATATATATACACACATATACATATATATATATATTTTTTTTAATGGAAAAATCAAGTAAGTTAATTATTGTATATCTTTGCTCCCGTGTATTTACTACCTTTTGGCAAACATAGATTGATTTGCTGGAGTTGGAATCGGTTTGAAAGTAATTCCAATATGTTTTTTCTAAAGGATAACGGACTGAATTTGTTTAAGATAAGCATAAGAAAATGACTTCCGTTTGTATTTACACTTTCAGACACTAACCACTTTACAGCACGAAATATAATGGATTAAGGCACAATAGCTTATCTGTCATTCTGGTAAATTGACTAACGCTTGCCTGATACCGCCAACATTAATGTATGATGTTCCTCTGATTTGCACTGGCACCGCTTGATCTCCCTGTTTATGAAGAGAATGCAGTGTGCCAGGTCTGTTTGGACCACACTTTGATCAGAATGGTTTGCTCAATGAGCAGAGGCTCTTACCGTGTAGACATGTTGTTTTAGATTTAGATTCGAGGAGCGTGGGATTTGGGGTTAATGCCTGGACTAATGGTTAAGGGAACACACAATTCTGCTCTGGTACATTTAGTTCCTTATTTTATTCTGCCAAAATAAAACTACACATGCTGTGCAAGAATAAGCAAAAAAAACAGAATTTAGCAAACGTCCATCCTTTACCTAGACAACTTCCTCGTGAACAGTTGTCCAATTTATGGAATACATTATTTAGTTATTATCCTTTATTGTCTTTTCTCTCTTTTGACAGTAATGGAATGCCAATAAACATCGACATGTCTGTGGGAACGTAACATATATATATATATATATATATATATATATATATATATATATATATATACATTTGTACATATATATACACATATACATATATATATATATATATATACAGTTTTTTCTCTGTAGTAACCTACCCATTTTGTGAACATTTGTTTTCTTTAAATGAAGTAATTCTCTAAAGTTTTCTTTGATGTATTAATTTTGAATGTTAAAGTATAATATCAGCCTAGATGGATAAATCATTTGTGTATTAATTTTTTATTGAGTACAATCAGACTAATAATATCTCTATTCTTTTGTCTTGAATAATTTTTGAAGAGGCTAACCCCTCGATTAGAGTGACCAGCGTTTCACCTCAGTATTTTCTGAGGTTTTGTTGGTATTTGAACTTCCTTTCCCCAGACATCTGACAAAGCAACAGGCAAGGGTGCAGTGTGAAGTGCACACATTTACAAACTGTACAACCAGAAAACCTGGGTTTACCGATATGAACACGCTATGCGATCCTGGACTAACCAATCTTCATGTATTGTATTGTATTGTATATTTATATAGCGCTCTTTCCCCACTTGTGTGGCCTCAATGTGCTTTTTTCCTCGGTTGAACGCCCTTGGTGAGTAGTCGGCGTGGTTGGAAAGTTCTAGGGGCTTTAGTTTAGTAGATGCGTGTGTGCATGTTGCCGTTCTATGACTTTGGTGGCTGGCAAGGTGCGACTAAGCAGCCCAAGAGAGGGCAGACACATGGGTGGGTGCTGGTGAGGGTTAGAGATATTTTGCTGTTGTTAAGAGAGTCTATGTGTGGCCAGTTAAACCAAATTCCTTTTGGGTGGTGGTCGCTGTATGCTAGTGGCAGAGGTGTTTAGGTACGTCAGATGTTTCAGTCTGGGCGGCTATGTGTGCACTAGACCGGATGTGCTTAGCCGTAGGTGTGTTCAATCATGCATGGCCCTTGTCCACGCTAATGGTGTGCGAATATAGGTACTTTAGGCTGCAGTGTTGCTCCAGGTCTATACCAGGGGGGATGGCTTTCATAATGTGGTAGGTATAGGTATGCGCATATATTGGGCCGAGATGGAGGCTACACTTGGAATTGAAGAGTCCTGTATAGTGCAAGGGCTGCCTACCAGTACAGTGCGAGTAATAGGCTAAGCACAGCCATATTCCAGAGTCCTGCCCAGTGGGAGAGTGGCCCACACCCACCGTGCATATTTGGATACAGGCCTACACCTAAAAGCACACTGAAGCACCAAGCACAGCCAGATACAAGAGACCTGCCCAGTGGGAGAGAGGCCCGCACCAGACAGTGCATATTTGGATACGGGCAAAGGACAGCTAGAATTAAGAGTCTCATATGGTGAGTGGGTGGCCCACTTCCAACGATTCATTTTGAGTACCAGGCCTAGAGAATCTGCAGAAGGAACTGAGAATCCTGTACCATTGAAGCAAAGGCCACACCACAGGCCATGGGTTTTCAGCCTCTTGTGTAGAAATCTAGAAGTATGTCTTTGGTTGCCGAAACTGGGAGCACCTAAAAGGGTTTCTGTGAAGTGTTAACTAGACAGATACCTTAATCATACATGGTTTAAAATAACGTGTTACTTGTTCAATGTAAATGATACTATTTATAATGTATGTCATATGACTGGGATTTGCATGGTTTCCAGGTTCTCTGAAATGTAAAGTGCACATGTGATGCTATAATTATAGATTTTATACTGCAAAACCATAGTATCACATGCTGAATTGTCCTTTAGCTTGTCCCTAGACTCGTGACCTACCTCCTGCTGTTGTGATGATAACTTCCCTACACTAGTGCACCAATGCACTGCCTCCGCTCCTGCCATGCATTTAGGGGCTGTAATTGTAATCTTACGGTCCCTTGTTCTCCTTGCACTACCCAGAGCTGCGCTGCCCTAGGGTGTACTTATTCAGAGCATTGCTGCCCCGTTCTCCCCTCCCCTCTCCCTTGCAGTTCCCACTTCCCTTTGCCATTGCACTTCTCGTTCTTGCACTTGTACGATCTGAATGGCACAAGGCCTACTAAGATCGTTTGTTTTGTCCTCCCTCTGTCTTCCCTTCTTTGTCTTGTCGCACCTAGAAACACTTGTGTACAGACACGTTATAAATAACTTATATCATATATCATATCATATCATATCTCACTGCTCAAGGTAGCATCACTTCTGAACCTGGACCCTGCTAACAGAAAACTGACATACATTAAGCACTACAATGTTTGGTTGGTTAAGGGGCTTGAATGGGCCTTGACTCTGCATGAAGACTCCCAGCAAAAGTTCACACTTATCAACCCGTTGTCAGCCTTGCAACGTGGGCATTGGGTGTCTCCATGTGCTAAACTATTTGTGAGTGTTTTCATGGAGGATAAGAAGCTCACTTCAGTTATGGCTGCTGCATGCTTGATCCAAAAGCTTGCTACCTGCCTCATATGACTTTTTTTGGTGCTTCCTGCTGACTTCACTTTTGCCTGCTAAGGGACTGTGGAAAGCGTCCCTAGTGATTAAGCCCACAATAACCCCTCTCTGCTGTTTGCCAATCTCTTTCCAGGCAGGAGGACCTGGGACAACTGCATGTTACTCATTCTGTCAATCTAAGAATGATTAGATCGTTTGCTTTGCTGGCACATATTGAATGCACACTTGTGAGTATGCCTGCTCAAACCTTCTCAGAAGGAATCCATGGGGCTTGAGTACGTTTGCAGGTTAAACAGAATGTTACTACCACCCAAATCTGCCTAAATCACTTTTAAGAGCCATACATTTGCAGAGAAGATCAGGGGAAGGTTTTGAAGGTGCAGGCTGATTCTAGGTTGACACACTTGATCAAAAATGAACATAAAATGTTTTAGAAAAGGAGTACAAAGTTAAGGAGGTGAGGGCTCTGTGAGGAAGGATGGGGTGGGTTGAAAGAGTAAATGGAGTTGTGCATCTGTGAATGTTATCCAAATAAGACAACATATTCAACTCCACAGACAGATTTCTCAGTAGGTTAATGAACCTCTGTGTAACCTGCTTTGAATGTGGGCAAGAGGAATTCAGCCTTTCATCCTTCTGAAGTTGATCAACTTAGTAAAGTTGAGGTGGGGAGTTGTAAGATCGCATGTCAGACCAACGGGTTAGTCACATGTCAGACATAAATGGGTCTGCTTTTGAGCATTCACATTAAGTATTATTGGGCTTTATAATATTACAATATAGGGAGTTAATAACAGACACAGACCTCTGAAAAGCCTGTACGGCTGGGGAACATCCAGTCATGCATTAGAGGGGCCTGAAGTGTCATCCTCCTGAGTGTGCCTCCATGACAACGACTGAGGTTATTTCATAATAGGTAGAGTGCATGGCTGTAGGTCAATGACCTCAGGCAGGCGAATAAGGAGAAGGTAGAATCAATCCCATCTCAAGCATTCATGATTTGTACTCTGACGTTCCTTACAGAGATATCATTTAGTCAGGTAGGGTGCATAATATGGAGATATGTACCTGGGACAACACATAACATATGCCTACATTAAGTGGCCTATTCTCAAAATATTTGCTGGCGCAAGTGATAAGATGTGCTAGTGCATCTCATCACTAGCAACCAGGGAGATGTGCCCTATTCACAAAGTTCCTTTGAATATGTGCATCATAGATGAACACATTCAGAGTCCCCTTTTCTCCCCTGTGCACATTTGCACAAATAAGGGGGCATTTCTGTACATGTTAATGCACTTCCCGGATTCAGAAATTGGACACACATCAAAATGTGCTGAAAACACATTTCTTTGTGCTTCTGTGCAACAGGCAGAGGGGAAGTGTAGTGGACGACAGGGACATTTCTGACCCTCTCATGCTTTTGGTTAAGTGTGCAACAGCAGCATCATGAACCACTGCTGTCTCACTTATATTACTAATCCTCAAACAGGGATAGAATTTTTTTTTTTTTTTTTTAAATGAGTGGCCCTCTTTGGGTCTATCGCGATGAAATGCTGAAATGCTCTTCTAGCAATCATGGGGGTACAGGGAGTGAGATACATGCCCCAAAAACGAATTTATGCAAGGGGTCTGGCCGGGGTCTCATTTCTGCAGACCACCGTTGTAAATTATGTGACTTGTTGCACATTTTGCCAAAGTACTGCTTTCTTGAAAATGCATCATGTGTACATGTTTTTAATAATCTCTACTTTTAGTGAATTTGGCAATATGTGTTTTAATCTTTGTTAAAGATGAAACAATGTTTTCACCTTTAAAAGATTTAACGTGGCTCTCTGTATCAAATAAACAGCCAGGTGAAAGCCAATACTAATTTAGACAATGGGCAACATTACGAGGTTGGCTACCGCCAAACTCAGCTCCGGCTCTGGGTCCCGCGAAAGGGGAATCACCGGGCCATTCTGACCTCGGCAGACCCGGTAATTCCCGTTGCGCAGGGGCCAGAGCCGGTACGTCCCCATTCCCATTGGAGTCCCCATAGGGCTCTATGGGAATGGGAGGATGGTAGCAGCGGTAGCGTTTATAACGGTACCGCTGCTACCATCTAGTTCTGCTCGCGGATGCCGGTATGGCCACCTGGTCAGACAAGGTGGCTGAAAGGGAACCCTGGAGCAGAACTCGTAATGATATGATATGATATTGCATTTATAACGCGCCTATACACAAGTGTTTCAAGGCGCGACGAGGCAACGGAGGGGAAGAAGGGATGACGAACAATGATCCTACTAGGCCATGGATCATTCAGATCGTGCGTAATGTGGCGGTACAGTAACAACGGTGCCGGTAGCACTACCGGCGCCGTTGTCACTGCACCGCCACAGTCGTAATGAGGCCCAGTATCTTTTATTTGATCATCCCTAATTAACTTACTCTATTAATGTTATATTTGGCTTGCTTTGAACATGCGCTGTCAGAAAAAGGTCTGACCTCTGCAACCCAGTGTTTACATCAACATTTGATCATCATGGAATTTCAATGAGCTTAATCTGAATCTCCTAAAAGTTCAGCCGAATCCCCCAAATACAGTGTAAATACTCATGATTTGGGGTTTGCCCGAATTTGCTGTCCAGGCTTACTTGTGTGCTGCAGCTTGCAAACAGATTTTGACAGCAGGTGCATCAAACCACTGAGGTATATTACAAGTTATATTAAAATGATCTATTTTGTGAGGTTACCTACTTGTGGTAGGTGAGAAATATGGGTTGATATATGAGAATTGCAATTTTGAAAGGGACAGCAGAGTACAATCAAAAAGAAATGCAATGTACATTAATTGTGTTTTGTATAATGTGTCATCTTTCATATGGATGTTCTATTTGCACTACAAACTGATGCATACATGTCTTTGAATTAATCTTAGCCACTATCATCGCGCTGGGCAGCCTTCCATAACTGAATTTTTAGTTTGGGATGTTAGGTGGCAGAGCCACTATTAAGCTGAAACTCTTGCTTTATAAACGGAAACTATTGCATTAGAGTACAGATAGGGGTACATTGTATAGTTTCATTCTTAAAAGCACCCGACCCACTTTTAGCTGGACATCAGTCCTCATTTTCGTTTTTAAAAGACCACACCCTTTTTAGCTCAATTCCAGCCCCATTTTCGTTTTAAATGCCCCACACCCTTTCAGCTCAACGGCAGCTCAACGCTCCCCTTTTCTTTATTAAACCCCCCTTTTAGCTCAACCTCAGCCCCCATCTTTGTTATAAAAGCCCTGCCCCGTTTTGCTCGGCCCCAGGCTTCATTTCTGTTTTTAAAAGCCTCCACCCCTTTTAGATCAACTGCATCCCTATTTTTATTTTTTAAATCCCCATCCCCTTTTAGCTCGACCCCAGTCCAGATTTTCGTTTTTATAAGCCCCCACCCACTTTTAGCTTGACTTCAGCCCCCATTTTTGGTCTAACTCCCAAACCCAGCCCGAGACCCGACCCAGATCCTGATTGGTTGTGCTGCAGGTCACAGGACCCAAAAAACACTCTTATTTTACCTTCCCAGGGCAGCGTTCCCAGGGAAACCTGCAAAGGCAATGGATAAGGGCAGTTTTCCTGTTTGCCTGGCACAGCACTGCACTGGAGCCCCCGCACCGACTCAGAGGATCATGGACAAAAGCTTCGGCACAATCATACTAACAAAAGATTGAATTCATTTGTTCACCACATTGCAATCTACTGCTTGAATTCTGCTGTTGCGAGGTGTCACCACCTGGAACTTTTGCAGTTTTGAAATGTTCCATTTTGATTAATGCTACAGTGAGGTTTCACCGCATCTGAGCTTTGCTACTGTGAGATTTACACTGTTGAGTTGCGCTATTTTGGAATCTTGTCCACTTTCAATCCTGCCACTCTGGGGCCTCATTATCTTTGAGTGTCTCTAATGCTGAGTTTCACTGCATTTTAATTTTGCAACGGTGGGGTTTCACTGCGTTTGGGATTTTGCTACTGTGACGTTCTCCACATTTGAATTTGCTGCTTTGAGGTCACACCAAACCTGCATTTTGCTACTGAAGGATTTCACCACATCTGCATTTTGCTAGTGTGGGTTTGCATCACACTTGAGTTGTGCTACTCTGAGGTTTCACCACATTTGAATCTTGCTGCTGTGAGATTTCACCACATTTTAGTTTGCTACCGTGGGGTTTTCACCACACTTTCATGTTGCTGCTGCTAGGGTTTCATATCTGAATTTTTCTACTCTGGGATTTTCATCACACTTGATTTTTGCTACTGCAGGGTTTCACCTCATTTAAGGTTTGCTACTGTGAGGTCTCACCACATTTGAATGCTGCTACTCCTGGCGTTTTTACCATATATGAATTTTGCTACTGTGGGTTTCACCACATTTGAAAGTTGCTATTGTGAGGTCTCACCACATTTTAATTTTGCCTCTGCTGAGATTTTCACCACATCTAAATTTTGCTGCACTTGGGGTTTCACCACATCTGAACCTTGCTAATGGGGCGTTTCACCACATTGGAATGTTGCCACTGTGTGGTTTCACCACATTTTAATCCTGACACAGTGAGTTTTCACTACATGTGAATTGTGCGACTATGAGATCACCAGAAACCAAATACCCACCCCCTTTCACTTTTTCACACATTCAAACTTCTCACATAATAGGCACTCCCAGAAGGCTAGTGAAACAACATACCAAAAACATGCAAACCACACACCCCTCTTTAATAATGCTACAAACACAATACTGACAGACCACAAACATCTCAGGCACTAGATGCCACACCTGCGGACACAACAATCACCAGTTTCTCTTGGTTGTGCATGCATCAACAGACACATAGGGGCGATTCATGGAACAAATGTGTGCTGAAAATCTTGGCGCAAGCGTGAAAAAGCAAGCACAAGCGCACGCGTGGGATTCATGGAAGGGCCTGCGCGTGTTTACTCCGGGATGTGCGCCAAATCCGAGCGTGGTGCACACGGGAGCACACGTCACAGCAACATCCCGAATGCCGTGCATGACGCACACAGCGAGAGCACGCAACGTCGGTGCACACACCAAAAAGGGGGCGGAACACGGAGCAGAACACGCAGAAAGGGGAACAACGCATGAAAAAGAAGGTGTAACTGGGGAAGTACTGCAGGGAAATACACGGAACGCCCACACGCACGCGAACAATACATATTCATGGAACGGAATACGGGAAGCCCGCGCATGCTAAAAGACACGCACAGGCGTCAACACATCTGCCACATGAAGGCAGGCGGAAGTATCCCCACGCGCAGTACTGCACGCAACAACAAACACAGGTATACAGCTACGATGAATGCCCCATTTGTCGCAGCACTGATCATGGGACACTGCAGGAGGAGGAGAATAGCCAGGCCCCGCATTTTTTCCCCGTACCAGCGTTTTTGGGATGGCTGACGACCAGGTCTATGGCAGGTATAGGTTTCCACCTCGTATCATCCTATACCTGGTCAGGGAGTGGGAAGATGACCTTACATCACCCACCCTATGCTCCCAAGCATTGAGCCCCTTGGAGAATGTGCTCAATATCCTGCATTTTTTGGCCACTGGGTCATTTCAGCGGACAACTGCCATAGTGGGGGGGGGTCTCACCAGGTGTTGGCAATCATGACTGCGCGCCCCTCAGTCCGCAGGCACATATACATGCCCAGAACACCCGCAGAAAGGCAAGCCGTGGTCCAGGACTTTTACAGGGTGGCACACTTCCCCAAAGTGCTCAGTGCCATAGATTGCACCCATGTGGCCCTACGTCCACCTAGGGCCACTGAGCAGATCTATCGAAACTCTGGCATTCCTCAATGTGTAGGTTGTATGCGATGCCAAGGGAATCATCACCTCTGTCTATGCAAACTACCCTGGGTCTACCAATGACAGTTTCATAAACAGAATGTCTGCCCTGAGCCGGGCCCTGGAAGATGGGAAGCATGGCGACACATGGCTCCTAGGTGAG
Organism: Ambystoma mexicanum; assembly: GCF_040938575.1. NCBI lineage: Eukaryota > Metazoa > Chordata > Amphibia > Caudata > Ambystomatidae > Ambystoma > Ambystoma mexicanum. Next base: position 261,764,880 of record NC_090924.1, read on the forward strand.
TACACATGCCTGTGCACATGCATGCATGTCACACACAAACAAATACACAAACCCAACTAATCACAACCATTATCATCTCCCCAGCGGACAGTGCCTACCCTCTGAGCAACCACATGATGACGCTAATCGAGAACCCCACCACACCACCCCAGGTAAGATACAACGCTGCCCATGTTGCAACCAGGGGCATAGTGGAGCACTCATTCAGAGTGCTCAAATCGCGCTTCCACTGCCTTGACCGCTCTGGCAGCCAGCTAGTATATTCACCCCAGTAGTGTGCAGGATCATTGTGGCAGCATGTGTCCTGCACAATGTTGCAACACAGCGGGATGTACCGGTGGACATGGTGGTGCCCCCACAACCCCAACCACATGCACAGGTGCTGCCCATGGGAGGGGAAAGGGCACATGTCAAGGCAGCCCGGACCCAGCTTGTGGTCACATTTTTCACCTAAAGTCCCACCCCTGTGGCGTGCACACAGGCCTGGCACATTCCAGATGACAATCGATGATGACAAAGATACAGTCAACTGTCACAACCTTACCACCCTGAGAATGTTGCCACGGAAGTGCTACATTGTGTGCATCCCTAGCTACTTAAACATAACCACTCCTGTGTGACCAAAAGGAACACATGCAAGGTGTGTATCACACCACCCCCTGCAAAACGGGCCATGGCAACCACTGGTATGTCACCCAAACCCTCCCAACCCACATCACCCTTGTCTGCCACACCATGACATGGCATGCAACAGCAAAAGCCCAACACATGACCAATTACATACGAAGTGACATGTTATAAATAGAAAGAGGCCCGAGACAATCACGCCTGACATGGAATTAGATGAAATGACTGACCCACAACCTCCCACACATACAAAGTCATACACAAATGCTTAACACCAGTGGTAGCATCATCAAAAGACTGAATGCCTGTTCACACGCACATTGGCCAAGCCAAATTCGCTACTCCTTAACCCGTGTGCAGTGAGCAGCCATTGTGTTGGGGATACACCTTGAGCATCACATAAAAAGGACAAACCAAAAAAATAACCTATTGACGCATGTACACGATCCCCAAATGGTAATTGATCATGCGCTGCAGGGACACAGCGTGCCATAGAGGCAATCTGTGTGCACCTGTTGGCATGGAAGGGTGGTTGTACGTGTGGTGGAGCATTGTGTAGCTGTGTGTGTCAGTAGGGACATGCACTCAATATACGCACGTGAAATCAAATGACCCTCAGTGTCCTGTACATATCACATGCGAACATTGCCCATGTGTACACCCCAGCATGTCAAACCACAACAATCCCCTGACACCTGAAAAGTAAACACAACACAGGAACAGCCATTGACCAGCAGAACACATCATATACATAGTACCCCACAATGACAATGCCAGAGAGTGCCCAAACACTGTAGCCCGAGCTTACTGTCCAACAACAAAAGGCCCTCCCTCATTTACACATCACCATGACCTTCTGAACAACTGTGTCTGGGGTATGTAGCCTTCTTCAGTCTAGCCTACCTGGCTACAGGATCCCCCTACCCCTTGGTCTTCATATTCCCCCTTGCATGTAAATAGGGCCCAGCCCCCTCAGAGGCCACCTTGACTGGTAAAAATACCAAATCACAGAGAACTCCAAGGAGCCAAACCCCCAAACCAGGGAAAAAGGCTGTCGCCACCAAAAAAACCCTGGAAGAGTCTCCAGTAGATGACTTGAAGTTTCACAAAATTTCCAAGCATATGTCCAAACAGAATGATAGAACAACCAAGGTAGCACAGTTCAACAATGGTCCAACAGGAAGGGTACCAATTTCAGTACACAATATGCACAATATACAATGATGATGCAACAACTGATGGGTAGTGTCACAGCTCCGGTCTCCAGGCACAGGAGCGGCATGAACCAACCACCCCCTCTGTGGTCTGGGCGCCTGCAAGGTAAAACTTACACAGGCCTCTGAGACCCCGGCGGGGAAAGAGGGTCAGGGATCCGTTGTTTGGATAGGCATTGGTATTCAGGATAACCGGAAAGAGGGGCAGGAGAGGGGAGTTGGATGGGCAAGGAAAAGTATGTAAAATACAAAATACAACTATTGACAATAACACTTACTCAATCAGAGAAAACATGTTCTACATGCACATTGTACAAAATGAGTCTAATGCAAGCAAAGAGGGACTTAGCTCTGGGGTGAGTGCTGGCCTCCAGCCTGCGCACTATCAGGTCCGGTAACAGGAGCAGTTCAATGCTGCAAAGAAAGTGTGAGTTACAAATCTGTGTGTGTTTTCAACACACACACACAACACCATTCATGCCTCAAACTAAGTGACTTCTCCCCAAACAAACAGTCTTGTCTGCTGCTTTGTTCGTATACTTTAGCTTGCCCCCATGATGGTTCACACACTGTCAATGCAGTAAGGCAGGCGTACGTGGCCGCGCGGTAAATGGAAGACCAATGTGTCAAGAATCACACATGATAGAATGGTCCCTGGGTGAGCTGCAAGACGAGTATGGCGAGGTGCAACTTCAGATTTCAATAGGTTGTGCACGTGGCAATTTGCACATGCAAATGATATGCACTACACTTGAGCCTGTGCCTCGCTGGGTGCCCCCGTGTACTGTATTGGTTTCTGGCTAGGAACGCTACAGCGCTAATAACTCGAGCTTCTATGGAGCAGGGGGGACTCGATGATATGGGCGACTGGCCCTGCGTGTGCTCTTGACAACTTGTACAGCTAATTGTCATTTGTTCCTCAACGTGTCTTAGTTGTACTGTGTGCTTCTTCCCCAATGTGTGGCTAAGCTCCCCAGCAGTGGCGCTACTTAGCATGCATGTGCAAGGGGCCCAGTGGAAGGTTGGCTGGGGTATGGCCCCTTGTGCTGGTCACCTTGCTTGGAGCTCCTGGAAACATGTCTGCTTCTGTCGGACGTCTGAGCACAAGCCCTGTGCTTCGGCTTGTGAATGCATGTGCACGTGTGCACCACCCAACCTGGCCAGGTTTCAGTAATTCTTGGCCCACGTGTCTGCTGGGAAAGGTAGTCTGGATGCTCATTTTCCGGCACAAAGGGAATAAAAGATGTTAATAAGGCTGGAAAGTTGCCTGTGTGTGTGTCTGCATGCTGGTTGTCACTGGGCCATGTTTGAGACCTACATCTGAACTCCTCCCACCATCAGTGTGACTTTGACAGCCAAGGGGTGCAGGCTACTGTCTACAGCATGAAGTGCATCAAGCACATATACAGGCAAGAAAAGAACATACATCACAATCAGGATCAATAAATGGACATATCAATCATGCACTCACCAAAATTGATTGCAGACATGCCGTGGAGAAAATCCTACTAAATCCCCACTAGGGGTGTTAACACAAGTAGTACAGCAGCAGACAGACCACAGATATGACAAAAGGCCAATGCCCTTGTGTAAATGGTTGTTACACCGAACCATCCTTGTGAGCCCATGGATAGGGGAAGCAGGAGTGGCATATGTGAGTCAGGACCCCAAGCTCCAAACACATACATGAGACAAGCTTGAAGGGCCCAGCTGGAACAGACAGTGGATGCTTTCAAAAGCCACAAAGCACCACACCGTCACATGAATGCACAATAGACAAGCAATTTTAAACTATATTAACTAATTAAACTAAGTATAAAACACCATTTTAACTAATTAAACTATAAAAAAATTAACTAATTAAACTAACTATAAAAATAAAAAATGGCCACATACGACCCAGGGGGGGAGGCATCCAGGAGGGGGGAGGTACAGGGTGCACCTCAACACCCACATGCGATGATGTTGCGATAAAAAAAAAAAACCTCCATGGGCTCAACGCCTGCACAGCCCGACCTGTGTGGGAGATAAGTTGTCACCCTCCTCACCCTCTGGCTGAAATGGTAGATGTGGCACAGTACCCTGACCACGCCTATGCGCAGCTTGCCCCTCATCGGCAGCAAGTCCGCAGGACGGGTGAGCCTGGTTCAGTGCGGCGATGACATGTAGGCCAGCATGCAGAACTTTGCGTGATACGTGTGCTTCCTCTTGCAAGGTAGCACGTGTAACAATGAGTTATTCCTGCATGGCCTGGTGGACAACTGGTACACCATCCAGCAAGCAGGTAGCTCAGCTGAGATGGTATTCTCTAGCTGCTCCTTCCTCTCATCCGACCGCTGCCTCTGGGACATCAAGAGCACACCCAGAGTAGATCTAAAGGATTCATAGTCAACCCTCATGGTATTCATATGTGCCTCTGCGTGAGCAGCAATTGCTTGACGCAAAGACACCATTTCAGCCCATGGGTGCCCTGTCTGAGGCCGGCATGCCCAGCCTGAGCGAGCGGACCGTGGACTGTGCTGCCCTCTGCTGGAGATCCACCTGCCTAGGAGGGGGAGCACAGATTGGGCCACACATCCATGCTCTCAGCGATTTTATCAATTGCTGCCCCCTGGTGTTTAGAATTGGCAACCATGGCTTGCCCCTACTCAGTATACCTCAGTGGCGTGCGGCCCCCGCATTGCTGGGCTTGACACCTGTGGGGCCCAAGGAGCTGCCGTCCTTGTTGGGTTGGCACCGCCCGTGGCTGCATGACTACATTCCTCCATTGACATGATGCCCCAGGCACATCAGCAACAGGTGTGGAGCTTGACCTTGCGTCCCGATCCACCAGAGGTGGAGGTCCCACCACCGTCTGGCCCCTCAGGGCAGGGGTCGCGGACAGAGGAGCGTCCACATCAGAATCACTCACCGGTGACTAATGGACCCGACGCACATCCAACTCGACATTGTCATCAGAGTGATCATCTGGGCTAGACTCATTGCCAGCCCTAGACACGATGGTCTGTAACACAACTGGGTTCTCGTGGTCTACCACCCCACGACCCCCACTTGTGCTGGGTTGCTGTTGTGATAGCAACACTGTGCCTGGCATGACAACATCATTCTCTGGCTCCATTGCGTCATCATCTGAAAAGTGGGAGAAAAAAAAACATGAGTACACATGTCAGAAGCACATAACCCACACACACATAGGGCCTCATTCCGAGGTGGGTGCAAAGAGATACCGGGCACTGTTAAGGACATCGGTGCTGGTAATCCCTTTGTGCCCTATTCCAAGGTCCCTTAGTGGGTCCGGCAATGGGCACCTGGTTTTACCAGGCACCCTTAGCAGGAGCCGCTAAGTGACCAGAGAGCTAATACTGGTACAGCAAATTACGGTACCGTTATTAGCTACTTCCCCATTCCCATTGAGCCCTACGGGGGCTCAAATGGGAATGGGGAACAGATTCAATGGGGACTTACCGGTCCCTCCAGGGTCGGAATGGACCGGTAAGTCCCCATTGAAACAGGTTGGACCAGGACCCAGTATGGGAGGTAGTCATGGCGCAAATAGCGCCATGACTACCTCCATACTCGGAATGAGGCCCCTAGACATCACAATGACAGCCAACACATGAAGCAGACATGTCACACACAAATGAGAACCTGGCATGCATCCAGTGGCCTTGATATGCAAATACATCCCAAAAGCAGAAACGGATGTGTCTAAATAGCAAAGCCTATACAAGTACAAAATGTAGTATATTAACTCCATCAGACACCACCTCTGTCAGGCACATGTCACACGCAGAAAAGACAGATGGCAATAAAGAGATGGAACATACCATAAGCATGTCTGAACTGCGAATTGACCACTTCTGCAAGTGAATCCAAACACACAATGACACACGTAATATGCATGTAGACATGCATCACTAAAGCATCATCAGCAATATAGCTCCATTCATCTGCAGCTCGGCCCGTACCGGGTGGCATGGGCCATGTAGATATAGTGAATGTCCCAAGCAAAGCAAGGGCCTGCAACCAGGCATGAGGGACCATAACGCCCAGTACGGTCCGATCTGCAGGACATGAGGCCTCCACAACACCCCTCGGGGCCTGTTTGAACACATTGGGCCATGAATGTGCCCAATTCCATCATTCCTTGTGTAAAATCTCCATGGACAAGGCACCACCATATCAGCTAAGTGGACGTGGGCGTACACATACTGCACAACAGTGCACCTTCAGGATCATGCGAGTTCAACATAACGTGCGCAATGCAGAAATCTCACCAGCATTAACGTCAATCAACTACATATTAGTCAGTCAACAAAAAAGCTGTGGAAGACACATGTGTAAATGAACACTTTCACAAACACATAAGTGAGTAGTCGCAATGTTGCACTACACAATGTTGAAGGTGCTTGCATATGTACATGTGAAAGCATTCAAAAACACCCTTTCCCCATACACCTGTATTGTGAACATGAACAGCATCCAATACAGCAAAGCAAGCAGCTCCAACGCTGCTTGCCTTGATGTATGTGAAAGTGTACACATACACACGTGAAGGCAGCTACATAGTCATTACAACCAAATTGGCAGGCTAAATTCAATCTGTGCCCTATGCCAGTTGGTACATGCTGCAGATTGACCAATCAACTTTGCTGAACAACCACTAGGGAGTTCCAATACTGAGTACATGTGTCACAGTATGTCATGATGCCTACCCCCGGAGCACCAGGCCAGGCCCAGCACCCCCGGGAGCAGGCATCATGCCCCCGGGTAAAAGCCCAGCGGCCCCTTATAGGGGCTCTTCGGACTCTGTCCTGGCGCCATTGGCGCCAGGCTCATGTTGGACATCAGTCCTGGCGCCATAGGCGCCAGGCTCATAAAGGAAGGTGTTTTGTGCACTTACCTGATGCAGACCATGCCGCAAGATTCAGGCCTCCCTGAGACCTGAAAGGGACTATTTTTTCATTGGGACTATTTTGCCACTCGGGCGTGGCCAGGGAAGGATACTTACCTGGAACTACTTTGGGGGCTATTTAAGCCACGCCCAGACAGTAGCTCACGCTTCGCTTTGTTCTGCATCCAAGCAGCTGAACGCTCACCGTGTCTGCTCCTGCATCTGGTCTCCAGCCACGCCCACCTCGATCCTGGAAAACCTGTAAGGAAAGAAGAGAAGAGAAAGGTGAAAACCAAGAATTTTATCAAACTTCTTACCTGCATCCGGAACCTTCACGCCAGCGTTCCTGAGAAAAGACTTTCATTTAAAAGCACCGCGTTGCTCGCTGCAGCGCTGCGCTTCACTCACATGTCCTCGGGAGTTCTTCTGGCTCCACCGCGACTGTCTGCACCGGTCGCCACATCTCTGCGCCTAGGGGAGAGAAAAAGAGACAAAAGGTGAGCAGAAGGAACATATGAGGAAAGCCTAATTTTCCGCCATAACACTTACCGGTCTTCTGTTGGTGGATCATTCCTCATTTCGGGTCGGCGCCACTTCGTTGGGAGGTACCGCACCCCGGCCCCTATGGGGAAAGGACAAAAGACATTACTGGAGGAATATAAAAACATTAAGAGGGATCGCCCCCATCGCTAACTCACCTGAGTTTACCATCGGCAAGTCAATCCCTCAACGCATCGCCTTCATTCTGCACCTGAAATAAAGGACAGATCACAGGTTAGGTAGGCAACAGAAAAGGAGGCTCAACACTTGAACTTTTGTAATCCTCATACTTACGGCGTTCCGCTTGGAAAAGTCAAGTGGATTTTGCCAGCGCCATTCTGAAAACCAGTGAAGTAACTGGACAAACACGCGCCCCTGCACCAGAAGCAGGATGGAGAGTTCATCCTTTCAAACCATAAGAAGGATATTCCTACGAGCCAGACAAGCGAGATTTGAGGGTCCTGTTCAGTCGGTGTTCCGAGTTCTGCGCATCACGCTCGAAGAGGCCACAGCAACCCAGACTAGACCAGCGCCTCCGTGGGAGTCAGGTGAGCGTCACAGAACGCGAAGCCTTCCTACAAATACCCACCCAGGCTCTATGGAAACTTCTGAGATTGATCAGTTGGCCCAACTACTGGGGGAATTACGGGCCAAAGTACACGCAGCTCGTCAAGAGACTAATGCTCTCAGGAGGGAAGTGATTGTATCAAAGGAAAGAACTGATGACCTGGCTAGACAGTTTTTGCAAGGTCAAGCTGGACACACTCCTCTACCCGGTTCCGGGGGGAACCCAGCTCCTGTGGTTCCCAGTAACCCTGTGCAGATTAATCTACCTGGAAACATGCCACTGGCCCCACCCGAACGCTTTGCTGGGGACCCCAAACGATTCGCCGTATTCATGTGCACTTCCTACACAGACCTGGGGCCTTCCCTAATGACCAGACCAAGGTAGCCTTTGTATTGTCATATCTCAGTGGTTGTGTTGCCGATTGGTCAGTGCCACTGGTTACTCAAGATGACCCGATTCTCCATGATTTTCAAGGACTTCAAGCAAGCATGGAAAGGTTATTTGCTCGACACTCTCAGGGGCAGGCTCTGGATGACGAACTCCTATCCCTGCGACAGGGCAATCAGGACCTCCTATCCTACATGGCAACCTTTAATAGACTAATTGTGGAAACTGGGTGGCCAGAGGATAAAAGAATCACGTTATTTTATCGAGGTCTACGCGGAGAACTTAAAGATGTCCTGGCCCAAGTTGTAAATCCGCCCCAAGAATGCACAGAATATATAGACTTAGTGGTCCAATTGGATCACAGACTTCAAAACAGAAAAGCAGATTGGTCCAAGTTTGAGACCCGGTTGTTGGTCAAGACCCACGCTAACCCCAAGGGTGCTGATGTCTCTGAGCCTATGCAAATTGGAGGGGTTAAAGGACCTTTAACTCAAAAAGAACGTGAAAGAAGACGGCAGATGCAATTATGTCTTTATTGTGGGTCCTCTGGACACTTTCTACGAGATTGCCCGGCAAAACCGCCCAAGAAGGTGGTAGGAGCCGCTGATTAAAACCATGAAGACTCTGTTTCAGGAAATGACCACCCCCGACAAGCGTAGGGGTCCTCTTGCCGAGCTTGAAAACTAACTCTCAGACCTCGCATTTCATTGTGCCAATGGTCCTCGTAGATCCGGAACAGCCTAAGCGGTTGCATGCAATAAAGGCATACATCGATAGTGGGGCTATAGGAAATTATGTGGATCGTGAATTGGTCTCTAGGATTAACCTCCCTCTGCGTCCTAAAACCAGCAAAGATGTCATCACCACAGTCGATGGAACCGAAATTGCTTCTGGACCGGTAACACATTCCACTGCTGAGGTGACACTTATAGGTCCGGACGGCCATCGGGAGGCAGTTGTGTTTGATGTAATCAAGGCTCCACAGTTTCAGGTTATTCTCGGAATCCCTTGGTTAGAGACACATAATCCTCTAATTGAATGGCGAGCGAAGAGAATAACCTTCCCGGATTGTGCACAAACCTGCTACCCAGAAAATCTGAAGATTAGTCTAGCGTCTGTAACCTCTGTCTCCATGCAACTACCTCCGGAATACCAAGACTTTCAGGATGTCTTCCAACACGTTACCTCCCCACAGATCGTACGATTGCCAAATCGATCTGGTGCCCGGTGCACAACCCCCTTGTAGCAGGATTTATGCCCTTACTGAACCTGAGAATCTGCATTTGAGACAATATTTAGATCAGTACCTAGCCAATGGTTTCATTCGCCGGTCAAAGTCTCCGGCATCCTTGGCTTTGTTCTTCGTGCCCAAAAAAGAAGGCAACCTTAGAACTTGTATCGACTACCGCGCATTGAACCAGATAACTGTTAAAAACCGTTACCCTCTGCCTCTGATCCCTGAACTCCTTGACCAGGTGAAGGACGCTTGCGTATACACCAAGTTAGATCTCCGGGGGGGCTTATCATCTGGTGCGAGTAAAAGAAGGCAACAAATGGAAAACGGCCTTCCGTACAAAATATGGATTATTCGAATACCAGGTGATGCCTTTCGGGTTGTGCAACGCGCCTGCTGCCTTCCAATTCTTCATGAACGATGTCCTTCGGGAACTCATCGATGTTTGTGTTGTCATATATATCGATGACATTCTTGTGTACTCCTCTTCGGAATCTGATCACAGAAAGCAAGTCAGGGCCGTCCTTGAGAAATTGCGCCAGCACAAACTGTTTGTAAAGCTGGAAAAGTGTGTTTTCCATACCACCGAGGTTGAGTTTCTTGGATTCATCCTGACACCTAAAGGGGTCCGAATGGACTCACGAAAAGTGGATGCCATCCTCAAATGGCCATCACCTAGTTCGGTGAAAGGTGTCCAAAGCATGCTTGGTTTTGCCAATTTGTATTGCAAATTTATCCCGGAATTTTCACGTGTGGTACAACCCATCACTGCACTCTTGCGGAAAAATAAACGCTTTGAATGGACCGAGGAAGCCGAACAGGCCTTTCAGGAATTGAAAGCTAAATTCAAGTCTGCACCTATTTTGAAGCACCCACGTCCCGATCTCCCATATATAGTTAAAACCGACGCATCCAGCTTAGCCATGGGAGCTGTCCTGTCTCAGAGAGACCCTGAAACCAACCAACTGCACCCCGTAGCATTTTGGTCCAGAAAGTTCTCGCCGCCTGAGGTAAATTATGCAATCACCGACAAGGAATTATTAGCCATTAAGTCCGCCTTTAAGGCTTGGCGGCATTATCTTCTTGGCGCCATGCATACCATCACTGTGATCACTGATCACCGAAACTTACAATATTTAAAAACTGCCAGGGCTCAATCGTCACATCAGCTCCGATGGGCTTTGTTCTTTGCTGAGTTCGATTTTGTAATCACTTACCGCCCCGGCTGTAAGAATGGCAAAGCTGACGCGCTATCTCGAATAGGAATGGGAGAAATAGACACAAACTCAGAACCTGTGCCGATAATTCCCGAACAAAGAATTTTGGGGATAACCTCTTTACAAACCCTTGAAGACATTCAAGCACGGGTAAAACAACTCCTGGACTCTACAGCCTTGCAGGATTGGGTCCAAAAGGGGTCTTATTTTTCGGTCAACGATGGCCTACCTTACTTCCAAGGACGCTTATTTCTGCCAGAAAAGGAATTGCAAGAACTGATTATTTCTCGTCATCATGATACCCTGATGGAAGGACATCCTGGCATTGCCAAAACTGAGGAAAAAATTAAACGACAATTCTGGTGGCCTTCCTGGCGAAAGGATATTAAATCTTTCGTGATGTCCTGTGGAGTTTGCGCCCAAAACAAAGGCCAAAAGACAAAACCCGCCGGTCTTCTTCAGCCTTTAGACATTCCACCAGCACCTTGGCACACCTTGTCACTAGATTTTATCACGGACCTGCCCCCTTGTAATGGATACAATACTATTCTGGTTGTGGTGGATTTATTTTCCAAGATGGCTCATTTTATTCCGTTGAAAGGATTACCTTCAGCTTCAGTCCTAGCCAAGGAATTCCTCGAAAATATCATCCATTTGCATGGATTCCCGTCCATACTAGTCTCCGACCGGGGAAGCCAGTTTTTTTCTCATTTTTGGAGGAAGTGTTGTCAACTGGCACAAATCGACGTAAGACTCTCAACCAGCCACCACCCACAGACCGATGGTCAGACGGAGAGAACGAACCAGACCCTTGAACAATACCTACGATGTATGTTGCACCAATCGGAGGGTAATTGGAAGGATATTTTATGGGTGGCCTAATATGCATACAATAACTCGGTACAGTCTGGAACTGGACAAAGCCCCTTTTATACCCTATATGGACATCACCCTCGTAGACCTGGACTCACCTCTGAGCCTTGAAATGCCCGCAGTGGACCATTTGCATTCCACGATAACTCAAGCCTTCAAGGATGCAACTGCACATTTGCAACAAGCGAAAGGGAAATACAAAAAGAATGCGGATCTGCATCAGAGTTAGGCGCCTCCATACCAAATAGGGGATCAATTATGGTTGGCTCCAAACACTTATTGCTCAAGGGACCTCGAACTTTTAATCCAAGGTATTTGGGCCCTTACTCGATCAAAGCTATAATTAACCCAGTGGCAGTCAAGCTCGATCTACCAGCTAACATGCGGATTCACCCCGTTTTTCATGTGTCACTTTTGAAACCAGTGCAGCCAGGAACCAGATTAATAATGCCACCAGAACTAATCCAGATAGATGGGGAGCCTGAATTCGAGGTGAAGAACATTTTGGATTCTAAGATCTCAAAATCAAAACTTTTCTATCTAATTGATTGGAAAGGGTACGGGCCTCAGGAAAGGTCTTGGGAACCCAGCGACCACGTACATGCACCTCGGCTGGTAAAAAGTGTCCATCGGAATTTCCCAAACAAACCGAAACCTCCAGAGGGAACAAACTTGGGAGGGGCCTTGGGGGGGAGTGCTGTCATGATGCCTACCCCCGGAGCACCAGGCCAGGCCCAGCACCCCCGGGAGCAGGCATCATGCCCCCGGGTAAAAGCCCAGCGGCCCCTTGCAGGGGCTCTTTGGACTCTGTCCTGGCGCCTTCGGCGCCAGGCTCATGTTGGACATCAGTCCTGGCGCCATAGGTGCCAGGCTCATAAAGAAAGGTGTTTTGTGCACTTACCTGATGCAGACCATGCTGCAAGATTCAGGCCTCCGTGAGACCTGAAAGGGACTATTTTTTCATTGGCACTATTTTGCCACTCGGGCGTGGCCAGGGAAGGATACTTACCTGGAACTACTTTGGGGGCTATTTAAGCAACTCCCAGACAGTAGCTCATGCTTCGCGTTGTTCTGCATCCAAGCAGCTGATCGCTCACCGTGTCTGCTCCTGCATCATGTCTCCAGCCACGCCCGCCTCGATCCTGGAAAACCTGTAAGGAAAGAAGAGAAGAGAAAGGTGAAAACCAAGAATTTTATCAAACTTCTTACCTTCATCCGGAACCTTCACGCCAGCGTTCCTGAGAAAAGACTTTCATTTAAAAGCACTGCGTTGCTCGCTGCAGCACCGCGCTTCACTCAGCTGTCCTCGGGAGTTCTTCTGGCTCCACCGCGACTGTCTGCACCGGTCGCCACATATCTGCACCTAGGGGAGAGAAGAAGAGACAAAAGGTGAGCAGAAGGAACATATGAGGAAAGCCTAATTTTCCGCCATAACACTTACCGGTCTTCTGTTGGTGGATCATTCCTCATTTCGGGTCGGTGCCGCTTCGTTGGCAGGTACCGCACCCCGGCCCCTATGGGGAAAGGACAAAAGACATTACTGGAGGAATATAAAGACATCAAGAGGGATCGCCCCCATCGCTAACTCACCTGAGTTTACCATCGGCAAGTCAATCCCTCAACGCATCGCCTTCATTCTGCACCTGAAATAAAGGACAGATCCCAGGTTAGGAAGGCAACAGAAAAGGAGGCTCAACACTTGAACTTTTGTAATCTTCATACTTAACGCGTTCCGCTCGGAAAAGTCAAGTGGATTTTGCCAGCGCCATTCTGAAAACCAGTGAAGTAACTGGACAAACACGCGCCCCTGCACCAGAAGCAGGATGGAGAGTTCATCCTTTCAAACCATAAGAAGGATATTCCTACGGGCCAGACAAGCAAGATTTGAGGGTCCTGTTCAGTCGGTGTTCCGAGTTCTGCGCATCACGCTCGAAGAGGCCACAGCAACCCAGACTAGACCAGCGCCTCCGTGGGAGTCAGGTGAGCGTCACACAGTATGCACCTGCGCCCGTGGCATTCATGACAGAGAAGGTATGAAAATCTGACCATACATGCCAGGTCAAATTGACATTGCAGCAGTGAGTAGGCATGTAGAATGGTGTAACAACGCTCAGAAGTGGGTTGATGCAGTGCAGAACATGTGTACGTTACCCACTATCTACATGAACTACTACATTATGATGTCTATCAATAAACATGAAGGCAGTGTAAGGGCAAGTTCAGGCATCGTGTGCAACGTGCATGCAATGGGTTGCATGCCTACAAGCAAACCCCCCCATGTGAAAATGCAGGGAGCAATTGCATGCGAGCGAAAGGGTGACCAGAGACCTGTGTATTGGCAGACAGTGTTGACTAGCGTCAATTGCATCATCTGAGTCAACTGACAACACAGCAAATGATAATGGGGCATTAAGCAGGACACATGATGAACCCTCAGTAGTACACCCATGTGTGCAGAAGACACTACACCAGTTGAACAGAGTCAGGTGGCCTGAAACAGGGGGGGGGCTTGTACCCCACACAGACTGTGACACCCTAAACAAGTGCGTGATGCAGGACTGAGCCAGAGTGGGCATGGAATGGATGATCAAATGCCATGAAATGTAGGTCATCCTGGACACGTACTACAATGATCATCCAGTCAAGGACACATAGGGGCATGTATGGAATGCACATGGAGAATGAATGGGTACTCATGTCCCTGTGGAGCATTTGCCATCTGCACAGTCCAAGTGAGACACCCTGCATCAAGGACGAAGGATGTACCCCACTGTATGTGTTTGTCAGGTTTGCTGGGGGAAGTGTGCATGTACACAGGAGCCTTGAACAGGCCATTGCAGTAGTCCAACATGATACACACCAGTGCCATGGTGAAATAGTGGTGCAGGGGGTGGAGGGGCAAGGGAGCATGCCTAGGTGGAGTAGCCACATGCAGGCAGAACACACATGTATGTCAGTCATGCGATGACATAGTCCCAGTGCTGAGAGGAAAGACACCCCAGGCTACATGCAGAAGGGCCAGTGAGCTGCAACATGGACCGGAGGGGCAGCTGGGTGAATAGCATGTGAGTAGGGTGCAAGTGTGGTGATGAGGACAGTCCCCATCTGCTGTACATGTCCAGCATGCTGCACAGCAGCCACGCATCAGTGAAGCATTGCATGACTCACACATGAGAACCACGTACACATGACATGTAGTGGCAGTCAAGCACAACACTTCCCACAAGCAAAACACACATGGTCTTCACAAACACGCGACAAATCTCACTGGACAGGGCATCTAAGTCCTGCATCTCTCCCACTTCCCACTCCTTCCACCAATCCTGCCGGTATGAACTTCGCAACGACTGACTCGTGCGAAGTGAGGTCTTCCTCCTGAGCTGGTGACCCACCGCCAGTCAACCCGGTCACAGTATAATTGGAGGCACGCTTCGCCTTAGTACTGCGTCGGAGGGCATCCCAATGCTTTTTGCACTCTTGAGCTGTGCGAACCTCATGTCTGAATGCATTCACACAATCCACAACGTGCTTCCAGTGGGACATACGATGGGCAGCCGTAGTATGACAATTCGGGCCCACTAGCATATCACGGTTGTGATCCTGCACGTAGTCCATAAGGAGGTCCAGTTCCTGCATGCAGAAAGGCTTCTTCCTCGATGTGCCGGAGGCTGGAGCTGTGTCTGGGGTCCCAGCCACTACTGCAGGTGCAACCTTCCTCCTCTTGGACATTGGTCCAGACCCTGACTGTCAAATGCCGCCCTGATCAGTATGGGCAGTGGTCCTGGTGGATTGAACCAAGGGAGTGGCAGGTGGAACAAGGACGGAAGCCCTGACTTGCATCAGTGGCTGCTGGGTGCCCCTGACTTGACCCTGCGCAGCAACATCTGCTTTGCTAAGGTCACCGACCGGGACTGTCCTGGATGGTACACTCACAGCAGGGGTGGTGTCGGGTGCATCTGCCCATGCACTTGCCAACACCCCACTTCTCGGGGCAGCAGATGAAATTACTGCCCCAGGGACATGTGCCTCAGTCAGGGCAGCCCTGCGTGCATTTACGCTGTGCGTCCAGAACTCCTGGAAATCATCCAGGGACTCTTCCGGTACCAACGCAGCATGCGCTGGCCCACCCTGATCCTGGGTGGTGGTGTCCACAGCTCCACCTGCAGCTACCACTACCCTTGGGCCCGTGGCAGTCGATGAAAATGGACTGCCGGATCACATGGGCACCAGTGCCAGATGCAAGAGCTGCATCTCCCGTAACCACAGGGGGTGGTGGCATGACTGCACCAACATGTGGCACAACATCGTGCCAAACTGGCGCACCCCTGCCTCTTACCCCTCTGCGGCCACCCTGGACACCCTGGAGTCCCCCTACTCCCTGGTCATCATGGCCACGTCCCTGACCACGCCCACCACGTGGAATACGCCCTGCTGAGGTGCCCCTCACCTTTCGTGGCCTCCCAGCCATGGCACAGATGGAGTAGTGCCAGCACAGATGGAGTAGTGCCAATGGGAGGTGTACACGACAATTGGGGTGAAGGGAGTGGGATACAAGATGTTAACAGGACCCCTGTGCACCTGCAAGGCTGTATATGACCCCGGTGATAAAGTGACAGGTCATGCAATGCTCAGGCACCCCAAAACTGCATTAAAACCGTGCCCATGTGTGTGGAATTGACCTCCTGCAGTATGCAGTGGTACCCAGGGACACAAAAAACACATATGCGTGGGACACGCAGGCTACTATGACCTCAAAAATGGGTACGCGATACACAGGGGCACCCGCAGTGGGAAAAATAGCATGTGTGACTCACCGTCAGACAAGCGTGATAATGAAAAACACGTGTAGCCAATACCCCCGCCAAAAGAAGAGATACGTCATTGATCTGCTGTGAAGTTGTGATGGCGCGCGAAACAACACAAAGTAGCAACACACACATCGGTCTCCACGAAAGGCACGTACAGCGAACTGCTGGCCCCGCTCACCTTTAACCCGTGCTGAGGGAAACGCCGCGTGCATCACTTCACTTATGCACTTAGGCCCTTTCCTCGAATTACACGCATTAACGCGCAGACGTTTTGTTTTATCACGTGCTGATTCACTATGCACCCGTCATGATTGAAACGCCCGTGCG
The DNA here is from genome assembly GCF_040938575.1 of Ambystoma mexicanum. Lineage (NCBI taxonomy): Eukaryota > Metazoa > Chordata > Amphibia > Caudata > Ambystomatidae > Ambystoma > Ambystoma mexicanum. The sequence goes on from NC_090924.1 coordinate 261,781,569, forward strand.
CGTTACGTCACAGAAGTGCTTACGCGCTAAGGGCCTTTCCTCGAATTACACGTTGATTTGCTATTTTTTCACGTGCCAATTCACTCCGTATCAATCTGGCCATGCGACAACACATGGAAGACCACACTCCTGCCCAGAATACAATTTTCCTGCCCCCCAGAGCCCCGAGCACTCTCCCACCTGCCATCTGCTGCTGCCTGCCTGCTGGCCACGTGCCCTGCTATTTGGTGCCTGCACGTTAGCCATCTGCAGGGGTCCAGTTGGACCGGAACCGGTGTTTCCATGGTCCCCATCCCCATGGAGTCTTATGGGACTCCATGGGAATGGGGATTTACTGAATTCCGCCTTCAGAATTATCGGGTCACTGTGGTTGTAATGCCCCCGTGATTCCGGCAATCACAGAGGCGGAATGGTACTACTGGTTTGGCGGCAGCCTGCCGGTTTATCCTGCACGGCTACCGCCAGACTCGTAATGAGGCCCAATGACTTAATTGAAGTTGTAAACACGCTATTGGTGTAATAAACATGTCTAAACAAGGTCTGCCTTCAACCACTCGATGTATAAGCATTATGAATGTCCTCTACTGAAGTCCTGTTAAAAACAAGCATTGGCAAACCCAACCGTTTTGGCTTGTGTATAAGTATACAGCATTTCCCAAGCACTGCTATTAGATTGCCCAGCTGCTCGCTTCTTTTTACACCTGTTACATTCAATGGCTAGTTAATACCACTATGGCAGTGCCTGGCAAGTAACTTTTCAATGCCTACACATAAAAGCCCAAACTGTTGGCATTGCCAATGCTTTTTTATACTGTCTGCCACATTGGAGAATGTACCAGCCAGTTGCAAACCAGTTCTGCCACACATGTGTGGTATAGTAAGACTTCCCAGAACAATGGAAGTGGTTATTATTCATTTAAAATAAATCTTTCAACCATCAATATTATGTTTTGGTGGAAAGCAGGCTGAGATAAAAAAAAAAAAACAAGGCCTAGCTATTGCATCTCACATAGGCACATGTCTGTGATGTCCCTTTCTGTGATGTCATGCCCTTTGCTTTACATATCATCTCCTAGATCAAATGTTATACCATTAGGTGTAGTCTCCTCCACTCAGTAAATGTAAAAGTTGACACCCCGGCATAAAATTAGTGAAAAGTTTTCATCAAACATTACTGGAGAGTATACACAGAACTCAGAAACCTTCTAAACCCACATACCAGTAATGATTGAACACTTTATTTTGGTCAGATGGATAAAGCAATCTCTTTTTGTCTTAGTACCAAATTGAATATGTTAATCAAATAGCCTTAAACAAGCAGCATGAAGTATTTTATTTATGTATTTATTTGTTTCAGTTAATTAAAAGAACCTTTACAAAATTCATACAAACATTTACATTTACACATTACAACTGTAAGTGATTTCAATACGGCACACACCCAAGTCATGCCCAGCATGTAGCGCACAAATGAAACCCTTACTTATTTTATCTATCAGTTCAATATTCTGAACGATATACCACTCATATCACACCCTTCTCCTGAGACCCCCCGGTCACACTGAACCAGGAATCAGGCTAGTTTTGCAAAGTAAATATTTATATATATATTTCGAATTTAATTGACAATATATTTTAATAGGTAAACAACAATCACCAATGGGGTGACAGGACACTGAGTAATGTCTTTAATATACTAGGAATCAAGTAATGTGCACTATCTACCGTGGCTACTATCTATCGGCCACCTGGTCAAATCTCCTCCTTCCTCTCTGAGTGGGCTGACCTCTCCTCCTCACTCCTGTCCTCAACCACTCAACTCCTCTTTCTTGGTGACTTCAACATCCACTTGGATGCTTCCTGTCCCCCCACGGGACTCTTTCGTGACCTCTGTGACTCTCTCTCACTCTCTATTCTACCGTCTGGACCTACTCATTCTGCAGGGCACACTCTTGATGCTCTGATCTCTTCCGACCTTCCCCTCTCTGTCCCTCTCTCCAGTCCTCTCTCCTGGAGTGATCACTTTCTCCTATCCTCCCACCTCACCCTCCCTACCCCACAGGCAAAGCCACCCTCATCACTGCCACCCACCTTCTCGGTCATCCGACCCATGAAGCGCATGTCAGTTGAGGCTTTCGCTGCCACCTTCTCGCCCCCACCTTCCCCTTTGGCTGACTCCCACCCTGACACAGCCCTCTACATGCTCCACTCTGCTATATCTGATACTCTTGATATCCTTGCCCCTGTCATGAGAATCCACCTGAAGCCCAAAGCCAAATGTAACTCCTGGTTTGACTCGGATCTCGTCACCCTTAAACGCAAGTGCAGGGTGGCAGAGAGGAAATGGCGTGCCTCATGTTCATCCTCTGACAAACTGGCCTGCAGCCTGCTCCAAAGGAAATACCGTCTCTCCGTTCTCACCAAGAAGAGAGCCCTTATCCAAGCCCGCATCTCTGCGGCATCTAACAACTCGGCCGAACTCTTTAAAATCTGCAAGGAGCTTGCCAACCCTGCTGCTGTCTCTACCTCTCCTGTCCCCTCCCAGGCCCTCTGCACTGCACTGGCCTCTCACTTCATCTCTAAAACTCAGGACATCCTGTCCTCACTCTCCTCCATCACCTCCCTCCCTCTCTTCCCGGCTCTTCCTCTGGCCCTTCTGCAGCCACCCCTCCTCCCTCCTTCTCTGCCTTTCCCCTTTTTTCTGCTGACGAGGTTTCCAGACAAGTCCGATCTATGAAAGTCTCATCTAAACAGGTTCACCCCTGTTCCTCCAAAACTATCAAGGACCACATCGGCTCCCTGGCTCCGGCCCTGGCTGACTTTTGCAACCACTCCTTCGCCTCTGGAGTCTTCCCATCCCCCCTTAAGCACTCCATTGTGCACCCTCTTCTTAAGAAATCCTCTTCTGACCCCTCCTGCCCAGCTAACTATCGCCCAATCTCCATCACTCCCTTCCTGGGCAAGCTCCTGGAGAAACTGGCCATCTCCCAGCTTAAACTCCATGCTGAATCTGTTGGAAGTCTTCATGACCATCAATCTGGCTTCAGAGCCGCCAGAAGCACGGAAACTGCTCTCCTGAACATCCGTGAGGACCTGCTCTTGAATCTCGACTCCAACACTCCGTGTGTTCTCATCCTGCTCGATCTCTCTTCTGCCTTTGACACTGTCAACCATGCCATCCTGCTCAACCGTCTCCGTGATAACCTGGGTATCACTGGTCAGGCTCTGGCGTGGCTGACCTCTTTCCTCTCCAATCGACCCTCCCAGGTCCAACTGGGGTCCTTCCCTCACATCTTTTTCTCCACCTGTGGTGTCCCCCCAGGGATCTAATCTTTCCCCCTGGCTGTTCAACCAGTATCTGGTACTCCTTGCCCACCGCATCGCCGCTCTCTGCCCCAACTTTCAGTGCTATGCGGACGATACCCAGCTCATTTTCAGGCTACCCTCGGCATCCTCCTCTACTTCCCTCATCTCTGACTGTCTTTCTGCTATCCAGGAATGGTGTGCCGCCAATGACCTCTGCCTTAATGCCAGTAAGACTGAGATTCTAATCATCGGCACACCCACCCCCTCCTTCCCTGCAGCTCTCTGGCCGGCCTCTCTTGGCCCTCTTCCTGCTCCTACCTGCAAGGCAAAAAACCTCGGGGTTATCTTCGACTCCACACTCTCCTTCTCTCCTCATATATCTGACGTCTCTAAGAAGTCACACTACCAGCTGCACCTCCTCAGAGGTATTCTTCCCTTCCTCTCCTTCCCCCAGAAGCTCACTGTCTCCCGAGCCGTGGTTCTCTCCAAGCTGGACTACTGTAACAGCCTCTATCTTAATCTGCCTGCCTCCACTCTCCGCCCTCTGCAACTCATCCAGAACAGAACTGCGAGACTTGTCCTTGGCCTCAAGCCCAGGGACCGTATCTCTCCAGGACTGACATCTCTACACTGGCTCCCAGTGGCTGCGAGGATAAAGTTCAAAACCCTCTGCATTGTCCACAAGGCCTTCTGGGGCCTGGGGCCTAAATACCTTCAACTCTCTCTTCCTAAATATCTTCCTTCCCGAGCCCTTCGCTCATCCGTCTCCAACTCCCTCAGGGTCAGACGCTTCTCGAAGCTACGAGCTGGGGTTAGATCTCTCTCCGCGGCAGGGGCCTCCCTCTGGAACAGCCTCCCTGCCTCCCTGAAACTTGAGGAGAACCATCTCCGGTTCCGGAAGCACCTCAAAACCTTCCTCTTTGCTTCTGCTTTCTCTCTCCCTCTCCCCTGCTAATTCTTCGCTGAAACTGCACTGAATCTGCAACTGGGCCACTCTCACCGACCCCGGTCCTGGGCCCAGCCACTCTCCACTTGCACTGCCTCCCTGGCAACCCCTGCACTGCGGGACTGTCTCTGTATCCCTACAGCCCCCCCTTCCCAGCACTTGTCTGCACTTACCTTGCACTTGCCACCAGCTGGCCCTCTTTATTTATTTATTTTATTTTATTCTACTTACCTTGTACTGCACTTCCCCCCTCCCCATGCACTTTCTCCCTTCCCTCTACCCCTGCACTTGCGCGATCTGAATTACACCTGGCCTATTAGGATCGTTGTCTGTCTTCCCCTTGTTCCCCCCTCCCTGCCTCGTCGCGCCTTGAAACACTTGTGTATAGGCGCGTTACAAATGCCATATCATATCATATCACAAAAACAAAATTGGCTGAGCAAACACACCAAAGGTGGTCAAAAATACTTAAATTGTTAAAAATTCCTATGGGAGCTGCTTTGAACAGATGCAAACAATCACAAGCAATGATTTGGTCAGAAGAAAACTTTTGAAATCTCAAAGTCAAAGTAGGAAATCATTTAAAGCTAATTCACATGTGTAAAATTTTTCAGAATGTCAAATCGCGGCAAACCTTTCCTTGTGCGATTTTCGCTATAATGGGCCAATCGCACTGCGGTTTAGGGTTCTCTGGATAGCTAAGGTAGGTACAAGTAGGAGTTGACATTTCGCTTCTATCATAAAAACTGAGGGAGTTATAGAGGTTTTAGTAAGAGGCATTTTTGCAAATTAGGCACGAGAATGAGTTATAGAGGTTTTAGTAAGAGGCATTTTTGCAAATTAGGCGCGAGAATGAAAACAGCAATACGCTTTTGAAAATGACAGATGGGTTTGATTACACTATATTATGACTATGAAAAAGAGAATGCCACATATGGATCTTACAGTCACGTGATCAGCGTACCCGCCTCTTGTGGATACTCTACCTCTTCCTGGGATTTACTTTAGTTATTCAAAATCACTAAGAGGTTAATACAGGGGAGGCAATCAGCGCAAGGAAGATTCTAACAATAGTGGAGTTCTGAATTAAATATGGGGTGGGTTTGAGATTGGGATGTAACAATGCAGATATTATGGGTCACAGTTCTTCCTATTAATACTTACAGAATAAGTTAATAAATTGGACTGTCAGTTCTGGTCATGGATTGGGTCTGTCAAGGAAGGACAGCAAATCATGCGCAGGACTGGATCAGCTAGGCGGGTCACCGGATTTGCACAGGATCTGCCCTTCTTGTTTGTGGGTATTTCAAATCAGCTGGATAGCAAGTTCCTCAGGCAAGCCTTGTGGTAGCAAGCCAGAGAATTTCAGTATACTAGTTCAGAAGTCCTTCCCACACCACAGCGCTACACTGGGTTGTGAGAATAAGTTTGAGGATTTAGGCCTTGATGAAAGTCAATAGTTCTCTCCTGCTTTGCAAGAGTCTTGGCATCTGGTTCTGGAAGAATGTTAAAGCTGGATGTAGAATGCTGTATCAGAGTGCTTCGCCGGAATCAGGAAAGTGAGTGAATCAGTGAGTCCCTATGTGTTGTCAGCTGTCTCTATTTATCCTTTCAAATGACATCACAAAATGGGTGTATGGGCCGGCTTAACTAAGTGTGCCCCTTTGAGCTGGAATTGGATCAAGACCTCATCTCTGCCTTGCATCTGAGTGATTGGATCAAGGCTGTATGATGTCACATTTATGGTTTAGCTTTACAGCCCTTAGAAACCTCCCCTTAGCCACTAGTACCGAAATCAGATTTTATCCTAATACATATTTCTACATTAGTCACCTCTACACAAATCACACACAAAGATTCCATATTTTATGTAGCATCTGCTCATCAAAATCCCTCAATTGTGGGAACTTGTTTCACCTTTCTACAGAAATTTGTCCTTTTCATCATGAATACATTTTCCAGATTTTCTGCAAATTGCCACAAATGTGTAAGTTTACCCTAGTGATATGTGTGTAAATTTTCACAATTCTAGCATTAACACAGTTCACATAAAACCACATATATTGCCATTCCTGTCCAGAATATATATGTTACACAGTTCTATCACCTCCTGAAACGCACAGCCAATAATTAGACTAACAGATCTGTCCTTTATATATTTTTCACCACTTTGAATCACAAGTTATGACTCTCTAAAAAATGTTCATTGTTCATTCTTAACAGCAAATGGTCAGATATTTGTCTGTCTCTGGAGTCCAGGAACAGCACTCTCCTTTGGGATTTCCTTCCAGGAGCAGTTTACGACCCTTTCTCACCTCCGTTTCCAGGGCTGAATGATCTGCCATTGTTCATTCTCTTTCTGTAGACAAAAGTCTGGCCTAACCCCCCACAATTATCATCTATCAGTGAGTTTCTGCTGAGAGAATTTCCTTTCCCTTGGGAGAAACCTGTTTTTCCACTCTTGCAGATCAGCCAGGCAGATTTATTCTTAATTCCTTGAAGTCCAGCTGAAACCATGTTGCATACAACATAAATACATTACTTTCCTAGCCTTAAATCTGTGGGATCAAAAACACAACTGAGATCTGTATTCCTTTTGGCAACAATCCTTTTATGTTTGCTAACCTGGCAGACTTTTAGTTTAGATACTTTGAAGTTTCATCAGGAGCTCATCTAACAGCTGTCATCCACAGGTAGCCCAGTGTACTGCACACAGATTTTGACAAGAGCTGTCAGTTTACAGACAATCCAGTTTGTCTGAGAGAATGTTTTGCTCTTTACACTTTAGAACTTTGTATATTTGCCATGCTTCATAAGATTACATACATTTTAGCACCAAGCAAGATTTAGAATGTTGAGAAGTGTTGTGTATAGGCATTTTGGAGTTTTTAGCAACAAAGCAAATGCCCTTTATAGGCACATTTTGGATTTTCACTTGCAAAGTGCTGCTTCTCCCTCTGCACTGTTTTCTGGTCATGGAGCCCACTGGCACATGTTCTGCAGTGTGTGCTCTATCCCACCATATGCACCATGGGTGGCAGGTTGTGCATCTATCTTTTTGTGCGTTTAAACACGCTTTTTTGGAGGTTTTTGGCACACACAAGAGTTTTGCCGCCATTGTTGCTGTTTCCTGCACCATAACTATCAGAGTGATTCCGCATAAGATAGCAGAGTGGGTCAATACATCCCACACAACACCATAGTTTTATAATTCACCTTTCATAAAGTATACTGTTAATTCCTAACTTGAAGAAGAAGTTACAAACCCAGAAAGTTGCATCTCGTGGTTATCTCAACTGCTACGTATCACATCCTAGATAAACATAGAACATGTGAATAAACAGAGCTCTTGCACATTCAGGCCCCCACACATGCAGAACTGCAGAACCATTAGGGACATTGAATAAATAAGGCTTGTGCATGGACATAGCTCTCAGACTAAAAAATGATCTCTATGAATAGGACCATGACCTCATTAATACTAGATCTCTGCCATAATGAGGATTCAATCAGAATACAAATCCAGGCATGATTGCACTTCTGGCACCAGTGGAGTCTTATTAGCACCTGGTAATGGGTAGACTGCAGGCATCATCCACTACTAATAAATGCCTGTGTTCCAAGTATCTGGCTGCTCTGACCCTCACCAGCTGGCAGCATGGCCTCTGGCTTGCACCTTCTGCCACCCCTTTACCGAAATACCTTGCCACACCCTTGACTTATTTATCACTGCCTCTGAAGCTGCACCACTCCCACCTCCTTCTGACTCTATGTGATCACCATAAGAATGGAAGCTGGGCTTCCACTGAGCTCCCATCTGCAATATTTATGTTACCACCTTTTTTGTGTTCGTTTTTGCTTTAGTGGAAAAGGAAAACATGGGTCACACATTGTGCCCAGCTCATTTTCTTTCATATAGACGTTCCTTAATACCCAGGACATCATGTCTGGGTGGTAATAGCCATAAAGGTGAGATTGTCGAGTCATACTGGGTGGTATCAGCACACTACCCCCATTGAGAGCCCTTACAGCGTTAAGGCCTATTACTTTGGTGTCTCAATATGGCCACAGAAATCACCATAATGGCTTACATATTGAACAAGCATTGCTTTTCAATTAGGAGTTGCATAATTAAAACACAGGTACAACCACATCCTGGCTGTAAATAGATACATTTTACAACAGAAGCAGTAGCACAATCAGAGCCATTGTATAACCAGATGTTTAATTAATCAGAAAGAGATTGCTCTGAGCTACTTCAATTTTCAGCTACCAAAAGGTAGAACATCTGTTAGTATAGCTCAATGGGTTAAGAGCCTGTCGAAGAATGTGAAGCTTGCTGGTCAAAAATTCGAATAATTTCAGGACTATGATTGGTCATTGATTAGTTATCCAAACTCAAAGGAACTTTTTAGCACTGTTTAAAAGAATGAAATGTTGTTATTCGTGTCCAGGTTCTGACCTTTGCACTCCAAATAACACAAAGCTCTAAAAAATATCTTACCAAAACAAAGTCATAAGGCAATGTGATTTAAGGGATTGTTTGATCATTAGTTTCGTATGCATCCCTAATAAAATGAATGGATGAATTACTAAATTTTGATTTTTTTTTTTTTGAGGCCTTAACTCATATTAGACCTACCATGCAAAACATTTTTGTAAAACAGAACAGATTTAAAATAATAAAAAATGTGATATGGGAGATCGTTAGTAGGTGCAGACAAGATAGCTGCGTGAGCTCTGAGCTCCAGAGAAAGACGCTGGATAAGGGCACTGATGCACCCGCACACAGGGCATTTTGCACACCAAACACCTGAAATGGTTAGCAGAGATGCAGAGCACTTCCAGAGACTCCTCATGATAGATCTGGACGGGGTGTTGAGCTGTAGTGAGGTGAACCACATAGTGGGCCTGGGCAGCCTGAGATGATCCCTGTGCTACTACTAGAGTAGCGGCCAGTCACCTAACGAACAGTGGAGGAGAAGCTGCGTGACCCGTAGATCAAGGATGGGTGCTGAAGGTGCATCACAGAAAGGAACGGGGAACTTATCAGGTGTGAAGAGCTGGGTGTGGAGAACTGACATGACAGCAACCCAGAAGCTGACAGAAGGCTGCACTGAGCAGCAACATGTATACAAGGGCCTCCTGATCTTAGGGACAGGAGCGGTCGGGCATAGGTGAGCCTGGAGACGACACTCCAAAGTTCCATGGTGCTTCGGGTGGTTTGAAGCAAGGGCCTGAAGATACAGCTGGGGCTGCACAGATAGATCTGGAGAGTGGTCACGGCACACCACCCTGCTGAGCATTTGGATGCTGATGGCGTAGGGGCTAATTGGGAGTCTGCCAAGATAGGAGGCAGGCTATGGACCTCTGAGGTGAACAAACTCCTAACAGTGAGGGAATACGCTGGCAAGTGGAATCTGATCCGTCCTGGCAGTGGGCTGTCCGGCCCTTCACTCACCCTCAAAGTGGGTGATACTCCCAGAAGAGCTAATTTTGTGGTTGTGACACACCCGTGGTGAGCCTACCACAGACGTTTTCTTTCTCAATAAGGCAGATCTAAACTAGGGAGGGGGACTGTGAGCCATCCAATCAGATATCGAAAGTTTGTTTTTAGAAAAAACAGAGAGGTTGCATTTTCAACAGTGGCACTTAAGGAGAGAGTGGAGCAGGTAGCGGAAAGAATGGAGAAACTGGATAGACATCATCTTTCAAGAGAGATCCTGGAGACACAGATTGGAGTGCGGCTTAAGGAATTGGAGCTCAAGTAAAAAAGGCACTCACAAGTAAGCTGAATGACGTGGAAAATAGAGAGTAGAGGAACAGCACCAGACTTTGGAGTCTCCTTCAGGCAGCTGTTGAAACAACATACAGCATGGGGAGGAAGGTCGGGCCATGGTCAAAGCTCTGCTGGAGTTGGAGGACTCGAGTAATTTTGCCTTTGGTGGAATACATCAAGGGGCAGGTTCTGGCGAAGGGCCAGGATCGGTGGTAGTTAAGTGCTATTACTTTAAAGATAATGAAAAGGTACTGAGCAAACTAAGGGTGGTATCTACCTTTGACTAGGAAGGGCCTCAATATGCATTTATCAGGATCTTTCAATGTATACTGTGAACCAACGATGTAACCATTGTAAGGAACTCATGGTGGCAACAGTAAAGACAGACATAAGTGATCACAGTTCAAGGGCGTTTATTGAACTCTATAATGGGTGAGAAAAACGCCTAATCTAAACTTAAATCTAAGATGGGAGCGAGCTACAATCATTAAATAATAATAAGGCAGTCCTAGAGGTGTCTTGTCAAATAAAAAGGTACTATACTAAAAAAAAAAGTGTGGGATAATGTTCAGCAGAAAAGAAAGAAGTGTTTACAAAAATGATAAGTCAGGATGGTAAGGCTGGGTCCCTCTATCCCATGTTTGTAGCACGGGACAAAGCGGGACTCTCGAGCACAGCACACTTCTTGGCCTCATCTGCACAAGGTTCACAGTTCAGTTCAACAATATCAAAACCCTTCAGGGGTCAAGCCTCATTCTTGCAAAAGTCTCTTGCCTTAGAAGGCCTGTGGTGTTTCACAAAGACACACAAACAGAAAGTTCTCATGGTGACCTTGCACCTTGGACGATTGTTCTTCACCCCCAGAATCTCCCTCTGCTGGGCTCGGATCCTCCTCACAATTTGGCCCTCCCTCCATCGGGTTCACTACAGCCTTTCTTTAACACAGTTCAGGTATTCCTAAAACAGTTAATGTATTGCTTGGTTTTATCAGAAAGTGTGATATCTTTCTCCTTAGCTTTCTTTCGGCATCCCTCTATCGGGTTCACAATTGCCAATTATCACAGTTGACAATCGTAGTGAAAAGCACGGTTCCCTTCCCATAGCAATGGGTCAGAGACTTTCTATTGTATAAGGGATTTGACGTAACCCTTATATGACCACTCTGATGCTTCATGCCACCATTTCATAGGGCCTTTTGGTTGCTGGAGTTTTCAAACAAAACAGTTCCTGGTCAGAGACATTGAAAGAGTGTTCATGTGGCACCGGACCCCTCTGCACCTGGATCTCAACTGGGCGTTCTTTAAAGGTTAAATTCAACGCGCAACCTTGGGTTTAACACAGTCCTGTTTGATCTCAGCTTCCTCGACTCACCAGCTGTGCTAAACCCATTGGCTTCTTTGTTGTCTGGAGTCAAGTATACTACCACGGTAGCCAGCTTGCCTCCCTGCCCGCGTTATCAAAGCAGGAGGCCCCCATGTACCATTGACCTTGGTTGCCGCAAACGCCAGCTGTAGCTCCCGGTCTTATGATTTCCCTTCTGGAAGCTTTGCGCGTCTGAGTGGAAAATGGCAATGGCAATTCCCCCTTTGCCGTCCTTCCAAGTCACACTACTTTTCTTCTTCCTTTGTACTGCCCAGTTCTCTTTTCTTGAATCATTTTTAGCCCGAGTTGAGTAGTCGGATGAGGGTCTCACAATTCTAGGTAGGCAGGAAGGATTTTAACACTATCCAAGACTTGGCACGGGAAGGAGAAGTGGCAAGGTGAGGAGTAAGGACTATGTTGCATTTACAGTCCTTATTGATGAATATGGCTGGGGGATATCTGGAGGTCACATTGAACACGAAGGATACACATTCTACTCCCTGCTACATGATTCCTATACTAAGATCAATATGATTTTACTCTCCAGGGAATATTTGGGGGCAGAGTCGACTGTACGAGTTGAAACTATTCCATGGTCTGACTATGATATGGTGCTTGGAGAAACGAAGTAAAGCTGAGTTTCAATGTGATTGTAATGATTCCTTGTTTAAGGATGTGATTTTTAGGGACTTTATGAAAAAGGAGATTGAGGGATTCCTTGCAGTGAATAACACAGGGCAAGTCCATCAGGAGTATGTGTGGAAAGTGGCAAAATTACCATTTCGAGGGTTCCTTATTTCAGAGGGAGCTGTAAAGAAAAGGGAAATGTGTTTGGTGGGAGGCAGTTAAAAGGTGGGGATTGAGGCTCTCAGAGTCAGGTTGGCACAGGCAGGTAGAGATGGGGAGAGGTCTTTATATCTTTGAGAGAAAACGGAGGGGAGTCTCCCCTGTCCCCTAGGGGAAGTTTACAGAAATATGAAATACACTAAATAGAGATACTACGAAACGGGGGATAATGTTGGTACTGTGTTCTCATGCAGGGTCAGAGCGCAGTTGAGAGAGAGATAGAGAGAGAGAGAGAGAGAGGGAGAGAGAGAGAGAGAGAGAGAGAGAGAGAGAGACAGACAGGTGGATCGAATTGTGGATGGTGAAAGGCGTTTGACTGGATCACCGGATGAGATTCTCCATGTGAAGCCTGGGGAGGTCACACAACTCCTCCCGAACCACGGAAGCCGAGTGGACTACAACCCTTCCACAGTGGTTGGCACGGGTGCCTGATGTGATAGTAACAGGACACACCACAGCAGCAAATGGGGGGGAAGAGGGTTAGGGAGAAGTTGTTAATATGTAGGAGGATTTTAGGGAACTCTGGACAAGGATTAGGGTACTTGATTGGATAGAAAGGGGGATGAATGGGGAAGCGACATACATTACATACAATGCCAAATCATGTTTTTCCTTTATTCTCTTGCCCAATCTTGCAGTCTCTTGTCTCCCAACCTGTGCACACCCTGTAATTCCATCTGAACACATATCATACTTCAGAAGACTCATGGAGCGAATTGTCAAACATGATTTTGCACATAGAAATGAAATGCACAAGTTGCTGGAGGCAGCCACAAAACAATAAGCAAATGAGCCAACACAAACACAGAGGACTTGTTCTTAACTTAACCCAAGTTCATAGTGTATTCGAACTGCCAGGACTGGTTTGGATGACCAGCATTCCGTTCCATGCTTATGTGCGGCGTGCTAACAAATGTCGCGGTGCACAACTGTATAAATATTTTTCCCCAACTCTTGTTAATGTACGAGAGAAAACGTTCTTGAGATAGTTAAATCATGTGTACGCCATTCTGTACTTAGCAAATAAAAAATCAGAGTAACTCGAACACTTATCTCCAGCTCGAGGTGCAAACAGCAACCCCATGCAGATGATAGCAGGTGAAGAGATGAAGAGCTTGCCATTCACTCTGCAACTTCACTGCTTGCAAGATAGTTCCTGGAAGCCTGGGAAGCTGGGAACAAGCTCTCCCCAATTCACACTGATTGAATGTGTAGCTCGTAGTTGCCCGGTTCACCACCGCAGCCAAGAGGTCAAGTGAACACATGGCTCGTTTCACCACCGCCATCCGGGAACCATCTGACACCTGGCCACAACTGCTGCCCTGCCCATTCCTCCCTGGATCAATTACCAGCACCTGACACTGGCAGAACGGTCTCCTTAAGAGGCCTGTAGCGTGTACATACAACGCATGCATGCAACCACATGGCAGCATGGGGATTGTAATTCTGACTGAAAAACGCAGTCTGAGGCACCAGCACAGCGCATCTTAATGGCTTATTGGGCTGCACTTCGTGGCTCCGGCCACAGAAGGCCCCAACAGCTCCCAAACCCTTCACAGTAGAGCCCCCACACAGGGGGCTTCACAGGACCTGGCTTACCCAGCTGAGAGAGATAAAATTGTTTCACCCATCTGGTTGCATGTACATCTTCCTCATGATGAAATCTCCAGGGCTTGGTCACTACTGTTAGCACTGCTAGAGGTTGAGGACGAGATATAAGGGAGTCTAGGCCTCGATCATATGGCTCATACATTACTGGTGCAGCTAGGTGTTGTGTGGCACAACAAAGGATAAGGCCCACAATACCTACAAAAAGGGAATGGTTACTGAGGTTTAGGGATATTTACTCCATGGAATATCTAACCCACTTGTAGGATTAAACTAAACATAATATAGAGATGCTATGGATCATTTTCTTCAACAAATGGGTAAGATAGAGATGATTATATGTGGATGCTTGGTGCAATGGGGATTGCTTGCCTATGTAATACACGCTCGGCTTGGGAATGGGATGGAGGAGTTTACGGAAGGGGAATAGGAAATGGGGTTGATGGGGAACAGACATATCACTGTCAAAGATGTGGGCATATTCTGCTTAGTAGGTCTATGGTATTTTGAAAAAAAATATATGGAGCAGACAACAACACACACACACACACACACACACACACACACACACATTGGGACTGAATCTTCTACAGCCCTTCTGCCCTTTCAGAATTAACACTGAGTCATACAATGTTACCATTGTATATGAACAACCACAATTATTCAAATTTTATCACCAGGAGGATGATACAATTTTGAGTAAATCCTACTGACCTTTCAGAAATACCAAGCTATCTGGCAATCTTCCCATTTTCGTGTTATTCTTGCCAATCATACTTATCCATCACACACACAATAATGACGCAACAAGCACACCCACAATTTGACAGATTCTGCTCCATCTCTACGAGAGACGCAGAGGTAGAAGCCCGATTATGTAATCTCCCAGATTATTAGCCACTTGAATTCTTCACATGGACAACAATTCTTCCCTTGAAAGTCTGAATGGGTGAGACTGGCCTGTGGGAGGTTCTGACCCTCTAGGCTATGCCCTGCAACATCACTGTGGGCTGCTTTCATCAAAAACAACAGAATGGCCGCCGAAAATCCCTATGCGCACTAAAAATCTCTGAGAAGTGCACACGAAAACCGGAACAATAGGCTGCCAAATCTACTTTGCCTGTGTCAGTGGTAGAACAGAAGACCACACTGCCAAAACCTGTCATTGGGCTGCCCACAAAGTGAAATGGAACTACCTGAAAAGGCAGTGCTTCATTGCCAGGAAAACCCAGAAGTGCTCTAAAATCCGTTTTTCCTTGGCTGTTGAAATTGCGAAATAATGGTTTCCAAACATCAGAAAAGATCCAACATCCTTGTTGGGTGTTAACCATCACTTTATTGAAAGAATCCACCTAGGCACAATGTCAGAAGCACATTTCATCATAAAAATATCCAGATTCAAAAAGGTGCTTGCCTGGAAAATTCTGTCAGATATGGGCACAGTACCGCCTCTCGCCTGTGTCAAAGCTGATTATACTGGCAGCTTAAAACTTGTATCTTAAAATCAAATTGTGGAAAAGAAGAGACTTGCCATCAAAAGCAATATAGGTTGTTACTGTTCAATTTCTATGTTTTAAAAAGATGGGAATTAAGAGATCTGTGTCTATATTTGTTGAAAATGTAAGGTTTATTTTAGAAAAGACAATTTTAAACAAAGCATTTTAAAGTGAAGTGATACCAGCCAGAGGACTTCAAAGCACATTCCACAGTTTGCTCCAACAAAGGGCACCTTCCTTTTGCTCTCTGCCCAGGAACTATCGTTTAGATGTTAATGAAAGGAGGAGGGGATTTTGCTCTGCTTCTTTGGGAGAGAGACAATAGGCTTCCTGGACTGAAAGGGAATGCAAATGTGGGTGTCAACAGAAGATAACTGCCAGCAGGAAGAGGCCAGGAGTGCTCTGGACCCAGTCAAACCTTGGGGGCAGGACCAGACAGATTTGTGTATCTGAAATCTCAAGAAATTATCTTTTTGAAAAAGAATCAGAGAGAACTGTGCACATTTTGTAAAAATCTTTAAATTATAGGTTGTTGACATGAACATTCTGCCCACAGTTTGAAACTACTCTGAACTATGTGCTATGTTCAGAGACAGAACTACCGAAATGTTGACTTTTTAGTAATTGTGATGATGCTAAAAATATGAAACTTCACAGTATTATGCCCAGATTTCATGTGCATATACGTAGAAAAATGTGTACAGATCTGACACTGGGTACCCAACCAAAAGCACAAAAACTGTCAAATTTGAACCAAAGCTCTCACTGAGCTGGGACTCGGACGGATACTTGCTCTACTAAATCTGTGATGTAATTACATATTGTTAGCAAGTTGGTGATATTGTAAATATGATTTATGTGAAAAATAGATTTACTGTACAGAAACAAAGGGGAGGTACTCCCTGGGTTGTAAAATACAGCATCACTATGACACTAGATGTCCTTCTCAAATCAGGAGAGGGGAAATATTCTACCCAATAGGATTCCTAGAGGGTGTGCTTGGTATATTTCAGCCTACCCACCCCTTTGGGAAATACATAAATAGGGACAGTTTAGAACCCAGAGACACACAGATTAACCCATCAACTGATTTACTGGTGAAGCACTCTGGAGGAGAACCCATATCCAAGACTCCAGAATTCTGAAAGCAGAAGGCCCTATTCCAAAGCTGAACCCTTCTCAGCTGGCCTTTAAAATCTTGCAACCTGATTTTACCCCCCAGACTTCCAAGGGGAACACCACCAAACGAACAGCCAGAGATCCAAACCAGTAGAGCAGAGCTGTAACCTGATAGCTGCAACCCAGAACCAACCCGTCAGATCCAGCCCAGAGGCCGTGCAGTGTCCAGAGTGCTATGCTGAGTGCAGAACCGAGCACCTGAATCCTGATCTTGGCAGGTGGGCTAGCAGAATTCCAGTCTAGAAATCTTTTTGACCAGATCCCTGACGGGCCTATTCCAAACCATAGTTGTGAGTATCTATAGCATAGAATTGTCCATAGCCAGTATCTTATCCTTAAGTAAGCCTATCCAACACATTCTATCATATCCAGAACTGCATTGTAGAAAATCTCTTTTGTTTTCCTGAATCTTTCCCTTATCCATATAGTCCTTTGATAATTGTAGTGATAATATCATCTTTGCACTAATATATTTTCTGAAGAAAGACAAGCGTCTCGGCAGATAGAAACCACCGGTAGGCGTCACTGGGTCGGTGGCTGTGCTGTTGTGTAGCTTGTGGCTTCATAGACTCCATAGTGTGAAGAAAATCCTGTTTGTAATTCAAAAGCACATCTTTCATTTGAAAATCTTGACTCTTTCTGAGGATAATCAACCTCTACTAAAACCTTCATAACTTCTAAACCGTGCATGCTAGAAAGGAAATTTAAGTGTCAAATTGAAGCTAACATCCTACAAACAAATCTAAAATCACATTCCAGCTCCTTTTAGTTTTCCCGTAATCGTGTTTCTCGCGCGTTGAAAAGTTTGCAGCAAATTGGTCGTTTGACTCATTTTCATCATGTGTAAAACAGCTATTCTTTCCAATTGACCTCAGAATTCAGTTTTCAATCTGCTAGTTATTCAATCATCATTGCTAGTGTTTACCTGGAACTATTCAAAGCGGCTCCCACTAGTTTTGAATCCAATTTAGAGCATTAAATCCATTTTTCAGTGTTTTCCCATTCATTCAAGCCACATTCAAATGCATTTGACCTGTTTTGAAATCATTCTTGTTTCTCTCTATGCGTGCTGGGGGGAATTGGGACTGAAACTGTAGTTGTTGAGTGTTTATTCCTGAAACCTGTTTTCTCTCCTTCCATCTCTTTATACTGCATATTGGGGGGGATTGGGTAGTGTGCAGGGGGAAAGAGTGATTACATTGCCTTTGATTGAACACACAAAAGTTTTATTTCTGTGCTGCATTAATTTCGTATGATTGCATTTGACTGAACCACACAAAGTTTTATTCTATGCTACATTATTCTTCTCATCCATACTCCTTCTGATTAAAGAGATTGTTGATTGTAACTTCACCCATTGGTGATTATTCTATAAATATTAATAGTGTGATATATAGTTTGATATATATATTGTTCAAATCCATAAAATAAATCTTTTAACTTTGCAAAACAACCTGCTTCTTGGTTCAGTGAGACCAGGGGGATTCAAAGAGAGGGGTGTGATATAAGGTTACATCATTCAGAAATAAAATAACTTATAGACATAAATATATTATTAAGGGTTCCAGCTGTGCATCACACGCTAGGCATTGACTTAGGTGGAGTGCTGGGTTGAAATCACTTACAGGCACACTAGAGATATGGCTGAATATTAAACCTTGTCTTATCATCTTTTCAGAAATGCAGGCCATTAGAAACTCCCCATTTAAAATTATCAATTTCAATTATACTTATTATTATTATTATTATTATTATTATTATTATTATTATTATTATTATTATTAAATCTATTTAGGATATGATACCCTAAAAGCAAAACATGCATTGTATATGAATTACAATATTTGTATAACATTATCTAATTACAAACATAATTGATGGATACAAAGATAAAGAAATGTGTGTGGTACTCCTGGCATGCAGCTGGCTCTGAGTCTTCTATATTGGCATTCAGAAGGTACTACAGTGTGCATAAACCCTAATTGTATCTTTCCTTATGTCAGTGTTACTCATGTTTAAACATTCAGAAGATGGACAAAACCCGAAACTCTTGACATGTGGCAGAATCTTCTCTGACTTAGATGACCTTTCACGATTACTGTCTTGCCCTGATATCTTCCTATTTAATGTTATCAACTGCAGTTGTACTCAGTACCTTCGGAGGATGAAAGGCTGAGCTATGCACACCTAAAATACAATTGACAACCATATAGCTTTGTGTCAATTCTATTGGACTTGTTTCAAGTACCAGGATGATATGACATCTCTTTATATTAATATAATACATTTCAAATTAATGTGCCTTTCCGTTGGAGTCCATTAACTGGAAGAATGGGTGCTCCAGGCCCAAGGGACATGTTGTTGCCTCTACCCCAAGCTCAACTTTTGAATGGTGCTATTCTAATATGGAAACCCCACATCTCAACACCATCCTAAAATACCCTCTGTTTGCACCCCTTCTTCGCCCACCACCAGCATTGAGCCCTGTGCTGAAGAGCAGTTGTTCCTCTACCCATAGAACTTCACCATTCTCTTTTTGCCTGACATCTCCTTCATTTATTCCCCTCTGCCTACATCTACCTGTGTGTTTTAACACAAAAGAACATGTTCATGTTCAAAAGCCAAAGGTAACCGCTTTGTCAATGTGTAGCTTTCTCTGCTGGAACATTTTTTTAAATCTTTGGTGACATACGAAACACACTGCACATGCTTTCAGCCATATACCATTATAGATGGGTGGCTATCAAATGTATGAGTTAGCAGTGACATCTGTCAGACAAAATGGGGGAAACTCAGAGTTCTAATAAAGAACTAGAGGGCCAGCATCCCATACTTTACGAGAGCAAAACGTGACACAGCTATTTTTCATTCATTTAGCAGCACTGGGCACCATGCTAGAGGAAAAACTGCCCCAGGAAACAATGGGAAGTGTTTATTCCAGCAGCATGGCGTCGCGGGGTGACTCATCTTTCTGTGGAATGTTGCCCCTCTAGCTTGAGTTGTGTATGATGTCTCTGAGAATTCTGATGTGGAATCCAACTGTTGTAGAAGCTACCCATCTATAGTTGTGTGTTGCGTATAGCACCCCTGCACCCTTTTCCACCACCTGGACAAGGATGTCAAAGAGTCGTGAGGGGAGGAATGAGGAAACCATGCAAAACATTAAAAAGTGCCCCCTTTCACCCCCTAACTACATGGCAACGCAAAAAGACAGAAAAACTATCTGACAGAGAAAATGTCATTAACGCATTCCTTGATCTCTTGACGTTTGATTATGAATTCCATAATACTCTATCATGTACAAACAACAGGAGGATACAGCATTCAGAAAGGTAAATGGTTGTAATCTCTTACAAAACAAAATAGAAGGCGGGTGGACTGAAAAATGAATGCAGACCAATCGGATGTGCCATTATTGCTAAACTCGTTTGTTCGATTACTTTGTCAATGAAAATTAAGGTGGGCTAGCAAAAGGAAATATGTGTCACAGTATGTTGCATTGCCAACTTAGTGTTAAAGGCATTCTGATTTGTTCGGACATCCAGAGAGAGCATTTGATCCAATCAGGCACGCATACCCATGACATCAGCACTACAGATGCAATGATCAATCAGTGTAGGTAACCAAACAGAATCTCAGGGAAGGCCTCCTTGCTGATTTGTATTAATATACCTGTTATTAGCACCTGGCAAGGTGGAGGCCTTCCAGCCAATCTGGTAGCTCAGTACGGGGTCATGGTAAATCCCCTGTTCCAAGTTCCAAGAGAATGCTATCTTGCCTGCCGGGAAAGCAGGTGTGCGCTGTCCTCCCCTTCACCTCACCCGCAGCTCCAATGTCCACAACCCTCGTCCACCACAACCCACGTCCCACTTACCTGGCACTCGCTTGTTCCCCAAAGGTGCCAGGAATACTTAGTGTTCCCGGCGCAGCTCCATTGAGGTAATGGCCGCCATGAAAATGGAGAAGGGAATCCCTAGTCCATGCTGGCCCCCTTGGTTTGTAGTTTGTTTTCAAGTTGAGAAACGCCAAACATGCCATTCCGCAACTTGAAAAATTAATTGTATAACATGTATAACCTGTATAACATGGGATGCTAACACCAATAAACCCCTCTGAGTGAGGGGACTTTACTGGGACATGTAATGCCCAATCTCACGTTAAAGCCATCCCTTCCCATGGGCTTCAAACAGGCAGGGCATTGTGTGGCCCGTTAAAGCCCCTGCCTTTTAAGGTTTATTGCTTAAGTATCTCATCTTTGTCATTTCATTTCTATATACATATGTCCTACCCTTAATTACCCTTTCTGGTCTCTTCACTCACTATTTTTCATGCTAAGCTGCTATGTAAAAAGCTTAACATAGGGTGCAATTAGCATTAGTTCTAAGAAAACTCTTTCTTTAACCTCACATTACAACACACAACATAATATAAGAGAACATTATCTAGCACAACATAACAGCATACACACAATGACAAAAAATAAACAGGAATTACAATATCATAGCCCAACATGACAAATGACACCATAGCAGGTCCTATCTAGGGGCTGGAGGACTGCTCAGGGGTGTGATGCATTTCTCTTGAAAGCAAGACAACACAGAGCAACACAGGTTTGAATCCAAGTCCTGCGTTGTGAGACTGGTCTCTGGTATTAGGTGTGTTATACAAGTTTAATTAATTAAATAAACATATCTACTGATATGCTTACAGTGTTACCAGCAAAACGCAAAACAGTGTCAGATAAAGTCACTCCACCATTATAACATTAGTGCCTGATATTAGGAAGTACATCATTTCATTAACGTTATGGTAAGAATACATCTTTGAATTTAAAATACTTACAATGCACAACGAAATATGGAATACAAAACAATACTTGTTGAAGAGTTAAAATATATGTTTATTTACCATAAAAAATTCAAATGGTGCTTAGCCTTTTACACACTAAAAAATAATTGTACTTCCAAAAACTAGGGAGCAAAATACTCCCTCTTCAAAATCTTATCTGGTGCCCTTGTTATGCTGATAGTTTGACTTGGCACAAATTATGGTGTGACAATGTCAGTAAACTGAGGAG
Organism: Ambystoma mexicanum; assembly: GCF_040938575.1. Classification (NCBI taxonomy): domain Eukaryota; kingdom Metazoa; phylum Chordata; class Amphibia; order Caudata; family Ambystomatidae; genus Ambystoma; species Ambystoma mexicanum. The sequence goes on from NC_090924.1 coordinate 261,803,168, forward strand.
GATATTGGTCGAGAAGTAGAGCCCGCACAGCGATAGGCCCTGCAGGCTGGGGAGCCATGCCTCATGTTCTAAAAATCTATGATTAAAATAATCATTGCCCCCCAAAGCCTGATTTTTATCAGAGCAGTTGAATCAATGGAAATGGAGTCAAAGCAAACGGTAAAGCTATCAGCCACATAAGGAAAAAACACATCTAGCCACCAGCTGAAGAATCCAATGTTCGGCAGAAGGCTGTCTGGGAAAGTCAGAAATCATTGGATGAGGAATCACTTGGCTGAGTTTATTCTGCTCTTTGTAGTGACTGGCAGACCTTTCTATCAACATTCATATGTGCCCATGATTGTATGTGGTCTGAGATGGATCTATGTGATCACTGCACATTTTTTACTGCACATCCCAAAATGTCAAATTTGTGTTTTATTTTACCCCATTTCACCACATATATATGTGCAGGGGAGACTCCCCCAGCCCCCATGCCCTCCTACATTTATTAACTTAACCCATGCACCCCACATATATAAGGAGTGAAACAGAGCTTTAAAAATACGACATTTTGGGATACACAGCGATGGGATGTGCAGTGATGGGGTAATACTGTCTGAGATCATTAATAAATACCTGGCTTGGGTACTCCCTTGGTGTTTGATCTAAGTGTTTGTGATCATATTGCTGTGGATACGACCTCTGCCCTACGACTGATAATTTTGCAAAAAGCTAAAGGGGCTAGATACTGTAACCCTTGGGAGCTCTTTCAACTTAGAATTACTCTTCATTTCTAGAGGAAGTCAAAGTCCTTGAGCCTATTGCTGACATCCATAGACATGGAGGTCAATGAATAAATACCTTCTACAGGAGCTACCATTGTGTGCAAAAGGCCTCCATGGGTCTATGCTAAGTGCAAACAATGTTGCCTTAAAATAGCAAAGCAAATACATCTCTTGTGAGTAAAAAATGATGCTCTGGAGTCTGCATCCTGACTATTTCCAATACCAGGAGTAAAACATGATTGCGTATCCCTGATTGACGATCCTGTTTACACAGGGATCTTGAAACATTGAGCTCCATTTTTGATAGAAAAGCTGAGTTCATCAGACCCCAACAAGACTATCCAAGTACTGATCTTTGGCATAGTCTGATCTGTTGAATGGGTGACAGAGAAGCTGACAGAAGTCTGAATGTTCTTGACTTTTCAGTAATCTCCCTGGTCTCATGAAATAGTTATTTGTGAGGTCTGCAGCAAGTCCTCTTTGATAACAGTTTGCCTTCCTTAATAGCAATGTTGTGCATGTCCTATCTTAGAAGGGTCTCTTAACCATAACATTAAATTTCGAGACAGAGAGATATTTACCCAAAAACTGCATAAGTAGAATGGAGGGAACAGCCTTCTATTCGCACACAGAGCTTTCCTTCTTTCATCTGCTGCAGACTCACATCTTAATGCAAGTGTGCTCATTACGTAATTTGCTAGGTCTGAAATCAATTGAGCCAGCAGGTCAATTTTAATGGAATCGTACCACTGTTAGCAGTTTGGTCCACCTTTGCAAACAGTGACCGCATATGTTTCAAGCTAGATTGTGGCAGGTATACTTAGTATACAATGTTTTGCGGACATAAACTGGATTCAACTTGTCTCTAATAGCCATATCTCCTGTGACCTTTATGGTTTCCCCAAAAATATTAGGGAACACTAAAACAACATTTCTACAACCACTTCCACTTAGTTACCTTGTTTTTATGGATACGGTTTTGAGGGCATATGTTAACTTATATTACACGGTTCCCTCTATTCCCTCTTAATGATGTAATTCATGGCTTTCATCGGCAGGACCTAAGAGGAATATGGCATTTCCTGCCTACCCAAACAACCCTAAACAACCCTCTATGTCTATCACTTACTCTTATGCAGATATGATAGGTTCTGCAAGCATCATCAAGTCCAATCACTTCGAAAGTGGATCTTCCCTTTGAATCTCTCCATGTGACTAACCCTCATCATTGCCAGTGATACACAGGTCCTTCCCTTTCCTGTTTCTCTCTTGTGCAACTGCTGCTGCTGCTACTACTTTGTTCAGCACTTTCGTTAAGTAAGCGCCAGCATGAGGGAGGCCTGGCGAGAAGGATAGATGGACAGTGGATCTCTGTTCATCATGATTGGCATCCACCACTGAGTGTCTATGGCTGCAGTCACACTTGGATTGTCCTTCTGCTCTGTGGAAAGAGGAGTCATTCACACAACAAGAAAAGTGGGGAGACACAAACTCATGTGTGCACTTCCAAGCGGGCCAGGGTTTTGGACCGAGAAGTAGATTGAGGCTGTTAGCTTTCAATACAATTTGATTTGCATGCAGGGGTGGACATGGAACCAAAAGAGGTCCTGGAAATGATTTTCAAAGTGTCCCCGTATTGCACATCTTCAGCAAGCCCAAACCTTTTCCTATGAGAACATTTGGAAATAAAATAGGCTACCACACAAAGAGGCCTAGGAGGAGAGGTCTACCGGGAAATCTCCAGAGTTCCCCATAGGCCAATCCACCCATTTGTACATGGATACTTCTCCATGGTACCTCCACTCAATTCTCCTTATCTGTGGCTGGAAGCATGAAAGGGAATTTAGGAGGCTTGATATCACATGCTTAAAATCACACCTGATAGACAGTTGACAGTATCTACTGTTAAAGTTTAATTTTGGCTCAATTCATGCGATGTTCTTTATGTAGTGTGCTAAGCATTATTACAAAATGATTAGCCCTAGTGATAAGCTGTGACTGAATGCTCTCCGAACGGAAATATCACCAACAATAATTTACTTTAGATAGGTCATATGTGATAATGTATGGAAAGCGGGATCTTCTTGGGATCTAGCTGTGGGGTTGAATGGATCCTGGTCTACTGATGTTGAATCCAAAAGAGCGATTCGGGTCCTTCTACTAGATAGTGATAAAGAGCAGCTGTGGACAGATCTAGCCAATAAAGCAAAACCAACAGTGGTTATTATCTAAATAGTCAGCATTATTAGAACGTGCTTGGGCAGTATACCCATGACTTTCCAAACTCATACCTTCGCACAGAGTACTTAAGACTGAAATTCAATCTAATTGATACTCTGAAAAATCTTGGTCAATGATTGTCTTTGCTTAAAAGTGCTCATGCTTGCAGATTATACAAAGAACCATCACTACTAACACACCATACCTAATATGGAATTGAATAATGATGTAAATGGCATACCTTAAATATATCACTTAATGTTAATGTTAATGTTAAAAGACATTTGTACCGCGCACTATCACCACTGAAGTGGTCCCCTGGCGCTCTGGCGGCTCTGAAAAAGGAGATGAGAGGGGGTGGGTTAGTGGGAATAAGCTGGAAAAGTGCAAGAGAGCAGTGATGTGCTGTTGGGAGCCTGAGTCCGGTGAGTCCGTTGGCTGGGCTTGGGGTGTTTTACGGTCGGTAATCATCATGTGCTGTTGTGCAAGTCTATGTGTGGTTTGTTTTGTTGTTGTATCGTTGTGAAGTTTGTGCGGATTGCTGCGTTTTAGGCTTGTGGTTGTGTTTGGTAAGAGTTTGAGAGGTGTGTGCAGAGGGATGAAATTGTTAGTTGGTTGGTTAGTTGGCATTGCTGTCCTTGCAATTATGGGAATACATCTAGGTGCGGTTTGTTGGGTGTCCTGACCCACGTTTAAGCTATCATGCTACAACATTTGGTGCTGTGGGCTTAGAAAATTCAAGATGGCGGAAAACCCACATGTGCGCCGAAATCCAGGAAAGCTGCGCAGTTTGTGCGCCCACCAAAATGGTTGCCTCACTTGCCACCCACCAGTGCGAGAATGAAAGGCCGGGTTGCCATGAGGGAAATGGGTTGCCAAAGGAAAAACAGTAGCGCCGGTTAGCTTCAAAGCGCTTTAAAACCACCATTGGACTACCCACACAGTAGTCTGAAACCATTGGGAATGGCAATGCTGATTGCCAAATGCAACTTAGAATTGTGGGGAATTCATTTGTTAAATCCCAAAAATGGGTGCAGTACCAGTACTCACCACTATCCAAAAGCCGGCGTTTTAAAACCACCCTGTGTTTCTCTGAAGGCAGGCTCAAAATGCCTATTTTCAAACATTACAATATGTGCAAAATATTCACTGAACACCAGCAGACATTTGGCAGAATGGAGTTTTGTGTGCCTACAAAATCTGGGAAATGAAGAGCCCAGAACAATGCTTATAACAAAACTGGCTGAGCTATGGAGTCAGCAGTTTAAGTTGCACTGGATTTAAAGACACTAAAATCGAAAATGTTTAGATTAAATGAGTGACCTATGTTTGGTGTCACATGCCTTTGTAACTGTTGAAATGTCATAGTTTTGCACTTGGAATCAGCCTTCTAGCTGCATGTGTAAAATTGCAAGTTAATTTAAAAAGCAACAAAAAAACATGACAGTTAGCTGAAAGTCTGGCTTAAGGAACTTGATTCTTGCCTGGCAACTACCCCCATCAGGAGTGAAACTTGAGTCACAGCTGTGTTCCCAGGCCTATCTGCCTTTTTGCTGGCCACACTAAGAATATACCATCTATCTGATAATTGAATTACCTGTGCTCTGCAGGAGAGTGAACAATGCAACTCCCTTCACCCAGGCAGAGGGTTTATTGAGAGGATCATAAATGGCTTCCTCTTGAACAATGAGCCTTTCAGGACCCAAGCAAATCTTATATTGCAGGGGTCGTAAAAGTGGCTTACTCTTGGCAGAAACTGGGAGGGGGAGAAACTGGAGACAGAAGCTGGCTTGGCAGAACTGGATAAACCAGTATTTCTACCTTGTGCTGAGAGGAAACCACACCCCTTTGGAGCCAGAACATAACTTTAAAAAGATGGATCATTCATAGAGCGGACATGTGAAAATTTTATAAATGATACCATAATTCTTGTGATTTTTCTGCCCACAGTTTAAGAGGTTTTTAGAACCGGTGGTATGTTCAGGGGGGTGTCAGCGGAAAAGTGGATATTACTCTAAATGTATGCATGTTAAAAATCTGAAACTTCATCAGTTAATGTCCATACTCCCTGCGCACATGTATGTAAAGTTGGGTCAATGTCAGAAATTGAAAAATCAGTTAAAAAGTCAATTATGTGCCATTTCTGAATGCAAGCTCTTAGAAACAACAGATTTGGACAGAGACATGGCTAAATTCAGCCACACCATGTATATGTAATTTCAAGCAACTGTGTAACTGTGAAATATGTCTTTTGTTATCAAATATAGAATGTGTGCAATCTGACAGAGGAGTGTCCTATCTGCAAGCCATAAAATGACATCACTCTGACACAACTTAGCTTCGCCAATCAAGTGAGGAATGGAAATTTGACCAATGACAAGTGAGAGGGGCAAGTTTAGTTATGACCAACATACCCACCCACTCTCAAAACACATAAAAGCAGACAGACAGGACAGATAGGGACCTTCAATTCCATTTGCTGCAACGCGCTCTGCCGGACCATACACCATCCAGAGATCCAGACTTCAAATTCATCAACCTCCAGAAAGCCAAACTAGAGACTTCAATCTATCCAGAACTAAGAGACCAGACCAGAGAGCGAGCAGTTCCAGAGACCAGACGCTGTGCCCAGAGAGAGACCAGAGCCCAGTCTAAAACCCTGACCAGATCCGTGATGAGGCCCATTTAATTCAAGAATATAGTGTGAGTACCCAGCAGAACTGTGTAGAACCAATCTCTTAGTTTAAATTCATCTAATTCAATCTATTTAACCTAAGTAGAACTGCCTGATAGCTCCAAATCTGTCACCTGTCATTCTAGCTGCAAAATCTGTCACTTGTCATTTTGAGCTTTTAAAATTTCAAATCTGAAAAACGACCTTCACAAAATCGCTCATATCTCCGCGACCGTTTGTCTTAGAGACTTGCAGTAACTTTCATTTGGAAGCTGAGATCCTAGGCTTTCCTAGGACCCCAAAACGATCGTGATAGTCCTTGCGGTTCCTCTGCAATAGCGCTCGGCGCATCCGCGAATTTTGCCGCGATTTGCAAATTTCTTCACGTGTAAAAAATCGGCTGCTGCTTGCCTTCCATTTGCCAGAAATTCGTTTAACCTGCTAACTATCCCTGCATCATTGCTAGTGTGAGCCGGGACTAATATTAACTAGATACCACTCACCCTGAACCTCTGAAAGGGAATTAAAAGCATTTTAGCATATTTTTTAATTCATTGCCAGCACATATCAAAGCAATTTGGGCCTGTGTTTTCAAACTTCTGTAGTCTAAGCTTGCTGGGGTGAACTGAATCACATTTGATTGCATTTCTGAGAACTGTGTGTTTTCCTTCCATTTCCTTGCCTTGCATCAAGGGGGGGAGGGGATTGCCAGAGAAAAGTGATTACATTGTTTTGTTGAAATCATATTGAGTATTTCTATACTGCATTTCATTCATTCAACCTTGCATTTCCTTGAACCCTGTAAAGCATTCTCTACCACATTATACTTCTGTACCTATTTACCACTGTGCTACCTTATCCATTTCATGTCAACTCCTTATTGATTATAGAGAAGCGTGTTAGTGCCAGATTCTCCGTTGTTAATCTTTATCATATCAGATTAAGTGTGCTATTCAATTATTAATTTATTATAAGGTGTGATATATACATCTCTGGTTTAAATTATCAAATAAACCTTTTAACTTGCAAAACAGAACTACTTCTTGGCTCAGTGGGGTCAGGGGGATTCCAAGAGAGGGGTGTTATATAGGGGTAGTCATCCAGAACGCATGAACTGGACATAAAGATATATCAATAAGGGTTTTCATTCAGTATTATAGACTAGGCGTTGACTTAGCTGTAGTGTTGAATTGAATCCTCTTACAAACTGGGGGCTCGTCCGGGATTCTGGGTTAGAATACCACTTGTGCAGATTAATACAGTGTGCCAGCTGACCAGATACACATATCCGGTCTGATCACCACGCTGTGTTACGCTGTAAAGCATTCCTCAAAAGGGACACTCCAAGAAAAGTTCTGTTCTGCAAAAATAAAATACTAACTTCTGTAAATCAGGACAGAGACCAATCTCTAGAATGACGACCTTGGTAGATATGAAAATAGCCAGAGAGCACCTCTTGCATAAGCTATTTGTGAGAGGTGAATGGACCGAACAGGGCCAGGATGCCTGGTTGCAGGCCATCACGCGACAGGTCACTGAAACCGGGTCAGACTTATGGAGAGATCAGGGTCCATTACATGTGGCCCTGAGTGAACTATATATGGCTCCTAAGGCGAAAGATGAACACGACAAGATTGTTAGGATAGCGGCATACCTGTACCTATATATGGGAGACATGCAGGATAGATGTGCTGAAAGCCAAAATCTGGCAAATAGGCAACAGATGGCGTTAGAGAAGGTCCAATCTGACCTGGTCTCTTCTGAGCAGAGGCTGCAGAGGAGCCAGGAGTCAGAAGATGATAGTAGGCAGCACATCATTAAAATAAAGAAGGATATGGATGTGCTGCAACAGGAAAAGGTAGAACAGGATACCAGATTTCTGGCCTTGCAGAAGGAATACCAAGAAGGTTTGGACTCCCTACTGCAAAACCAGAAAAAGCTGGAGCAACAACTGGACTTCAATAGGGTATGTGCTGAGCAGGTAGTCACCCTGCAAGGCCACCTAGATAGAGTGAAGGCAGAGAGCAACAAACTAATTCTGAAAGACCTGGATACCCAGGCAGAGTTTGATCAGGAGCGCCAGAATGCTGGTGCCTTCCAAAGGCAAAGGGACGACCTGGCGGCACAGATGCAGGCTCTTAGTCAGGAAAGGGATACCTTAGGCCAGGAAGTCTGCCATTTAAAAAGAAAAATGGAAGAAAATCACCTGGCCCACCAGGGACTGGGTGACCTCCAAAAAGAACACCAGAACTTGCTAGAGCACACCAGGAGGGTGGAGGATGCTCTAGCAAGAAAGGAGCAGGCCAATAGGGACACAGCTCAGGAGGTAACCCTCCTGCAGCAAAGACTGGCCCAGTTCTCCAGGACCAACCAGGAAGCACAGAGGGAAAATGAGGCTCTCTGCCAGCACAATGAGAGGCTCCAGCAACAGGTAGCGATGCAGGAGAAACTGATAGAGTCGAGTAAGGCCTTAACAGAGGAACTGAAAGCACAAATGCAGGCTCTTGCATTGCAACAGGGAGCAGGGGCGGATAGAGATGAGGTCCGCTGGGAAAGAGAGACTCCTGACCATAACCGCAGGAGCCCTAACACCAGGGGCCTTCATCTCCCCCAGTCCCTGGACTCTACCACCCCCATGTCCCCTGGCGCACATGAGCACAGGGCCACAGGGATGGCAGATTACTATCCAGCTAAGAGTATGGGGCTCATAGGCCAGTACCACTCAGGAATGGAGGGGTGGGCATCCGGGTATGGGCACCCAAGTACAGTACAGTTCAGTGGGGAACCCCAGGAGAGTAGGCCCATTAAGGGCATCCTGAAAACCTCTGCCCAGTTAGGTCAGTGGAGGGGGTACCCATCAAATCCTGGCAGCAAGGAGGAATCTGAAGACTCCTCTGAACTGCGCAGGACACAGGAGACCAGGTCCCCACATTCTGCCAGCCATTCCCAGGCTCGCAGAATCCGGGAAAACCTGGAAGAACAGACGGGAACCTCTGGGAGCAGTGCCTCTGAGTCCGAGGATGAATAGACAAGGGTTACCCGAACCAAAAAGGCCAATAAGGCAAAAAGGGCCTTGCTTAAGGACCCCTTAAAGCAGATTAAGGCGATCAGGAGCGTCATCACGCCTTACCATAAGAACGCTAAGTATTCTGTTTGGGAGCACTTAGAGTTGTTTGAACAAATGATGGAGACTTTCCATTTGAAGGACAGCCAAAGCTGTATTCAATATGTAAAGTGGACCTTCTCCCCGGAATACTCCAGTTTCTTTGCGGGGCTGGAGGACCAAAATCATTTAAGATGGTCCACCTATAAGGCGGCCATCTTGAAACATTTTTCTGTTCACAGAAATCCTCAAGAGGCTCGCAAGGCAGCCTACAATTTGCAATGTGGGGAGGATCAGGCCCCACAAGAATTTGTGCAGGAGTTAAAGCGGGCTTTTGCACAGACCACAAGAAGGGTGCGCACGGATAGCAGGGAATTTATTAATACGTTTTTCCATGCCTTGCCCAAATATATCATGACCCAGCTCGTGAGGGATTTTCACGAGAAAAGATCTTTAGACTGGGTCATTGAACAGGCTACCCGGATCTATGAGGTGCAGAAACCGGTAGATAGCAAAAGTAATGCCCAGAAAAACCCCAAAGCCAACAGCACCCCTGCTGCTGCCAAGGTGGCAGAGGTAAAGGTCACCCCTGTTTTGGATTTGGAGATGGGGGGGCCTAAAAACCTACCTGCACCTAATAATGCTAGGCCCAGAAGGTCTTCGGGCCAGTCACAGACAGGGAGCCAAGGAGGCAGCCCCACAAATGGGGTCCCTCGCTCTCCTGATTATGTAAGTCCCCGTTACAAGGGAAATCGACCCATCCTGGGTTATGTGTGGACTCCTCCAGCCCAAGGGGGGGGATCCAGCCAAGCACCTAACCCAGGGAACTTCCCTCCAAACTTCCCACAGGAGGGCAGAAATTTACCAAACCCTGGGCAGAACTTTTTCCCCAGATATCCACCCGACTTTCAGCCCCAAAACCATCCATCCTTCTTTCCCCAATTCCCTGAGCCCAGACCACTGAATCCGGGAGAGGGGAGGCCAAGGGTGGAGGGGTACCCAAATCTTCCCAACCCGGGGTATTACCAGAGGAGGGACAGCTACCCTTCCCGGGATCAGCCCAGGGGAGAAAACAGGGCCCCGTATCAGCCTGAGCGGGTTTCCCAGTTAGAGCGCCAGGTTCAAAACATGGCGCGGGATCTGGGTCACATACTGAGGGCTCAGCAGAACCCTCAGATGGGCGTGCCGGCGCAGAACGCACCCAACTCTGGACCTGGTGCTCCAGAACAATGACGGGGGCAGCACCCCGATAACTCACCGGTTCCCAGGGAGGAGGCACAAAGGGAAGGGGGGTGTAAAGCCTTGGAGGAAGCTTCCTTCCTCACTTGTAAACAGCCCCTGGAAACCCAGGAACCGGAAACAAAATCTCTTGCCCCTGAAAGTCTGCCTCCTAAGGAGCAGAGGAGGGGTAGGAGAAACAAAAGACCCGAACAGACTCAGTTTGAGGAGGAGGTACAGATCTTCCAATTTGAGGGAGAGGGATCCTCAGGGGATCCTGGGAAAAGGATCTTCTCCTTCAGAGAGGGGGGAACTCCTCCCAAAGAAAAATGGGTCCCTAGGGATGCAAATCAAGACTGGGGAGATGTGGAGACTGAGCTACCGCCGCCCACCATCTCATACCAGAACCAACAGCAAGAAAATCCCCTGGTTCAAACCCATCCTAGTGACTGCCTCCAAAAAGGGGGGGGCGGCCCAGAACCGGAGCCAGGGGAACCCACAATGGCTCTGATCTCCAGTTGCCAACTTTTTCTTTCAGATTCCCAAGGCTCTCCACAGAATTCTGCCCAAATTTCTTCTCTTGCAATGTCCAAAACCAGAAAATTTGCCCACCAGTTGTCCAAAAATGTACATTATCTTGCCCCCTTGAGGAGAAGGAGGGAAGATATTATGCCCCGGTACAAGTACAGGGGCAGGGTACAATCTCGGCACTGGTGGACACTGGATCTCAAGCTACCCTTCTGTCCAGAAGGGTCTTTGACGAACTGAATGCAGGAAGGGGAGAGAATTACCAAATTCCTCTCACCTCTCTTCCTGGACAACTGCAGAACTTTGACGGGAAGGAAATTCCCGTTGAGGGGACCGCAGATTTGGACATAAAAATTGGGCGACATAAGTTGAAGCACCCGGTCATAGTTGTGACCCCAGAGGGCACCCCTTGTTTACTAGGGAATGACCTCCTGAGAAGGTTGTCACCCCTAATAGATTGCGTAAACAAGGTCCTCTGGACCCAGACTAGCCGACCAATAAAATTAAGACAGAGTGTCAACCATGTTAGTTTAAACGGCACATGCCACATGGTTGAACAAAAATCTGACCAAGTAGAATTTCACTTCCAGAACAACCAAATTCCAGACGTGACAGTAATAGCAGTAGGACAACAGACTGGTGATGGGGGGTCCTCTCTATTTCTGAAAATCAACCTTCCTTCCAGTCTAAAGTGGTATTCCACGCTGGAAGGAAACACTCTGAAATTCTATACTAATCCACAATCAGGAACTCCCACTCCTATAGTCCAGAAAGATGTGAAATCAGCTCAGAGCCTGGCTGATATTCAGCAAATTGGAGAGCAGTTGTTCATCCCTGTTCAGTTAAATGATGGGAAGGACTCTGTTCTCGCTCGAGTGTGTGTGAACAACGGTAAGAGCTTCATCAGCGAAGCCATGTTCCGCCAACTCCCAAAAGATCCAGCCATTCCCACCTTCAAACTGATAGACAAATGGGAAATGGACCTGGAAGCACCTGATTCCAAACATCTCCTGCCAAGCAGGTGTATGCTCAAAATCTCCATTGGCAACAAGAGCATAGTCCATAATTGTTGGGTCGTGCGAGACGTCACTGCCGCCTTTTACTTAGGCAGTGACATTCTCAATCGCTTCGCCATTAGTTTGGACCTAATAAACTTCAAAGCTTGGTCCCGATTAGCGGATAATCCCATGGGCTTTGATGATCCAGAAAAAGCATTTAGGTCAGCTCAATTGCTACCTTATGCAGTTGAAATTCAGGTTAAAGAGGAAGTCACCATCCCAGAAAGGACCCGACAATTCTCCCTGGAAGTGAAAGTTAAAAGAGGACAATATTTGCAAAACCCTGATGCTTACATACATCTAAATGCTTCTCTCCAACAGCAAGGGTTAGGGGTAAACCCAACACCATTAGTCAACATAGAACATGACACCATTCTAATAGAGGTGGATAACAGCGACTTAAAGAGTGTTACTCTAGCCGCAGGCACCATTATTGGAATGGCGGTTGATGACCGACATTTTTCCATCGACTTAGTAAATGAACTGTTAGGACCAATCCCCAAGGACTGTTTTGACAGTGACAGTGATGACAATACAACACCAGACGGGATTTTTACCCGGCATGGGGGGAACTTCCTGGTGTACACTTCCTGCCCCTATGGTAAGGAAGATGTGACTTGTGACTTCAGGAGGGATGAGGTGATTTTCCAGGTCCATGAGGGCTGCCTTTCCCACCTGAAGCCTCCAGTCCAAATCAGCACTCTGACCAGGGACTTCTCCACCCAGCTGGAGGAGGCCGCTGAAATAGCCAAACCAGAAGTCTTTCCAGGCTTCAGGCAGATGGTGGAAGAGAGAGTCAACCTAGCTGATGCCTGTGTGACTCTGGAACAAAAGCAAAAGTTGAAACAAGTTTTCTTGGATTTCCAAGATCTCTTTGCGGTAGACTCATATGACTGTGGTCGCACTGACATCCACACAACAACAATCCCCACGGACCCTGGCATGACTCCTGTGTTTGTGAAGCAATATCGCTTGCCTCTCGCATCAATGGAGTCCCTTACTGAAATAATTAAGAACCTTGAGTCCCGGGGAATAATCCGTCCAGTCCACAGCATCTTCAATAATCCGGTGCTGGGAATATTAAAGCCAAACGGCCAGTGGAGACTCTGCGCCGACCTTAGGGAGCTCAACAAACGGGTCCATACTTCCCGATGGCCTCTGCCCTACATTGACCAAGGGCTGGCCCAGATTCAGGGGTCACAGGTATTCACTGCAATAGACCTGACCAATGGATACTGGACCGTGCCTGTCAGCAGGGAGGACCAATACAAACTGGCTTTTACCTTTGGGGGCCAGCAGTACACATGGACCCGGACTCCCTTCGGATACCTCAACTCCGGCAATGAATTCAACATTTTCCTACATAAGGCCATGCCCGACCTGGGTGCGAGGGGTAACCTGGCTTATGTAGATGATGTCCTCATCAAAAGTTCATCTGTGGAGGAACACATAGCGGAGATCCGTTATGTTCTGACACAGTTGAGGGCCGCCGGAGCAAAACTTTCCTTTCAGAAAGCACAGTGGTGCAGAACCCGTGTTAATTTCTTGGGGCATGAGATTATTCCTCAGGGCCTCTGTCCCCAGGAAAAGAAAGTGGAAGCACTTCAGAAACTGAAAGACCCCACAACTCTGCGGGAACTAAGGAGCCTCCTTGGACTGACTAATTACAGCAGAAAGTTCATTGAGGGCTACGCAGAGATCACCAGACCCCTGATTCATCTCCTAAAGGGGGGGGTCAAGTGGGAATGGGGTCCAGAACAATCCGAGGCAGTAAGACAACTCAAGAGAAGCCTCTCACAAGCGCCTTGCCTAGCTTACCCTGTCAGAAACAAGGAGTTCTTCCTGGAGACAGGGTTCTCTAATACGTGCTTGACGGCCGTATTATACCAAAAGCATGACAAGGTCAATAAAGTAATCTCCTATGCGAGCAAAACTTTATCCTCTTTGGAGGAAAAATTCAACGATTGTGAGAAGGCACTCCTGGCAACGGTGTGGGCATTGAAGAATTACCGCCCGTTTATCCAGGGGGAACACATCATAGTGGAGACTCCACACCAGCCTCTGCAATATCTCCAAAGTGACAGAATCCGGGCCGGAAATGTGAGTAATTCCCGAATTACTTCCTGGATTCTGTCAATGCAAGGCTTTCCTGTGGAGGTCAGATATGGCCAAAACAAGAAGAGTCCCCTCGCGCAAGGTCTGGCTGACTTGCATGATTGTGCCATAGAAAACTGTCTCGAGGACTAAAGTCTAAAAATCAAGGACAACATGGAGGCATACCTTAATTCCCCCCACAAAGTCTTTGAAGAAGACAAGTGTGAGGGAATGCCCACTGTGTATGTGGATGGATGCTCTTACCATGTTGACAACGACGGGGAGAAAGAACTGGTGGCCGGCGTAGGGAATGCATGGGTGAATGAGTCCCCAGAACCCTCCGCTGGATACAAAATTGGTCCCCGAAGTAGTCAGGTGGCAGAATTGATGGCTGTGCATCAGGCCATCCTCACTGCTGTCCAGCATCAACTCCACGAACTGGTCATAATCACAGAATCGGATTATGTACGGAACGGGTTCGTGGAGCACCTGGTTGATTGGAAAACCAGAGGCATGTTATGTGCTAACAACAAACCCTTGAAACATGGGAAGTTGATCCAAAACATTGATGATCTGGTCACATCGAATGGGATGACCATCTATTGGAAAAAGATCAAGGGTCATTCCAAAGTAGAGGGACCAGACAAAACTGGAAATGACTTAGCTGATCAGCTGGCCAAAACCGGGGCCATCCAAGGGGATCTAATTGAGATTGAGTCCCTGTTGGGGGAAATCCAGGTCACTGCCATCACTAGGTCCCAGACAAATGCTCACAACGACCTTTCAATTGCACAATGGAGTAAGGAGACCCCTGATGCTGATTTGATTACTGCTCAGAAGGGGGATCCAATTATTGGTAAATTTTACCAGCACCTTGAGGACCCTGAGAACTTTCCCCTGACGGATACCGATTACACTGGGAAAGAGGACCTAAGAGTGTTGATGAAATGTCCAAAAATGTTCAGAATCCAAGACGGGTTGCTGGTAAGGAAATCCAAAGCTGGCCACGATCAGTGGGTGGTTCCTACCTCATTCCGAAGCCTGATGTTAAGTCACGCCCATGATGCGGCCACCGCCGGTCATAGGGGGTTTCACACAACATTGGAAATCTTAAGAGAGGTTGCATACTGGCCACACATGGGGCAGGACCTCGACCAATATTTGAAGGGGTGTCTTGTGTGTGCACAATTTCAGCCATCATCCCTCACGCACCGCGCGCCTTTACAAAAGAGGGGGATGACACTGCCATGGTCAGATTTACAAATCGACTTTGTAGGCCCCGTGATTCGCTCGGCTAGGGGGAATAAGTACATGTTGACTGTGACATGCTTGTTTACCAAGTGGGTGGAATGTCTCCCAGCCCCAAACTGCAAGGCAGAAACGGCAGCTGCCTTGATGATTAACCACATCTTTTCCCGTTTTGGTCTACCTCAAAGGATTGAGTCAGACAGAGGTAGCAGTGAAGTAATGACAAAGATGTGGGAGATACTGGGGGTCAAGAGAAAGCTGCATATTGCTTATAGACCAGCTTCTTCTGGGGCAGTAGAGAGATATAACCGAACCATTGTGAGCATATTAAAGAAGTTTGTGGCAGATTCTGGGCCAAGTTGGGATATCCGATTACCTCTGGTCCTAATGGCCATCAGATCTACCCCTTCATCTGCAACCAAAATGTCACCATTTGAGTTGATGACTGGGCGCAAGATGGTGCTTCCTCAGCATTTGCTCTACAGGACCCAAGAGCAGACACTGATAAATGCCTCCACTACTCATGAGTATGTGGAGAATTTAAGGAAACACCTCCAACATGCTTTTGCTTATGCTCAGCGGAATCTAGAAAGATCAGCTGATAGCATGAAGACCCACTATGACCTGAAAACTTCCAGGAAGGAATATCAGGTGGGGGACCGGGTCTATCTATACAACTTCCAAAGGAACCAGGCCAAGCAGCGCAAATTTTTGCCTACATGGAAGGGACCATTCGAGATCATAGACAAAATCTCCCCTGTGGCCTACAAAATCCACATCCCCAAAGGTCCTTTGGCAGCGGGGGAAGACAAGTGGGTACACATAAACCAGTTGAAGTGTTGCCATCCCAGGCACGCTCTGCAACAACTGGAGGAATCCTCTGGAATCCTAGCGGGTACTGTCTCAGACTAATTCTGTTCCAATCATAAAACATACCACATCTAGTCTCTAAAATATTGTGATGTGCATGAAACTGTCTATTAGTTATACTGTTTTTTTTTTTCAAAATAAGAATGTAATGTTTC
Source organism: Ambystoma mexicanum (assembly GCF_040938575.1). Lineage (NCBI taxonomy): Eukaryota > Metazoa > Chordata > Amphibia > Caudata > Ambystomatidae > Ambystoma > Ambystoma mexicanum. The sequence goes on from NC_090924.1 coordinate 261,819,103, forward strand.
GTTATGATGAAATGCATATGCTGCCCCACTATCTCAACAGTGGTGGAAAAACGTCTATGAGTAGGTATTGCCGCTCTTCCTTTGTCGTCCTAGGAGAAAGAAAACCTGAAGACGGGCCAAGGAGGGCGATCCGGAGACCGGGAACGAAGATCCAATGGGCCCAGTGGACCGCCCAATATTCCCATCAGGACCGGCGAGGAGAACCGATCGATCAGTACCGGATGGAGAAGAAGATGATGAACTGTGCCATCTACAGAGTAGGAAGAAGATTATGCGGACAGACCGGTGCGTGGGTCAAAACCCTTGGGCACGCGACTCCCCATCGACTCAAATTCAAAGTGCAGTCGCGTGGGGGGGCTTGTTGGGTGTCCTGACCCACGTTTAAGCTATCATGCTACAACATTTGGTTTTGTGGGCTTAGAAAATTCAAGATGGCGGAAAACCCACATGTGCGCCGAAATCCAGGAAAGCTGCGCAGTTTGTGCGCCCACCAAAATGGTTGCCTCACTTGCCACCCACCAGTGCGAGAATGAAAGGCCGGGTTGCCATGAGGGAAATGGGTTGCCAAAGGAAAAACAGTAGCGCCGGTTAGCTTCAAAGCGCTTTAAAACCACCATTGGACTACCCGCACAGTAGTCTGAAACCATTGGGAATGGCAATGCTGATTGCCAAATGCAACTTAGAATTGTGGGGAATTCATTTGTTAAATCCCAAAAATGGGTGCAGTACCAGTACTCACCACTATCCAAAAGCCGGCGTTTTAAAACCACCCTGTGTTTCTCTGAAGGCAGGCTCAAAATGCCTATTTTCAAACATTACAATATGTGCAAAATATTCACTGAACACCAGCAGACATTTGGCAGAATGGAGTTTTGTGTGCCTACAAAATCTGGGAAATGAAGAGCCCAGAACAATGCTTATAACAAAACTGGCTGAGCTATGGAGTCAGCAGTTTAAGTTGCACTGGATCTAAAGACACTAAAATCGAAAATGTTTAGATTAAATGAGTGACCTATGTTTGGTGTCACATGCCTTTGTAACTGTCATAGTTTTGCACTTGGAATCAGCCTTCTAGCTGCATGTGTAAAATTGCAAGTTAATTTAAAAAGCAACAAAAAACATGACAGTTAGCTGAAAGTCTGGCTTAAGGAACTTGATTCTGCCTGGCAACTACCCCCATCAGGAGTGAAACTTGAGTCACAGCTGTGTTCCCAGGCCTATCTGCCTTTTTGCTGGCCACACTAAGAATATACCATCTATCTGATAATTGAATTACCTGTGCTCTGCAGGAGAGTGAACAATGCAACTCCCTTCACCCAGGCAGAGGGTTTATTGAGAGGATCATAAATGGCTTCCTCTTGAACAATGAGCCTTTCAGGACCCAAGCAAATCTTATATTGCAGGGGTCGTAAAAGTGGCTTACTCTTGGCAGAAACTGGGAGGGGGAGAAACTGGAGACAGAAGCTGGCTTGGCAGAACTGGATAAACCAGTATTTCTACCTTGTGCTGAGAGGAAACCACACCCCTTTGGAGCCAGAACATAACTTTAAAAAGATGGATCATTCATAGAGCGGACTTGTGAAAATTTTATAAATGATACCATAATTCTTGTGATTTTTCTGCCCACAGTTTAAGAGGTTTTTAGAACCGGTGGTATGTTCAGGGGGGTGTCAGCGGAAAAGTGGATATTACTCTAAATGTATGCATGTTAAAAATCTGAAACTTCATCAGTTAATGTCCATACTCCCTGCGCACATGTATGTAAAGTTGGGTCAATGTCAGAAATTGAAAAATCAGTTAAAAAGTCAATTATGTGCCATTTCTGAATGCAAGCTCTTAGAAACAACAGATTTGGACAGAGACATGGCTAAATTCAGCCACACCATGTATATGTAATTTCAAGCAACTGTGTAACTGTGAAATATGTCTTTTGTTATCAAATATAGAATGTGTGCAATCTGACAGAGGAGTGTCCTATCTGCAAGCCATAAAATGACATCACTCTGACACAACTTAGCTTCGCCAATCAAGTGAGGAATGGAAATTTGACCAATGACAAGTGAGAGGGGCAAGTTTAGTTATGACCAACATACCCACCCACTCTCAAAACACATAAAAGCAGACAGACAGGACAGATAGGGACCTTCAATTCCATTTGCTGCAACGCGCTCTGCCGGACCATACAACATCCAGAGATCCAGACTTCAAATTCATCAACCTCCAGAAAGCCAAACTAGAGACTTCAATCTATCCAGAACTAAGAGACCAGACCAGAGAGCGAGCAGTTCCAGAGACCAGACGCTGTGCCCAGAGAGAGACCAGAGCCCAGTCTAAAACCCTGACCAGATCCGTGATGAGGCCCATTTAATTCAAGAATATAGTGTGAGTACCCAGCAGAACTGTGTAGAACCAATCTCTTAGTTTAAATTCATCTAATTCAATCTATTTAACCTAAGTAGAACTGCCTGATAGCTCCAAATCTGTCACCTGTCATTCTAGCTGCAAAATCTGTCACTTGTCATTTTGAGCTTTTAAAATTTCAAATCTGAAAAACGACCTTCACAAAATCGCTCATATCTCCGCGACCGTTTGTCTTAGAGACTTGCAGTAACTTTCATTTGGAAGCTGAGATCCTAGGCTTTCCTAGGACCCCAAAACGATCGTGATAGTCCTTGCGGTTCCTCTGCAATAGCGCTCGGCGCATCCGCGAATTTTGCCGCGATTTGCAAATTTCTTCACGTGTAAAAAATCGGCTGCTGCTTGCCTTCCATTTGCCAGAAATTCGTTTAACCTGCTAACTATCCCTGCATCATTGCTAGTGTGAGCCGGGACTAATATTAACTAGATACCACTCACCCTGAACCTCTGAAAGGGAATTAAAAGCATTTTAGCATATTTTTTAATTCATTGCCAGCACATATCAAAGCAATTTGGGCCTGTGTTTTCAAACTTCTGTAGTCTAAGCTTGCTGGGGTGAACTGAATCACATTTGATTGCATTTCTGAGAACTGTGTGTTTTCCTTCCATTTCCTTGCCTTGCATCAAGGGGGGGAGGGGATTGCCAGAGAAAAGTGATTACATTGTTTTGTTGAAATCATATTGAGTATTTCTATACTGCATTTCATTCATTCAACCTTGCATTTCCTTGAACCCTGTAAAGCATTCTCTACCACATTATACTTCTGTACCTATTTACCACTGTGCTACCTTATCCATTTCATGTCAACTCCTTATTGATTATAGAGAAGCGTGTTAGTGCCAGATTCTCCGTTGTTAATCTTTATCATATCAGATTAAGTGTGCTATTCAATTATTAATTTATTATAAGGTGTGATATATACATCTCTGGTTTAAATTATCAAATAAACCTTTTAACTTGCAAAACAGAACTACTTCTTGGCTCAGTGGGGTCAGGGGGATTCCAAGAGAGGGGTGTTATATAGGGGTAGTCATCCAGAACGCATGAACTGGACATAAAGATATATCAATAAGGGTTTTCATTCAGTATTATAGACTAGGCGTTGACTTAGCTGTAGTGTTGAATTGAATCCTCTTACAGGTACATGCTGACCTTCACATTTCTACCTAGATGCGGCGCAAGCTAAAGTTGCGAATTCTAAGTTTGGTGCATGTTAAGAGTCACATTTCTATTTAGATGCGACTTAACGAGATTCTAGGTACATTCCAGAAACTATTGGACACCGAGGATGTTTAGAAGTGTACACATTGAATATACACAGCCTGATTTTTAAAATGTTGTACAATTAATTGATAGTGTATGATTGAGAATGTATTGATTGTATAGTACACTTTATATTGTTATTTTAAAAAAAACAGTGTGGCTGTATTATAATAAACACATGTTTTACAAATAAAATTTCAAAAAAACATATTCTCATGTACACCCAGTCTCCATGCCTAACCTGCTTCTGTGTATGAAGACCACGACTCACTGTAAATACTTCCAAGTCTGATGTTGCCAGTGATTTCATCAGACTAGCTTCTTCCATTGTGAATTGAAAAGCGACGGAGTATTACTCAGCCACTTTCTGTCAGGATATACTTTTCTCTTCTACTGCCACTGAATGGATGTTTTGGTCAGAAATATTGCGAGGTAAAGGTACTTTTTAAAAACATTTTGGCAGATTAAATATATTTGTACACACTAGTGAGCTGTTTTTCAGATGTATTTATAGTTCAACTCAGACCCCATTGACACATTTGTGCATGCCCTTCTCTCACCAAATAGTTTACATTTTCCATGTAATTTATTTTGCACGTTCCTGCATGTAACATTTCTTTCGGTAATATACAGAAGTTCTGTGATGGTGTATTGTTTTTAAGATGGGCATTAGCATATAGCATCAATGTCTTTTATGGAATCTGCACTTTGCAGCAGCCAATCAGATTGCTAATAGCATGGGCTTTACCTTCCAGTGTAAGCCCGCGTTCTGAGCAAGCTGTTTGCTGATCACCCCACCCACTCCCTCCAACTGCCTTCTGCCAACATCCCCCATCCTCCCTTAAACTGAAAAAAGCATTCCTTATCTGCTGCATACTCAAAGACCCCTATAACTGCAACAATTCAGTCAGAGCTGGCACCAACCACATCTGCAATGGAAATTAAAGTACAGTTCCCCACAGAGACCTGGCCTCCATTTCCATGGTGGCCATCTTAGATGCAGTTTTATAGTTTTTTTTTTGTGTCGAAACAGAAAAGCAGGGCATTTCCACCAACACAGTAATTAAAACGGCTCTGGCTTTCACTCAATAACCACTACTCCTTACCTCTTTGTCTCCTTCTCCATGACCTTTATTAGAGTACTCTTAACAGACTAGCCATCTATTTGTATCAATATTATAGTATCTTTTCACTCTATCCCCTTGTTCTAAACAGCAGCGGCTGATGTTTTTTGTAATTGCAGGGGCATGAATATTGCCACAAATATGAGTACCTAAGCAGGAGCAGGGGTGGCCAGGAAGGTTCGGGGGGTTGTCCCAAGAAAATTATATAAATAATGGGATAAAATGGTGTATTAGAGATCATATTATTTGTGAAAAGTTGGATAAATAGCCAAATAGCATGCAATCAGTTTTGGAGTCTAATTTATGAAAGAATCCAATTTACACAAGGTGCCAGAAGTGCACAGCAGCATTTTCCAACACATTTTCATGATGTCTTTCCCTCCAAAATATACCAGTATTAAAAACATTTACACAAGGGCTGTACCCATATGTTTTCATGCTGGCTGCACCAATATATGTCAGTATTTCCATATAGAACATTACAATGTTTGTGTTGTCCATAATGTCAGTAATGCTAATATAGGATAGTATGTCCACTTTGCCCCAGGCACTATATGCCAGTATCTACACGTAAGAACAAACTCTTGTTGGCTTTGCCATTACAAATACATGCAACAACAAGAAAACAGTTCCAAACTGGTTTCAACATTTTACGCTGGTATAGAGACATAATAACACTTATCATGTTTGCTTAGTTATAGATGCCCAATAAAAAATCAGAGTCAGATGCTTAGCCAGACTGAATGCACCAGAATGCCACTCTAGCCACGTAATAACACCATCATGCCTCATTGTCTAGATTCCGAGTTAGAAATCTCATGTCACAGAAAGACATGTCTTGACTGAATGCACCAAAATGCTAGTCTAGCCATGCAGTAGCAGTTATAATGCTTGCCTTATTATAGATGCTCAGTAAAAAAAGGCATGACACAGTATGAAATGGCCAGACTGGCTGTACCAAAATGCCAGTCGAGCCATGCTCCTCCTCCTTCCCATACTAAAATCCATGCCCAGTCTCAGCAAACACAAGCACACCCTCACACATTCACACAATTCTCACTCACTCATTCACACACAGCATTAATTTGTTCATTCACACTCACCCACCTACACAATGCACACGCTCATTCATTCATGCACCCATCATTGCACACTTATTACAAAAAAACATGTGCATGAATACACACATGACATGCATACACCATACCTATCTGAAAGCCCTCTGGCTCCCACAGCACGAACAGGAAAAAGGAAGCAAAGAGTGCTTCCTAGTTCCTGCACATGCATGCCGGATCTGTAGGGCTCCTGCTGCACAGCCCAAGGCTGTCTTAACATGCAGGGAGGTGCGTTAGCACCCCCTACATATATTTCAGAGGTGCAGTTCTCCAGCCTGCATGCACAATTAGCCATGCAAGGCTTGGGAGTCAAAACTCTCCCAGCCTTGCATTGAGCATTGCACGTGCGTGCTGAGGAATAGCAGCTGGGCGGATCCTCTATAATGGGTGATGGTACTAGTGAGATAGTACCCCTTTGCCCATTGTGGACGTCCCGTCCCTGGTTGTAAAGTACTCTGTTTATTCACAGATATTGGTGCCACATAAAACACATCACATACACAAAATACACCCTGTCTGCACCATCTTTTCACTTCCAATTCCGAACCCCTAACTGTTGCTGTCTGTTTGTGTCCTCCTGAATGAATTCTTTTTTTTTAAGAAGACACATCAACACCAGGTGGGTTTTGGAACCTTGGAAAGTGAATATAAGGCATTTGGCCTGTGATAGTATGCACTTCTGTTGGCTGGCGTCCATGTGTATTGTGAGTGACATTTTTTGCATGGAGGACATTATTTGCACAATAATTTAATCTCTGCCACCCATTGTAACTCCAAGCAGAAGATCCAAATCCTACAAACTCTCTGCCCTTTGCCAGCCATAAACTCATATATATCTACCAATATGCTCAGAATCTTGCAGCTTGCAGAATACTTGGGGGCAAAGGGTCAGGGACTTGACCCAATCGTTGGATAAAAGCCCCTACAACACAATTCTTTGCCCTAATGGGTGAAAACCAAAGAGGCCCCACTGAGCACAACCCCTATGCAAGTTAGTGTGAGGAATCAGGCTCTTCTATTCTGCCCCTTGAACAGTAACAAAGGAACAAAGGAGGGCTGCATTTCTGCATCTCTTGGGTGACCTTTCTCTCAACTTAAAGGATTATTCCGGTGAGGAAGCCTGGCAAGGCAATTGGATGAATGAGGAGAGATCACAGGCAGCTACCTTCTCTTTCATCTGCTAATCCTTGGTGATTGTTGCACAATGTGAACAATATTTCTGATTGTGTGACACTTAAGGGTATACAGCTTCTGCAGAAGTATTGTTCTATAGCCAAAAGGAAATTAGTCAATAATGGGTCTGTCTTTCCCTCCTCAACCTTTCGCCCCTTCCTTTATTAAATTGGATATTTGGATGGGATTGCTAAAAGCAATAATGCTCCATCTGGGTATTTTACTGGGTGGTCATGATTCGCAACCCCGCCACCCATGATCAAGGCAAATAAATGGAAATTGGAAATGTCCAGCCATTCTAGGAAATGATTGTAAAAGTAAGCAATGGTGAGCCATATCACAAAGAGAGACATGGGCAAAGACGATCACACATCTGATTGTAGGCTATTGTAGTCCACCTGCCCAAATTAATAAAAGACCAACAATTCATCTAGGAATGGTGATGTTGTAAACAGGTTTGAAGGAGTAGAGACGGGACAGTTAACCTTAAAGTTACTATATGAGTAGCCAAAACGTAGATTACATTAGAAATATCCAAATTGTATAAGGAACAAAATGGCATAAAGCATTTAATTATCACCAGATTAGGCAAATTCAGAGCAGCAAACCACTACAAGATACTAACGAACAAAGCAATGGTCCTGTCTGACACATTCTTATGGAATGTGCTTCACAACGTATGTCAATATTCTGCAAAGGTTTCTAAATGTCGAGGCAATCTGGAATATAAACCTATTACCCTCATCGATTCCATTTATGGAAAACTAATGGAAGTTTATATTGGTTTCATGGTGGCATAGGCAGGCAATTTTGGGTATTACTACATTCAATCTGATAACGTTCCAGAATACTGAAAAGTTCAGAAAGGCTGGGGTCTTTACAGTTAAAAATATTTATGAAGAATGAGGATTTCTGGAATTTGAGCATCTAACATAAGTGCATGATATCCAAGATACTACTAGCAATTGTCAAGGACTTAATATACAGTCAGGTTCCTGTGATGCTCTATGGACACTTAAATGACCCAAATGTACCAGCCTTAGCATTACAGAAAGAGGTTTCAAAGCCAGTGATCTAGTCACATTGGGCAACCATTCCTCTTGGCCACAATACATGCTTTACAGATGAGCTTGTGGATTGGTAAGTGGGACAGTCCCAGCCCCTTCGACACAGGGGTCAGGAAAGAAGGTTGAATTTGGAGCTCCTTATATCATCCCAGGTGGGTATACTTTGACTAGCTTCCCACGAAGCACAAACTAATTATCCCTCAGTATCTTTCTCACTGCCCAGAATGTTGGTCACAAGAGACCCAAGAACCCTTGTCAGACACCCAATAGTTCATAGTCAGGGATGGGATAGAAGGAAGCAAAGTGATTCATGGGGTCATGCGTATAAGCAACACCCTAACTTCCCATTTCATAATGACCTCCAAACTCTTGTTCAGAGATAGAGAGAGCGAGTGGGAGAAGCTGCTCAAATGTACCTCTTTTCCATGTATGCACATGCCCACTGCTTTGCACAATTCAGTGGATTGGTGCACCTGTTGCAAGAGCTCATAGGAAGACTTTACATCCCTAATGAGAACAAAATGTCATTGTTCATTTTTCCTTGAACAAATCTCTTTTCCAAAGTTGCACAGCAGATCGTCCTGAAAGAAAGCTTCAGCAAGAATAACAAACAAACTACAGAACCACACTGGTGATCCGACATGTCTGCCTGATTTCAGACTGGACCAGGATCTCAAACTTGCCTTCACTGTCAGAAGAGGGATTAGCAGAACCATTGAAGAAGGGAAGACAATAAATACTGTAATTTGGGAAACGTAACGACAAAACACAAAACACTGTGATTGGAGACTAGAGCAGGCCAATCATGCTTCACACTACTACACTTAGTGAATATTATAAAGTCCAACGAATCCCACAAGGTTTGAGAATTAGAAAGAAGAACAAGAATTTCTCAGAAAATGGGATACACATAAGTTAATAAGTGCTCATTGGATTTGATATTGTTAACTTTAGAAGAGCTTTCAAAATATCTGTCAAAAATGAACACTGAGATACAAGAACTTAAAACATAGTTAGAGATATTGACAAGTACAGAAGATTTCTAAGACTTTGGAAGAAAAAAAAATCATCATCTGTAAAGTTATCCAAAGAGATTGAACAGAACTAGCAAGATATGTACAATACAAAATGGAAAATCTACCAAGATAATAACACATCATCAGATGTATCTAGTTCTGATTCTAATAAAAACATAAAACAAAGTTGAAGATCCCAAAAGAACAGCTCAAAAAGTTGATTTCAATATGGAAGAATTCAAGGCTCCCGATTAAGGGGTCGATTCATGGAGCAAACGTGCGCCGAAAATCCCAGTGCAAGCAGGCGCAAGGTGGCGCAAGCATGAGAAACCCAGTGCACGCGCACGCATGCGATTCAAGGAAGACGCTGCGCGTGTTTCCCGCTGTCCATGCGCCAAATCCTGCCATGGCACACCCGGGCACACACGGCGTGCGCTACGCGCACAGCAAAAGCACACATAGCGCGGCGCACACAACCAAAGTGGGCGGAACAGTGGGCATAACACACGGAATGGGGAATAACGCGTGAAAAAGAAGGCGTAACTGGGGAAGTACTGCAGGGAACTACACGGAACGCCCACACGCACGCGAACAACCCGTATTCATGGATTCGAATACGGGAAACCCGTGCACGGCAAAAGACGCACACAGGCGTCAACGCATCCGCCACACGAAGGCAGGCGGAAGCGTCCCCGCGCACAGTATAAAAGTGCGCGCAAACAACAAACACGTATATACAGCTACGATGAATGCCCCATTTGTTGCAGCACTGATCGTGGGACACGGCAGGAGGAGGAGAATAGCCAGGGCACACATTTTCACACCACGGACAAGCCTTTTTGGGATGCCTGATGACCAGGTCTACGGCAGGTATAGGTTTCCACCCCATATCATCCTAGACCTGGTCAGGGAGTGGGAAGATGACCTTACATCCCCCACCCTTTGCTCCCAAGCATTGAGCCCCTTGGAGAAGGTGCTCAATGTCCTGCATTTCTTGGCCACTGGGTCATTTCAGCGGACTACTGCCATAGTGGGGGGGGGGTCTCACAGGCCACGCAGTCACGCTGCCTACACCATGTACTGGCAATCATGACAGCGCGCCCCTCAGTCCGCAGGCACATAAACATGCCCAGAACACCCACAGAAAGGCAGGCCGTTGTCCTGGATTTTTTCAGGGTGGCACACTTCCCCAAAGTGCTCGGCGCCATAGATTGCACCCATGTGGCCCTACGTCCACCTAGGGCCACTGAGCACATCTACCAAAACCGCAAGCACTGGCATTCCATCAATGTACAGCTGGTATGCGATGCAAAGGGAATCATCACCTCTGTCTATGCAAACTACCCTGGCTCCACCCATGACAGTTTCATATACAGAATGTCCGCCCTGAGCCGGGCCCTAGAAGCTGGGCAGCATGGCGACACCTGGCTCCTAGGTGAGTACAAATGCCCTTGCACATGCATGCATGTCACACACACACACACACACACAAATACACAAATCCCAATAATCACAACCATTTACACCTCTCCAGGGGACAGTGCCTACCCTCTGAGCAACCACATGATGGCGCCAATCTGGAACCCCACCACACCACCCCAGGTAACATACAACGCCACCCATATTGCAACCAGGGCCATAGTGGAGCGCACATTCGGAGTGCTCAAGTCACGTTTCCGTTCCCTTGACCGCTCTAGCGGGCAGCTACTCTATGCATCCCCAGTAGTGTGCAGGATCATTGTGGCAGCATGTGTCCTGCACAATGTTGCAACACGGCAGGGTGTACCGGTGGACATGGTGGTGCCCCCACATCCCCAACCACAGGCACAGGCACTGCCCATGGGAGGGGACAGGGCATGTGGCGAGGAAGCCCGGACCCAGCTTGTGGCCACATTTTTCACCTAAACTCCCACCCCTGCGGAGTGCACACAGGCACTCCGCAGGGACACTGGGACATACCAGGTGACAATCGATGATGACAAAGAGACAGTCAACTGTCACAACCCTACCACCCTGAGATAGTTGCCATGGAAGTGCCACATTGTCTGCATCTGTAGCTACTTAAACACAAGCTATCCTGTGTGACCAAAAGGCACACATATGACATGACATGATATGGCATTTGTAACGTGCCTATACACAAGTATTTCAAGGTGCGACAAGGCAGGGAGGGGGGAACAAGGGAAGACAGACAACGATACTACTAGGCCAGGTGTCATTTAGATTGTGCAAGTGCAGGGGTAGGGGGAAGGGAAAAGTGCAAGGGGAAGGGAAGGGGGTAGTGGAGTACAGGGTAAGTAGACTAAAAAACAAATAAATAGGCCAGCTGGTTGCAACTGCAAAGGTAAGTGCAGACAAGTGCTGGGAAGGGGGGGCTGTAGGGATAGAGAGACAGTCCCGCAGTCCAGAGGTTGCCAGGGAGGCAGTGCAAGTGGAGAATGGCTGGGCCAGGGAACGAGGTTGGTGAGAGTGGCCCAGTTGCAGATCCAGTGCAGTTCCAGTGAAGAATTTTGCAAGGGAGAGGGAGAGAGAAAGCAGAAGCAAAGAGGAAGGTCTTGAGGTGCTTCCAGAACGGAGATGGTTCTCCTCAAGTTCCAGTGAGGCAGGAAGGCTGTTCCAGAGGCAGGCCCCTGCCGCGGAGAGAGATCTACCCCCAGCTAGTTGCTTTGACAAGCGGATGACCCTGACATGCAAGGTGTGAATCACACACACCTGCAAAACAGGCCATGACCATCACTGTTATGTCACTCAAACCCTCCCAAACCACAACATGACATGGCAAGCAATACCCATACACCAACACAGTACCAATAAGGTACACATTGCCATGTCAAAAATGTACAGTGGCATCAGACAATGATGCCTGACATGGAATCAGATGAAATGACTGACCAACAACCTCCCACCCAAAATAAGTCATTCCGAAATGCATTACAAAAGTTGTAGACGTAACATAACAATGAATGCCTGTCTACATGCACATTGTACATTGCAAAATCAACACTGCAGCTTCTGTGTGCTGTGTCCAACTCCTGCAACACACTGCTCAGCGCACAGAACAGTGAACAGCCATTGTGTGAGATGCACACCCTGAGCATCACATCTAAGCGACTAACCACATCGAAAAGCAAATTAGGCATGTACAGGATCCATAATTGGTCACAGAACATGTGCTGCAGGGACACAGTGGGCACCAGAAGGCAAACAGAGTACACACGTGGATATCCAAGGGTGGTTGTACATGTAGTGCATCATAGTGCAAGTGTGTGGGTCAGTAAGGACATGCACTCAACATATGCATGTGCAATCAAGTGTCCATCAGTGTCCTCTACACATCACATGTGAACATTCACCATGTGTACACCCCAGCATGTCAAACCACAACTATCCCCTCACACCTGAAAGGTAAACACAACACATGAACAGGCATTGATCAGCAGAACACAACATGTACATAGGATACCACAATTACAATGTCAGGGTTCCCATCACACTGCAGGGCAAGGCAACTATCAACAACAAACCCCCCCCTCCCTCACAAATGACCATGACCCACTGAACAACTGCACCTGGGTCATGGACCCTTCAACCCTCAATTTCACCTGGCCACAGGATCACCCTTCCCCTTCGTCACCATCTCTCACCTTGTGTGTAAAAAGGTGCCTGCACCCTCAGAGTCCACCCTCATTTGCAAAATCACAAAATCCAAGCCAGAAAAACGAACCAGAAGACCCTCCAGTAGATGACTTGACATAGCAGTACCTCACAAAGGCCAAGTGCTACCACAATGATGTAACAACCAAGGTAGCACAGTAAAACAATGTCACAACAGGATGTGAACCATGTGTGGTACATAACATAGAATGATGCACCATGAACGGATGTGTTCTGTCACAGGTCCCGTGTACAGGCGCAGGAGTGGCACGAAACAACCACCCCCACTGTGTCCCGGGTGCCTGCAAGGTCAAACTCACACAGGCCTCTGAGACCCTGGTGGGGAAGGAGGGTTATGGATATGCAGTCAGGACAGGTATTGGCACACTGGATAACTGGAATGAGTGGCAGGAGAGGGGAGGAGGAATGACACATGAAAGTAGGGAATGCACGAAAATGTACTACCTGCATGAACACATACACAATCCGAACAAACTTGGACATCATTGTCATGGCCTTCTGTAGTCCAGGTTTAGGAGTGGCACGAACCAACCACCCCCTCTAGGGTTTTGTCGCCTGCAAGTTTGGGGCTTACACAGGCATCCGCAACCCCAGCGGGGAAAGAGGGTTAGGGAACGTTGCTTGGATAGGTACGGGAAGCAGGAACACCGGGTAGAGGGTACAGGTTTTAAAATTGGATAGGACTCCGGGTGATTAGGGGAAAACAAACATACCAAATTGAATTACACATTCATCCATGCATTAGTGCACCCCCCAGCAAGCCTATGCAGAGCAGTTTGAAAGAAAAACAACAAGACACTTAGCTCTGGTTTTGAGTGCTGGCCTCCTGCCTGCGCACTCTCAGGTCTGGTTACAGGAGCACTGCAATGCTGCAAAGAGAGCCACAGTTAATAATCTGTCCGTGCCCATAACACAAAAACACACCACCAAACATGCCTCATAGCAACAAACTACTCTACAAACAGACAATCTGGTGTAGATGCTTCGTACGCATATGTAACATTACCCCTGTGATGGGTCATACACAGTCAATGCAGTAAGTCAGCCGCCGATGGGTGCGTGGCAAATGGAACACCAATGTGTCACAATTCACACAACATGCAATGTTCCCTGGGTAAGCAGACATACCCATATAGCAAGGCATGACTTCAGAACAAGTCGTGTTCCACCATGACCGAAACAAAGTAGGCAGTGCATGTATCAAAATGTACATGGAAATGAAATGCACTGTACCCGAGTATGTCCCTTGCTGTATGTCCCTGTGAGCTGTCCCTTTTCATGTCTCGGAAGGCTACATGGTTTATACAAGTGCCTCAATGGACCTTGGTATACCAGAAGGTATGTGCCACTGCCCCTGCAGGTGTCCCAGACAACCTTACAATCAACAGCCATCAGTCCACCAACACATCTGAGCTGCATTGTGTGCTTCAACACCAATGTTCGTCCAAGCTCACCCTCAGTGCTGTAACTAAGCATGCATGTGCAAATTGCTTGGTGCAAGCTTTGCTGTGTTGTGGCCCCCCTGTGCTGCTCACCTTGCCTGGAGTTCCTTGGAACACGTCAGCAGTTCTAGGATGTAGGTCTGCAATCCCTGTGCCTCTGCTTGTGCACACATGTGCATGTGGGCACCAACAAACGTGTCCAGAATTCAGATGTCAAATGGGCCATGTCTGCTGGCAAAGGTGGTCTGGAGGCTCATCCCCCTGCAGAAAATGCATGAAACACATGATTAATGCTTTAAATTCATCTGTGTGTGTCTCTTCAGGCATCTCATTACTGGACCATGTCAGAGACTTACATCATAAATCACACCATCAGTCCGTCTTTCACATCCAAATTGTGGAACACACTATCTACGGCATGAATTGCAACAAGCACGTGTACAGTAAAGATAAGAAACATACTACACAATGCATAGCAATGAATGTACACATTAATCATGAAACACCCCATCTAGCAAAAGCTGAACAGTGGACAATAACACCGCAATCATCCCCACTAGGGGTGTCAACACAAGTCACACAGTACCAGACATGCCACAAATATGACAGTCCAAAGCCCTTGTGTAATAGACTGTCACACCGAACCATCCTTGCGAGCCCATGGATAAGGGAGGCAGGAGTGGCATATGTGAGTCAAGGACCCCAAGCAGCAAACACATACACAAGACAAGCCTTAAGTGCCCAGCTGGAACAGACAGTGGATGCCTTCAAAAGCCACAAAGCACCGCACCGTCACATGAAAGCACAATAGACAAGCAATTTTAAACTATATTAACTAATTACACTAACTATAAAAAATGTATATTACCTAATTAAACTAACTATCAAACAGAAACTTAACTAACTAAACTAAAACAAAAATCAAAAATGGCCACATACGACCCGGGGGGGAGGGGAGGCACCCAGGAGGGGAGAGGTGTACTGCTCAACACCCACATGCGATGATGCTGAGCCAAAAAAAAAACCTCCATGGGCTCAACGCCTGCACAGCCCGACCTATGTGGGAGATAGATGGTCGTCCGAGTCTGGCTCATCCTGTAAAGGAGGACGTGGCACTGTAGCCTGGCCACGCCTAGCCGCAGCTTGCCCCTTGTCGGCAGCAAGTCTGCCGGACGGGTGAGCCTGGTTCTGTGTGGCGATGTGACGTAGGTCTGCATGCAGAACCTCACGTGATACACGTGCTTCCTCTTGCAAGGTAGCACGTGTAACACGGAGTTCCTCCTGCACGGCCTGGCTGGACAACCGCTGCACCTCCCGGCAAGCCTGTAGCTCAGCCGAGATGGAACGCTCAAGCTGTGCAAACCTCTCCTCTGCCTGCTGCCTCTGGGACATCATAAGGACACCCAGAGTGGATTTGAGGGAAGCATACTCCTCCCTCAGGGCATCCATGTGGGCCTCTGCGTGAGCAGCAATTGCTTGACACAGAGACGACATTTCAGCCTGGGGTGCTCTGTCTGAGGCCGCCATGGCCAGCCTGAGCGAGCGGGCCGTGGACCGTGCCGCCTGCTGCTGGAGAAGCACCTGCCTAGCAGGGGGAGCACATATCGGGCCACACGCTCCATGCTCTCAGCGATGTTCTCCATTGCTGCCCCTGCCGTTCTGAATTGGCAGTCATGTCTTGCTTCCACTCAGTATACTGCGGTTGTGCGTGGCGACCGCGTTGCCGGGCTTGACTCCTGCGGGGCCCAAGGACTGGGGGTCCTCGCTGTGTTGGCACCGCCCGTGGCTGCACGACTACATGCCCCCGTCGACGTGATGTCCCAGGCACTTCAGTGACTGGTGTGGAGGGTGACCCTGCGTCCCGAAACACCACGGGCAGAGGAACCAAGACTGTCTGATCCCTCAGTGCAGGTGTCGCGGACAGAGGAGTGTCCACATCAGAATCACTCACCCCTGACACATGGACTTGATCCTCATCCAACTCAACATGGACGTCAGAGTCGTCATCAAGGCTGGACTCATAGGCACAGCCAGAGACAAGATGGACTGTAGCACTTGGGGGTTTTCGTGGCCTACCACCCCACAACCCCCACTTGTGCCGGGTTGATGTAGTGGTAACAACCCTGTGTCTGGCATGACAACACCATCCTCCGCCTCCATTGCGTCATCACCTGAAAAATAGAGAGAAAAAAGGTCACTACACATGTCAGAAGCACACAACACACACACACACCGACAACAAACGCATCAAGCAGACATGTGACACACAACATATAACCTGGCATGCATGCTGGGTCAACTTTGAATTGCTTCTGTGATCAGACCTGTTGAAAGGTGGCAGTTTCCATGGAAGTGGGTCTATGCAGTGCAGAAAATGTGTACGCCACTCACTACCTACATGTACAAGGACTCCATGGTATGTGTCAGGAAATGTGAAGGCAGTGCAAGGTCAAATTCAGGCATCACGTGCATTGTGCATTCAATGTGTACCATATCTAGAAGCCAAGCACCCCTCCACCCAAGTACAAAAGCAGGGATGCCTAGCATGGTATCAAAAGGCTGACCATACACCTTTGTATTGACAGGCAGTGTTGACTGGCATCAACAGCTTAATGTGATTCAAGTGACAACACTGCAAATGATGATGGGACAGTAAGCAGGAGACATGATGAAAACTCTGGAGGCTGCCCACGTGTGAAGAAGACACAACAGCAGTTGGACAGAGTCATTGGCCATTGAACAGGCTGAGGCCTGTGAGCCACACAGATTGTCAGACCCTAAACATGTGTGCAACGCATTACTGACGCACAGTTGACATGGGAAGACTGATGAGATGCCATGCAATGTATGTCACCCAGGACTTGTATTACAGTGATCATCCAGTCAAGGACACATAGGGGCATGCGTGCAATGCACATGGAGCATGAATGGGCACACATGTCCCTGCGGGACATCTGACCTATGCACAGTACAAGTGAGATACCCTGCATCAAGTACTAAGGCTGTACCACAAGGCATATGTCTGTCAGATTGTACGCTGGAAGTTAGCATCTACACAGGACGCATGAACAGGAAAGTATACATTGGCAAGTTTGAAGCAGACCAGTGCAAAGGTGGAGCTGGGGTGCAGAGTGGCGGAGGAGGGGCAAGGGAGCATGCCTACATGGAGTCCCCGCATGCAGGCAGAGGAGACATGCATGTCTGTCATGCAATGACATTGTGCCTGGGCTGAGAGGAAGGTCACCCCACGCCACATGCAGAAGGGCCAGTGAGCTGGAACATGGACCGGAGGGGCATACTTGTAACCAGCATGTCAGTAGGGTGCAATAGTGGTGATGCAGACAGTCCCCGTCTGCTCCACATGTCCACCACCCAGCAGACATGCATCACGGAAGCATTGCATTACTTACACATCAGAACCATGTACTTGGGTGCACAGATTAGTGAGGGTACTTGAACAAGGATGGACTTGTGGGTGCTGTATAATTTAGGGTATTTGGCTGGAGATTAGTGAGGGCACTGGAATGGGGCAGACTTGTGTGTGCTTTACTAATGTAGGAACTTGGGGCTCAGATTAGTGGGGATACTCATACAGGGACATATCGCTCGCAGGAGAGGTGTGGAAGTAATGGTGATTACTGGTAAGTAATCTATGATTACTTATTTCCCATGGGCATGGAGCAAAATATGTTCAACAGCACTATGTTCTATTTGCCATTGGGGCGTGTTGTGGGCATGCTGGGCGCTTCTCATTTGCCTTTGCTCTGCAAGTTTCTGGGCACTTTTGATTCCATGAATCGGCTCCCAGTGCAGTACATTTGTTTCATGCACTGTTCCTGCGCACGCTAACTAGCACTTTCTTTGTATATTTGGCACTACGCAGTGCATAGTGTACTTTGCTCTGCGCTAAACATTTTGTAAATTAGGGAGTGTGTTGACTGACCCTGCTGGTTGAAAGTACTTCCCTGGCTGTCTTGTTTTAAGGGTTGGTAAGGCTTAACTAATTTTGGCCACTTGTGTAACTCCCTTCCCCAGTTCAGACCTGATTGGATCGGGCGCTATTTGGATGAGTAAAGGTTAGTGTGAAGTTCTCTATCTTTCTTAACAAATTTGGCAAGATTCCAGTCCTTTTTTTTTAGGAGTAATGCAATATGCTTTCTGTGTTGCTCTTATTAACCCCAAATACATGTTATTATCTTGTATCATGCAGATTTGAACTCCTATATGGTCGACGGGACAAGTTGAAAAACATGATTAATTTGCAGAATTTTCAATTGAGAAATGCTGAGTTCATAACATGAACTGTGCATACATTTCAAATAAAAAAGTGCAAAACAGGTGCACTATTTCCGGCCATTTCAGCATCGGTGAAAGTCAGGTCATCTCCACAGATGGCTTTAACCACGAGGAAGTATTTATGAATTCCAATATGTTAACGTAAATGTTCACAAAATGTGGAACTCTTGAAGAAAGCGTAGAACAACATACTTCTCATAGAACACGCAGTTTAAGCTGCCAATGCGGCGGTAGAGGAGCAAAACACCGAATTATTGGCTAGAATAACACGGTGCAACTTTGTAAAAAAAAAGCTCAGCT
Source organism: Ambystoma mexicanum (assembly GCF_040938575.1). Classification (NCBI taxonomy): domain Eukaryota; kingdom Metazoa; phylum Chordata; class Amphibia; order Caudata; family Ambystomatidae; genus Ambystoma; species Ambystoma mexicanum. The sequence goes on from NC_090924.1 coordinate 261,837,993, forward strand.
TTTACCGCACAAGAAGTCTTCTTTTTCATGAGTTGTTTACAACCATTTTGCAATATCAGGTTTCAACGGGATTCAAAAAGTGGCATATTTTGATCTGAAGCGGCTCTTTCTCCTAATCGGCGCAGGCAGCAACCTTCCGAGAAGGGGAGCATAAGAGAGCAATGCTCTGTAATCCCCAGGACAATGCCAGGCTGCTCTATTGGGAGCACATTATATTTATATTCCAAATTGCTTAGTATTTAGATATGTAATAGATGTACACTGAAATGGTTTGCTATTGGTAGTTTTTTTTTTGTCTGTTCTTTGGCACTGTGTGCTTCATTTTGAAGATGGGGGCAATGGGAACACCACCATGTGGTATTTTAAATAACTCCTATTTTTAAAGCAGTCTCTGAGTTATTTTCGCCCATGAAGTAAGTATCCGTCAAACCCAAATCATAACCACGTGGTATTTTAAAAAATGTGAGGGTTCACACTATGGACTCGATTAATGAAAAGTGTGCAGATATCCTGCAACGCCCACACACTGAGAACGTCACTGCACAAATCTGCACACAGAGGTTTTTCTGCACGCTCTCCGTATTAATGGAATTGTTTGCGCAAAGTAAAGGTATACGCAAATCGCACCCGGCAAATCAAAAACAACCAGAAACAGCCACCTTCGTGTGCTCTCCTAGGCACAAATTCATGCACCCTCAGAACATTGTGTGGGGTTCTCCGCAAGCAGGCCTGTATCTCGGCGACCCTGCACGGGGACCCACGTAACTGTTACCGGAATGCCGACAACAAGAATACAATTTATCGTAACTCGGGTAAAATTCAGAAAATCTCCATGCAAACCCCATAAACAATTCCTGCACCCCGCTACACTGCGTACGAGCATCCATATGTTAGATCTGAACCCCGGCTGTGTGAACACACCCCTAAATCCGACACCCAATCTTACCTCTGCGCAATGATTACTATGTGCAAGTGTCTGTGTACCTGCCTTTGGGTGGTGGATAGTATGAGGACTTTGCGTGGCCATTTCCCTGTCAGGAGTTAGTGCGGTTGGATCCCTGAATACGTATTGTTCTGCGCATTAGTGTGTGTGTGATGAACTGGCTGCGGGCCGTCCCTCAAAATGCCCACTTTTATGCATGTTTTTCACAATTTTTGGTGTTCCTCCCACTTCACCATCCTCTGCGCAAGCCACGCCCACTTTCTGCATGGTGTCTTGGGCAAGGCACTCGGCCACTCCCTAGGGCATGCCGGGCTGCTGCGAAATCCACACAAGTCCAAGGAAAATCCTGCACATGCGATTCCATGGATCGACAAACAGGATTGTACACACATTTTGCAGCACAAGTTCCCTATTTTCCACACAAATAATTCCATGAATCGGCCCATATCTTATGTGCCCCAGGCAGTAAACATCCTATGCAATCTCAATTCATGATTACCTGGATTTGTTTTTAAAGGTACATATATATAAAACATCACATTTTTATTGTTACCACTATGTAAATGGTTATGTCCTCTGGTGTTTACACACAATTCCTCCTATTCTGTGTCTCAGAACAGCATGACATTTGCTGTTATTGTTTGCTTTCTTTAGCCCAGTAAACATTCTTACATGAACCATGAACATATAAGGAGGATTGTTTAGAGATTGGAGTAGAAAATTGTTCCAATAGGAAAGGTACATGGTCTGTTAGCCCTGTGTGAAAGCACACACATAAAACAAGTGAAGAAATCACCCCCACCTGGTGCAAGCTGAAGATGGAGTAGCACAAAGTGTGTGCATACCACGGTGGGAATAGTTTGATTTCCTGTCCGGCAGCTGGAGGTCATCCTGGAAGGATATCCTGAAAAAAGAAAACAATTTGGATGGGATGAATTTGAAAGAAACACGGTAAACTCTGTTGGCCAGAATAACTGTGACAGTGAATACAGAGGATCTCACCCTATAATTGCCTGCATTCCTGGGAGTTTAACACGCATTGGAAAGCCAATGGGTTGGGTTGTTTATGTTATGTTTTGTTATACATCTTTTATACTTCACCAATCACCACTATAGTGATTTTATTGCATCAGTACCTTGTCTGAGAAACTGGCGTATTGGGCAGCCAGATAATAGTAAACGAAGGAAGAAAAAAGAAAAGGGTCTAAAGGGAAGATGCACAGAACTAAAACATTGGGTTGAAATAAGGGTGTTGAGGTAAAGGGAAAAGAAATGCAGTTGTGCAAGTATGTGTGATTCTGCAATGGTAGACAGTGGATTCAAACGGAAAGCTGATCACAAGGGAATATAAGAAATAATGTGAAAACAAGCAATTGTCCAGAAATGGCAGTTTATAGTACGTTGGAAGGAAGTATTAGAATTAGTGTTAGCATAGTTGTGTGATGGCCCAGAGATTTGCTTGGGAAGCCATTGAAGTGTGAATGCCAGAATTGTCAGGTACCATTTACTAGGCATTCCTGTGAAAACCGTAGGGATATAATCTTGGGCTGCCGAGCCAACTGTCAGATATAACAAGGGCAAGGATTGGCTGTGTAAATGGTGAATGCAGAGAAACCACGATGGGGTGAAGAGAATAGCGATGAGGATGTAAAACTGTATTTAAGTGCCAAATGTGCATGGCCTCTTCATGAAAGCTGATACACAAATGCAGGGTGTGTGAGATGTGGGAGCTGTGTGATATCAGCGCAATGTGTTTGTGCTTCTTCCTTGTTATGTTCTTGTGATGTCCACCACTATTTTAGGAAATATAGTAACATGTAGCCCAACTAATTATACATTTCTGAGGGGGGCATATCAATTAATTTGGAGAGGAATGGATTTAGAGGCAAGTTTGTAAAATTATGCATTTTGGGTTACGTCAACGCAAATATTCACTTAATGGTGAATATATTTTCTGTGTCACCAGCAATTGGGAAACTTTAAAACAGTTACTGGGCATGGCATGGCATTCTAAAACATAACCGTCCTGTGCACTCATTAACTGAATTAGTGCTGTGAAGTCGTGCAGTACTGTGTGCTTATCTGACTCACACAACAGTGTCACCATGACCCTAATTGAAGCTGAGTTTTGTTGGTCATTGGGAAACTTTAAAAAAGTTACTGGGCATGGCATTGCATTCTAAAACATAACCATCCCTTGCACTCATTAACTGAATTAGGGATGTGGAGTGGTGCAGTATCTGACTCACACAATAGTGTGACCATGACCCAAATTGAGGCTGAGTTTTCTGAACTGGCAAATTATGTTGAGGCAAAGCTTTTTGCCCATGCGGTTTGGTCTTCAGAAAATGCAACAATATGGAAGAAAAGGATTACCACTGAGGTAGAAAAAGAGCCAATTGAAAAATGTTTTGATGAAAGGAGCATTGTGCAGGTATGCCTCATGAGACTATTCTGAGCAGCAGACTGCAAGGGAGAGAAAAACTGCATTTTCAGATTGTGCATTTTGTTGCATGGATCCCCAAAAATACAGAGAAATGACACTAAAGTGATTAGTTAGTTACAGGCAGCTTGGATAATGCATGTGATTAGGCACAGAAGCAAAAAGCAGATCTAGAACAGAGGGAGCCAAACACAGAATTGCAATCTAAATGCAGCAATATGGCTACTCAATTGGCTTAGAAAGAGAAACAATTTTATGAGAGTGAGCAAGAATTAACCCACTTAAAAGCACTTTTAAATTAAATGAGACAAGACAAAGATGCTGCTATTTCAGAAATACAAACCCTTAGAGAATATAACATGTAAAAAGACAAAGAATTCCATCCTATGGAACAGGAGATATTCAAATTACTGGAAGAAAATGACAAAAAGGACAGGGCATTTAATCAATGTCAGGTACAGATCAGTGAGTTGCATGCAATAATTAATAAGGTCAGGGATGAGAATTCTAATCTCTGTCATGAGGCAGAACTGGTCCATGGACAGTGCAAGAACTTAGCACATTAAATACTTAGGGCCTCATCACGACTTCGGCGGTAACCCTTAAAATCGGCGGTAACGCTATCTGCGCCGATTTGAAGGGTCCATCGGATCACGAGTCCAAATACCGCCGGCGCCATACAGTCGGCGCAAGTACAGCCGGCTGTACAAGCGTCGGCTGTAAAAGCACCAGTAACCATTCGTGCTAAAACATCAGCAATCACGAGTCCGGCATAGGCGCAATTAGCGCCAGAAAAGCGACGGATAATCCGCCGAAAATCTTTAGCTGGAGGTAACAGAACACAGAATACAGCAATAAGGGCTCAGGTGAAACCAATACAAATCAGAGGCCTACAAAGGACCCACCCATGCACAACACACTCTCCCCAACACCATTACACCAGCAGGAGCAGGGAGGAGACAGCAATAATTGCCCAGGTGAAAGCAATGCAAATCAGAGGCCTACAAAGGACCCACTCATGCACAACACACCCTCCCCAACATCATTACACGAGCAGGAGCAGGGAGGAGACAGCAATAAGGGCCCAGGTGAAACCAATGCAAATCAGAGGCCTACAAAGGACCCACCCATGCACAACACACCCTCACCAACACCATGCTGCCATTTGGAGCCGGGAGCCTTGATGTTGACTTCTACCTGCTGCGCCTGGAGCTACAGAGGCCAGCCAACCAGGCCAGGGCCCTGGGAGTGCAGGGGGCAGTGGAGATGAGGAGAAGGAGGAGGAGAGCAGCACCAGCAAGGCGGCCAGCCATCCCCAGGGTCAGGCCAACACCCTGGGCCCTGACTGATGGCCAGTTGGTGACGGAATATCGGCTGGACAGGGCAATCATTACCCAGTTGCTGGACACAATCCAGGGTGACATCAGCAGCCGCATAGCCACCAGCACAGCAGTACCTCCCCTAGTGAAGCTTGTGTCTGTGCCTCAATTCCTTGGGACTGGCAGCTACCAACATACTGTTGCCATGATGCATGGAATGGCCCAGTCCACATTCAGTGCCATGCTGGGACAGGTGCTTGATGCACTGTTGAATCATGTGAACGAGCACATTGCATTGCCAGCCACACAGGCACAGGTGCACCAGCTGAAGGGTCAATTCTATGCCATTGCCCAAGTCCCGAATGTAATAGCAGCCCTGGACTGCACACATGTGGCACTCGTACCACCCCAGGCACATGAGGCAACCTACAGAAACCGGAAACAGTACCATTCCCTCAACGTGCAGATGACATGTGGTCCTGACCTCACCTTCAGCCACTGCTGTGCTCGCTACCCAGGATCCACCCACAACTTCGTGGTCCTGTGCAACAGTACCCTGCCACGTACATGGAAAGGCACCGAGGCCAAAACAGATGGCTGCTGGGTGAGTACAAATGCATACCATAATGCATGTCAATCCACAACTGATGGTGCTTGTCACGAAATCCATGATTCCCAATAGGCAGCGCCATTACTGCAGCATTCACATTCAAGCAGCTTGCATGACAAACCTTGGACATGTCCAACACAGCAGAACACACCCATTCAGGATGTAAAAGAGATGTGGCAGCACAGTGACATATGGAAGCCCCACCACCATAAACCCTCCTGTGTGAGTAGCACCATGGCTCCCAACACTGACACAATACAGAAATCTCACCCTGCCCATCGGACAGTAATGAAATTCTAACCCATAAGCTGGCACATCCACAAACGCATCACACATAAGTAGCCTGAGTAATAGCAACGTACATCCCACGAACACTGTCCCCAGAATGGCCAAGCAAATGCATGGAGAACAGTACAGAATAGTGACAACCAGCAAATGCAACTGCAGCCAAATGGAATTGCAATGACACATGAGGCAGCCACTTCTGTCATGCAGAAGTAAATGGAAGGGCCACCTTACCCAGCGACAAGTGAATGAGTACTGTTACATCCAGAAACATAGGCGTACCAAGTTGAGAGTACATCATTGATTCAATTGTGCCCGTAGAAGAGCACACTCCACACTGTTGTAGACCTAATGATAATTATGGCAAAATGACACTGATGACAGAGCTCTGTACACCCACTGGACTTACCTTGTCTCCATACCGGCTTTCTCTCCCCTGCAGGTGATTCTGGATATCCCCAGTAAACGTGGTTCATGACCCCTGTGCATCATCCACACACGGCAGCGGAGCGGGCATACAACCTTGCCCATGCTCGTACACAGATCTGCGTGGAGATGGCATTTGGACTGCTGAAGGCACGCGTACGGTGCCTCGACCGCACGGGAGGGGCAATGATGTATACACCAGAAAAAGTTGGAAAAATTGTACTGATATGTGCCATGCTGCACAACATCTGCTGTCGCAGAAACGTGCCACTGCCCCCTGATGCTCATGTGCAGCCACCTGAGGATGGGAGTGAGAGTGATGACGTGCCAGAAGGTGTTGCATATGCACAAAGGTTTGGCCTGAGGGAGGGGAGGTTGGCCAGGCAGGGATTGATTGACGCATTTTACTAACACGGGTGATGGGTAAATTGAACAGATGTCACTTCAACATTAAATTGGATTTGTCAACAATCACTACTGTTTTTGCCTTGTGATTTTTCAAACGTGATTTATTTTCAGTCCAACAAACCCTCCTCCCCCCAGTGAACACCCAGCACACAATCCCACCTCCCCCCAGTGAACACCCAGCACACAATCCCCTCTCCCCAGTGAACACCCAGCACACAATCCCCCCTCCCCCCAGTGAACACCCAGCACACAATCCCCCTCCCCCCAGTGAACACCCAGCACACAATCCCCCCTCCCCAGTGAAAACCCATCACACAATCCCCCCTCCCCCCAGTGAACTACCCTCAACTGTCCAGATGGGTGCATGTGTCTTATCAGGGCACCAACAACGATGTCATGCACCACTAGGATGGTTGCGGGCGCTTTCCTTTTCCGGGTCCCTCTGGTGTGCGTGCCCTCAGGTGGCGCATAGACAGGCACCTAGGAGATGGCTCGAGGGAACCCTCCGTGGGTGTGGTTGATGTTGAAGGGACTGAAGCGGCAGCCTGCATGTGCTGTCACATGAGGTTGTTTCACTCCCTTGTTTGCTCAGCAGGTGCTGACACTGCCTCGCTCAACTCCCTCACTCGTTGTCCAAACCCTGTCAGGGCAGTGGTACATTGTTCTACGACTCTGCGTGTGCGCGCATTGTCACGCGCTATGTATTTGCATCCATGCCGCATAGATGCACTGACAGCCTTGATGTGCCGGCTCTGCACCTTGGCCATTGATTCCACCCTGGCCTGTTTGGCCTCAATAACGTCGAGTCGGCCCATCACTGCTGCCCCTGTGATGAAGGGCACCCCTGGTGTGTCATGTGCTGGCCTGCGACTTGTGCACTGTTGGGGGGGGCTGCATGGGGACATGGCGCAGCTTGGATTGGGCTGCCAGGCTCTGAGTGCCGGTCTTCTGGGCTGCCATATGATGCCGTGTCCTCGTCCGGCTGTGGTGCGCGGACACGATGCACAGGCACATGTGGGCTTTGTGCTTGCTGTGTGCCAGGCCTTGGGGTTCCCTGTGGTGTGACCATCCCTTCTGCGTCACTGCTTCTGGGTGAATGCTGTCCTCCTGCATGATGAGCACGTGGAGGCGTAACTCCCACATCGGGCTCCGATCCACAGCTCAGTCCCTCTGCATTGGGGCTGTGTCTGGTAGCTTGGGGCAAGCTGGCGGTGGCCTCCCTGCAGCCATGTGGGTGCTGCTGCCAACTGGTAGGGCTGCGTTGGGGTGAAGTGGGGGGTGGCCTGGGTCGTTTCCCTTCCGTGCGGCCTCTATGTGGGGTGGTGGTGCTGGTGGAGGCTTACTGCCGTGGGCACTGTGTTGGTGTGGCCTCCTCCCCATCATCCTCGTCCTGTTGGGTTTGACGTGTGCCTGTGGGGTACATAGGGTGTGGTTTGAGTTCAATGCTACCTACATTTGTGTGATGCAGTTCATGCCAACAAGTGGGATTGTAGACAGTATCAATCACGCATTCAACTTGCATTCTGTTCAGTGGCCATGTGGTGCTTGTTGTGAGTGGATATGGAGGTACACTGCATGGGAATGTCAAGATTGCATATGTGGTTGGGGTGCACTGCGCTCAGGTTTTTGGGGGTGTATTCATGCACACTCAAACTCTACGTAGTTGTCCCATGGTGATGGATGTCTATCCTCTGCCCCTGTCATTCATGCACTGCACGTGCAGGGTCGTCTAGGCAGCACTACAGTTCAATGGATGTAGGCCTCACTTATGGGTGTATGCAGTTCCTCACACACATTTCTTCGCATTCATTCAATCAGGGTCTGCATGTGTGGTACTTTCAGATGCATGCATTCGGGGTTGGGACTCACCTGCAGTTGGATCGATGCCAGTGCCTGCCTCTGCTCCACCAATTCCCTCAATGGTGCCAACATCTATCAGGGCACTCATTTTCTCCTCCCAAGGTGTGAGTTCGGGTGGGGGTGGTGGCGGCCCTCCTCCAGTGCCCCTGCTGGCACTCCTGTGCTTTGACAGGATGCCACGGACTCGCACGTGCAGGTCGTTCAGGCGCTTGCTGCAGTCCTCCCCATCCCGGGGGAACGCGCCCCACAGCAGTGACCCTTTGGCTGATGCTGCGCCAAATTTGTGCTCTGCGCTGCCCACTGGTTTTGTGCTGCTGCAGCTCCTCATGATGGGTCTCACCCTCCTCCACCAGTACAGCTAGCTCCTGGTCGCTGAATTTGGGCTTACTCACCCTGTCCAAGGCAGTCTTGCCCCTAGTGCGCTCCTGTAACATGTGTTGGTGTCAGATGGCGTGGATGGCTTCCAGGGGCTGTGATATCCGAGGGATTGTGATTTCTAAGATGGCCACCGCTTTGTTTCCCATTCCGGTGGTGACGCGTTTCCCGCATGCTCATAGCGCGTGCTTACAGCGCGCGCTAATAGCGCGCGCTATTAGCACGATTTGGCGGCAGCGCAAGGTCCGTCGGATTTAAGGGTTCGCGGTATTTGCGATAACGCCATGGACCGGGGCGCCTGCACGATAACTTGTGATTTGGCGTATTATCCGCCGGGGGCCTTGGCGTTAGCGCTATTTACGTCCAACGGGAAAACCGCTGCGTTACCGCCGAAGTCGTGATGAGGCCCTTAGTCTAAAATCTCAGGGAAGGCAACAAGGCATTACATTCAATGGAATTGAAATCAAATACAGCTCTGTCCAGAGGAACAATGTACCAACAGCTGTTTCTGTGGCCAGACCTGTTTATAGCCCAATGGTGGGTTTGAATCACCAGCCAACAGTTGCAATCATTCCTGCCCGCAAGAGAACAGAAATGAGAGACACAATTACACACACCAGAATGCACCATGTAACCATATAAAAATCATGAAGTCTATCAAGTCTTTGATTAAACCATTTAAAAAGGGAGGCGATTGTTGCATGGAAGACCATTTAGAAACAGTTCACAATATATTTAAAGCCCTCCAGATACCTAGGGAACAATATAGACGGTACTTTCATTGAATGCTGGATTCAGCAGCTGCAAGTGTCATTCGAGGTCGCCCTGAAGAAGAACATTTGTCATGTGCGTACTTTGAGAAGGAAGTTAGACATCAGTTCTCACCCTATCAGTCTATACAGTATGCGGAAAAGGCAGCTTATACTATCACTGCAAAGCCTGATATGTCCCCTCGCCAGTATCTCCAAAATTTGAAAATATAATTTTCATGCTTTGATGTGGACTTTAACTCTATCTCTGTAGAATGTATGGACTCCAAAAAGAAATTGTATACCAGATAATTTGTGAATTTGACAGGGAAAACCCACTAGAATGGATAATAGAACAGGGGACAAAACTATATGAAGTGATATTTGTTCAGAGAGAGGAAGAACCTAAGAGTAAGGAGACAAAACCAAAATCTAAAGAACCTGCACCAGCAATTATGGAGGTAAAATCTGTAAAGATACTGCTCGAATCAGCCCAGACTCAGGCAAGTAACAACATGACAACTAATCAAAGGGGTATGCCTCCACAGAGGACACCCCCTGAAACTCCTGTGTTCCAATCAGTTGATCCCAGCAATAGGGAGTCTTAGATTAGCCCCAGATATTTGGGTGGTTCCCCCCCAAGTAGGATTTCACCCTGATGTGTTAGGTCTAAATAACAATCAAAATCAAATGTATAATGGCCCATACCAGACTTTAGGGACTCAGAGTAGATTTGAACCTAATACAATGTTGAATGGCCACCACGAAAGACCAAGATATGTGGATAGGTTCGTTGAAAATAGAAATCAGCATAGGACAGAATTCCCAACAAATGAAAGACAAAATATGAACTATGTCCCTGGACAATATAACCATTCGCCGCCACTAGTCGACCATGGTCAAAGGATGGTTGCTCTGCGTTCTCCATCTCCTATGTCACATGAGTTCAGAATTAACACATATAGAAAACAATCTCCTGAGAGGTACCAGAATAGGCCTAATCAGGGTGAATTCAACAGCTACCGGTACATGCCAGAAAGAGAGGAATCCAGAGACATGGATAGGTTTCAGTGCTAAGAGGCCCAAATCAAAATGTTGTCTGAACTGATAGGAAAGTTAAGTGCAGTTCAAAGTTATGTGCAGTCCTTGGCTTCGTCTACAGCCTACACCTGCAAATTAATCGGGGCCTGTAGACCCTACCTTTCCAAAACAAACTGTATCACTCTAGCCAACGCCTTAATAATATCTAAATTAGATTATTGCAACGCCCTATATGCAGGTGCCAATAAAACTATCATAAACAAAATGCAAATACTGCAGAACAATGCTCTTAGAGCAGCCCTGGACATACCCCGAAGAGAGCATATCTCTAATATCAGGAAAGATCACCACTGGTTAAAAATTAGTGACAGAATCCTCCTCAAGGTGCTATCTATCACCTACAAAGGACTGAACAATACCGCGCCACCATATATCTCGGCTAGACTGACCAGAAAATCCTCCAGTCAACACACCAGAGCCTCTAACCATCTTCTGCTAGAAACCCCCAGATTTAGACTTACAAAATCGGACAGTGCGAGCTTCCCTGTCAGAGCTGCCCGTGCTTTGGAATGCACTCCCTTCTGAACGAAGAGATGATCAGCCCATCTCTAGATTCAGATGTAAAGTGAAAAGCTGGATCTGGACCACCGACACCCACCAAACTGCTCCCCTGCACTAGACACTGGATTTCTGAAACCTGTACTACCTTAAAACCTGTACTATAGACTAGTGTGATATGATGTACTGACAGCTCGTATTATACTTGCACTGTAAATACTGTAAATACTGTAATGCATTCACTGTATGTAACCAAGCCTAAGTATTCCTGTTACCGCTGCACCCGGCTACCCCAGGGTTTTGAGCGCATTATCAAATAATAAATTAACTAAACTAAAAGCAACAGCCAAGTGAAACTGCAGAATGTAATAGGAGTGATCTTGTGCGTTCTGGAGTAAGTGACTATTTAGCAACCCCAGCACTGATAAAAAACATAGATGCCCATGAATCACCTTTGAATAACGGTTCTGAACTGGCTACTGATATAAAAATAAGAAAACAAATTAATGAAAGTGAAACAGGGAATTTCAACACAGACAAAAGGGGAGTGTGGTTCAATTTAGAGTTGAACCAGAGTATTGAGATGTTTGAAAATGAAGAACAAAAAGGGGAAAATGACAAGAGAAACCCAAAGAACACAGAAACAGATTTCAAAAGACCATCCAATATGACAATAAAACACAAGACGAAGAGTTAGGATCAACAGATAGATTACCCTCACTTATGAGTCAAAATACTCTCGATACCCACACAGAGAAAACAGTAGCTCAAAAGGAGCAAGTAAATCACCTGAGTAGCATTTGGAACCACAAGTATTCCAAGAGACAGAAATGACAGGCTCCATGCAAAACACAGACAAGTATCGTGCACCAGAAGTTGACAGGCTGCCATGTGACACTTGTGAAAATGTCCAGTCAAAAAAGTTGCAGTGTGAACACCGGTAGTCCCAAGTCAGGGGAGCAGTCAGTGGATGCACTCGAAATGAGTCTGGGCCCAGAAGAATAGACCAAGAAATTCAAAACAAAGGGCCTCATTACGACCCAGGCGGTAAGTTACCGCCTGGGCCGTGACTTTACCACCATGGCGTAAACTATGTTTACGCCATGGTGGTTGGCGGACTTACCGCCCCATTCCGACCTTGGCGGGGCGGTAAGTCCCCAATCCCCATTTACCCTTCCCCATTCCCATTTTTGCCCCATAGGGCATAATGGGAGTGGGGAAGGCGTTAATTACGCCACCGTAAATTACGGTGGCGTAATTAACTCCATGGTCCCTTAGCGCCATGGATTTTAACACCTGCTAAAAGCAGGTGTTAAATCTGCCATGGCGCTAAGGGACCTCGTACTCAGGCGGTAAGGGTCGGCGCTGTTTACGGCGCCGTAAACCCCTTACCGCCTGAGTTGTAATGAGGCCCAAAGTGGGGAAAAAGGAGGGAAAGATGTGATTTCACTTGCCCATGTGTCTAGCAAAGAGTAAAAAAGAGCTATGGAAAGTAAGTCCTGAAATCAGTAAGATTCTCACTTTTTGTTTGTGCTGGGGGAGGTTGAAGACAGGTACTATGTTCCTATCACTATTGAAGAAAAGTGTAATGCATTTACAATGATTTATACAGGTGCCCAAGCAACGATAATGTCAAAAGAATTAATGAAAAGTATCAATTAACCCATAAAATCACATAAAGTTGAGACAAAACGAAGGCTCTGTGCACAACTTCAATAGGGAAGAAATACATATCGAAGGTGTCGCTGAGGATGACAAAAAGATAGGGAAGCATCGGATGAGACAGGAAGTTTTGATCACATCCATCAATGAAATACCCTTTCTCATAGGTGCGAGTTGCCTGAAGAGGTTGTTGCCCCTCTTTGATGGGGTAAATGGAGTATTGTGGTCCCTAGCTAAAAAACCATTGAGGACTAAGAAAATAATGCCACAAAACAACAGTATAAAATAATGCCATACCGTTGCTAAATCAGAAAGTGCAGTGGATGTATGTCTTCAGAAGGGCTATGTGCCCAGCGTCACTGTCATTCCAATCTGTCAGGATGAAATGCAGGGAAAAAAGAGAAACAGTCTTTGGAGATTTATTTGGACCCCAAGAAAAAATGGCAAACAGAAATAGATGAAAAAACATTGGGGCTGATACATGGAATTTGTGCGCTGAAACACAGGGATTTGTGCGCCATTTTGCCTGCAAATCCCCATTTGTTAAATAGGGATTTGCGGGCAGAATGGCGCACTAATCCCTGTTTTTCGGCGCACAAATTCCATGAATCAGGCCCATTGTGTTTTTATCTAATTGAATAAAAAGGCGAACCAAATGTCACTCCAGAGGGAAATAAATAAAAGCACAAATCAACCCTTTGAGAAATACACATGAGAGTTAGGCAGCCATGGATTCCTAGCCATCTGAATGGGCAAACTGAAATGATAGAAGCCAGTTTAGCACTTGAAAATGAAAGAAGCTTCATTAATGAAAGTTTACTCCAGCAAATATTTGACAGGGAGGAGGTCCCAAAGTTCAGAATAAATAGTCAACACATTTTTGGCCTAGCTGATCCTGAGTTGGGGCAAAGAATTTTATGGAGATGCATGATAAAGATTACAATTGGTCCTAAGAGTATTCATCACAATTTGTGGATCGTGAGCGGGACACAAAACAAATTTTATTTGGGAAATGACATCATGCACACGATGTGTATGGTATTAGATTTTCTAAATGAAAAGGATTGGTCCAGGTTAGATGGACCCACAACTGAATTTGAAGACAAAAGACAAGCTTACCATTGCGCACAGATGTCACCATATGCAGTTGAACTGCAGGTGAAAAAGGACGTTACCATTCCCGCATTCACCAGACAAGTTACGATAAAGTATAGAACGGTACAACAGATAAAAGATTCTGACGCATTTGTATGCATAAATTAATCCATGAGACAGCAAGGGTATGAATGCAAATATATACCGCTGATAGAGATTGGGGTTGGAACCATTCATATCCTGGTGGACAATAAAGGGTGCCAAGACATTCATTTGGTAGAGAATTCAGTAGTAGGAATGGCAAAACAGAAGTCTTACTACACTTCGGATTTCAGTGATGCAGTGATTGGGAATATCCCTGAAAGCTGTGTGAATGCACAGGGTGAGTTGGCAGAATCTGTGGATTCTAAGCCTAAAGAAATCTTTAAAGTTCGGTGTGTCTACCCTTATGAGAACGTGAAATAGTGTGCTGTCATCAGGATGATTGCATTCCATTCAAATTAGGTGAATCTAAAAGAGAAAAGCAGCATATTGAAATGGAGGTCAATATTAAAAAATGTTTAAGTGTTTCGACCTTCCAAAGAGATACTGTCACACGGTTAGACAAAAGTACAGAGCTTCTTCCTTTAGAGGACTTTCCAGAGTTCTCTAAAATAGTAGAAGAGCAAATTCAGGCTGCAGATGCTTGCACAAGTGAAGAGGAAAAAGACCAATTGAGAAAAATATGTATGCCATTCATGCAGGTTTTAGCCAAAGTTGTATATGATTGTGGGTTAACAGATGTGCATGTTGCCACATTACCAGAAGGACACGGTAGGGAGCCAGTATGGGTGCAACAATATAGGTTACCCCAGGCATGTTTGTAATCACTAGCTGAAATATTCAAAAATTTAGAATCTAGAGGAATCATTAGGCCTATTCATAGAACATCAAATGCCTCTATATCAGGTATGTTAAAACATAATGGCCAATGGTGCTTGTGTGCAGACCAATGAGAATTAAATGAAAAGGTGGCCCCTTCCATTCATTGATCAGGGTCTCACACAGGTTCACGGGTAAAAGGTGTTTACCACATTAGACCTTACAGCTGGACACTGGTGTGTATCACTGGCTGAAGATATTCAAAATGTGTTCGCATTTCATTTTGACAACTCACAATTTGCATGGTCCCGGACACCTTTGGGTATGTGAATAGTGGGAGTGAGTTTGGGATACTCCTGAGCAAGGCACTCCTGGTTGCAGCTGCAAAGGGGATAATAGTTTATGTGGATAATGTGCTCATTAAATGAGATTAAACATGTGCTTAGTCAGCTACAAAAGGCTGGGGCAAAAGTATATTTTAGAAAGCACAGTGGTGTAAGAATTAGGTAAACTTCATAGGTCATGAAGTGACAGAGCATGGACTAAACCTGCAAAAGAAAATAGTGGAGGCGGCTCATAAAATAAAAGATCCCACTAATCTGTAAGGGTTAAAGAGTTTATTAGGGATAACAGGTTACAACAGTACATTATTGAGAATTATGCGAGATTACACAACCTTTAACAAAATTATTGAAACAGGGTGTACCCTGGAAATGGGAAAAAGAACAAAATGAGGCAGTGGCCAGGCTAAAAGAGTGGCTAATGAAAGCACCATGTTTGGCATATCCAATAAAAAAAACTGGATTTCTTTGTAGAAATAGGATTCACTGATCAATGCATGTCTGCAGTGCAATATCAAACACATGATATCAATAACAAAACTATTCCCTGTGATAGAAAAGCCTTGTCACAGGTACAGACCACATTTAGTGAATGCAAAAAAGTGCTTCTGACCACTGTCTGGGCACTACAGCATTTCTGCCCCATAATTATTGAAACAGGACAGCGGATAATTATTGAAACAAATCACCAGCCTCTTCAATTTCTGCAAAGTAACAGATTCAGATCAGGGAATTTGGCCCAGTCCAGAATTACTTTCTGGACATTAGCACTTCAGGGATTTTCATGTAGAAGTGAAATATGGACTTCACTCATTGTACTCAACTCAATCTAAGACATCCTTAACCCCTTAAGTGCCAGGCTATTATGCCAGTCTATGCAAAAAGGACGAGCATACTCATCCTTGCACTTGTTATCATACCAATACTTTGGATTGGATCACTGTCAAGTCGTATGTATGTATTATCATCCTCCAAGAGCATTAAACAACTATCGTTGTTATAATCTGTGTCCGTAACTACAATTGCTCCCCCTTTGTCTACTGGTTTAATGGTCAGGGTAAGATTTTTCTATAGGTTCGCAATGGATCTCAACTGATTCATCTTAATGTTACTCCATGATTTCATATTGTAATTTATGTTTCTCATGTTATTACAGAACTGCACTTTAAACATGTTGATAGTAATGTTGTGAAATGTAGGGTTAAAGTTATTTTTGGGACGTAAATCTAAAAAGTCAAATGATTTATGATTATCTTGCCTGGGTGGCTGTAGATCAAAAATCATTTGAAGTGTTTTCTTACTTAACAACTTTCTAACATATATTAAAATATTATGAATGTATTATTAACATATTATTAACATATATTAACATATTATTAACGTAACAACATGTTAACTTTTTCAGAGAAAAATGTAGTGTTATTGGTAGGTACAAAGGATTGTCCTTTGTTCAACAACAGCAGTTGTTGATGATTCAAGTGTTTGCTCGATATGTTGACTACAATGTTGTCCCTAACTATTGTCTGGTATTGGCTCTTAGCTGCCTTTTGCCGTCTTTTTTGTCTTTTTCTTGGGTCTTAAAAAAGAGAGTTGGAAGAAGTTGATGGTGCTATTGGGGTGACTTACAGGACTGGTTGAGAGGTAATGTAAGTGTGAAGATTGGCGGAAGTTACTAGTACCAATGAATTATCAACTGATGCCAATGTACTCCCTTCTGAACTACTATCACTACTAGGATCACTCTGATTGTTTTGTGTATTTTGTCTATTTGGCCTTCTCTGGTCCCAATTCCAAGATGTTTGTGAACAGAATTCCTGCCAACTGTACACAATGGCCTTCATTCCGAGTATGGTGGTAGTCATGGCGCTATTTGCGCCATGACTGACTCCCATACCGGTACCGACTCCTGTTTGGTACAATGGGGATTTACCGGTCCATTCCGACCTTGGAGGGACCGGTAAATCCCCATTTACCAAACCATTCCCCATTCCCATTGAGCCATCTAGGGCTCAATGGAAATGTGGAGGGCGCAAATAACGGGCCGTCGTATGCCAAACACGTTATTTGCGCCCAGGTCCCTCACGGGTCCCGTCCTTAACACCTGGTCAGACCAGGCGTTAAGGAAGGGACCCGCTAAGGGACCTCGTAGTAGGGATTTCAGGGATTACCAGCATCAGTCTCCTTACCGGTGCCCAGCATCCCTTACCACCCTACTCGGAATGAGGGCCAATGTCTCTCATATAATCCAGAGTATCACGTCTGAATTTACAAACCTTCTTATGTTCAGTATCCTTATTTATAGGAATTGAGTTTTTGATTTATGTCCTTGAATATATATGTAATCTCAGTTTCAGGCTTCAATCCACTTAGTTAACACCTACACGATGAGCTCTGCACTTCTTATTAATGAGCACATTTACACCTTGTGCCTTAACATTATGCAAATCTGCACTTCCTCTCTTTATTGAAGTAATGTAAAAAATGTATTCTTACAAGAGATTATGGCCTTCTCTGTAGTCATTCTAACTACAACATATACCAAGATGGTTAATACAGCAAAAAGAAGACAGCAATCATACTTGTAACAATGTCTAACAAAATGAGAACTACATAGTAACACATGGACAGTATGTTAAGAAAGGTTTTCATCATATATACTGTTACATGATTTACAAGCCTTATACTTTGTGTAACTTCTTTGTAAATTCCCATAATGTTAATACAATCAATTAAGGATGTCTTAGATGCCTAAAGAACACCCAGTACCCCAGAATACAATAATGCACCACACATTGGAATAACTGTCAAAACTGGTACCCTCTGATAGATCACTTTTGGAGACAAGGGAAGGTGCAGTCTTGCTCACACACACCCACCCCTCTAATCTCATCCTTGTTTGGAGGGTGAGACCCTCCAATGAGTACTTGTCACCCTCTAAAGAAAAAGATTGCCTTACAAAAAGTTCAAGGGCTCCCATCCCAGAAAAACATCATCACTCTCCCAAACAGTTGTATCTCTCTGTTGTCTTGAATGGACACACTTGCCTCATAGGTATACTTACATACAGTCACATGCAGACAGACACACAGAAAGACACACACGCTATAAGCACACAGGTGCAGGAAAACCTGCCAATTATACTCACACCTGCAAGTATGCACAGAGATAAAGTGACAGCTTACTGGTAGTTACAGGTACAAGCATGTGCCCGCTTATGTCAGTGCCTCAATACCTTTGGGTTTTGTGCATTATACAAATGAAAAAAATACAGTTCATAAATAAACCCTTACCAGGCAAGCTTGTAACCCTCACCAACCATCAATCTGCTTGAAGGTCCCAAGAAGTGTAAAGAGAATGGTAACCCAGAATATGTCGGTAAAAATAATCCAAGATCCCAAACGATCTTTGCACTGTTTTGCAAGGGAAAACAAGGTTTGTTGCATTCAAAAAGGTTTCAGACGGTCCTGTAGAACCAAATTGACGCGTAGCTCATCACACCACAAGAAGTTACAGTTTATATAGTGGAAACAGCACATCTGCATACATAGGTTACAATGTTATCCCACCACCATCATTGGCTACCGCCTATAGAACATGCTAATACCCCCATCTATTCCCTGGACAGATTTGCCACACCTTGTCTAAACCCACTCCCCTACTTACGTGGCCCACTACATCATCACTATTGAATCCAGGTATGGGATTAGCTACTGAGTATTTTGAGTAACTAATAAATCAAGACTGTCACATGACGTGCATCCCTCCAATCCAGCCAGGATCAAAGTAAACTGGTGAGGATAACTCTACGTGGATAAGACAATAGGCCTACTCATTATACCAGATGCTGTGGTGCACACAAGCTGCACCCCAATCTTGTGCTATATTTATTGGCATCACCTCTGCTCCTCCTACCCAACACACAGAATGTTCCAGACACAGAGCCCACTTATCTCCTTTGAACCCCAGGTGCCCAGTAATGACGTGTCTAGGGCACCGCTCTTGAGTCTGAATTGCAAGGATTTATTTACTTTGGTCATGCATCTACTTGTAATTCAAATAGAACGACCGCTCCCTGGGTGGGAGCAGTAATGCTCTAAATATTTGCCTGGCCTCTTGGAATCACAAAACCTCCTGCACTATTCTCATGATTTTTTTTCCTTCAAAGGATGCATCCCTACCTACTCTCCCCACAGCTAACATTCCGTTCCCACCTCATTCAAACCCTGCAGCTGGATACAATTAGCATGTATCTGTGAATCACAGGTGCCTCTGTCCTTGGCTTCTCTCCTGGGGGAAGTAAAAGGGTTTTTTCTTGGGACTGAGCAAAACGGAGCGACAGATCCACATCAAGGCCTGCATTCTGTTCTGTTAATTGTGTATGAGTCCTTAAAATCCAACATGGTGTCCTGCCATGTTAACACATTGACATCACTCCTACCACATTACCTTTCTGTCTCCATCTTTCACCTGCTTCATCTCTTTCCTCGCACTGCACTGAAAAACATAATGTTGTATTCAACTATTAAACACAGAATCTATAACAGTGCCCTATCTATAACCTCTGCAACCACAACATCAATATATTTGTTGCTCCTTGTGTTGCTATATGTGTCAAAACTAACTACAAGTGATACGTGCACCTTCTGCCACACAAAACTCACCATGCTAACATGATGGTATGTACTAAAAGGTATTTCTCAACCTGAACCTTTTTGCCTGGCTGGGTTGCTGTCAGTGCATCCCAACAGAGGGAAGACAGAACTGGCTGCCTTTAGGTTGATGAGAACATGATGATTCACCAGCTGCAGAAATTGTATACTGATATGTACTGTGTGCTTGACACCAGCTGTAACTTGAGGATTTAGAATGCTGATACAAAATGTATCATGGCTAACCCTGGTATTGCTAATGATGGTAAACATCTGGAGTCAGTGAGAAAAAGCTGACCACATGTTGTGCATGATGCAATTTTCTCTTCGATGCTACCTAAAGTTTGTGCTAAGAAAAGAAAAAGACATAGACCCAGCAATGGTTTTCCTCACAATTATCATCCTCTACTGTGTTTTCTGTCAGTTTTATTTTATTTATTTTTTATTTATTTTAAACATGTATTTCAGTGCACAAAGCTCTCTGGAATTTTGGCCCTAGTTACAGGAAGTACATAGTAAGGTTTGTAAGGTTACAAGTAATCATGAGAGTTACAGCGTAATGTGGTAGGAGCACATAATGTCAATTCTCACCTCATGGAGTGAGGGGCTAGTACAGGAGTGCATGCAAGCACAGAACAGATGGTACAACGCAAGGCTGCCATGTCATATCGCGTAGGAATCATTACATCAAAAATAGGCAACTACATTGGGCTGGCAGGTAATAAAGTGCAAGACTGCAAGTCATATCATGTAGGTATAAATGCATCACAATGAGTAAGTACATTTTAAAGGCAGGTAGTGCAGCTCAAGGCTGCAAGTCATATCATGTAGGTGTAAATACATCACAATGGGTATGTACATTTGAAAGGCAGGTAGTGCAGCGTGAGGCTGCAAGTCATATCACGTAGGTATAAATGTATCACGGTGGGCAAGTACATTTGAAAGGCAGGTAGTGCAGCACGAGACTGCAAGCCATATCAAGTAGGTGTAAGTGCATCCCGATGGGCAAGGGCATTTTAAAGGCAGGTAGTGCAGCGCAAGGCTGCAAGTCATATCAGGTAGATATCGCTGCGATGCAAGTGGCAGACAGGAAGGTTCCATTGTAATAGAGTATACCCAAAGTCGAGGCAGCGCTAGGCCACAAAGTCACAGTTAGTAGAGTTACGGGAGCTGTAAGGCAGTCGGGGGGGGGGGATACAGTAATGTATTGTCCGTCACGTCCAGGTGAGTTTCAGGAGAGTAAGAAGAGGGAGACAAACAGGCAGGTAATAGGAACAGTGCATGGTACTGGACCATACGTAGTAGAAGTTTACCTTCATGCTCAATGCTGGAGTGCGTTGTGAGGGCAGTAGCAGGAGAGTGTGACCAAGAGTCAGAGAAAGCAATGGAATGGGCTGCACAGAGGTGGGCCACGATCTGACGTCCCATAGAATGAAATTCCCTTTTAAGCATTAAGACTTGGTTGCCACAGGTTAGTTGTGCATCTGCTGAGGGATAGGGGTATGGAGTTAGGGGAAAAATGCACAATGCTTCAAGAAAGTAGAGTCTAGCTCACCTGGAATTGGTGGGCATGGCCACGCACAGACAGGTGCAAACAGGAGACGTTCTTTCTTCTGGTCCTTCGTTCTGGGCCAGCGGCGGCACAGCCTGACGGCAGTGGATGCCTTGTGTGGGTTGGTTGAAGACGGGCCAATCACGGTCAGGTGTGGGCAAGGCATCCTGCGAGGAGAGTGTCTGCTGGGGAGCTTTGTAGATGGTGGCAGCCACCTTTTCCAGGGC
The DNA here is from genome assembly GCF_040938575.1 of Ambystoma mexicanum. Taxonomy (NCBI): domain Eukaryota; kingdom Metazoa; phylum Chordata; class Amphibia; order Caudata; family Ambystomatidae; genus Ambystoma; species Ambystoma mexicanum. The sequence continues at coordinate 261,859,397 of NC_090924.1, forward strand.
AGTATGCCTGTTTTGCAGTCTGAAGAATCCACTTGCTTGTCCCTTGCTCAATGTGAAGAGCGGGGACCCAGTGGAAGTGGTGGCAGCCGGATGGTAAATGGCTGGTACTCCTGTGCAGACAGGAGACATCCTTTCTTCTGGTCATTCATTCTGGGCCAGTGCCGGCACAGCCTGCCAGCCATGGATGCCACTTGTGGGTTGGTTGAAGATGGGCCAATCTCGGTCAGGTGTGGGCAGGGCATCCTGCGAGGAGAGGGTCTGCTGGGGAGAACTGTGGCGGCGGCCATCTTTTCCAGGGCAGTAGGCCCGTTTTGCAGTCAGAAAAATCCACTTGGTTGTCCCTCGGTCGATTTGGAGAGCGGAAACCCAGTGGAAGTGGTGACAGCCAGATGGTAAATGGCTCGTACTCCTGTGCAGACAGAAGATGTCCTTTCTTCTGGTCCTTTGTTCTGGGCCAGCGGCGGCACAGCGGCTCTGTCTTCTGAATTAAGGTCTTCATTTGAAATGAAGCTGAAATTAAGCTTTCACTACAATTGTCTACCATCTTGTTTAATAATAAGGTGTGGTATGTCAGGGAAGCAAAATAGTTAAGGAGATGAGAGAAGTGTGTCCCAATTGTAATTGGTCCATAGAATCAACACTCAGAAAATGGAATTGCCATATTGGTTCACATTAGTTCAATAGCTGGACATTAGCTGAGGTACTTGACATTCTACTGTCTACTTGTCACTTTCTTCAAACAGTAGGGCACCAATGAGAAATCAAATAGAAAAAATCTGACATTTCCTGTTATACTAATGTGTTTCTGTTTATCATTATAGGAAGAACGGAGAAAGAGTGGGTGTTAGAGTTGTGTGAGTAAACATTGATGGATTTAAATAATGTCCCACAAAACAGAAAATTGAGGAGGAGGAGGAGGCTGAGGTGTTACCACCAGGAGAATGTCTGAGTTTGAGTGGGTTATGTGAGTTTATTGTTTGTGTTCATATTAAATATATAAAACACTAATACAGGTGACTAATGTGTTTTTATGTATGCCTCAGTCTGATATTGAAGATGGTACTGGAACCTAATTATGTGATGAAGGTACTTACATTTAATTATGTTTTACACTGTAACTAAAGTTGAGGTAATATATAAGTGTTACCATGAGAGCCATGGAAAGGAAGAAACATGCCAGGATGCTAATAGTTTGGAATCCCTGTGGGCAGGGGTCTTATTGGGGTTGGTAGTGTCACAGGGCTAATGTTAAAGCACAAAGAATGGCTTGAGGGGAATGTTACTACAAAATAGAAAATTGAGAAAAATGATTCAGAGGCATTGCTGCCACCAGAAAGATTACTATCTGTGGATTGTGAGTGTTTACTGTTTATGATTGTTCCAAATGCTTTAAACACTAGTGCAGGTCAGTAGTAGAGATCATTACACAGTCAAGGAGCCACATTAAAATCAAAGCCTAAAATTACTACATACAGGGGAGGGAAAACCCGCAGAGACTTCACCATGAGGCTAACGATTACATTTCTTTTCATATCTAAAAAATAAAGAAAAGAAGTACAATAAGTAAAAACTATCAATTGTGTGACAATACCTAGCTCCTGAAGATTGTAGGGCACTACTGAAAACCCGGAACATGAAAAATTCCATGTAGCGCAAATAGGCGGATGAGTATTTGCTACTTCAAAATATGCAATTTTTAAACAAATCCCATTCAGGGGATAATATACTTTTCTTTGGGTTATATCTGTATATCTGTGTTTAAATAGATATGTTTGAGTCACAAGGTGGTTTGGTCCTGCACTTTTAAGTGCTGATGAAGTACATTTTAATGATGTCTATATTTTTGTATTGTTTACATATCGAAGATTTTGCATACAATAAAACTGATCCTTATTTCTTGATGAGAATGGGAACCCCTCTGTTCTTAAGAACCAATAATGATGCTCAAACTAATTGTGTTGCTACCAAATAATGTTGGGTCCAGGGATAAGTTAGAATCCACTGAGTGTGTTAAGTTTGTGGTTTTGCGGTGTACCCGTTTTTATTTACACTATGAAAGTACTAAACATATGTTAAATGTTTTTTTTTTTGTTTCTATATTGAATTTGAGATTTAAGAAAGTACTAATGAGTAAGAGGGCTGTATGCGTATGAGATCTAGATTTGTGATGAGTTGTTAAAATAGAAATAAAAGCAGAGAGCAGGGATTTTACATGTTGTGAGAAGTGTCCTTACTATATGTGAATAATGTTCAATTAGAACAGTGTTTATTCATTTTTATGGATACTGGTCATGAATCTAGAACTGATATCAGTATGTTCCTTTTAAGTTTCCCAGTACTTTCTTAGATCAAGATGGGACCATTAAAAAAATAGAATAAAAATAAAAACACATAGATTTAGGTAGTCCTTTAAGGGCCATATGGGATACTAATGCGTAATACATGTTTCTTTAGAACTGAAGCAGGCATGATTGAATGTTCTCTACAAACAAAGAATGTCCAAAGTCTGTTAGGTGAACCCCATCTTTTCTAAATAATTTACTTTTAAGTATTTGATTTTGTTATTGAAGAGGCTCATCAAAGTGTGCTAAGCCAAGAATGCACAGTTTTTCAATTTGTTTTTTAGTTTCTGTGTGTTTTTCCATTGTTGCCAGTGTGTGGTGTTTGAAAAAACAAAGTATGTGATTGGAAACATGCTGACTAGGTTTTGGAAATCAAGTTTCATGATCAAAGAAAGAGAAACAACTCTGCAATATCCAAGATGATGTCCTGCACCGTGAATTATAATGATATCTGGATGTTGATTCAGTACAGGTTTGAATAACTCATGGAATATCTGATCCCATGTCATGCCTCTAATTCCTTTCCAAATTATTTGGCAATGCAGCAGTCTAAGATGCTGGGGAATTTCTCTCTGCATGCAGAAGATTATGAGCCAATGAACCCATATATCATCAATGATGTAAACAGATGTTGTTCTTACTCCATGCTGGCTCTTGTTAGTTTGATGAGAGAGTTAAAATGGAATGGTGCTGTACTGAGGTATCTGTTTGTCTATGAGGCAAACTCAGTGTATTTTGTGTGGATGGTTTGAATGGACAACAGATCAACCGTTTTTCCTTTCACAGACATTTCATGAGATTGGGTTTCAAGGTATGTATTGGATGGTGAGTTAATGGAGTGAATCCATTTTGCACGGTTGGGATATTGTCCTCTTTCTTTGTTTGATGATCTGAATTTAAACCTGTGCCCTTACGCCTCATGGGTGACTATTTCATTTGTCTGCAGTGAACTTGGCAAGTATCAGGTTCTACTTTGTTTGTGTGATTTTGAATCTGTTTAAATTAACAGAAACTAGAAATGAGTGTGAATTATTTTCAAGATCTATTCATCAAATATACTGAGTAAATTGCATTCAATTGTTTTGTTTGCAATAGACTTTAGTAATCTGCACATGCATTATATGTCGTTTTTTTTAACCTTCTTTGTCTATTGTGATAGAGACATAAGAAAGAAATGAGATGAGCAAGATGGATGTATTGATACCAGATTTTGATTAGAGAGAGATGGTTAAAAAGGTTTATAGTCAGTGCATCGAATGCCTTACCATAGAAAAAAGCATTTAAAAAAAGCATTGAATGCATTTTTTTTCAAACCCTCCAGCCCCCCTTTTTTAACCTCAAAAACCCATTATAATTAAAATAAACCCTTTATGAAAAAAATGCATTTGATGGATTTTTTTTCGATGCATTCATTTCTATGGTAAGGCATTCAATGTATTGGCATTCAATGCAAAGACTAGATACCATTAAAAAAAGTACATACTGATGAAAGATGTCTTATGTTTATATTGTTTTTTTGTTTTCATTTGAGAAGTGTTTCTCATGATCTAAGAACATTGTTCTCGATTAAGTGTTTTCCTCCACGTGGTTCTCGAATGTCATTTTCGTGAAGTGAAAGCTAAAAGTTGTTTTTAGGATGTGTTATCTTTTCAATTGGTTTAAGTGAAAGTGGGAGGGTTGTGAGGGGGAAAGGTGAGGGGTGTTAGGTTTGGGAAAAGTGTACTGTGGCTGAAGAGAAATCTGCACTTATTTGCATGGTTTCTCAATTTGAGGCAGGGGTACACATTGCAGATGTAAATTCAAGACGAGTAATGAAAAGTGTTAATATTGTCAACTGTGTATAACATGTGTATTTTGGATTAAATTAGATCATTATTTATTTCAATACATATTTAGTGTATTTTTTCTATTAAATCATTATTTAGTGGTATCTTGATATATGTAAGGATTTTCAAAATTCAATGTGGCCTCATTGCCATTTCAAATCGAGATCTTAAATAAAATAGTGCAGTTTTTCTTCAGGTATATCATACATTTTGTGAAAAGGAGCAAACATATCAGCAATTTTTGGAGATCTTACATTTTCCCATCTTACAAAATAAAGTTAATGAAAGGTAAACAGTTTTTATTTCACTGTTAGTATACCTAGATCGAGATATGTGCGCAGGAAAAATGTAATCAAGAACTTGGAAACATCACCATTGTACTCTTCTTCTTCTCAGTAATGTATTATTAATTCATAACATTTTGACATCTCGATTTGTTTCAAGTGGTGAATATCAACAGAGAAATCTTTAGAAATCTATAATATTGAGTTGTGGTTATTAGTTTTGGATTTTGATTGAGAGTGTTCTTCTTTGCTGTTCTCGATGTTAGCATATGTTCAGTGATTGTAGAAGTTGTTTCGAGTGTAAATAAGATTGTTGTTGAAAGGAGCATGTTAAGGATGTGAATGAGATCGATGAGTAATGTTAGTTTTAGGAAAGGCAGAGTTTGTGTGAGGATAAATCACACTTCTTTTCATGACTTCTTGAATAGAGGAGGGAATTTGCGCAATAGATCTCAATTCATAATGAGTAACCAATTAAAAAGGTCTATATTGTAAACTGTGCATGTTATTTAGATGTGTTAAGCACACTACTGAAAATGTGTGAGATTGTTTTTATTTTCATAATGACTTTGATACCTAACAAAGTATTGCTTTGAGTAAGAGGGGTGCAGGGGCATGTAGATTCCTGATGAGTGATTGAATTAAAGAAACAGTAATGTGCACTTTTGTATTAATGCATTATGGGTGATGTGTAGTTATCATGTTTTTGTAGGATTTTTATCATGAATATAGAATTTCAACTGTTTGATGCAGATGTTCAGCTTGTCTTTTCACATGAAATCAAGATTTCAAAGATATCTCTCAAGGCAAAGTTCTTGACATTTTAAAGTTAAATATTTTAAAGACAAAATAAAGTTTGGAAAAAAAACTATCTTCAGCAGTAATATGGTTACACATGATCATGGGACTGTTGAATGAAGGGAGTAGAGTTGGGCAAATGTTTGATGTTTGAATGCTCATTCATTTGTAGGGTTAAAAGAAGTGTTCCTGTGGTCCATCCCTAAATGTTTCCCATTGCTTTTTCGATGTACACTATCCGACAGCAGACTTGCTGAATGATAAGGTTATTTGGAAAGGGTTTGTACACGAGCAAGAGTAAGAAAAAGCAGATCAAAATGCTTCAATGTGAATAAAGAGAATTCACTGGCTTGCCAGGCCACTCCTTAGCCTGTTTAGGCAAAGACAAATGTGCATGTATGTTCCACCATATACACATGCTAGCAGGAGATCATTTTAAAATGTGTCACCCACTAACAGAGTTATATCTTTGTGATGCACCAGCTCTTTCACTTGGACATTTGAACAAGGTATTCATTTCTGGTAATGTCGAAGAACTGAATACATCAGTAGAATCATTACAGGAGATATACGTTGGATCAGAAGTATTTCTTCAGGAGACTGCTGTTGGAGCAGGTGCAATGAATTTCATGCTAAGGAAGGAATATTGGAAAATATAGTTTGAATCAGTTGCCAGTCAAAAGCAAAACAAAGTTTGTGTCTCCTGTCAACATACATTCTATATGTCACAGGTACAAAATGTTGATATTGAAAGGAAGATGCATCCTGACAAAGGTGACGTATGGAAAGCACTCTTCCTGTATTTGTTTTCAGGGGGTCGATTTTATCTTGCCAAATCTCAGATCTTCAATACGTTTTGTTCCAGTAATATTTATTAAAAAGATTAGAACTACCTCAAGTAGTAGTTTGAACAAAATTAAGGTTTATGCTATTCCCTCAGCTCTGCAGAACCTACATATATTTGAGGTACATTACAAACAATTAATATATTTCAGGTTATAGTTAGCAAAGACAAAGACCCTCATTACGAGGTTGGCCGTAACCTACCGGTCTGACCAGTGGGTTGCTACCGACCATGAAACACTGTATCCGGCGACTGACTTCCCAATGCCAATGGCACATTACAAGTCCTGGTGGCCCGGGAAGTCAGGCTTTGGAAAATGTTAGTCCACATTCCCATAATGTCCCATAGGAATCCATGGGAAAGGGAACTTGGAAGCAGAGGCACCATTGCTGACAGTGGCGGTGCTTCCATGGCAACTCTGCCTGCTGGGGCCGCTGTACCCATCAGGGTCAAACCTGTCATGTGCAGCGACCCCAGCAGGTATACCAATAGTGTGGTGGTCCGGAAATGAGGGTGCCGGGAAGCATACCTGCACCCTTGTTTCTGGACCGCAACACTTGTAATGAGGCCCATGTCTCTAAAGCTTCCTTTAAAAGAATGTGTGCAGGGAGTGAAAGGTAAAGTTGTGTATTTACCACTAGATTTGTAAGAAAATGTTCTGAATCTGGGTGGCAGATGGCTGATTGAGGATTTATTACTGATAATAGTAAATGGTGTACCAACAAAGAAAAATCTGGCAAAAAATGTTTGATTTGGTAAAGGCGAAAGGTACACTTGCATATTTGTCAAAGAATAATGAGTTTTACTCTGATCCTTAGACTGAAGAAAATGTTCCACTTATTGATACGCCTTTAGTGATGTTGAGGCTAATGGCTAACGGCTTGTGTGAGCACTACACTATATGTCCTTTATATTTGCATGGGTTAATGGGTAATGCAATCTAATTACATCAACTGCAGCAAGTTAGGGATTCTACAATTAGTTTGAGGGAGAAGCATTTAGAGGCTCAATGCTTCTCAATGCTTTTTTCCTACTGGAAGATGTGTCCAAATGTGTCCAAATGGATGAACACCCTTCACGTATTTCTGTATTAGAATATCATTGTACACCCTTGTATTCTGAGGACCCATGATTCCAGATAAAAATAGAGTACATTTTCTGCTTGCTGTGCAAGAATGAGTTCTCCACTCCTGGCTTTTCACTGGCACACACACAAGGCTAGTTGGTTGTGTGCCTTATTCCCAGAATTCTATTTAACAGCGTTTGAGGAATCTAAAGATGCTTCTGATGTGGAATGGTGTGCAGAATCTAGCCATCTACATTTCCAGTATACTCCTCACTTGGGTGTACTGCCTGTTCCTGTGAGGGCAAGTTTAAGAAAAAGAGGAACAATGTTGTTACTGAAAAACAAAAGGATTACATTATCCATTTTAGAAAGCAAATATTGTTGGAACAACAGAACAGTGATGTTTCCTTTCATGAATCCACTGGATTAGATTTCAGGAACATAACAGGAGTTGAATGCTTTTGCAATTCAACTTTGTCTCTGCTGTTTCAGATGATAATGTTAATGGAAAGTGTAAACACTCATACAATACACTCTGTGGTTTATTAACCATTCTCCAAAAACTGGTTAAGGCAGCTCCAGAGGACGTGCATTGTGCATCTTCAATTCATCATGGGGTTGCAGCTGCAAGTGAGCGTTCATATTTTTCTGAAACTTGTGGTTCTACAAAATGAATATGCTCCTGTTGATTCTTTTGTTGGCTTGTCATATGGGTGGTTACATGTTTGCTCTAGTTGTCATCATCAAATTGTGGACTGTGAACCTGTTGAGGAGCTTGTGTACCTTTCAGTAACATACCTAGATACTGTTTTATTCTGTGACCTGGTTAGCAACGCTTACTGGGGGATGTTCTGTGGACAATGTGGTGCTTGCTACCATCCTACATTAAGAAATGTGTAGTGTCAAAAGTATTTTATACTTTTTTTGAAGCGATATAGAGATGACAGTACAAACATTAAGACCAGCATTTTGACATTCGCATATGGTCCGGTTTCTATATCACAAATACATTTAATAATAATAATTAGGCTTTTATATAGCGCTACAAACCCTCAGGTATCTGAGCGCTGCTTATTATTACCCACGGTGTGTGGTGCTCATTTATCGACCTCGGAAGGATGAAAGGCTGAGTTTGGCCCCGCCGGGATTCGAACCTGCGTTAACAGGCTCTGCACGGGTGTCAAAGCGGGCGCTCTACTCGCTGTGCCACTTGACCGGCAGTTTGAAACTGTTGGAAATATATTCTACAATGGAATAAGCATTCACAGTGGCCATTATACCAGTTGGCCACCAAGAGAAACAAAGTGGCTTATCTGCAATGATTCTTTGGTTTCTTTCAAGCCTACCTTGCATAGACATGAATGTCTATTTAATGTTATTGAAACCAACATTTACAGTGCAGTTGGACTTTTAAATTAAGATGACATTATTATATCCAATGAACATATATTTAGGCACAAATCAGTGGTTTCTTAAATGTAATTTATTTTAGACATATAAGATATGATCATGTATGCATAAGAAGTTTCATTACATTCAAAAGGTTGATATTTACTATTGTTTCACTATAAATATTAGTGCAATTAATTACTAGTTATACTAAGAGCATTCTGCATTCCTTTCTTTCTCTTCTTTGCTTACAACCTGGTGTATACATCCATATGTGTACTAATGTTTCCTTCTGATAGGTTGTGCACTGTTTTCCCAGCTACATTATTTCTCAAGATAGTTGAATTTTTAGGGCAATGGACCACCTTTTAAATTTGGCTATATCTCAGTGGTAAATCCACTGAGATACCACCAAACGGATTTACAGTTGCCGCCATTCGGTCTGGCGGAATTACTGCCAGATTACAAGTGTCAGTATGGTGCTGTTAGTCCCCAATGTGGGTGATTTACCACTGCCAGTGGTAATTCTACCAAAATTGCTGTTTTCTGGCTGCCGCCACCTTAACCCCAAACCCATAGTTCAGTGCTGCAGATATGTGGAACTAATGCAGTGATAACTCTGGTAGTACTGCATTACCACTGTTTTTAGCCACACCACCAAACTCTTAATGATGCCCATATGTGTTGAATGATAGTACAACATCAGATAGCACTAATAGGAAAAGATGGGATACGTGATGTTTTTATGAGAAACTTCATTAGGAGTACCGTCTTATGAGTATAGAATTGTTATGTAATCTTAAATTATTAACTAAGACACTTAGAACAAGAGAGATTGGTTTTTAATGTGTGACCATGGCCCAACTGTGGACGCACAGAATAGTAAATTAGTGATATTGTAGCTATATCTCATTACACTTGTATGAAAATGATCCAGTGATTTGTGAAGTTTAATTAGATAATTAGAGTTATTGTGCAGAATAAAAAAGTATATTGGTAGTTCACGTTGTTTGGCCTCAAACATCTTAATAGGTATAGGAATATGTGAAATGTGAAATTTCTAAAAAATGTTTAGTACTTGCATTGTATCTTTGTATATAATACATACTTTACACGTTTTTCATTCTACTGAATTAGTAGCATGTGACTGCATTGTATAAATAATTCCAGACATAATGTAGCACACTCTGGTGGCTTTACAAAATTCCATAAAATGCTTGACACAACTTTAATTGAAGTGTCAAATGTTCCTTTCAAAGGGTTGGAAAATAATAGAAAATGTAACTGCTTATGTGTAAAACATTTTCAGGAACTATTCAAATTCATCTTTGAAATATTTGTATAATAATTGTACAGTAATGATTATATTCACATTCATATTTTAATGAATAGTAACAATCAATTGATCAATAGTGATGAATAAGTATTTTTAATAATACTGTTAGAATGCATAATATCTTTGTATGTTTCAAAAGCAAAACAATTTGAACATTACAAACAATGGAAATCCTTATTAAAACTTTAGTTAAAGCATCATTATGGTGAAACAATCTGATGCAACTCAGTGAACAAACTTAAGTTGAAGAGACATTAATGTGCTGAGTTAAAGCACCAAAACCCCTGAAATTCGGGAGGTGCTGGAAGCTATGCCACCTTAACTACGAGGCTTCAATTGTGTAGACCCTAAGCACACTGATAACATCACAAATGACATCATTGATAGCATTACATATCAGATCATCAATGACATCACTGGTACAGCAGTTCATGTGACATCACTTTAAACATTAACACACAAAAAAGTCCAGGTCTGTATAACTTTTGCAATTGAAAACTCAAACATATCTAGACTTACCCTCCAACCGCCACTTGCTATCCCTCCTGAAATATCTTGTGCTAGAGTGTGCTGAAGCACCGCCTGTCTAGGGTGAGGGGGTAAATCCACTGGAACAATTGGCATAACAGTAATTCTGTTTGTTGGTATTCGGGCAGGTTTACCAGCGGAATACCACCAAACTCATAATGAGGGCTGGTATGTCTAATTCATCAAGATGAGAAGAGTTTTTTGCACTCAATATAAGCCTCCTCTTTGGTCTCCCTTTTATGCCTTGTGTAGAAGTCACATGATTTGTGCACCTAACAAAATTGGAATGAGCCCCTCTGTACTGGAAATGATTTGCAGCTGGGCACTCTCCTGGTAACATTAATGGCTTCCCCATCACGGGTGGGAACAAAAGGAAACAACTGCCCAAGCGGGGAATCATCCCCACTGAAAAATGTGCCATTTTACATCAACTCGAGAGCCTAGGCAGTGATTCTTCATTATAAATTCTACTTCCGTTATCTTCAGGCAACACAATGAGAGCAGGAGTGTATTGCTCATGTTCTTCTGAGGTGGAAAGACATGCTATGTCTATCAGAAAGGCTGCATCATTGAGTACAACCTGCTCAGCTTTTTTCCTATATTTATTTATAGCTTGAGTTGCCTTGTGGAATTGGATAAAATGAGAAGCCTGGAATTGCTATCATTATTCGAAATCATAACACCCATTAGAAGATTAGGTACTATCTGTAGAGAACCATTATCCATTATTAGACTCACTGTTAGAGAATTATTAGAATTACCATTGCCTACATTGTTAATGTTTGCTATGGAATCATTCCATTATTGCATTCTGTTTAGCTATCCATAGTACATTGCTGAAGTAGACACCATTACCCAATCACATATTAGACTGTCACCTTTGTATGCATTTGCAGATCTGCTTATAGATTGATATGTTTGCATATAGCGCTTGCCATTAGGAGAGAAACATGCTGCCACTTTGCACTTTGCCATTTGAAATAGAATGACACTTGCACATATTTGAAGTGCCATGGTAGTGTTTTAGAGACACAACATATACTCAACATGATTTGCTGTTCATCTATGTTTGCATTAGATATAGCGCTTAGGCTGAGAGAGAAAATGCATTGCTTGCACCACACACACACTGTCATATTGGAAATGCACGTAGAGACATTTAGAGTACACATTGAAATGCTTTGTAGAGACACATTTAGAGATATGATTGACACACATGTATGTATGTATGTTGAGTCACTTAGAATGAGTTGCTTTATAGTGCCTGGATTTGCGGTAAACGCTAGAGAGCATTAGGCTGGCATTTGAATCCATTTTCTGATGGAGAGAGACAGAAGACACTGGGCTCAGTGCGGAGAATTGTTTTGTAAACATTGGCAGAGAGTACAGATAACATGGACCCTTGTCCTAGTAGAGACAGCCTAAGAAGCTTATCAGCTTGGCTGGTGTGCTTCGCGGAGAGAACCACGAGGGTTGGGGCCATGAAGGGAGTGACATGGAGAGATGGAGGGAGTGCTTTTGTATGAGAGGGATGGGGCCTAAGAGTGCATTTTGTAATATAGAGTGAAGCCTACAGTGGAGAGAATGGAGAAATAGGGAATAGATGATGTATTTCACAACATACTCGGAAGGCCAAGAGGGAGAGATATGAGGTCACGCTGACAGCACACAAAGTGACAGAACATGCGACAAGAACAACAGGAACACATAACACAGACAGGCAGGCATTTTGCTATACGCTGAAAGAGACATTCTTAGAATGCAAGTAATTATAGACATTCTGTGCGTCATGGAAGACTATAACCAAGGAGGCTAGAATTGGCTGGAGTTAGTCTGCACGAGAGGAGTCTGCACGAGAGGAGTCTGCACGAGAGAGTTGTTGGGGAGGAGCTGAGGAGAGCTAAGGAGATCGGAAGTTGTTTGCTGGAGCTAGTTCCAGGGAGTTCGGGAGAGCCAGAGAGTTGCGTGGAGTTCCAGTTGTTGATTGCTGAAGGAGAGTTGCCAGAGAGTTGGAGAGAGCCACAGAGGGGTTGCTGAGGTTGCTGGCTGTTGGCTGGAGATGGTGATCACGCTGTGATGAGATCAAGAGCTTGGGAGTTCGAGTGACCAGATCTTGAGAGACAGACACTGACTGACCAGGCACATGCAGAATGGGAAGTATGGCTTTGGCCTTGGCTAAACTGATGGAACAGACAGACAGACAAAGACACACACACACCCACAGGTTTGGGTGAAGGGGAAACTAGACATTGGTTTGTCCAGAGTGAGAGTGTGGATTGGTGTGAATTGATTTGCCCATGTAGGTGATGGATGCTAGCGCTTGCATTAGATTGCATTAGAACCACACACTTGCAGCACAGGCTTACATAGTTACTGCATGGTAGCTTTGCACCAGAAGTATAAAAGGTGCAAATTAGACATAGCATTAGAACTGCCTGCATTGTTATGCATTATGCTTAGCTGTGTGTATATAAATAAATGTATCCCATTGTTATAAATTAAATCAATTCTTTGTGTTTTCTTTGTGTCTTAATGTTATTTGTTATTTGTGTAAGTAACCACAGTGCACATAGGGCCTGATATGAATGCAGTCAAGGGGGGGTATAGTGATCCATAACCCCCTTGGAGATTGTCTGGAGACCGGAGAGCGTGGTTGCCCAAAAAGGGGGGGCAACACGACGGTTAGGGGTTTGGTTTTTTCAGACTGACAGCCTTAGATGACTTATCTTGAATAATATTCGGGAGAATGGATTGGATATCTTTACAGCCTCTAGAATTACCCCTGAGAAGAACGGATTATCATTTTTCCATACCATATTTACTTAATACTTTCTCTTGGGATAACTAGTATAATAATCCTGAAATTCCACCAGGCCGTAACTTCAGTTTTATTTGTGGTAACTACTGCCAAGGGTGAGCTGGAATTATATATATAATCTTCTGGAGGCTTTTTTGATCTCAGTGTTTTCTTTTTCCAGCTATGTTGCCTGTGTTTAGGCTAATGCATGATAGTCGAGATGATATGAAGCATCTCATTTACTATAGAAAGTTTTGCATTTCTCATTTTAAGATTATCGAAGATACTCAAAGAGGGAACATACATAGCATTATTCTCTGTTGCATTTAGGACTGTGTCCACACTATTTTCTCCTGCAGATATGTGTATAGCAATAGTAGTTTTTGTATTTAATACAGATTCCCCTGTAACCTGCACTACAGAGGTAGATTCTGTAAGATTGCAAGCTATATTAGTTAGCAGCTACTTAGGGTGTAGGCATTGTAAAATAGAATTTAGAAGTGTAGATTAGTTAGATGAAGTTTTGTGCAGGTCTCCATTGAGTTTAACAAGCCAGGTAAGCAGATAGTCCAAATCAAGTAATTGAGGGCGAGTGACTCTTAAGTTTCCCACAGACTCATTAAGGAGGTTGGATTGTATCGATGTAACAGGAGGATTATCTGCACTTTCTTCACCAATTTCAAAGGAATTGAGTATGGATATTAGTGTAGTAACCAACACACCATATGTCCATAAATTCCGTTTCCAGATGGTGTTACATCAATTGATCAATATTCAGGGTATTGCTAACCCAGTAAAGGAGGAAAGTCCTGATTATCTGCTGTAAGAGTATGTACAAGTAGGTGATAGTTCTTCCAGTGGGGGCTCGGATGAATGTCGCTAATTGGCCTTGACTTAAAAAAGTTGGTAATTTTAGATGCAGAAGAAACAGAGGAACTTATCGAAGAGGCCAGTGTATGTCCTTTCATTCGGACCTGGATGTGGTTGTCTTAGGTCATATTTATGGACATTAGAGGGTGGGAGAAGAAGTCACTCTTGTCTAAGAAGCGGGATCAGCGGCCACCAACATTTCATCTGCCATTTCACGTAAATCCCCCATACCTTCAATGGGGGACTCCAGTCTGTCCACCGTTCAGTCTGTGGATGGTGTGACGGGGATGTGCTTTGCATGCTTTGTATGTGCTGCGCATGTGCTGCCACAACCCTCCCGGCGCACTTCAGCACAGCGAATCTCCTAAAGTATAGACCAAATATGTGTTTCAAAGGGCAGCAAGTCTTGCAGTCACCACTTCAGCACATTGGAGAAGCTGTTTAGATGTAGAAATCAGGTCAGTGAAAAGTGCCACATTAGTGCAGTAAACCCCATTAAGTATGGACCAAGTAGGTGGGTCAAAGGGCAGCAAACCCTGCAGTCACCATGACATCACAGGGGAGCAGCTGATTAGATGCTGATATCAGGTGAGAGAAAAGTGATGCAGTCAATCTCTTTAAGCATGGACCAAGTAGGCGTTTCAAAGGACAGCAAGCCCTGCGATCAATGCAGCAGCACAGAGGAACAGTGGAGATGAGTGAAAAACATCCACTTCAAACATTATCTTGTGGTAGCATGCTCAAAGTACAAACAATAATAGAGGTACATCAAACATACTTCTTTTAATACATAATATATAATTGATGAAACAATACAGATAGAAGAATTTTCATTTACATAAGTAACAAATTGGCCATTTAGGAGTACAGCAGAAAATTGTAAATTGTCATTTGAGTTTTGTCAGCGTCATGGTCGTCACAACAAATGCAAACCGACAAAATCTTGCACATGAATGTTCTAATATTGCGTTAGGATATTTTAGTTGAACAGAGTTCCATGCCAAATAATCTGTAACAATTTAGTCAATATGACCAGAGGAAGGGGGCCTTTAGTGGTGAGGTAATGCCCCCAGGGACATAGTTTAACAGAGCCCTGTGGGCATTACTGGTTGGGTAATGGCCCCCCTCTGAGGGTCATAGTGCCATTAGTACCCCAGCACGTCGCATCAGGGTACTAATTGCAATTTTTCTGGAGTTGAGAAACGGCGGTGCAATGGTTTCTCGACTCGAGGAAAAAAAGCAAAGAAAATGGCCACCGGGGATCGGGACAAGGGGCACGTAGTCCCTTTCCCATTCCTTGGCGGCCATTGAAATTAATGTAAATAAAATAAAGAAATGAAATGGGCGCCATGAAACAAGGAGAAGGGACATAGTCCCTTCTCACTTTCCATAGTGGCCAGCCGCCGAAGGAACCCCGGTGCCACACCTGCGAGGGAGACTTTTTGGCCGGGTAATTCCCAGGTGAGGATCAATGAGCTTGCTTGTAACAAGCTCATTGACCCTCGCCCGGTACTTATTATAGATCATTAGTTCATTTTGAAATGTGTACACCATTATTGCTTTCAGAGTGCGAATAATTTAAAAATGGTGACATACAATTTTGCTAGTATAAGGGCAACATAAAACTGTGAACTGTCATGGGACCTTAGATAGTTTTACAGCAGCCACAACAATGACAAGTAAAATGACAGGTACGTTCCCTGCCTTTGCCTGGAGCAGAAGGTTGTGCCCCCCTTCCATCGGGCCCCAGAGCCTGACCCAGCTCCCATCACCATGGATCATTATGGCCTCTTAGCCATGCCGAAGGTGGCTGCCAGCTTTGTTCCCCTGCCTAGCCTTACTGAGGTGCCTAGAGAGGCACTCCACACTATGTAGCCTGCTGATTGGCCGCATTCTTCAACAAATCCCCAGACTCGACGGACCGGGAGGCAAAGCCGGGCCAATATTGAAGGGCCATGTGCAAGGGCCCTGTCTATCTCTGCCTTTGCCTGCAGCAGAAGTGTGTGCCCCCCTTCCACTGGGGCACAGAGTCTGACCCAGCTCCCATCACCATGGATCATTATGGCCTTTAGCCATACCGAAGATGGCCACCAGGTTTGTTCCCTTGTCTGGCCTTACGAAGGTGCCTGGAGAGGCACTCCACACCATGCAGCCTGCTGATTGGCTGCATTCTTCAACAAACCCGCAGACCCGACGGAGCCGGGAGACAAATCCAGGCCTATATGGAACGGCCGTGTGCAAGGGCCCTGAATTACCCTTCGAATTCATAGTTCTTTTCTTATAAAATGTATCCTAATTCCATTACTACAAAATTAAGAATAGAAAATAAAAATATATTTAACTAAATCCCTTCATGAGAATATTCCAATATCTCTTTATCACCACTTCCTCACTTTGACTTTCAATCCTAAATCCTCAAGATAATTGATTATAGCATATCTTACACATTTGCTATTAGTATGAAATAACAATTCCCACAATTGATCACTGGTTATAATTTAATACTCTTCAAAGTGGCATTTAAGTTAGCAATACACACAATCTGTCAACAAATGTCTGAAAGTTTCATTTTTACATGGCAAACCGACACTTTATATCTTCCTGTGTTAAGATTTGCCTTTTACACAGAATTTCTCTTGTTAGCCATATATTTAGCCTAAAGTGCAGAAAGTCATCGCGGTAGCGAGGCTGGGGAGATTTGATAAGATAAGCTGCAGTTTTACTATATCTTTTTAATGCAAACGGGTCTTGTTTAAACTTTTGATATCCTTGCGATCTAGTTTGAATCCAGTCGAATTCCCATACTTTATGTTTTGCCTTAACTGGATTCTCAACAATGTTTCAGAAATATCTGCACCGCTCGTAATTTTCTGCGCTTTAGTACGCCATGTCTTGGGAAAAGTGTCTAATGATGTTAGCAGATAACCAGACATTATTTTCAAAAGGCCATTCTCCACCTTACCCATTACTTATTTTCGGTGAAGCGAGCATACTTTCCATTTATACATCGCATACAAGGAAATTAAGCCCAACTCATAGCTAATAATAGGCATCGACTCTGACATTAGTAGGTTCAAGGCATTTTTCCTATAGAGGCCTTCTATTTTGGACTAAAATGAATAGGGTTTCCAATTTGTTTGTTTCTATACAATGCAAGATGACGGGTATTAGATTTTCTTTATAATAAACTATTAAAGGGGCTTTCGTAAATTTACAAAACTTAGCTCTTATGATTCGAGATTGCGATAGGGCTTTATTTAAGCTGCTTAGTTCTTAAGAGTTCTTCACAAGGGATATCCCCAGGATGATTCTTAACACAGTATCCCCAACTAAATATAAGATATAACTACTTGTAGCTTTACATTTTGTAATTGCCACAAATGTGATGGTGTTCTCTGTTTGCGGTTACCAAATTGCATTATTTGGGTTTTTGTTGTGTTAATCATTTATTTTAGCATATGTGTCAAGGGCTCCTAGCATAATGCTTCAACCCTTTGGTGTTTTGGAGATTAAAACCATATCATCAGCGTATAACAGCCACTTTATTTGAGATCCACTAAGACTTGGGGCATTTGTGACCAGACCTTTGAATCAACAGCCTATGGGCCTCATCACGAGTTGGGCGGTAACGCCGGCGCTATTAGCACCAGCACTAATAGCCCTACCACCAAACCCCTCGGCGCTTTTAGCGCCGGATCACGGGTTTGGCAGAACGGTAATTGCCCTTTCCCCATTGGGCCCATTCGGGAATTCCTCATTCCCCATTGGGCCCAATGGGGAAAATTTGCGCTATTAACGCCGGCAGATTTCCCGCCGGCGGTAATCGCACCAAAAATAGGCAATTTTGCAGCAGATTTCCCCCCAGCTCAGAGCTGGGGGGAAATCCGCCAAAGCCATGATCTGGCAGACCCTTAAATGCGGCGGTAATAGTGCTACCGCCTCATTTAAGGGTTACCGCCAGACTCATGATGAGGCCCTATGTCTGCAATAAAGAAATGAAAAAAAGCCAATGCCCATCCTTGTTTCAGACCCCGCTCAGTCTTGATGGAACTAGACAACAGCCCATCGTTTCTTAATCAGATCTGAATACGGGTTGCTGTATGAAATTCGATTGACCTTTTAAGAATAAACCACGGACAACCTTGATCTAGTAATTTCTTGTAGATCAACTCCATAGGGACTACATCAAATGCAGTATGAAAGTCTATAAAAGCAACATAGATTGCCTGCTTTCGTTGATGTTCATGCTGTATGATGCTATTTAGCATGATTACATTACTAGCTTTGCCCAGGCCAGGAATACATTCCGTCTGAAAGGGATCTCGAAGATTCATGTAATTTAACCAAGTGTTAAATTCTGCTAGAATCAAGTGGGTGAAGATTTTACCTGGGCAATCAAAAAGTGCTATGGGCCTATATGATTTGGGGTCTGTTCTATTTCCTTTCTTGAAAATTGGAAGAATAATTGATTTCTTCCAGGAGGCTGGAATGCTGCCAGTATCAAATATGTTGTTTCAACATGCAGTTATGTAGCCCATCAGGGTCCGCAGCTTGTGAACGACTCGGTTTAGATATACAGTGTAAAATATCATTCACAACAATTGGAAAAGTATGGTCGGAACTCACCATAATGAGTCCCATTTCCAATTCAGGAAAAGGTGTACGATACACATTGCTGTAATAGGCATGCCATGCTTCTTGAGTAATAGGATTAATTTGGACAGAGATTTGAGTCTTATATGAGGCTTCATTCAGGGGGAACCAAATTCCGCCTGAAGATTTAGATATAATTTGTTCCCCATCCTTCTGATATTGAATTGATCTTCTCCCCCGTAGCCAATTTTTATATGCTGACTTTGGTTGTTCTCGTCGGATACATTTTAGGGGAGTTTCAGATTTCAAATTTCAAATATTTCGCCTTAATTGGGCCTTTTTTTATATTCAAATTTTTATATTCAAATCCAAGTCAAAAGCATGGGGAAACCTAATCGAGCAAAAGCCGTCGGACAATTTCCCCGGTCTAAAAATGTGCATAGCCCGTACATAACATTCAGCCTCCTGTTTATCTGCTGTCTGAAAAGTGTTTAAAAGTGCATGTTCAAAATGATCTAGTTTGTCTTTGGTCCATTTTATGCAATTGCCTGCGTTATTTACCATGATATTAGCTGGGTGATTATTTAACTAAATTTTCTGTTGCAATTTCGGCGAGACCCAAGTGAGACATAATTGATTGTGATGACTTAATTTAGACGGCTTAATCACCAACGACTTGTCCCTATTCAAAACTTGTCTGTTTGCAAAGGCATAGTCCAGAAACGCTTGTTGTTGATCTTGTGCCAAGTGGGCTGTGGTGGTATATCGCCCGGCACTACTCCGTTCAACATAACATAATTTCTTTCCGTCATCAACGTGTTCCAATATGATTTGGCCACTGCTGACTTCTCAGCAGCAAAGGACAACAAATGGAGGTTGAGGTCTCCCAAAATTAGGGTTTGACCCATAGAGGTGTCTAGAATTAAATTGTCCAATATAGACGTCAGATATTCAAAAAATAACTCTGCCGTCAGGGGCTGTTTGATCCAGTAAATGTTAATAATGGCAATGCTCATTGCACCCCTGACCAACTTCACTATCTGAAAACAGGAAGATGGAGACACACACTCTTGACTTTCAAAGTTCCCTTATTTTTTTAATCGCTATCAAAAGACCCCCCATTGGCCGGCCACTATCTTTCTTTGTAGCCGGAACTGTTAGTAATGTACATAAATTCCACACAGGAATGCCTAAGAGCCATGTCTCCTGGAACACGATGAGGTCATAGGTGGATAGCTCACTAGATGTTGAATTGGTAAAGTGTCTGTGACCTCTTGTGTTCCAGCAGAGTAAACTGATATTTTCCTCTGCCTGGAGTTGTTATGATTCTACCTTGTACCTGTTGCCATGAATCATGGGAAGCTAGGCTCTGCAGCACACCCTTCCTTGTAGTACTGTAGATCCTTAGTTTGGATCCGAATTCAGCCTGCTTATTCTGAGTTGTCTCTTGGTTCAATATAAATCCCAAGTCATACAAGGCCATCCTGGATTGCCACAGAGTATTTAATGTCAAGCCTGATCGAATATAGAGCCTAGCTCTGTTAGATCTCCATGGTCCCTAAATTCAACCAAATCAATATTTGTCAAAGACTGATCTGCTAGGATTGGTATTTCTGCACAAATGTTTAAAATACTTGCTCTATTTAGATCATATTTTATGAAGGGATGATCCCTACATTTGAGCAATGGGCGGTGGTCATTTTCATATTTGTCTGAAATGTTATCTGGTTGATTATTACATTTTCTCGCTAATTTGTCAAATGGAGGCACTTGTCTATTTACACTGGTATGCTCTATATTACTGGGAATAATCATGTGAGACAGATCTGGTTGACACTCATTTTGAATGGCAGAGGGGCCCTTTATGAGTGTAGAAAAATGTGATGTTGCCATTGGTGTTATTTGCTTGTTGCCGCTATTGTGTACCGTGCTGTGATTTTGAGATATATAGAGCGCAATTGAGGCTCTCATCTCTTCTCGAAGTTCTTGCATAGTGGGTGTTACTAATTTAGCTTTCACAACCAAATCTGTCGCAGGTGCTGGCATCTTAGCCAGATTTATGGTGGGAATTACCATATGCTCCACATTGGACATTACCTGCGGCATCATATGGTTGCTAACGCTGTTATGTACCCCATTTTGATTTTGAGATAATTGAATCCAGGGGAGTTGCTAGGTCTGGAAAAGACCCGGGGCTAAGCTGATGTCGGAACTGTTGGGACTGGGGGCTAGCTAGTCTTTTGGCTGTAGCTCCTGAGATTCTATCCGGGGCTACAACCAAAAGATCAGGGGCTATAGCCCCCTTAGCCCCCCCCTAGCAACGCCCCTGATTGAATCACCACAGGAGCTCTCATCTCATCCCGTGGTTCTTGCATGGTAAAGGATGGTAAATTATTTTTGGCAACTGCATCTGGATCACTAATTAATGTTGTAATCGGCTGACTTTCTACGGAGTCCATAGGCTTTATAGTGGATATTAACGCCACTAGATCATCTAACGGTTTATAAGACATTGGGATAAACTTGCCATCTCTTTTTGATGACTTGTCGTTTAAAGCTTGTGCTGAACCCTTGGGTTTCGTTGCTGAGGCAATGATTTTTATAAATCTCCCTGGGCCTCATTACGACCCTGGCGTTGGACCATGGTGCTCATAGCACCATGGTCCATGCCGGTAACTTATCGACTCCGCCATGGCGGAATGGGGAATTACCGCCCCATTCCGAGGTTGGCGGGCGGTAATTCCCCATGCCGCCATGGCCCTTCCCCATTCCCATTTTTGCCCCATAGGGCTCAATGGGAATGGGGAAGGCGCTAAGTACGGTGCCGCAAATTGCAGCACCGTACTTAGCACCAAGGTCCCTTTGCGGGTTGGTTTTTAACGCCTGCAAACAGCAGGCGTTAAAGTCTCCAACCCGCAAAGGGACCTCGTAATCAGGCGCTAAGGGATTACCGGTACGGGTACCCTTACCGGTACCAGTAATCCCTTAGCGCCAGGGTCGTAATGAGGCCCCCTGTCTTTGTCTTAGACATATTGGCATATAGTTGTTTTGCCTGTATTATTATTATTATTATTATTTTCCTCCTGCACTCCAGAACTGCAGATTTCTTATTAATCACAGGCTCCTTGGAGCCGTTAGAGAATATATCAAAGGCAGTATCTCCTTTCACCGTAAGTGGCTTGTCGAGAGAACTAGTTGTGATTGGGCATTTTACCTGCATTAGATTTTTAGTCAGATCCCCACACATCGGCCCCCCGTGAAGAGATATCATTATGTAATGACGTGGCGGCTGCAATTTGAGTGGGGGCAGAAGATGCACTCTTTTTGCCAATTGTCTGTTTTTTAAAAATATCCTCACAAACCCCAGGTTCTCCCGCTCCATGATCCTCCTCATGGTTATGGGCCAGCGGCTGTATATTCGTCACGGCCCCCAAGCAGCATGTTTGGCAGTTTCCCTCATCATAACAGGTTACAGGGCTTTTAGTCTCTTTAAATAACTGCGCTAACAGTATCATTTGTTTATTCATTTTGTCGTCTGATGTTTCATACAATTTGGCACAGCTAAAAGCGCTGTACTCATGGCGCTTAGCGTGTTATTGAGCGCGGGAGCTTCCGGAAAACAAAAACGGTTCTGTTGTTGGTCACGGATAAAAAAATTCACACTCCATGGCCAATTCGTTAAATCTCGAGCGCCGAGGAGTCGGTGCTATAAAAGATAACGACTTGTTCGAGGAATGCATGGGTGACTTATCAAACAAGTTTGGTGATTTATTTTGATGTATCAAAACCATGCCCTCGCGACCCTTCTCCTTCATGGGGTACTATAGTATTTACATTGTTTGTCAAATCACCAATATCATTTACGTCATGTAACTGAATCAAATCCCCAGTGTTTGAACAGATGTACAATATTTCTTGGGAATCTGGACGTGTATTATTAGTGGTGTTCATGAAGTCCATCATGTTATCATCTATCACACCGGCTATGGTCAGTGCCATGTGTGATGTGTGCTTTGCGTAGTTTGTGTTGGGCTAGCACAGAACACAAGGCTGGTGCCACCGCTGTAAGTGACAATGGGTCCAATAATACGTTAGCATTTCCGGATTTCATTCCTACTGGCTGTAGATCCCCTGTAATGCATGCAGTTTCCAGCGTGGTGTCAGTTTCTTCACGGAAAGCAAGACCATCAACCATATCCTGTTGGGGTTGTGTTAGAATCACCATTGCACTCCCCTCGCCACAATCAGGTGCTTCAGGATGGCCGCCGGTTTCGAAATGTATCGTATTCGAGTCCACCTGCTGGGCTATTTCCACTGGGTCTGTAACATTTTGGTTTGGATCCGATATACAAAAGGACCGGATGTCCGACTAAATGGATACCGACTGTTGGAGTTTTTGCAAACTGCGTGATTTCAATGCAGAGGACAGTAAAACTTTTTTGGGGTGTTAAACCGTTGTATTTGGCTTCTTAGACACTCGGCGTAATGATAATGGCAGCGGTGGAACCCGAGGCATACCTGTCTTCAGAGAATACTTATTTACAGACATATTAAATGATACCACGTTTGAGAGACTAACGCCAATATCAAGACTTACCACGTTAACTCTGCACCACTGCCTTCCGCTCCCTCGCTAGACAGAGAGACAGCAACTCCACTTCTACAACTGCACTTTCCCAAATGCGTGCACGCAAATGCGCGTGCAGGTTGAAGATAAGGATTCTGGGAGCGGAGGCGGGGCAAACACTATAGGAAAACAATGCAAAAGAAACAGGAAACAAAGTGAATAAAGACTAGCAGGCCGATTCATGTAATTCCTCTCAAAAGTGTTGCACGCGGCTGGCGCACAGCGTGCCCGTGCGAATGTCTGCGCCAGCCGCGTGCGATAAAATCAATTTCCGCGCACAGCGTATTCATGGATTCCCACCTCCAAAAGCAGACGTGGCGCAGAGTGGCGCAGCGACCCTGCAGCAGCGCCAGTTATGCCCCCAAGAACGCCCTCGCGCAAGGAAAAGCCATCAAGATCGCAAAACCATCGCAAAGGGCTGCGCCAACCCTGTACCAGTTTACCGGCTGGCAAACAGCAAACGCAAAGCGGGGAACGCGTATTACGGGTGTCGGGAACACGCGTGCGCGAGAAGTTTCACACGCGATCTGGCCTGGGGGAGCGTGTGCGTGTATTTCAGGGGTGCGCAAGAAGTATTACACGCGAATGGCCTGGGTGCGTGTATTTCAGGGGTGCGCGAGAAGTTCCACACGCGATTGGCCTGGGCGCGTGTATTTCAGAGGTGCGCAAGAAGTTCCACACGCGATCTGGCCTGGGGGAGCGTGTGCGTGTATTTCAGGGGTGCGCGAGAAGTCCCACACGCGATTGGCCTGGGCGCGTGTATTTCAGGGGCTCGCGGGTGGTTTCACACGCGATCGGGCCTGGGGGAGCATGTGCATGTATTTCAGGGGTGCGTGAGAAGTTCCACACGCGATTGGCCTGGGCGCGTGTATTTCAGGGGTGCGCGAGAAGTTACACACGCGATTGGCTTGGGCGCGTGTATTTCAGAGGTGCGCGAGAAGTTCCACACGCGATTGGCCTGGGCGCGTGTATTTCAGGGGCTCGCGGGTGGCTTCACACGCGATCGGGCCTGGGGGAGCGTGTGCGTGTATTTCAGGGGTGCGCGAGAAGTCCCACACGCGATTGGCTTGGGCGCGTGTATTTCAGGGGCTCGCGGGTGGTTTCACATGCGATCGGGCCTGGGGGAGTCTGTGGGTGTACTTCAGGGGTGCGCGAGAAGTCCCACACGCGATTGGCCTGGGCGCGT
This sequence comes from Ambystoma mexicanum, assembly GCF_040938575.1. NCBI lineage: Eukaryota > Metazoa > Chordata > Amphibia > Caudata > Ambystomatidae > Ambystoma > Ambystoma mexicanum. The sequence continues at coordinate 261,883,883 of NC_090924.1, forward strand.
GTATTTCAGGGGTGCGCGAGAAGTTCCACACGCGATTGGCCTGGGCGCGTGTATTTCAGGGGTGCGCGAGAAGTTACAAACGTGATTGGCTTGGGCGCGTGTATTTCAGAGGTGCGCGAGAAGTTCCACACGCGATTGGCCTGGACGCGTGTATTTCAGGGGCTCGCGGGTGGTTTCACACGCGATCGGGCCTGGGGGAGCGTGTGCGTGTATTTCAGGGGTGCGCGAGAAGTCCCACACGTGATTGGCTTGGGCGCGTGTATTTCAGGGGCTCGCGGGTGGTTTCACATGCGATCGGGCCTGGGGGAGTGTGTGCGTGTACTTCAGGGGTGCGCGAGAAGTCCCACACGCGATTGGCCTGGGCGCGTGTATTTCAGGGGTGCGTGAGAAGTTCCACACGCGATTGGCCTGGGCGCGTGTATTTCAGAGGTGCGTGAGAAGTTCCACACGCGATTGGCCTGGGTGCGTGTATTCCAGGGGCTCGCGGGTGGTTTCACACGCGATTGGGCCTGGGGGAGCGTGTGCGTGTATTTCAGGGGTGCGCGAGAAGTTTCACACGCGATTGGCCTGGGCGCGTGTATTTCAGAGGTGCGCGAGAAGTTCCACACGCGATCGGGCCTGGGGGAGCGTGTGCGTGTATTTCAGGGGTGCGCGAGAAGTTCCACACGCGATTGGCCTGGGCGCGTGTATTTCAGAGGTGCGCGAGAAGTTCCACAGGCGATCGAGCCTGGGGGAGCGTGTGCGTGTATTTCAGGGGTGCGCGAGAAGTTCCACACGCGATTGGCCTGGGCGCGTGTATTTCAGAGGTGCGCGAGAAGTTCCACAGGCGATCGAGCCTGGGGGAGCGTGTGCGTGTATTTCAGGGGTGCGCAAGAAGTTCCACACGCGATTGGCCTGGGCGTGTGTATTTCAGAGGTGCGCGAGAAGATCCACACGCGATCGGGCCTGGGGGAGCGTGTGCGTGTATTTCAGGGGTGCTCGTGAAGTTCCACACGTGATTGGCCTGGGCGCGTGTATTTCAGGGGTGCGCGAGAAGTTACTCACACGCGATTGGGCTGCGTGCGGGCATTTCAGGGGTGCGCGTGAAGTTTCACACGCGATTGGGCTGTGTGCAGGTATTTCTGGGGTGCGCGCAAAGTATTACACGCAATCTGGCCTGGGGGAGCGTGTGCGTGTATTTCAGGGGTGCGCGTGAAGTTCCACACGCGATTGGCCTGGGCGCGTGTATTTCAGGGGTGCGCGAGAAGCTTCTGACACGCGATTGGCCTGGGCGCGTGTATTTCAGGGGCTCGCGGGTGTTTTCACATGCGATCAGGCCTGGGGGAGCGGGGTACGTGTATTCCAGGGGCTCGCGGGTGTTTTTACACACGATCGGGCCTGAGGGAGTGGGGTACGTGTATTTCAGGGGCTTGCGGGTGTTTACACATGCGATCGGGCCTGGGGGAGCGTGTGCGTGTATTTCAGGGGTGCGCGTGAAGTTCCCTTTCCTCGAATTTCACGCTGACGTGCAGGATTTTCACGTGCCAAATCACTCCGTATCAAGCTGGCCACGCGAAAACACACGGAAGACCACGCTCCTGCCCAGAAAGCCGAATTACTGCCCCCCAGTGCCCCGAGCAGCCTCCCACGTGCCATCTGCTGCTGCCTGCCTGCCTGCCTGCTGCCAGCGTGCCCTGCCATTTGGTGCCTGCACATCAGCCATCTGCAGGGGTCCAGTTGCTGTGTCCACCCCTGCTGGAACAGAAGACTCCCGACTCGGATAACATCGCTCCACAGCCCAGCCCCAGGACCCAGTTGCCCACCCACTCCTGCCCCTGGGGTTGCCATGTCGGGCACATCAACATCTGGCACCAGTGGCAACCCCCGGCCAGAGGGGCAGAGGGGCACCAGCTTCACTGCCACCGAAGTTGGTGTCCTGGTGGAGCAAGTCCTGGGACAGTATGATGCCCTCTTCGAATCGTCCCGCGCCAACAGGGAAGGACGGGAGAGGATCTGGGCCGACTGTGTGGTTGCCATCAACGCGGAGGGGGTGGCAACCCGCACCATCCAGAAGGTCAAGAAGCGCTGGGAGGACTTGAGGTCCAGGACCCTCATAAAGGCCCGGCACCTCGTGGAGGGGGGCCAGGGCCGCATGAGTTCCATCCAGATGAGGGTCCTGGAACGCGTACACCCAGCGCTCCACGTCCAGGTCCTTGAGAGGGAGACCCGTCTGGAGTTGAGCGGTAAGTGGCCAAGCATTGCTGTGTGAGACAGGGCATGTCGCAGTGTGCTGGTTGTCTGATACTTGTGTGACATAGGCCATGTACGCATGTATGTGTGCAGGGACATCATGTTAATGCATGTGCGACCAGTAATGTGTGAACCGCACGGTTGTTGCATGTGTTTAAATGGGACATGGGGAGCCCTATGCAGATTGCACACATGAGAGCATGGCAGTCTCTGTTCCTGGACATGGGTGGGGGTGAGGGATGGGTGCTGATGCCAGGTACATATATGGTATCCATGTCTGTGTGCCTGACCTGCGTGTCTGTGACTTGTGAATGCCATGGATGCATGACACATGTCTGTGACAATTTACAGATTCACTGATGCAGCCTAGTCATCCTTGTATCCACTGTGATTGGGGTGTACGGGGCCAGATGGATGTGACTGAGGTGAAGTGTGTGCATGTGATAGGCATGACCCATGATGCATGTGAGTACCATTACATTGTATGTTTCGAGAGTCCATTGGACATGTATGGAAATGTCCATGGCATGCACCATGACTGTCAGTGTGTGTGTTTTGCCTGGACTGACACATGTGTTGTGGAGAGACATGATGGAAGTGTACTTTGACAGTGGCACTCGTCTGGTATTGCTTCCTGTCTAGGGGACCATTGTACAGTACCCTGATGCTTGTGTTCTATGTCTCCCTCTACGCAGCGGCTAGTGAAGAAGAGGGCGGAGACGGCGCTGTGGAGCAAGGCGGCGGGGATGCCCCCACGGCTGCAGCGGAAGGGGTGGGTGAGCCCCCACAGGGGCCTGCTACGGCGGAAGACGGTGAGGAGCCATCCAGGTTGGTGGTTCCCACAGAGGAGGAGGAGGCCGCCACTGAGGCGCACATGGGGCCTGGTGGGGGCATCCCTGCTGGTGCAATTGGTGCAGTCCAGGGGCAGGAGGCAGCACAGGTCACCGTGGAGGGGCCTGTGCATGTCGCTGTCCCTGACCCTGTGGGTGCACCACCATGCACCAGCAGGGATGCCCCGTCCCAGGCCCGTCCGCAGGTAGAGGGGATGTCCATGTCATCTGACTCCCCTCCACCTGCGGACGAGGGGACCCCTGGCCGTATGGAGAAGGTCCTGATTGGGGTCGCGATGCGCACGGCTGTGATTCGTGATGTCGTGCATTCTTCCCAGGAGGAGCACGCACGTCATCACGAAGAGCACCGTGACGACGTGGCCCAATTGGGATCGTCCATGTTCGGGGGTTTCCTGCATGTGTCGGCCAATCTGGCGGCCCTCTCCTCCTCTGTGGAGACTATACGCCAGTCGTTCTCCTTGCCGTCTTCCGACCCAGATGCCACCAGGGCCCCCTGTGGACCTGCCCTGACCAATGCAGCCAGCTCGGTGAGGATCCCATCCCTGCCACAGTCGGGAGTCAGTGGTCCAGCAAGGGTGGGCACCACAGCAACTGGACCCCAGCAGATGGAGGATGTGACGGCATCATTGGGCAGGGCACGTGCACGACGGTGTTGGTGGTTTCCATCAGCCTGGATGCCGTCGTGCTGGCACAGGCAGTTGCGTCGGAGGCAGCAGCAGGCTCAACGTGGGAGGCATCATGGCTCGGGGCCATCAACATCAGGGGTGCAGGCATCGGCCGGAGGGCAGGAGAACCCTGGCATGGGAGTGGCTTCCGTGTGGGAGCGGTTGTGCCAGCAGATAGGTGCGGAGCGGCAGCGGGCAGAGGAGGAACGGCTCACAATGGTCAGGGCGGAGGACTCCATGCGGAGGGCGCTGAGGCGGGCTGAGTGACTCGAGGGTCTTCGCAGGGAGTTGGAGCTGGACACTGCATTATCCCTGCGGGACCTTGGGGCCAGGGAACATGCCCGCCTCCAAGCCATTGAACAGTAGTTCGATGATGCCCTGGCCCATGACAACAACCAGTGAGCCGTCGGACTAGCCCGCTGCCCTTGTAAATAGTTATGTAGTTAGTGTTAGGTTTCCTTTGCTTTTTTATTTATTTTGGACCTTTTGGACAATGGGCCACATTTTTGTATAGTTTTATTTTATAAGGTAGAATTTTTATGTAGGTTTCATTTCTTCAGTTGGGATCATGGACCCTGGTTTGTTTATCTGTATATAGTTGACTGTTGGATTTTATTTTTTTATTTTTTATTTACCCATGGAGCAATGGTTTTCGGTTTTGGTTTTACCTTGGATTTACTTTCTTGAACTGTGACTTTGGACACCTTTCCTTTGGATTATGATTTGTCGTTTTTCATTATTTTACGGATATGCTGCTTTTGGTTTTTGATTCCCATTGTCATTTGTTTATTTTTTATTCCATTCATGCTGTTTTTAATACATTTTTTTCATCAAACTTCAATGTGTAGTATCATCTCATTGGTATCATGCATATCCTGATATGGGTTTTGAGATTCACTGACACCCATTGGGTGTATGTGAGGGCCATGTGTTCATTTCCAAACTTGCTATTGGGGTTCTATCATGTCATTGCCATTTCTAAGTGGGTGGATGCAGTACTCGAGTGGGTGTTTTGCATTTGGAGGCTGACCATAAGGGCCAGGGATCTAGATTGTGATGACATGTTGGCTGGGGGACATGTGTGGGGGCCTGCTGGCAGGTGCCCCGCAATGCTGAGGGGGGGTGCAGGGGGACATGAGTGGGACATGAGTGGGGGCCTGCTGGCAGGTGCCCCGCAATGCTGGGGGTGGGGGTGCAGGGGGACATGAGTGGGACATGAGTGGGGGCCTGCTGGCAGGTGCCCCGCAATGCTGGGGGGTGGGGGTGCAGGGGGACATGAGTGGGACATGAGTGGGGGCCTGCTGGCAGGTGCCCCGCAATGCTGGGGGTGGGGGTGCAGGGGGACATGAGTGGGACATGAGTGGGAGCCTGCTGGCTAGGTGCCCCGCAATGCTGGGGGGTGGGAGTGCAGAGGGACATGAGTGGGACATGATTGGGGGCCTGCATGGCAGGTGCCCCGCAATGCTGGGGGTGGGGGTGCAAGGGGACATGAGTTGGTGATCATTAGTGCAAGGAGACATGTGCCTTTGCTGGGGGGCATGCCCATGTTGGGTGGGCTGCCTGCGGGACATGACCAGGGATGCAGGGTAGTCCCCTGTGGTGTGGGCTGCCTGCAGGGGCCGTGGAGGGTGCACAGGGGACACCTGGGAGGACCCACACTGCCAAATCACATGTAGGACTCCCTGGCACCCCTGAAATACACGTACCCTGCTGGAATCGCGTGTGAAAATTCTCGGGCACCCCTGAAATACACGCACACGCTCCCCCAGGCCAATCGCGTGTGGAACTTCTTGCACACCTCTGAAATACACGTGCCCAGGCCAATCGCGTGTGGAACTTCTCGCGCACCCCTGAAATACACGCACACGCTCCCCCAGGCCAATCGCGTGTGAGCCTATTTTGCCTCTTACTCCATGCATTACAGCTATTGCCCATTTGCATCCCGCTCCCTTTGAGCCTTCTGTGCTGCCTGATCCAAGCAATAGAGTTACTGCTCAGCTCTAAACCGCTCCCATTGAACCTACTATGTTGTCTCTTGCTCCATGCATTACAGCTATTGCCCATTCACACAGTGTTTCCATTGAGCCTCCGGTGCTGCCCACTGTTCCATACATTAGAGACAACGCCCAATTGCCTATTCCGGCAACAAAAAGTGTAATAGATTACAGTATGCCCCCCATGATCACTGCTGCCTTGCCCAATGCTAACCCCACACAGACGACCACCACCAATGACACAGCCTTCAAGGGATGACTTATCAACACTAGGTCACTATTAGCCCATGCCCTCGACATTTCCAGCCTTATCACCACCAACAAACTTGAACTACTCACGGTCACAGGTTACATGCAGCAGCATGCCCAGCACTATCACTAGCCATCCCAGAGGGATTTACAATATACAGGAAAGACAGAACCTCAGCTAAAGGAGGAGGGGTCACCATGATTGCCAAATCCTACCTATCCTTCAGAGAATTACCTTACCAACCATTCCCTTCAAGGGAACTACTCTCACTTAAACTCTCTCTTCCCAACACCGCTACCACCACCATTCACATCCTATGCAGACCACAAGGCCCACTCCAATCCTTCAACGAGGATATAGCCTTCCTCCAATCCGGGGATACTAAACCTTCATCCAGAATAATCATCCTAGGCGATTTCAACCTTGGCCTCTATGACAGCCTAGATCCCAATGCTACTGTCATACAAAACACAATCGCTGGCCAAGGATTCACCCTGCACATCGAATGCCCACCAATGACAAAATCTGAACCCTAGACTGGCTGGCTGATTTAAATGTGTCAACCAACATCACAGCCAACTCCCCCAGCCAACATCTTCACATTCACCTTCACCAAACATATCTTACCCAAAACGATGCCACACTTGGCCCCAGTATCTGTCGCAAGTAACACTCATAATATCAAACGTACCAACCTGCTCCCTCTGCTGGGCCCTATCACTGAGTGCACCCATTCATCTGCCAACCCAACTGACATGGAAGATCTATACAGCACCACTATCCTCCACGCCATCGACAAAATCACCCCACTCAAACTCTGCAAACCTAAACCAAAAGCTCACCTTAACTCCTGGTTCTCACCTAACCTTAAGGATCTTAGAGCCAACAAACATTCTGCCGAAGCACAATGGAAAGCCTCACCATAAAACCACCAGAGATCTTTTTTTCACCTCCATAAAAAAAATACAAGCAAGCTATACTTCAAGCAAAGAGCTCCGCATACAATGAATTTATAGCAAAATTCAAATCCGGCATTAAAGAATTATTTACCATACTGAGGGAACTTGAGTCACCAACAGATCCACCTGAAACCTGCCAAAAAGATGAAACCTGGTGTACCAACATACAGAACGGATAAAATATCAATTCTTCAAACCAAAATCGCCAACAAAAAAGACAAGGTGACAGTGCCAGCTACTGGCACTGAAACCCACACCACAGCCGTATCTCCTCATCCCTACATATTCAGACTAGTCACCACAACTGAGGCTATCAAGATCATTGCTAGCCTAAAACCTTCCATGCGTCAATGTGACATCTGCCCTGCCCTTTGCATCAAAGATTGTGTCACAGAACTTGCCTCTTTTATCACCTCTCTCATCAGCAACTCCTTTGCACAAAGCACTGTCCCTAAGAACCTAAAGTAAGCACTTATAAAAATAATTCACTCGACCCGAACACCCCTACCAACTACCACCCTATTGCTACGGTCCCCTTCCTTCTGAAAATCCTAGACCGTGCCGCCTACATCCAAATTCAAGAGCATCTTGAAACAAACAACCTCTTAGGACTCTACCAATCGGGTTTCCAACCCAGACATGGCACGGAAAAGGCACTCCTTAACCTTAAAAAACAAATGGACATCATAATTGATAATGGTAACTTAGCCATCCTACTGCTCCTAGACCTTTCCACGGCCTTTGACTTGGTGAACCACAAAATACTGTGTCATCACCTAGCCAGCGCTGCCCAATTCTCATCAAAAGCTATCTCATAGATTGAATCTTTTCTCGCAGAGTGGACAATGAGAGTGTTCTCCAATATAGCTAACTCTACCCCAGCCCCAGTGCTCTGCAGTGTACCCCAGGGATCTTGCGTGTCACCAACGTTGTATAACATATTTACAAAGCCTCTGTTTGACCGAATAGACAAACTTGGAGTATCATACACGAATTACGCAGATGACACGCAGATCCTACTGCACCTTTCAGGAGACTATGACAAAGATCCAATCCTGGATGGCCCAATATGAACTTTGTCTAAACGACGACAAAATGGATTTACTATTGGTTGGCACACAAACAAGCCTCAAAAATCTCGACCCCAGATACAAATTATTCACAATAGACGGGAACAATATCACAGTCTCAAAAGAAGTCAAAACACCAGGCCTATACCTTGACTCCTCATTAACTCTAACTAGACAAATCGACGCAACTGCCAAACTTATTAACACATGCAGACCATACCTCTGACCTGACAGCCGCCTGGCCTTAGCCAGGGCACTAATCCTGTCAAAACTCGACTATTGCAATGTTCTTCTAGCTGGCACCTCAACCACAAGCATCAAAAAACTCCAAGTCACACAAAACAGTGCCCTCTGAGCTGCGTTAAACATCCCCAGAAGAGAGCATATCTATGAAATTAGATGTAATGCATTTTGGCTGCCGGTGCAGGACAGAATCAAATTCAAAACACTGGCGATCAGCCGTAAATGTCTAACCAACACTGCACCCGAATATCTCACCAATCTGCTCACCCCAACACAAACCACTTAGCCTACTCGTACTACATCAGCTCACCTTCTTACTGTGGCCAAATTGAAAAGAACTAAAGCTGGGGGTTGCAGCTTCCCATTTGTTGCTGCAAAAAGTGGAACACTCTCCCTCTAGCCATCAGATCTGATCCATCCCACTCCTCATTCCTGAGAAAACTCAAAAAATGTCTCATCTCATCAAACTTGTAGTACTCATACCTCTGCTGCTACCACCTGATTGCTAAATGTACACCTAGCCTTCCAAACTACACTGAGAATCGAATGCTGAGAACCTTCACATTGTAAATTGTAAATTGCATACTCATCTTGCATATATTGTATATGTTGTAAACTCTGTCAAGACACATCTATTTTTGAATGCTTGTACTGCATGGTTCCTGTGGTAACAACCGCACATTTTTCTTACCCTGTATTTCCAGCGCCCAGATACCTACAGATTAGGTGTGCTTTATAAGTGCCAAATAAATAAATAAATAAATAAATAACATGTTGATCACTTCCTGCGCGGGAAGAGGTATACCATTTACATGACTCTGCTTGCAGTTTTTCCATGTCATTCAGGAATGTCGCTGAGCGATCTCTATGACTCTGTTGACGTAAAGTATGATTATGCGTTTAATTCACATCATTTTGTAAAATCTATTAGTGTGCTTGCTAGAGAGCCACATGGAAGGTACTGTACAGCCTAATGTCCTCTCGTCATTCGAACATAAATATCGCAAGATGTAAAACCTGTGAAATGAGGCTGGGATGTTTGTTGGCATCATTCATTGCTAGAACACATCTGAGGACACTTGTGTTCCATGTACACTCACTGGCCAGTGCCCATATCAAGTGGAAACCATCTATCGTTGTACTATGTTGCCTTCAAAGCATTGTGTTATTGCATATTGCTTACAGATGTGCTGTCGGGTGTAGCGTCATAGTAGTTTGCATTCACATTCATGTTTATGTTGCATGAATTCTACATGATCTGCGGATGCAAGGCAAGTCAGTGCCTTCTGTTCATGCACACATGTTCTTTGGCCACAGGGGCATGAGGGCATCATGGGTGCAATCAATGGCACTGCACACGCACAGAACCCCAATATGTCATAAAATACCCACCCTATTCCTGCCCAGGTGCATGTATAATGAGACATGCATATATGTATGCACAGAGATCCCAGGATTACATTGAGAACATTGATAGGAACCCATGACTGTGAGGATTATGACCATGACACCACAGTGCCTTAACTACTGGTGGTATGTCATGGGCTCATATTATTGGTGTGGTAATGGCCCCCTCCCACTGATTCACTATCTCCAGTATTATAAGAGGTGAAGAAGGGTACCTTCAGTCAATGTCTGAATCAGCCATTTGAAGTAAGTTGGTCCTCTACCAATAATTCCGTTCCCTCCTCATTGCTCCCCTCCCCCACTTTCCATCTTCAGTCCATCTCAGAGATGGATACTTTCCTTCATCCATAAGTTAACGATCAAAAGAAAGGTGACTCTATGGCTTGACCAGATGTGAGAAGATGTCATGGAATGGACATTGTCACAAACAAACTCTGCAGATGTTTGTGTGACTGTGCGGAAAACTGGCAACAATTCGTTAAGACTTGCTTTTTATGTAGTTACTTGAGGATTGTGCACATCCTTCACAGGTTGAGGGAGGAATGAATACAGAAAGCTAATGAAGCAATAGCATATCAGCTGGTTGATTTTGACAGCGGTGTATGGTAGCTTCCTTTTTATTAGCAAAAAGGAAGACTGTGCTTCACACCATAGCCAAGACGTCCATAGACTTGGAATAGGATTGATGTTGGATAAAGTGGTTGCAAGGCGATTACGAAAACTATTTGACCTCGTCCTCCATATTTAATCTCATTCATCTTTTTGAAGTGGGGATAGAGTTTGGGGCATTCATAAAAACGTTTATGCCCATTTTTACTTTATACCTGCATAGTTTTATTTTTATGTTTAATGATTTGCTCTATGCAATAATAAATGTCTGTTCTCTTTCACAAAATGTAATCAAATCATGTCTATTCATGTTGGAAATCCTGAAACCTTGACATGTTTGAGGCCCTTGAGAACCGCACGCCGCTGGCGCTATAATACACTAATGTAGCTTGATCAATTAGGACCAGCTCCCACCTTCTCCAAAGGTCTTTTTAGTTGCTTGAGCATGAACCATATATCAGTCCAGTTTCTTCTGCCCTGACATATTCAAATTTAATTTGCAAAGTGCTTGCAGTCCGTTTCTGTATCTCTCACTCAGATACTGAGTATGAGGGTAAAGTGTCTTTTAGACTCACTCTCCTTTCCCCTTTCAAGCCACATCTTCTGAGCTGGAAAAACTGCATTCAACTTCATCTTTATGTAAATAAAAACCACCAAATAGTCAAACGTGCCACTATAAAATATCTCCAATCTAATTTGGATTTACATAAATTGGCCTAATGTACTTTCAAAAGTTCACTGGACCTTAAACCTATTTTCATCTATCAAATTTCTGGCAGGCTATAGGGAGGAGTATTTCAAAGCTAGAAAGGTAGAGCAGCAAAATATCCTGCTCACATATAATAGGATATATGATATCATGTGGCATGTATAACGCGCCTGTACACAAGTATTTCTAGGCGCAACAAAACAAAGAGAGGGAAACAAAGGGAGGACAAAATAACGATCTTACTAGGCCTTGTGTCATTCAGATTGCGCAAGTGCAGGGAGGAGGGAAGGGGAGAAGTGCTAGGGGGAGTGGAAGGGGGATGTGCAGTTAACTCACAAGTGCAGCCAGTGCGTGGCTCATAAGTGTAGAGAGAAGGGATTGTAGGATTGCAGATTCAGACCCTTAAGTGCTAGGAAGCCCAGAGTCAAGGTGAGGGCAACTGGACATGCAGGAGACTGGGCCCGAGTTCAGAGGGTGACCAGGTGACCAGTACGTGGAGCATTCAGGTGCATAAGCAGGAGAGAGGAAGAGAGAAAGCGGAAGTGAAAAGGAAGGTCTTGAGTTGCTTCCGGAACTGGAGGTGGTTCTGCTCAAGTTTGAGAGAGGCAGGGAGGCTGTTCCAGATGGATGCCCCAGCCAAGGCAATAGATCTGCCCCCAACTCTCTGCTTGGAGAAGCGTCTGACCCTCAGAGAGTTGGAGGTGGATGAGTGGAGAGCTCGAGAAGAAAGATGTTTTGGAAGAGAAAGTTGGAGGTACAGCAGTTCCAGGCACCAAAAAATCTTGTGGACGATGCAAAGGGTCTTTAATTTGATCCTTGAAGCCATGGGGAGCCAGTGCAGAGATTTCAGAGCTGGAGAGATACGATCCCTAGGCTTGAGGCCAAAGACACGTCTTGCAGTCCTGTTCTGGATATGTTGTAAAGGTCGAAGAGTAGAGGCAGGAAGATTTAGAAAGAGGCTGTTGCAATAGTCCAGCCTAGAGAGGAGCAGAGCTCTGGAGACATTGAGCTTCTGGGGAAAGTAAGAAAAGATAGAATACCTCTGAGGAGGTGCAGCTGATATGTTGACTTCTTAGAGACATCAGAGGTGTGAGGAGAGAAGGAGAGGGTGGAATTGAAGATGACACCAAGGTTCTTAGCCTCACAGGAAGGGACAGGAAGAGGGCCCATTGTGGGCAGCCTGAGAGAGAGAGGAAAGGAGGGAGCGCGTGTCCCAATGAGGAGGATCTCACTCTTACTGGCATTAAGGCAGAGATCATTGCCGGCACACCATTCCTGAATTGCGGCCAGACAGTCTGGTATGTGAGAAGAAGCTGAAGTGGCTGAGGGGAGCCTGAAAGAGAGCTAAGTGTCATCCACATAACATTGAAAATTGGGGCAGAAGGTAGGGATTGTCATGCAGCGTGGCTGCTGGAAGTTGTGGCCGCGTTGGAGGTTGCTCCGCCGGCCGCGCCGCCATTGAAGGTTCCGTCACGCGTTCTGCTACGTGACGTACCGGTCTAGTTCATATCCAATATGGCCACCCGGGGAGGTACTTAGTTTCCACTCTCCCGGGGCTCTGCGCGTTGCAACCGTCTGGCGTCCTCGCTCCGGTTGGTTAAAGCGCTAGTTATTTCTCTCTGCTTTCGTTTCACACCGGAGTGCTGCCTTTCTCTGTGTTCGTTGGGCTTCTCCACCCCTTCTTCTCCCTGCTCTTAGATCTTCTGTTTTCTCCAGGCTTCCTCTGTCCTTCTTTGCTCCCTTTCGGGGGCTATTTTTCCCCAGTCCTTTTTCCCTTCCGCTGCCTTCCTTTCGGTGTCCTTTGTCCGACTCTGCCTTTTCTGCTCCGGCCCATCGGGCAAAGGACTCTGAATTTTCTCTGCTTAGTAAGGAGTTTCCTCGCCATTTACTCCCTACTTTCAATTGGCTTGCCACGTATAAGTACTGGTGCAGGAGATACTTCTGGCATACTCACTACAGAATCTGGACTTCACCATCACGTCGGCTGATACAAAGTTTTTTTTTTTAGCCTTTGGGCTTTTTTCCCCTCACGCTTGGCTTCCCTCGGGACAGGAGTCACGGATCTGCTGTTTCACAGGCAGTCACTGTGGCTTCTCCCCGAGGCAGGCAAATACCTCCAAAGAAGGAAAAGGATTACCTCAGCTGACGCCATCTATATCAGGCTGGTTCAGAGACAAGTGCTCAGGTGAGGAGAGTGTTGAGGGGAGGGAACAGGAGACAGAACGTTAATTGGACAGGGATGCTCTGGGCAAGAGTTGCCAAGTAGTGGTTGAAGAGCTAGGGAGAGTCTACAAGTGAACATGCGCCAGAGTACCTGAAACATGCAGTTTTGGTTCGTTGATTCAAAGGTTGACATGGAAATGTGAAATAATCTGAAAATGGTTAGTTGAAAGGTTTAGCCACCAACTATGATCAGACCTAGCAGGCAATAGAAAAAGAAAAACATGTAAATATAAAGACTACAGTGAGGAAATATCCTGGAAAGGTACACATACTTAAAAAGGCTGTCGTGACAAAGTTGCCTGGGAATCGGGTGCCAAGGGTTGACATTTCCCAAAAAATGCAGCCTCATTAAAATCAAAAACTTTCCCCAAATATTCTACGATGGGAGTTCATAATATAAAATTATACTCATCCTAGAATATTTGGGGAAAGTATTTTGTGGGCCAAGATAGAAAAGTCACGTACCTGGCGACTTTTTCCAGGTGATATTATCACATGGAACCTTAAAAAAGACAGAAATTGAGAGAGACAAGTTTAGAAAAGAAATACTTTGAGAACGGGAAAGGTCCCCATGCTTGAACCCACATTTTTTGGCTTGCAAATAACTGAAATAGCTTGAAAATAACTTGAAAAAGACCTTTGACACCTTCAGAGAAAAGGAAGGGATCACATTTACAACTTTTAGAAGTTGGTAACTGAAAAGACAGTTGAACATCAGTGCTTGTTTTCTAGGAGTCTCGTTTTAGGTTGTCTCCATTTGTATGTCAAACTTTGGATATTAACACATTATTGTGCCTTTTTACGTGGCCAAACCTACTGGTCTTCACAGACCACACATTTACAAACCTTTAAGGGCTATAATCAAAACAAATTATGAACTAAGAAACAAATGATTGGAAAACATTTTATTTTGCCATACGAGAGGTATCTACAATAAGGTTATCTTCCTACGAGCAATGTGAAATGCAAAGCACACATTTGGCAGTGAATAGAAGTAGAATGGATGCCCAAAGAAACATATGGATAGAAAAGATGGAAGGCTGTTGATCATAATTAGCAATGAATCCGTGTAACCAATGCAAGGCCCTTTAAGACGCGGTAACAATACATTGAGATGGATGGGGATGCAGAATATACTCAAACATCAATAATCAGACTGACTCAGGAAGTTGGCAAAGTACATCTGTTTTAATATCAATGATCTAAAACAGGTAGTATAAAGAACGTCAACGAACATTTGCTTGATCTTCTCACTTCTCTTCTTCATGCTAGTTTCATAAAAAATGCAGATTATATAGAAAAAACTTGTCATCATTTACATCAATCTACGTGGCAAACTACAAAAGCCTACTTGGGAAAGGATAGGTTTAAAGGAAACATCTAGGTATCCGTTCCATACTTGGAACACAGGTGGCTGAGGGGAGCCTGAAAGAGAGCTGAGTGTCGTCCACATAACATTGAAAATTGGAGAAGAAAGTAGCGATGAGGTGGGCAAGAGTTGCCAAGTAGTGGTTGAAGATCCAGGGAGAGAGGTTAGACCCCTAGGGAACAAAGTATTAATGGACAAAGTATTAATGAGATTAATGTGTAGCCTTAAATGATGAATCTACAAGTGAACAGACTCCAGAGGACCTGAAACATTTAGTTTTGTGTCGTTGATTCAAAGGTTGACATGAAAATGTGAGATAATCTGAAAATGGCTAGTTGAAAGGTTTAGCCACCAACTATTATCAGACCCGGCAGGCAATTGAAAAAGAAAAACATGTAAATAGAAAGAATACAGTGAGGAAATATCCTGGAAAGGTACATGTGCTTAAAAAGGGCGTTGTGAAAAAGTTGCCTGGGAATTGGGCGCCAAGGGTTGACATTTCCCAAAAAATGCACCCTCATTAAAATCAAAAGCTTTCCCCAAATATTCTTCAAGGGGAGTTTATAATATAAAATGACACTCATCATGGAATACTTGGGGAAAGTATTTTAGGGGCCAAGAAAGAAACGTCAACTACCTGGTGACTTTTTCCAGGTGATATTTCCACATGGAACCTTTAAAAAAGACAGGAACTGAGAGAGACAAGTTTAGAAAAGAAATACCTTGAGAACGGGAAATGTCCCCATGCTTGAACTCATATTTTTTGGCCTGCAAATAACTGAAATATCTTGAAAATAAAAGGAAGGGATCACATTTACAACTTTTAGTCGACCTAAGGTTCAAACAACTGAAAAGACAGTTGGACCTTGGTGCTTGTTTTCTAGCAGTCTTGCTTTAGGTTGTCTCCATTTGTATGTCAAACTTTGGATATTAACACATTATTGTGCCTTTTTACAAGGCCAAACCTACTGGTCTTCAATTACAACACATTTACAAACCTTTAAGTGCTACAATCAAAACAAATTATGAACTAAGAAACAAATGATTAGAAAACATTTTATTGTGCCATCCGAGAGATAGCTACAATAAGGTTATCTTCCTACGAGCAATGTGAAATGCAAAGCACACATTTGGCAGTGAATAGAAGTAAAATGGATGCACATAGTAACATATGGATAGAAAATGTTGATCATTATTAGCAATAAACCTGTGTACCCAACACTAGGCCCTTTAAAACGAGGTAGCAATACTTTCAGATGGATGGGGATGCAGAATGTACTCAAACATCAATAATCAGACTGACTCAGGAAGTTGTCGAAGAACGTCTGTTTTAATATCAATTATCTAAAACAGGGAGTATAACAAACATCAATGAACATCCGCTTGATCTTCTCACTCAGCTAGTTTCATAAAAAATGCAGGTTATATAGCAACAACTGTGAATCTATGTGGCAAACTTTAAAAACCTACTTGGGACAGTGATAGGCTTAAAGGGAACATCTAGGTGTACGTTCTATACTTGTTCGGGAAATTTCGCTTGAACCAATTCCCAACAAGAGAAATGTTGGCAATTCGACAAAAAGATGGAGCTCCAATATTGACCTGTCGCTTATGCGCGGAGGAAAATGAAACACTGAAACATCTTATTTTGTATTGCACACAATTGCGACAGGTACAATCTATTCATTTGAGAAAATATATTGTGGCAAGACCAACCCTGTCTGCTGAGGATTGGTGGGATATGATGCATCAAGATGTGGAACGCAGCCTAACAATCGAACTGACTTTCCTTCTTGAAAAGATGATCGAAAAGCTAGAAAAACATGAAAACGACATCAAAGTCGCCGTAATCTCTGCTTGAACATTGGCAATCTAAGAGTGTTTTGGACTGCAAATGCTCCTTACTTAGTCGTATGCCTCTCCCTCTTGCCTTCCTCGAGTCTATCTGTCTATCTTTGCCCTTATATGCCGATTGGAGCTCCTTCTGTAAATCTTTCTTCTTCAAGAATGAATTTTTCTAATGTTTTCTGAGATTTTCTTTTTTCCTTTTCTCTTTCTCTATTTTTTAAAGGTTTGTAACAAACCAATAAAAAAATAAAAAAAATAAAAAAAAAATACTTGGGACAGTGATAGGCTTAAAGGGAACATCTAGGTGTACGTTCTATACTTGTTCGGGAAAGTGATTGGGTCTCTAACATCAGGTGGGGCAACTAAGCCCTCCTCTAGTGCAAGTCACTACGAACCTCATCAAATACACAATGTCCTATTGGTTATATAAACTATAGGGCTCTCTATTATGTGGCCCTCTACAATTGGTTGGCACCCTTGTACCTCTCTGTAATATTTCACAAATGCTAGCTGCACACAGGCTGGCAACAAGATTCTGGTGGACTGATCATAACCATAGCTTCCCACCTAATTAGCCTGCCATCTATCATCACTCTTGCCGTCTGCCAGTCAATTAGCCTCTGAACATGGCATTGGAAATGTTCTCTGTGCCTCAAAATAAAAGGGAGTATAGGCATACTTTGTCTCTTGGTTTAGATACAGCTAAACTCAGCATCTATTTTCATCCGAGCATGTGACTGGAGACCATGTTTCAGAGCTTTTCTGCATTTGAAATACTATTAAATCATGAACCTCTGATGTATTCAATATTCTTTCTCCTCACCTCAGACAGGAGATTGTTCTTTTCACACGTTTTGTAGCTACTGTATGAACATCCAAGCCCACAGTGACCTTGACTTCCTGGTGCTTGGCCAGCCAAGCCTTTCTTGAATTCACTGCCGTCATTAAGTAATTTTTCAACAGTGCTACACTGAAAAAGCTTTTCTGTTCAAGGGTCCAGACTCTGCTATAGTGTGTTATAGAAAACCCATAGTCTACACATTCCTATGCATATACGTTGGCTTATCGCCACAATCTATTCACCACATACCCAGGCTTAAGAAGACTTTGTCTGCTTGCATTACTGCGTCTGTACAATTGTAAAATGACTTTGCATTTTTTTTCATCTTTTCTGTAGCATGAGCATCTTCATCTCGAGCCCAAAATATTGCTCATCTTTAACACCTCCTCCTTCAATCTAATAGAATGTTTATCGTCGTCAGCCTCTTTTCTGCATGCGTCGGCTCTACTTCACATGATGTCATCAGTCTTCTTTATCATTTATTTTCTCACTTCCTCCGGCATTTCACTCAAATTACCATCATATTGTCGTGAGTGCATATATGGCTTCCTCAATGGGTACCTCACTTCCAGGATTCTTTTCGGTATAGGTATTTTCACTGGCACTGCATTTGTCTCACACTCTGGCTCCCAACATATAGGCATCATGGGGCAGAGCTTTGAGTGGGGGTACTTGGCTCCACCTCTACACTCCACCCTATGGGCGATTTACCGACCACTCTCCCATCCTCCTTCACATCCAGACATGCTTGTTTGAAGAAATGCTTTTTTGGGACTTGTATCTTTATGACTGCTTTCAGGTATCCTGCTGATTTCAGATGCTCATCTTTATTCCAGGACATAAGCATGCGTTGTCCATTTGGACTGCTGTAGATCCATTTCCCCACATACTTCTTGTGGTTCTTTGGTCACATGAACTTCCTTCCCTCAGGTGCATAGATGCTGACCTTCATGTAATCTCTGATCTCTTCATCTGTCAGTACTTTAGATTTCCATCCGGATTCAACATCATTCATTATCTTCATTTCTACTGCCTTCTTTGCAGTCTTCTTAAATTGTGAGATTATTATCCTGATCACACAAAATCCAAGCAAAACCATCACTATCAGGGCTCCAAGGAACTTGAACATGTCCGCCATCCATTGTGGAACCCATGAGAAGATTGATTCAAACCAACTGTCAACAGCAATGTCTTCCACTTCATCTATCAACTGGACAAGTAATTTCGTCAGCAGCGTTATGACCTCTGTCAAGGTGCCAATCTCGTCATCATGAAAATGTATGAGTGTGCAACATGATTCTCCGATTTTGGCACAAACTCCTCCATACATAGCTGCAATCATGTCCGGGACATATCTGTTCTAAAGAGTCATCAGTTGTATAGCTCTCAGCTCTTCCTTGATGGTGTTGAATCCCTTTGTGGTAGTGTTAATCGTCAGTAACAATTCCCATCTGTTTATCTGTAACCACTTGGTATTTTCTGTTGTCTGGGCATGAGGATTGTCCTGAATATTGATGAAGTCTGACTGAATAATCTGTTTTCATATGGAATGGAATCAAAAGATTCTATTGACTTAGCTGAAAAATAGTTCTCTCGCTTCTTTCGATTTATCAGCTCAGCAGATCTCTTCTTCCTGAGGTGAGCATCTGCTTTTAGAAATTCATTAATGTTCAAATCACTTTTAGGAACCACCAACGCTGGACTAAGGATGCTCTCCTGAAAACCTACACCTTTGGATTTTCCAAACAGCTCAAGCTTAAGAAACAGTCCTGTGACACAGCGGGCTCCTCGATCTGGAAAACAAGAGGTCTCACTCCAGTTCTCTCTCAAACTAAACAACCTTTCTTTTATGTACACCCGAAATTAGCCGCACTCTCAAAAGGAACAAGTGGTTCCCTAACACAAAATTGCACCTCTGGACACAGTGAACCCCCAGCCCAAGGTAAGGACGTCAATAAGCCATCCTCTGACGCACTGGGTACAGGTAACCTAGAGAGTGATGACCATCATGTTCAACCCATAGGGATCTGAACAGCAGAAATTATGATGGAAGGCACAGGTCTGCAAAATGACCTACAGTTGGGGAGGTAGAAACGAGCCCGGAAGAACTTCAAAATGCTCCACTGGGAAAAGAAACACACACACGGGACCCAACAGGGCCAAAAGGAACGACTAAGGATTCTGAAAAGCCTAGGATGGGCCTGCCCCAGGCTAGCCTAACAGGCTGGCCGACACAGGCTACCAAACATGGTCGGTTGACACCTAGTATGGAGGATCCAAGTAAGACTGAAACCAACCAGCTAATGGATGAAGACTGGTTACTAGATTTAGTTGCTGCCCAAATGGAGGAGAACACAACCAAAACTCTGTCCATAGATGCAAACATGATTGTGGCTTTCTCCATCACCATTCCGCCCTTCATGAAGTTG
The DNA here is from genome assembly GCF_040938575.1 of Ambystoma mexicanum. Taxonomy (NCBI): domain Eukaryota; kingdom Metazoa; phylum Chordata; class Amphibia; order Caudata; family Ambystomatidae; genus Ambystoma; species Ambystoma mexicanum. The sequence goes on from NC_090924.1 coordinate 261,903,579, forward strand.
TATGAAGGGGTGTGTTATATTGGACTTTCTTCCTGTTTATTCCTCCTGCCTGGATGAGGTATGTATGGAGTGATGTCACTTGTGGAATGTTTGCTGTGAGCTTGGAATGTTTGGGTATAAATGGGTTCCAGCCCAGGCACGTGTGTCAAATCTTGTAGTGCCAACCCTTTCCAAACCCCGATCCTCCTCACCTGATTCTTCAGAAGACGACTTTCTTCTATGTCCTTTCTTCTTCTTCTGTGTCTTCTCTTTATTTTATTTTTATGAATAGGTATTGCCTGTCCCGTATGGAAGCCACTCTGTCTCCCTAGTGGAACAGGGATTCAGGTGAGCCCCTTCCGGACGGACCGGAGAGATGAAAAAAAGCGTTAGCTTAAAAAAAAAACTCTCGTAGTGATAGTCTAGGCAGATATGGATCCGTGGTTGGAAGTAGGAAGAATTGCTGGTAGAGGGTAATCTGGTAAGTATCCCACGAAGATAGGTAAGCGTGAGAGTACAGGACTCTTCAATATGAAGTCTCCGTAAGGAAGGAGCAATGATACACCGGAGCAGACAGAACAATAGCAACGGAAAGAGACCCGTGAAAGAAGAGGAAGCGGATAGAGAGCTGGGAAAGGAGGGAACCAGAAGGGACCCGGAAAAAGGAGGAAGAGAGGGAAGCCTGAGAAGGGAGAAAACAAGCCGGAATGGAACCAGAGAGAGAAAGCGGGAGATCCTGTGAAGGGTAAGAGAGTCAGAAGGAACCGGAAGAGAAGAAAGTGGGCGAGCCCATGATGAGATAAAGCCGGACGTTACCGGTAAGAGAGGCAAGCGGGCAAGCCCGAAAAAGGGAAAAAACAAAGGCAAGCGAACCAGGAACGAAAGCAGAATATGACAGGCAGGCTAAAGGAATGAATGCGGCCGGCAGCGTCAGCACCAGTAGCAAAGCAAGGGGTTGCAACGCGCCGGGAAAGAGGAAGGGGCGGGTTTTAGAGACAGTAACCCGGCAGAGCAGAAAGACTAGACCGATAACAGGGGAACAGGAAGGATGGAATCAATGTCTGCCCATACGCCATCGTTGCCACAAGCGCCAGCACGGCAAACAAGCAAGGCGCGTGACAACATGAGGTATGTGAGATATGTGAGCCTGGGTGGTCGGAGCCAGTGGGCCCTTCAATCAAATATCCCTTATGGCCAGTTTCTTAGAGCTTGATGAAGCTGTTCCAAATTAGAGGACTTTGCCAAACAATTCAACATCATAGAAGACAGGTTGAAAGTCAGAGCTTATCGAACCAAATTATAGAGGCAATCAAAAAAAAGAGCTAGGTATCAACATCGAGAGCAGCTATTAAACAAAGACAACAAATTAAAATCTAAGAATGATTGTCTTGTGTGCGCACTGACCTACAACACTCAGCACACAAGGTAAAGAAGATTATATACAAGCACTGGCATTTACTTCAGCTAAACATTCCCACTTTGAATAAACCCATGTATGCTTTTAAAAAAGGAAAACATATAAAAGACTTGGTGTCAAAAGCAGATAGGAATGTGATACAAGTAAAACAATCTCAGATCACCACCACATGGGGGATGTCCCCTATTCTGGGGCATTACCTATGCGGAGGTTGTTGTGCTTTGACTTCGGCATGCACTAGCGTCACCATCAATAAAAGAAAATGGACGTTGAGGAATCACACCACATGTAAAAGTAAAAGTAACAACGTAATTTACGCAATAGCATGTCCGTGTGACAAAACTTATATCGGAAAAACGTCTCATGCAGTGAAGCAAGGAATAACAGAACATAAATCCAAGATTAGGAATAAACAAAGGAGTGCACCCCTTGCTGTACATTAGGTCGAGTTAGGTCACAGTTGTGAAGATTTACGGTGGTGTGCATTAGAAAAGGTTTGGGGCACAGATACAGCTAATGCAGCTATTAGGTTAGAGAGGAATGGTGGCTCTACCACACCCAGTGCTACACGAGTGGCCTCAACCTACAAGAAGAGTGGAACCAATGTATCGGGTAAAATTCCTGATAATTCTAAATGTTTATTTGTCATCCCCTCAGTGATTTATTCAATTTCATTTGTTGAAACAATTTGGATTTGTAATCTATTGCTTTTTGAAATTATAATTTCAATTTGAACGCCATCTTTTTTGAACAGCAATTGGTTTAAGATACATGAAACTGTTCCATTTCTATCATTATCGTCTGAACCATTCAAGAGAGAACTCAGGTTCCCTTTTGTATTGTTCTCGGATCTTTTAAACATTAGGCTTTCATTGTTCAATTACTGTTATGACACCCACCAGTTTACATCTAGAGGGACTAGTCGGCTCACCGGCCAACAGATAATTGATATAACAAATAATATCCTTACAGACAATAATTTAGGACTACATTTAGTTAGCACTAGTCGTTTTTCTATGATCACTTTACAAGGAAGATGAGAGTCCTCTCTCTATGATCATTAACACAGTAAGGAACACAGAGTATAAATGGACATCACACGACTAGTCGCGGATTCAAAAAAGTCTCCCGGGTCCTTGTGCGGATGATGATGCAGTGCTTTGTCCTTGAAGGTAAGACTTTATCGTGCCCGAGGGTTCGCACTAGGGGTTTTGCAAGCAATCTTTTTGTGAGCACTTCATTACGGTACCCCTTTAAAACATAGATGGTTTCTTTCTTTTCCTTCTACTCCTTCTACTAGAGAGTGTTCTTTGTGAAGATAGGAAGAGAAGATAAAGGGCACTCCTGCACCTGTCTAAAATTGAAACAGAGTACAGATGCTTTTACGTTTTGCCATTTAAGGAACCCTTTATGCAAAGGTATAATTTTACATCTGTCCACTTTACTAATTCACGGGTTTTATAAACCTTTGTAAGTAATGGGATTACATTCCTTTTGTTTGTCCTTCTTTTTCTGTTAGAACGGCGCACACATTGGTGCGACTATACAGAAAGTAGACAGACAACTACTATCTCGCGGATGAATTACCACGGAAAAAGAAGCTTTTTTGGCGTTTATTTTAGAAATAATTTCTTTTATGCCAAGGTAACTACTGTGGAGTCTTTACTATCGGATCTAAAGTTTGGGCGATTGAAGATCTGTGGAACCCTTGGCCTATAATTACTTAAAATCTGCCATTTGTTGTGCTCAATTCGGGGAGGGGTTTTGTTGACTTGTCCGGTTATTCACTATTCGGATTAATTGATTTTTTTCCAAATATGCGCTGCCCATATGATAAGGTCAAAGTATGGATGTGAACAGACTGATTTACGTTGAGTCCAACATATGTATGTCTGAGTTGAACCAAAATAGGCAATTTAGAAACATATTATTTATTGTAGAGAATTACCTACAAGTGTTCGAGTAGAGCATGAAACAGGTTTATTGCTCCTCGTGCAACAATGAAGAAGGGGAATTTGTTTAATGGAGAGGAAATGTAGACTGTAGTTTTTATTGTGTTTTTAACAGCTTATTTTATCTGTTTTTAGTATTTGAAAAGCCGTAAAGCACAATCAGCTTAAGTTCACTGTCCTGAAGAAGACGCATACCAGCATCCAGAAGGGATTAGCTAGACTTGTAAAGTCAAAACTATCAGACACGGGAAGTCCTATGTGAAGATGTTGTTGACTATTTAGGACACCTTTAGTTGATTATTATATAGGTACTTAGATTAGTGGTGGACTTACCACTCAGAGCAAGAGAACTGTAAATTGCATTTATGTTTTGAACAAAATTTCACTATTTACATGCTGCTCTACGTTTTTGCACAAAATTGCTCTTTAGTAATGAAATAATCTACCTGATTTGAAGTGAGATGGTGCAAGGCTCAATTTTGAGCCATATTTGTAAAAATGAGTCTAATTGTATGTTTCAAAAAAATGATTTTATTGACGGTTTTTTCTATACTGTTGAATTTGATGTTTTTATAATGAAATAATAATAATAAAATTGAATGATTTATTAAGGCTGCAGTCTTAATTTCCTCTCGTTAGCTTTCTCTACTCTCATGCAAGAAATATAGTATAAACAGTTTTTCAGGTCCATAGGGCATCATTTCTGGTCTAGCTGAAAAGTTGTCACTTTACAACGACTACATCCTCCAATGGAAACAGAAAAGACCACCTGTCAATGCCAAAGAATTTGAGGTTTGTGGTAGAAAACTCTAAGCGAAATAACATCTGCAAACCTCATCAAGACAAACACGTAAAGGAACAAGAGGACCAATGGGAGTAGCTTGCAGGCCCACTAGGGGCTTTAGACACTTGTTTTGAGAAGGGAGCTTATTTTATGGGACAGCTGATATGGTTTGCCTGCAGGAAACCTGGTTAAGAGAAACACCTATCCTCCAAGGCTTTGCATTCTATTTAAACCCGGGAACTAAGGGGCAGAAGGGGCGACCCATGGCAGGTTTAATATTCCTATTCAACAGTAACAGCTGCCTAAAAACAATTTGGGTGAAAAATGTGACCCCTCTTATTCAAATTGTCTTGCTTGACCGAAAAACTCCTGATGGCAAAGTACAGGAGGTTGGTTAATCTGCAACCTCTACTGGAACACGAACTCCGAGACGGCCAAGAACTTCACTGAACAAGTGATGAATGAAATCGATGATGCCAGAGTCAGAAGGTCTGACTTAAAAATAATCGTATACGGAGATTTTACCATCCACTGTTTTAGCAAGGATGGTGCCTTGGTTGCCAACGCAATGCTGACATCAATTAAGCCAATTTACGTGGCTGGAACTGGAGAAAGGAACTCAGCATGAGAAATATCAAGATGCTAAACGGTTATAAGGTGGAAGAGGTTGACTTGGAAGAGGGTCCTTGAGGGACAGATACTTCATTATTTCTTTGTCTCAGAGAATTACAAACCCTACATAAAGACCCTATTAGTTGAGTCCACTAGTATGAGTAACCACAACATCTTGAAACTGCAAATGGAAGGCCCTCAGTGTAATGGATCAAAGTCTAGCCCAAAACATCTAATAGTACACATGGGAAGAAATAGATTGAGACTGTTGTCAAGGAATATAACCGCACTGAGAGAGGCCCTCAATACATTTTCTTTGAGGGGGGATCTCGACTATCCAAGTCACCTTTGTTCATATATGGAAAAACACAACACAGGAAAGAAGCCACGTTTTCGTCATCTGCACAAATTTGACACTGCAGTGTCTGAAAGGAAAAAACTGCTGAACAAATTAAAAAGAGCGTGGAAAAAAGGCCCTCGTCAAAAACCCTGGATGACCTTAAAAAAGGCAGAATAAAATATAAACACTAGCTAAAACAATATAAGTATACCATAATTCAGAAGGACGCTGAGCACATGTTACAGCTGGTAGCCACTAAAAAATCTGAAGCGATGTGGAAAATCCTTAATTCTATGGAGGAACCTCAAGAATCCCTCCAAGTGAATCCTATTCCAGCAGGATACTGGATCATTCACTTGAGCGCCCTTTTCTCGAAAAAAACAGAAACCAGCACCAACGGGCTGCATGTGTCAAACCACCCATTGTCTTTCAAAACAAGCAGGGGAGACATTCTGGACTTGATTAAATCCTCAAGCACCTCCAGAGCTGGAGGCCCAGACGGCCTAACAAACACGACCTTGAAGTAAAATCCTGAAGAATGGGCATTCTTCATGTTTGACTTGTTAGAGCATATAAAATTAGAGAAGAAAATAACGGCTTCCGGAGGTCCGCGATCATAGTCCCCATCTTTAAAAAGGGCGATAGGTCGCTACCAGGAACCTATAGACCTATCACCCTCCTCAACGTTATTGGGAGAATATTTACAGCTCTGCTAGTGAAGCATTTAACATTCTGGCTGAAGGAAACTAAACATCAAGACCCATGGCAGTCTGGCTTCGAGAAGGGCTTTTGGAAATCCCTGAATTTGTTTCTCTTAAATCTGCTAAAAATAAGATCTATACAAAAGAACAGCAAGAAATTGTACCTGGCTTCAATTGATCTATCAAAGGCCTTTGGCTCTGTAAACCACCAAATTTTGTGGAACAAACTAGATACCTGGGACTGTCCTAGAGATATCTTGTAAGCCATAAGAAGTCTCCATACAACAACTACAGTCTGAATAAAATTGAATAAAGCAGGGTACCTTACCAACACAATTTCTACTGCAACCTGCATAAAACAGGGCTCCGTTTAGCACCTGCAATCTTTAACCTATATACATCTGATATGGAGGAGTCATTCGTAGGTATGAGATATTGTCCTCCTATCATCACTGGATCACAGGTTAATAGACTGCTATATGCAGACAATGTAATAATTATGGATGAAACTCCTGTTGGTTTGCAGCGTCAATTAGACGCACTAGCTAAATACCTTGCAGCCAATGACTTGAGGATAAATCGATCAAAGTCAAGTGCCCTGATCTTTGGGAGGAAACCTGGGGGGAAGGTAAAAGGATGCAGCTGGTTTGTTGAAGGAGAAAAAATACTGTTGATAACTCAGATGACTTACCTGGGAATATCAATCAACGACAGCTCAGTAGATGTTCATCGTGAGGTGGAGCTGAGGAGGAAAATGAAATGCGTGGCTGTACAGGCTAAGATCATCAAAACATGATATTGCACATTTTTGCTCATTCCGGTCATCACTTTTTACCCTACAAAGGTAATCCCCATACTGACATATGGGTTGGAAAGCTCCTTATTACTGTCCTGGAAAGTCTGGTCTACCTTGGAGGGCTTATTTTGGAGATACGTTCTATCGCTACCTAAATCTATGCCTGTGGCAATTATTAGAAGAGAGCTTGGCTTAACGTCTCTATACACAAAAATAGTTTGGAAGAGCCTTTCCTTCTATCGAAAATGCTTAACACTGTCAATAGAAGGTAGATTCACACTACTGAACCAGGCCATCAGAGTGGGAAGTGAACGCCCACTGGAAGAATGGTGCTTCAAATGCACAGGAATCCTAAACAGTATTGGTAGAAACAACATTTCACTAATAGACAATCCTGAGAATGGGAAGAAGGCACTTTACGATCAGGACTAGACCGATACACTGGGCGCAGTAATGCAGTATAAGTTGTATGGGAAATACGGTACAGACACCAGAAGGCGAGGAACAATTCTATCTTATTTAGAAAAATTTCCTTCGGACTTAGCTCACTCTAAACTCCTGAGGATATGCCTAAATTTGCTCCCGACAAAGGAGCTACTCGAGGTCAGGAAACCAGATGCCTGTCGGGACTACCATTGTAGACTTTGCTGTCACTCATTGGAATCCCTCCATCACTTGATCATGAACTGCCTGGGCATTAAGGATGCAAGATCAAATTTGATGAAAATGTTTTACTCTGAATACAGTACATTAACAGAGAGAGAAATCTGGCTCCAGCTGATACAAGGAACTAGGATTTTTGAGACTTTCACTTTGCTGGAATTAGTCACGATTATGAGAGAATTGAACAACCAACAGTTAAAGTTTGATTTCATGTGTATCCTTTATCATCTTTTTTTATCATTATCTTTTAATTTTACTTTTCTTCTTTTTTTCTTTCTTTTTCTCTTTTTCTGTGTCTTAATTAGCTGAAAGGTTTCAATTAGAAACTATATGCTAATAGAACATCAAATTAAAAAAAGGTTTCCCTCCTTTAGTGACGTCAACCCTTGCTTCCTCTTGAGGATTGGATTGGGAGTCACAGGTAGTACTGAACACATCAAGTCACGCAGTGTGCTGACTTATTCCTGTGCACGTGAAAGGATTCCCACTCTCGACAGTAGCACCCCCTATCCTAAGAGTCAATAACTGTCCTGTGTTTGTGCTCTGCTGTAGGTGTGTGCTGTCACTGCCCTTGTGACGGATTCAATGGTGCTTGATATGGTTGCAAAGCCTGTTGCATTCTCGCTTGTGCTTGATACACTCTCTGATCTTGGGTGAACCTGTCCCTACTTTGTGAGCTATAGGCAGGGGGAGAAGTGGTCTCCCCTCTTGAGAACTGCCCATTCTGTACATACACCTGGCTCCCACATGTTTGTGTTATGTGCCCTGTGATTCCACATGTCCAACATACAGGAGGGAGTCTTCTGATGTGCTTCCCTGAAAGCCTTGATTATCATTCTGCATAGTCTGAAACCCACCTCCCAGGGAGAATTGAAAGAGGCAGCCTTGTTAGGCTGCCAGGAGGCAGCAAAGTGATTTCTCTGCCAGACAATCAGTAATATAATCCATGGGTGCCATGGACTCCCTGTTGTTAGCATTTGCACAGGTACACCCTGCCGCTAAACCTTGAATGGGGAGGGCTGAGGCCCACAGCCAGAGAAGGTGCACTGTTTGACATAACCTCACTGGCATGAGACCTCAGATTCCCCTTCACAGTGTGAAAGATTCACAACACACCCTCACAGAGTAGCAGCACGAACTGCTACTCAGCAACGGTGCAGGGCGGGTTTCTTTCTTTTTACATAAAACTCATCAGTGGAGTGAATTGGGGTAGGGGCTGGGGAATTCGCACTTTAATGAGTCACTCAATTCTCCTAATGCTGCACTCTGATTCAGAAGTCTAATATGCTGTAACAGCTGTGTATAATTCCTAAATTGGTTTAATGAAGCAAATCCAGCAGCAAATCAATGTTTCCAACAACAGCACAACATGATACTCTATTCTTCTGAAAGAATGTATCACTGAAAGAAATATTTAGCCTTGCACAAACTAACGTCGCCCTTTTCACGCGGACCTGGACTTTTCCCGTGGTAATATGAAATGAGCACAGAATGGCCCTAATCTGTTTTTCTGAGCAAGGTTTGCATCACAATGAAAATCGTACTTTTTCTGTGGTGGCTTTAGGAGAAATCTCCAATACCACCATTTTGTGGATGTTCAGTGGTGTTTCGTTTGCCCAGAGTTAATGACAGCATGCTTATAGATCTCATTATTGCACTAAATCCTGTGATAATGCATTAATTTAATATGATAAAGGAAACAACATAATTGTCTGTACAAAGTGCATGCAAGTGTATTTTTTTTTGTAATCTCATATTGCATATTAGGGACCGTGGGGGCCTCTGGCAGAAGTATGATTACGATGTCATGTATCATTATGCACCACAAGGGCACACCTGATGTGGCCCCCCTGCTCCTTGATACGAGAACATCTTCCAAAATCCGACATCTGCTATGTTAATAAAGCTTGAATGCATGTTCTGCTCCAGTACTGGTCCTTTCTAAACTACCGAGCATACCCGAGGCAGCGTCGTTGGTTAATCTATGTGCCTCCCGCTTTCCTTGGAGCCTCTGTTTACCTGGGAGCCTGCCCGCTTTTGAAAGTGATCGACAGGGCCAAGGGAAGTTCAGCTGTCACTCCACGCCTGCTTCCGGCTCAGCAGTCAAACTAGCCTGCTCTTGTCTGGAGGATGCGTTTGTTCCCTGCTGCTCTACCTGTGCATTCAACCAACAGCCCTGGCGCCTGTCATCTTTTGAATAGTTAATTGGGCTTGCATTAATAGCAATGCGAGATACCAGCAGGTCCGGGGTTGACCTCGAGTAAGGTAAAATAGAAAAATAGCTTGCAGTTTCTTAGATTGTCACTACAATGTTATTAGAGGTTAACAGCAAGCACTGTGTCATGGCTTGGGTAAAGCTGGCGAACTGCTACTTGCCCAAAGAACCATTCGAAAAAGGTTATTTTCCATTTTACAATAACGTGTTCATCGAGGCTTGTGGTCTCAATCAGAAGAGATATGACTGAGCAGTTCAGGCTGGACTGATGCTTTTGGGTTGAGACCAAGCCTGATTTGCATATGGTCTTTCGCCTTTTGTAATGGCTTGGCAGGTGAAGAAGATTTGCGCAGGGCAATGCCAGAATTTAAGATTAATTCTAAACCTTCCAACCATCACCCCTTTGGTTGTGAATTTAATACATTCATGGCAAATGAATGTTCTTGCAACCTGAGGTTTGTTGGCCCTGTTTCGGTAAAGATTATGAATCCTGGTATTATTGATGTTCTTGTGAGTGTTATAAAGTTGTTTGTAATCCATGGGGCTGATTCATGGAATTTGTGCGCCGAAAAACAGGAATTTGTGCGACATTATGCCCCCAAATCCCTGTTTAACAAATGGGGATTTACGGGCAGAATGGCGCACAAATCCCAGTTTTTCGGCACACAAATTCCATGAATCAGCCCCCATCTCTCATTAATATGTTGTGCTGGAAGATGTATAATATTAGTTTTGTTCTTATTGGGCGATGTATTATTGTTGACACTGGGGTTGAGCGGTCTCATAATGTTCTTAGCATTAGTAATTGGCACATGCTTTTTATGACTTATTACTTTTTTAGTAATTAGCACATGCTTTTTATGACTTATGACTTTTTTTTTTCTTTGTGGGGCCGGGACTTGTATTTGGACTGTAATATAGACTTTGGTTGTGGCTAGATTACAACATGACAACTGCAGGAACATTCCCAAGGATTATTACTCTTTAAAGCATTTCAAATCTTTCCTCCTACCCATGAAAAGGGGAGACCCAGATGTACAGAGCCAATCAAAAGGGTAAGTGTGAGTCTTGGACTTGCACACCCCTAACAGTTTTTTCATGTGGCTAAGTTCCTGCACTCATATTCCAGACCACCACATCTTCTTTTCACACCACCACATACCAACCGTTGAATTATCACATGTTGCCACTATTCACTATGAGATAACATTTCACACACGCACATACAAGTCATCATCTTTTTTGCACAGGCCACCCGATTCCCTCTGCCACAATGGTTCCTGGTTAATTGGCCCACACATTTCAAAAAAGACAAACCTGGCTTTTCTGTATTCACCAGGAACAACTTAAGTGTTATGCCAGAGTGACTATTGTTTTGTCTTCCTGCACTTAAAAAGGCCCCAATAGGAGGCCACCAGGGGGTGCGCATGCGATGGCACCCTGAGTGTGGAGCTCCATACAGGACAGGCCGTGAAGGGACCAAAGCCCTCCCTTTCATGACACCCCCCATGGCAATCCGACTCCTGAAGAGTTGAGGGGAACAGCTGAGGACTCCCCAGGTGCAATCCAGAGCGCAGGAGTCCCCTGCAAAGCAAAGAAAGAGACGCGTGTGAAGCACAGCAAGGAGGAGCCTCCCTCTAAGGGACCTGGGAAAAGCAGCCTGGAAGATACGCCTGACCACGGCTGCTGCCGGCGAGTGAGAAATTGGGCCATCCGAAGGTGGAAGCTGGAGCAGTATTGGGAGCCCTCCTCCCCAGTGACAGCTCCCGAGGGAAAAGCAGCTGCGGTTGAGGGACAGAGCACCGGCGAGGGATGGGCGCGCAAGATTAAGCTAATGGAGGAGCACCATCAGAGTCCTGGAGGAGGGTGAGTGCCTGCTTCCCCGTGTGGCTTCCCCCTCCTTCACCTGCCGATCCCTCCCAAAAACAAGGAGAAGGCAGGGACACAGTGGAGCCCAGGGGGGCAGCAGAGCACAACCCCACGACACTTGAAAGCGGCAATGTCCAGCCCTCCCTCCCAGGGACCACCATGAGACACAGCAGGGAGGGATGCCTATAAAGCAACGAGATCAGCAGTGGAGCAAGTGAAGCAGTGACAAGCAGGGGCTACGGAGCATTGAGTCCCTGTCTAAAACGAATAATTCCCCTAAAGAGGGTGATACGTGATAAAGGGAAGGTCCCTCACAAACACAATGGATGAATACAAGTGTTGTAGTGAGGATTTGTTTCTGGCCCCACTAGGGCCAGAGTTCAGCAAGTCTTGGAAACACAGAGGCTGATCCCCACCCGAAGGTACAGGGGGAGAGACCAAGAGGGGTGAGGGTAAATGCCAGCGTGAGACTGCTGGAGCCAGAAGGAGGTGAGATCCCCCTTCTTACTGTACCCGCCTCCCCAAGTGGACCACGAGAGCGAGGAGACTGAGGGAGGCGCTGTAGTAACTGCAGCCAAAAGTACTGGAGAGATCTCCGCCTCAAGAGGCAAAGATACGCACGAGGGATATCTGCAATAACCACCCCCCGGAGCTGGTGAAAGTGGACCAGGGACACAAGTGCCAACTGAAGCTGAAGAAACTGTGGGGGTGTGGGCCCCAGTTTCTATCTTGGGGCGTGTGCCCGCCTAGTGGCGGACCTTCCTCGTGGCCCCCTCAACTGTGGACACCATCTCTACGGCGCAAGGGAAAAAGTAAGTATGCTAAGAAGGGAAATTACAGGATTTAAATCCACCCCCCTTCCCACCAGCCCCATGGGGCTCCTACAGCAACAAATGATTCCGGCTAGGGTGAGAGCCCCCAGGAATCAAAGTGGGGATGTGTGCCAGCCTTAGTGGGGAGCCAGGCCATATGGTTCCCCACACCTAGAAGGAGAGCACAGCGATAGAACCTCCCTGCCTGGGAGGGGGAAGGAAGGAGGTGTGCCCGTCACCTGACCACCCCTCCACCACAAGTGCCTGAGTGACCTGGACGGGGAGGGCAAAGGCAACGACGAAAGCCGGCACCTGAGAGTTGGCCCCCGGTAGTGGATGAATAAGCCCTTACCAACGAGCAAAACAAACAGAGGGGGCACAGGTTCTGGGATACGACCCAAACAATTAAAGCAGAGCCCAAACCCGTATATGGATTGGAGAGCAAAAATGGGACACTTCGAATACCAGCATTCAGAGCGGGGCAAGGAAAGATCCAACCGCATTATGTCAGAGGCGGGGGAGTGGTGCACCCAAGCTTTGGAACACCTTACCCACAGCTCTCAGAGCTGAAACTTCTCTCCATGCCTTTCGCAAAAAGCTAAAAACAAAACTCTTCAATTAGCCACTAGTACACTGCAGGTACTTCACACAGCTGCCCACGCACCTACTGCCCTAGCCCCAATGCTACCTCATGTTGTATGTATTTACACGACTACTGTAACTGAGATATGAACAGATACTGTAACCAGTGCCATAATGCCCACGGGCTGCTGCGTGCTCCATGCTTGTATGTGTTCACACGACCTATGTAACTAAGACTTGTATATCTACTGTAACCAGCGCCACAATGCCCACGGGCTGCTGTGCGCTTAACAAATGTGAATAAATAAATAAATAAATAAATGTCCACAAAGAGAGATATTGTGTCCCTTCTGGAAGAGATTAGAGGAATGAGGGTGACATTGGCGGCAAAGTAGACCAAATAAATGTTGGATCTGATGGTATGGATGAGAGGCTTCAGGCGGTGGAACATAACCAGACTTCCCTTGAAACGTTGGAAACGCAGATGGACATGAGGCTTCCAGAGAGAAGAGAAGGTTAGGTCGCTCTAAAGATGGATTACTTCAAAAACAGGGAGAGGAGAAATAATCTGTGCTTCTTTGGAATCCCAGAGAAGGAAGGTGAAATGGAAGGAGACCGCCAGAGAGCCATCCACAAGGTGGTGAAGACGCTGTTCAGTGATGAGCACATGGACAAACCCAAACTGGAGAGAGTCCATAGAGCGGGAGCAACTGGGAGGGGACAAAGCTAAGTGCTTGTGCACTTCCATAACTATCCAGATAGACAAAAAATTCTCAAGAAAGCAAGGGGGCTGGGCATTGTGTCCCTGGGAAATGCAAAGGTGGTGATCTATCAGGATCTATTGACTCTTACACTGGCCAAGAGGCGACTGTATGCCCACCTCAGGAAGGGTCACGTAGGAGTTATTGGGAGGAGATGGGAAGAAATTGGCTGACGATGAAATGGGGTAGGAAGACAGGCAATGGCGCATAAAGGGTCTAAATAGAAGTAAAGTCCCAGGCTCCAGAAAATTAAGGAAAATTGGATCACCCCGGGATGACCCTTCAAGAGCTGTGAGACATGTCAGAGATTATAGCACTGTTTTTTGATGGTTAAGATGTGAGGGGATGCATTTATGAGTGAGTTGTATCTAGTAATGAAAGTGAACCAGGGGGGCTCGAATTACTGTGCTTGGTTGAGCCGGTCCATGGAGGGGAGGAACACTGGTGATTCAATCTCGTCAGGGGCAATGACTCTGGGTGGGGTTGGATGCCGAGGGGGAGCGGAGGGGGGACAAAGGTGAGGAGGGCGATCCATGTCCAAGATGTGAATGAACTAAATCAATGGTGTGGTATAGGGACCCCGTTAAGAGGGTCCATACTGTGGGCTTGTCTCAGAGGAGGGGTAAGTACATTGTTCCATTGGGAAAAAGAAAAGGAGATGTCTGACCAGGGTGAAATGCGGATACATTCCTTAAATGTATGGGGCCTTAACTCACCTTCCAAAATATCTATGGTGCTATGGGAGTTCAGGCAGTCCAATCTTGACTATTTGTGTCTACACGAAACCCACTGGAAGAAGGGGGAACCAAGACTGTGCTCCCGGGAGGTGGGGAAGGTGATTATGGCTTCCGACATTAAAAAGAGACATGGGGTGGCAATCTTGGTCTCAGCCCGGCTGAGCTCCATGGTAGACATGTTTCTAATCGACCCTAACGGAAGGTATGTGTTCGCAAAGGGACAATTACAAGGGGTTAACCTTACGATTGGTTTCAGTACATGCACCGACTGTGCAGCAATGTGAATTTTGGGAGAAGGTTAGGGATAAACTGATTCAGTTGGTTCACGGGTCAAAGGTGTTTACCACTTACGATTGGTTCAATATACACACTGACTGTGCAGCAATGTGAATTTTGGCAGGTTAGGGATAAACTGATTCAGTTGGTTCACGGGTCAAAGGTGTTTACCACATTAGATCTTACAGCTGGATACTGGTGTGTACCACTGGATGAAGATATAGAAAAATACAGCCTTTTCTTTAGGCAAATCCCAATATGCGTGGTCCCAGACATCTTTTGGGTATGTCAGCAGTGGGAGTGAATTTGGGATATTCCTGAGCAAGGCACTCTCAGATGCAGCACAAAGGGGGACAATAATTTACGTGGATGATGTGCTGATTAAAAATGAGAATCTGAAAACTAATTTCAATGAGATTAGACATGTGCTTAACCAGTAACAGAAGGCTGGAGCCAAAGTAGTTTTCACAGAAAGCACAATGGTGTAAAAAGAAAGTGAACTTCTTAGGTCATGTGGTGACTGAGAATGGGTTAAACCCACAAAAGAAGAAAGTGGAGGCAATACATAAATTAAAAGAACCTACTAATCTGAAAGGGTTAAAAAGTTTGTTAGGGATGATGGGTTACAACAGGAAATGTATTGAGCATTTTGCAGAGATTACACAACCTTTACAGAGATTGCTAAAGCAGGGTGTAGCCTAGATTTGGGAAAAGGAACTAAGTGAGGCAGTGGCCAGGCTGAAAGAATGTCTCATGAAGGCACTTTCTCTGGCATATCCAATAAAGAATCAGGATTCCTTATTAGGGACAGGTTTTACTGATCAATGCATGTCTGCAGTGTTATCAGAAACATGACGTGAGTAACAAAACTATTGCATATGTTAGCAAGGCCTTGTCACAGGTTGAAACTAAGTTCAGTGAATGTGAAAAAGCACCCCTAACCACTGTCTGGGCGTTACAACATTTCGGTCCTATAATTCAATGGGAAAGCGTAATTATTGAGACGAATCATCAGCCTCTGCAGTTTATTCAAAGTAAAAGAATTAGATTAGGGAATTTGGCCTAGTCCATAATTACTTCCTGAACGCTAGCACTTCAGGGTTTTCCTGTAGAATTGAGATATGGACAAAATAGGAAGAGCCCGGTTGCCCAAGGGCTAGCAGATTTGCATGATTGTGTAGCAGAATGTGCATCTGAGGCCACAGGAATAGAATGAAGTTTGAATGAATTTGAACAATCCCCACACAAAGCGTTCAATGAAGAGATATGTAGGGATTTACCAACTGTGTATGTAGATGTTTGAGCATACCTTGTGGAAAATAACACAGAAAAAGAGCTTGTAACAGGAATAGGAAATATCTGATTTAAAAGTGACAACATTCCAAGAGTAAGCATGAAGATTGGTCCCAGAAGTAGTCAGGTGACATAATTGGTTGCTATTTACAAAGCACTAGCTACCTCAGTAGAGAACAAACTCAAAGAAATAGTCTTAGTAACTGATTTTGATAATGCCCTGAATAGCAGTGTAGAATATGTACCTGGCTGGAAGGTAAAAGGTATGCTCACCTATAACAACAAAAACACTTAAACATGGTAAGATTATTAAAGCCGTAGACATACTTGTGTCAGAAAATGATGTGATATTACATTGGAGAAAAATCTGAGGCCATTTGAAGACGCCCGGTGAGGACAAAGGCATGACAAGGCAGATCAGTTAGCCAAAATTGGAACTTTGATGGGAGAGTTGTTTCCTATTGAACACTGGCGTGGTGAAATACAGGTAGATGCGATTACACGATCCAAAACTCAAAAAGCAGTTGAGCAGCCTCTGGCGCATTGGGGTTTTGATACTAAAGATTGGGACCTGGTCAAAGCGCAAAAAGAGGATCTGATTTTAGGCATATTCTATAATCATATGTTAGATGCAGGGCCGAATCCTCTAACCGAAGAGGAATGTAAAGGTAAAGAGGAGTTGAGGGTGTTGCTAAAAAACAAAAAGAGAAGTAAGTTACGAGATGGACTGAGCATTAGAGAATCTGTGACAGGTAAAATACAATGGGTCATTTCGGGGATTAATGTTAGATCATGCCCATGATGCTATAACTGCAGGACACAGGGGATCATAGAAAACTTTGGACATTTGAAGAGATTATGATTATTGGCCACACACGTCTCAAGATGTTGAACTATACAGCAGAGGATTTATATTATGTATAGTATGTACACAGTTTCAAACTGCTTCACCTCCTCAAAGAGCACCATTAATGAAAAGGGGTTAGACCCTCCCGTGGTCTGATTTGCAAATCAACTATCTTCGGCCTGTAAAAAGATCAGCAGGCGGAAACCGATATATGTTAACGGTAGTTTGTTTAATGTCCAAATGGGTGGAATGCATTCCAGTTCCAGATTGCAGTGTGTGATGCTGGAAATGCATCAGAGGGACAGGGTCTCCAAGTCCTTGTCCTTTGTGCTTTTTGTCATGAGTTCTGTCTTGTTTTCCACAGAGGAGTTCATGTGGGACTCCTGGCGGTGCAGCTCTTCCTGCATTTTGTTTGATGAACAGACCCTGGGGTGGGAGTATGACCCTGTACTCCTAATATATGTTTTTGGGTACCTGTGTGTGGCCCACAGAGCAGGGTACGGGCTGGTGGCAGCTCTATGCTTAATTGACAGGTGCCCTGCGTATCCTCCACTTTGGGATGCCCAGGCCCTGTCATTGGAATCAGTGGATTCCTGATGGAGACAAGATGGCCCCCGTGGCCTCTTGCCTTCCATCGCCTGTTACCTTGGATTCCCGAAATCCTGGGAAGCCCTGAGTCTGTCCCTTCCCCCTGACTGGCTGTCGGGTGGACGTTCCATATATGGTAGTGTGGGGAAGTGCCGACCAGACTGGCTGGAGCCTTCCCAATGACCGTATGTTGTGGGTACGCCCGTGGGGTGAGACCTGGGTGAATGGAGTGTGTGACGAATATGCATTCTGTGTTGTGGGTGTATTTTATCTGGTGTTTGACACAATGACTGAGACAGCCCTGCCCCGAAACTGGTATGAATGCAGTGTGTAGTGTGCAGTGTTGAATGGCAGAGTTCTTGTCTGAATCCACATTCTGTGTTGTGAGTGTCTGGATGGAGAAGAATGGCCTGAAAGCACCTTGCACCTGATTGGCTGCCTGACTGCCTGAATGTCCTTCTGAGTGATTGGTTGATGGTCTGACCCAGCAGAGTGAATAGGAGATCAACAGTATATCTGAACTGCTACAAATTGTTCAGAAACTGAAGTTGATACTTGATTCTTACTCTGGAAGCCAAGCCACAAGAAGAATGTGAACTGTGTAATCTGAAAGCTGCTGTGCCTTCAAGAACTGATCCAAGAGAGGACTTGGTAAGGAGACCGCTTCCTGAGCTACGAGGGACCATCGTGCACCAGTTGACCTTTGCCAAAGCTCCCTGGTAGACAGACCTATGAAAGGCTGCCGACCGGAGAAGGGGACCGCCGAGGAGAACGAAGAAAAGCTCCGGACAGCCGTCCACCGTCGACGACCACCGTCATCGACCAGAGCCGTTGTGCTCCCTTTACCTAAGAACATTTGATTGAAGGACTCCCTTGTTCATCCTCGAAAACTGCTTTCATCCTACCGGAGAAAGTCAAGGGCGCCGACGACCGAGGAGAATCCACCGGTGGGTTTCCCACAACCCGAAGACCTCAGAGACGTCGACAAAGCTACTGAAGCCAGCCGTGGTTACGTCCCGTTTGTCGACGCCAGGCGCCGATGACTCGATGCCTTTACTATGCCAAAGTTCTTCACTAACTCTTTGTGGCAATGAACCATCGTCGTCGAGGTGCACCGCATGCCTCACCTGTTGCAGGACATTTTCGATCACTCATCTACGAGCACCAAAAGGAGCATAGCTGCTGCCTCAATGACAACGTTCACCCTTTCTTCATCTCGGAAGTTCAATGACCCGTGGCTCCTGCCTGAAAGGGATTGCACTCAAGAAGGGCCCGTCGATTCCCAGACAAAGGACTCTACAACACAAGGTACATTTGGGTTGCAGAACTATAGAAGAAGATAAGACTCTAATAGACAATATATGGACTGGGCTTGTAGTGCATCTTTATTTAGAGGTTGCCCAGGTGGGGGACCCTCACATGGAACTGTGTCTAGGTAATGGAGCCAGGATTCTGCCATTTGTCTAACCAACTCATCTCCATCCTAAATCTATGGTGGATCTTGTTTTGCTATGTTGATTCGTATGCTATTTGAACTGAGTACAGTTGATGCATTTTAATGGAATCAGAGTGATAGTGGTACCACCTAGAACTGTATATATTTACCATTTTCGAATTGTTGGAGCACAAAGTGTATCATCGTTATAGTGTATATAACATTCAACCTTATTTATATAAAGACTGTGTCTTAACTAATACAGTGTGTGGACATTCCTTTGTGGGTGCTTGGGGACTACACTGTACTTAAGAACCAGCCCACATCACCTCCTGAGAAACTAGGCCTTGATTGCTTGTCCATTGCTAACAACAATAGATAATCTTGGCTGGGGTCCTCTGTGCCTCCCTTCTACTATATAGAGAGCAGGAGTACAGACGCCCCCCTCCAGTGGTTGCTTTACACTGGTGGCAGCAGTGGGATGCTAATGGTTTTACGAATCAGTGTATAACCTTGCCACTTACAAAATATCTACACTTTGTTAAATTGAGCTTTAGTTGTGTACAAGATAACTACATTACAAGCACTGGAATCTATTGTGAATGGTAAATTGACCCGGATGAGCTTAGAGGCTCTCCAGAGTGCTTGTGAAGCCAGGGAATTAGACTTTGTGGATAAGTCTAGGGCTGAGCTGATAGCTGCCCTGGTCGACTACCAGACTGATTGTGATGCTCTTAAAGGGGGGAATGCAACCAATGAGGACTCCGCCCCTGTGATTGTTACTGAATCTGATTCTGGGAATGCTACCGTTCCTGCTGTCTCTGTTCCGACGACCAGCGATGTTTCTTCAGGGAATGCCCTGGAACTTGGGTTATTAAGGATGAAGTTAACCTTTGAATACATAAAGTTGGATATATAAACTGAGCTTAAGAAAGAGGAGTTGGCATAACAAGTGATCCATAAAGCCAGATATCTG
Organism: Ambystoma mexicanum; assembly: GCF_040938575.1. NCBI lineage: Eukaryota > Metazoa > Chordata > Amphibia > Caudata > Ambystomatidae > Ambystoma > Ambystoma mexicanum. The sequence goes on from NC_090924.1 coordinate 261,923,214, forward strand.
GAACTAAAGGATAGGGAACTTGAACTCAAAGACAAGGACACTGAATATCAGCAAATCCAGCTAGAGAAAGCTAGAGTGGAGACTTTAGCTAAACCAGCTGAGAGTGTCAGGTCCCCAGCCACCAAGTTTATGAAAGATTTGGTCGATGTGTATGTGGAGGGTTCTGATATCCTCCAATGGATTGAAGCGCTTGAGATGGCTTGTGCAATCCATGATGTTGATAAAAGAGATTGGGCTAAGTGTTTCCAAACAGAGTGCCTCAGACTGGATATGACTGTATTCTGAAACTGAGTGTGAAAGAAAGGAGTCAGTATGAGTGCATGAAGTCTGCTTTGATTGACAAGTTTGGCAAGACACCGACCCAATACCTTAAAAGGTTCAGGGAATTTAAGAAAAGATAGAATGGGCCTCATTACGAGTCCGGCGGTAGCCGTGCAGGTAAAACCGGCAGGCTGCCGCCAGACCGTAGGGATTTACCGGCTCCGGACTTGCCAGAATTACTGGGGCATTACAGCCCCGGTGATCCAGTAAATCCAGAGCCGGCATTCTGTAAATCTCCATTCCCGTGTACTCCAAAGGAATGGGGAAGTGGAAACACTGGTACCATGTTGTAATGGTGCCAGTGTTCCTGCGTCCGTCCGTGGCTGTGTGGCGTTACTCCTGCCGGGTCAGACCTGGCGGGCGTACCACCACACGGCCACAGAACTCGTAGTTAGCCAGTGTGGAAAACGGTGCTGGTACGGTTTTACCAGCACCGTTAAATCCGGGGTATATCAGGACCGGCTAACTTGTAGTAAAGCCCAATGTGTCTTGGATTGACTGGGTGAGTGCTGCACATATGAACATGATGGGGTGCATTGATGGTTACAATGTGAAAACGTTTGTCGAATTGTCACATCTTTTGTTTTTTGAGTATTTTTCGGAAGCCTGTTCATCAGAGCTGCGTCAGTATGTTGCTGACCAGAACATTTTAGATCCCTTTAAGATGGGCAGACTAGCTGGCAAGTGGGTCTCCCAACGGGTTTCCTCTAAGCACTCCAGTGGGAAGGACAAGGACAAAGAAAAGGGGACCTCTCAGAAGGCTGAGGAGTCCCAAAAGCAATCACAGTCGAGTAAACCAAAACCTTCCTCTCCTAAAACCCACAAATCTAGTGGGAAAAAGTATTTTGTGGCTGGGAATAAGAGTAGTTATCTAACTGCTGCAAAGCCAGCTCCCAGTGGTTCCATTACCGTACCACACACTCCTGGCACTTGTTTGGAATGTGGGGCTCTGGATCACAAGAAGGGTGACACCAAGTGTAAAAGTAAGGCACTTGGAGTCCAGGTTTTAAGCCTGAGCTACCCATACTCATGCCTGACGTGGAGGCCACTGTCCTCCCCTCCTCTACAGGAATCACATTCGGTGCTACTGTAAAGATTTCCCTAGTGTCCCTTGGGGCCTGGGAGCAGTACTCAGAAGTACTGGCGCCACAATCGCACAGAACACCCACAGGTTTTTGAGAAGTGTCCTCTTGAATGACCAGCCTTCTACTGGTTTGAGAGACGCTGGGGCAAGCATGACAGTGGTGGACAGGACCCTGCTGCTCAAACCAGAGGACTATGAAGTTGCGCCTCTGAGAACTGTGGTTAGACGGTGGGCCTCCCAAATTATCGCCTGTAGCCTTAATCAACATTACGATTGGAGACAAGACAGCAAAGCTTCCTGTCCTGGTACAGGACAACATGCCTGATAACATTTTGTTAGGAAATGATTTGGTAGATTTGGGGATGATCTCAGATGGTCTATCCATGGATACTGAGGTGGTCACCCGATCACAAATCACACCGGGTCCGGCTGCGAGTCTGCTACCCTAACTGGCTGGGAAACCCAAGTCACGATGAAGAAGGAAGAGCAAGAAGGCCGCCTCTGTGAAAGGGACTCATTCTCTTCCTGCTGCTTCTGCAGCACCCACTGGGATTCATGCTCTGGATGGGCTGGATCCGGTGGTAAAACCAAACTCAACTCCTGAGGGAGACGAGGAAGAAAACTCTCCTGCAGGAGAGGTTCTCAACCCGGAGGACCACTCGACCTGCTGGCTGAAGGGGGACCCTCCTGGGTGGACTTCTGTAGGGGACAGAGAGTGCCACTCTCTCGAGGGTCTGAGGAAACAGGCCCTGTCCCAGGCACAGGGAGAAGTGCTTAGGACATTCCAAATGTATTGAGAGGGTGAGCTCCTTGTTAGTGAGCGCACTAAGCCTGAACATGGTGCCCTCAAGAGGTTGGTGGTACCCCAGGTTTACAGGCCCTTCCTGCTGCAGTTGGCACATGAAGTGCCCCTCGCTGTTCATCTTGGGACGAGGAAGACTAAGCAGAGTCTCTTTGCCCATTTCTACAGGCCCCGAAAGGGAGTAGAAGTGGAGTCCCACTGCAAGACCTGCCCAACTTGTCCGTTGTCTGGCAAGACTGGAGGCAGTGTTATTGCCCCACTGCAGCCATTGCCAGTGGTTGGCACACCATTTGAGAGGGTGGGCATTGACATTGTCAGTGCCCTCGACCCTCCCACTTCAGGTGGACATTGGTTCAACCTGGTCTTGGTAGATCATGCCACCAGGTAGTTTGAGTCTATACCCCTTCAGACTGTTACTGCCAAGGTGGTTGCCAGGGCACTCCTGAGCATTTTCACCCATGTTGGATTCCCTAAAGAGGTTGTCTCTGACAGAGGATCCAACTTCATGTTGAGCTACATGAAAACAATGTGGAAAGAGTGCGGGGTAACTTACAAGTTCTCCACTTCTTACCACCCCCATACCAATGGTCTGCTCGAGAGATTTAATAAAATTCTCAAGGGCATGCTAGGTGTTTTGGAAGAGCACCTAAGGAGGAAATGGGATCTCCTCCTACCATGCCAGCTGTTTGCTTACAGAGAGGTACCTCAAGAGGGTGTTGGATCAGCCCCTTTGAGTTACTCTTTGGACATCCAGTGAGGGGGCCCTGTGCCTTGGTTCGAGAAGGTTTGGAAGCCACCCCTCCAGGTCCTGCCAAGCAAGTGGGGGACTATGTGTTAGGCCTCAGATGGAGGATGACACAAATGATGGGTCAGGCAACAGCGAATCTCAAGGCCAGCCAGGAACTGAACAAATACTGGCTTGACCTTAAAGCATCACAAGTGGATTGGACTCCAGGCCAGGAGATCCTTGTGATGGAGCCTACCAAGCCTAGAGCCTTGGCAGATAAGTGGACTGGACCCTTCAGGATAATCTCAAAGATGGGCAAAGTCAACTTTCTGGTTGACATGGGAGTCCCTGGGGTAGCCCCTCAGGTATTCCATGTTAACAGGCTCAAGCCTTTCCATATTCTAGCAGAAGTCCTCTGTCTCTTACTCACTTCAGAGCAAGAAGAAGATGAGAGTGAGCCCCTTCCTGATTTGCTGCATAGCAACACTCAGGATGGCTCAGTGGATGGAGTGTATCTCTCTCCTGATCTGACGACAGAGCAGCAGAAGGCCTGCAGGGCTTTGCTCCAGCAGTATACCTCTCTGTTCTCACTGACACCAGGCCTTCCACTGTGGTGTAGGCATGAAATTGACATTGGTGACGGTGTGCCTGTCAAAAGCTGGTGCTACTGTATGTCAGATACAGTTAAGAACCACATCCTGAGGTCGCCAAGATGTTGGATCTGGGTGTTATTGAACCCTCAACCAGTCCCTGGTCCAGTCCAGTGGTCCTTGTCCCCAAGACAAGTTCCCAGTCAGGTACCAAAGATTGGAAGTTCTGTGTGGACTACAGAGGAGTCAATGACATCACCAAAACTGACGTGCACCCATTGCCCAGGGCTGATGAGTTTGTGGACACCATAGGTGCTGCAAATGTGTGAGCACCTTTGATGTTACCTCAGGCTATTGACAAATTGCTCTGGCGGATCATGCCAAGGAAAAGACTGCATTCTCAACACCTGAGGGGATCTACCAGTTTAGAATCATGCCTTTTGGGTTGAAAAATGCACCTGCCACTTTCCAACATTTAGCCAATCATGCACTCAGTGGGCTGGAGGCCTTTTGTGTGGCCTACTTAGACGACATCGCCGTCTACAGTTCAACTTGAGAGGAGCATTTGACTCACTTGGATAAAGTGTTGCAGGCCTTGAAAAGGGCTAACCTCACTATCAATGCAACCAAGTGCCAGATAGCTCAGAGGAAAGTCACGTATCTTAGTCATGAGGTAGGAGGGGGTCAAATCCAACCCCTCCCCGGTAAGGTACAGGATGTACATGACTGGGAGACTCCCACAACTCAAACCCAGGTGAGAGCCTTTTTGGGCCTCACTGTGTATTATCGCAATTTTATGGTGGACTATGGAACTATAGCTGCAGCTCTGACTTCGCCCAAACAACCTAGGAAGGTTAATTGGAAAGAAGACTGTCAGAGGGCCTTTGTTTGCTTGAATGAAAGTCTGTGTAGGGCACCTTTGTTGTGTTCGCCTGATTACAGCAAGCCCTTTATCATCCAGACGGATGCCTGCGGCACCGGAATCAGGGCAGTCTTGTCCCAGTTAGATGACAAAGTGAGGGAACATCCGATCATATTCATCAGTAGACAACTGAAGGGTAGAGAACTTAGGTGCGCTACTGTTGAAAAGGAATGTTTCAGTATAGTTTGAAGCCTTAGGCATTTTAGGCCCTACCTTACAGGGTCTACCTTCAAGGTCCAAACCGACCATAAGCCCTTAAAGTGGCTAATGCAGATGAAGGGTAAAAACCTGAAACTGCTCAGGTGGTCCATTAGCCTACAAGGGCTAGACTTCACTATAGAGAATAGACCAGGGAAGAGTAATGATAATGCAGATGGCCTATCCAGAAGGTATGTTGACCGTCTGGATGAGGGTGTCTATCTCGTGGGAGATTAGGCACCCTAACCTCAGTCTGGTGGGGGGGGTGACTCTGATACTCGAAATGCATCGGAGGAACAGGGCCTCTGAATCCTTGTCCTTTATTGCTTTTTATCATGAATTCTGTCTTGTTTTCCGCACAGGAGTTCACGTGGGACTCCTGGCAGTGCGGCTCTTCTTGTATTTGGTTTGGTGAACAGACCCTTGTGATACACTTATGGCACCCATGGGTGGGAGTACGACCCTGTACTCCTAGGGCCTCATTAGGACCCAGGCGCTAAGTGTTTAACGGCGCCGTAAAAGTCTGCGGCGCAGTTAAACACTTAGCGCCTAATTACGAGGTCCCTTTGCGGGACCCGACCTTAACGCCTGGTTTTTCCAGGCGTTAAGTACGGGACCCGCAAAGGGACCTTGGTGCTAAGTACGGCGCCGCAATTTGCGGCACCGTACTTAGCACCTTCACCATTAACATGGAGCCCTATGGGGCAACATGGCAATGTTGAAGGGGCAATGGTGGATGGCGGAATTAGCGCCACCACACACCTTGGAATGTGTCGCTAATTCCGCCATCCACCATGCCGGACTCCGGCATGGACCATGGTGCGAATAGCACCATGGTCCAGCGCCGGAGTCGTAATGAGGCCCCTAGTGTATGTTTTTGGTCACCTATGTGTGGCCCACAGAGCAGGGTATGGGCTGGTGGCTGCTTTGTGCTGAATTGACAGGTGCCCTGTGCATCCTTCACTTTGGCCCTGTCATTGGAATCAGTGGATTCCTGACAGAGACAAGATGGCCCCCGTGGAATCTTGCCCTCCATCGCCTGTTACCTTGGATTCCTGAAGTTCTGGGAAGCCCTGACTCTGTCCCTTAACCCTGATTGGCTGTCAGGTGGAAGTTCCTTATATGCTAGTGTGGGGAATTGCCGACCAGACTGGCTGGAGCCTTCCCAACAACTGTATGTTGTGGGTATGCCCATGGGTTGGGACCTGGGTGAATGAGCATGTGACAAATACGCATTCTGTGTTGTTGGTGTCTTTTATTCGGTGTTTGACACAATGACTGAGACAGCCCTGCCTGAAACTGGTATGAATGCAGTGTGTAGTGCTGAATGGCAGAGTGCTTGTTCGAATCCACATTCTGTGTTGTGAGTGTCTGGATGGAGAATAATGGCCTGAATGCACCTTGCACCTGATTGGCTGCCTGACTGCCCTTCTGAGTGATTGGTTGCCGAGTGTGACCCAGTAGAGTGAATGGGAGATCTACAGTATATCTGGGTTGCCTCTCACTGCTAGAAATCATTCAGAAGCTGAAATTGATACTTGATGCTTACTCTTGAAGTCGAGCTGGAAGAAGAACGTGAACCGCTGGTCCCTTTCGTGTAATCTGAAAGCTGCTGTGCCTTCAAGAACTCATCCAAGAGAGTACCTGGTAATGAGACCTCTTCCCGAGCTACGAGGGAACATCGTGCACCAGCTGATCTGTGCCAAAGCTCCCTGTTAGACAGAACTACGAAAGGCTGCCGACCGGAGAAGCGGACCGCTGAGGAGAACGAAGAAAAGCACCGGACAGCCGTCCACCGTTGATGACTGCCGTCGCGGACCAGAGCTGCCGTGCTCCCTCTGCCGAAGAACATTTGATTCAAGGACTCACTTGTTCATCCTCGTTGACTGCTTTCATCCTGCTAGAAAAAGTATAGAAAGTCAAGGCCGCCGACAACTAATGAGAATCCGCTGGTGGGTTTCCCGCCGCCCGAAGACCTGAGAGATGCCAACGAAGCTACTGAAGCCAGCCGTGGTCATGCCCAGTTCGTAGACACCAGACGCCGACGACTCAATGCCCTTGCTGGGCCATAGTTCTTCACTAACTCTTTGTGGCAACAAACCATCATCTTCGAGGTGCCCTCTTGCAGGATGTTTTCGATCGATCATCTACGAGCACTGCCAGGACCGAAGCTGCTGCCTCAACGACAACGTTCACCCTTTATTCATCTCGGAAGTTCGACGACCCGTGGCTCCTGTCTGAAAGGGAGTGCACTCAAGAAGGGCCCATCGATTCCCCGATGACGGACTCTACTCACAAGGTACATTTGGGTTGCAGGACTGTGTTTGAACTAATACAGTGTGTGGACATTCCTTTGTGGGTGATTGGGGACTACACTGTACTTAAGAAACAGCCCGCATCACCTCTTCAGAAGCTAGGCCTTGGTTGCTCATCCATTGCTACCAACAATAGAGAATCTTGGCTGGGGTCCTCTGTGCCTCTCCTCTACCATGTAGAGAGCAGGTGTACAGACACCCCTCCGGTGGTTGCTTTACACAGTGCACAAACAGCGGCCACATTACTTGTAAATCATATTTTTTCAAGATTTGGTCTACCCTGAAGGATAGAGTCAGACCGGGGAAGTCATTTCACTATTGCATTGATGACAAAAATATGGCATATTTTGGATGTGAAGAGAAAACTACACATTTCTTGCCAGCCTTCCTCTTTAGGGGGAGTAGAACGCTGTAACAGGTCAATAGTGGATATGTTAAATAAATGTGTGGCTGAAGCAGGTTCTAATTGGGCCTTCGGCTTCCATTGTTATAAATGGCCATTAGGTTGACTCCTACTAAATCAACAAATCTCAGCCCTCATGAAATATTGACAGGAAGAAAAATAGTGTTGCCACAACATTTACTTTACAAGACAAATGAGCAGGTCCTTGTAAATACCTCCACTATTCATGAATATGTGGAAGAGATGACGAAGCACTTACAACATGCGTTTGCATTTGTGCAGCAGAATTTGTGAAAGGCTGCTGATGGGGCAAAAACATATTATGATAGGAAGACATCTGCAAAATAGTATGAGGTAGGAGATCAGGTGTACACGTTTAACTTTAGAAAGCAAAGTCATAAGAATTCAAAATTTCTTGCAGTATGACAAGGGCCATATAAAATTACAGATAAGATCTCGCCTGTAGTGTATAGGATAGCTAAAAAGGAGAGTGAGTTGACAGTGGAGCAGTTTGTCCATGTTAACCATCCCACTACACCACACATGATTGACGTCTCTACAAGTACGACGTTTTATTGGTTCTACTATCTATAGGACTCCAGATAACTTGGTCCATTGTGATTGGGCATGTTACACCCCTAGACATAAATCCCCATTTTAATTAGCAGCATGCAGAATGGACACCCATGTGCCTGCTGTCCCAAGTTTCACCCTGCCTCCCTTCCATCAATCGGTATCTTAAGGCTATGGGCCTCATTACAGGTCGGGCGGTCCGGTATTAACAGTGGTGGTAAACCCGCTGCCACTGTTAATTCCGGACCGCCCGATCCTGAGTCCTGCAGGTGGGAGGTGAACATCTCCCGCCTGCAGGCAGACATGGAAACACCAGCACCATCACTAGATGGTGCCGGTGTTTCCACTTCCCCATTCCCATTGAGTCCTAAGGGACTCAATAGGAATGGGGATTTATCGAATTCCGCCTCTGGAATTCCTGGGACTCCAGGGCTGTAATTCCCTGGTAATTCCAGGAGTCACGGAAGCGGGATGGTAATACAAGTCAGGCGGTAACCGCGCCGGTAAAACCACCTGCTTACCCCCGGACTATGAGGCCCTATGTGTCAATTAGTTGGCTGGGTATGGCCTCGAAACTGTAGCTTCTTATCAGGAAAAGTTATGGCATCCTTGGTTCCTGGATGACATCAGGTGGTGGTACTTCCTCGCGCCTGGCTAGTCACGTGTTAGTTCACCATGAATCTGCTTCATTTTCCAGCTTTTAGTGTACTTAGTGTATTTAATTCTGTTTTGGCCTCGCCACCTGTGTGGGCCCCCCTTATCTTGACCTTCATGGGGCAGGCTGGTATGCTCTGAAGTTTGAGTCTTGTTAGCTGACGCTCTCCTCCCTTTCTCTGGTTGACCTCGATTTCCTAGGCATGAGCCGCTCTTTGTTGAGTTTCGAATCTGCTCCTTCTCTTGCCTTTGGCTGGGTTACGAAACTTGGTCTGTCAGGCCTCTGGCAGCATGGGTACATTTATATAATTTGCCTTTTTGAGGTAGATATATATAGTTGGCACTTGCCGCTCTAATCTTCTACTAAGCATTGCAAGCAGTATCGTTTATTTTGCCTCTTGCGTTCCAAGCCTATTTACACACGTTTGGCAGGTCGGTTGCTTACATCTTGTCTCGTAGCAACGTTTCCTCACGTTTTAACATTGTCTCTTCTCTGTGTCCATTACATTTATTTTTGTAGTTCCTTGCACTGGCATGCTAACTTTGATAGCGACTTTTGTTCATTCACGAGTCTGTTCAGGCCCTTGTGTCATTTCCACTGGCCTTCCATTAGGGCTCTTTGGGTCTCTTCATGGACCGTCTGTAGGTACCCTTCGTTCCGTATCAGCGGCTGGTACGGTTGTCTGATAGGGTACCGTGCTGCACAGGGTTGTCTGGTTATGGGCGCTTCAACAGGTATGGATCTTCTGATTTATACTGGGCAGAGTCCCAGTGCAGCTTTTTGTTGGTTCATTTGCTCCTCATACGTCACATACGTTGGTGAGTACGCTCCGGGTACCTCGAAATGAAGGCATGGGGTGCAGGCCATGCCTGGGACCTCTTCTACACTCCCCCCTCTGGTCGGTTCATCGACCACTTCTGCAACCTCGTTTGCATTTATTTCTTTTGATTCTTCGGTGTCATGTTCATCGTCTTCAGGGTTTGTACATGATGGTGTGAATGTGTGAGCCTTTGAGTCCATATTTTTATCACTCATTTCAAACCCCCTGCTGTTTTCACATGTTTGTCTTTTTTCCATGTCATTAGCTGGCACTGCCCATTTGGGCTGCAGTAGGTCCATTTTCCTTCATACCTTCTTCGTTTCTTAGGTTATGTGAACTTTGTTCCTTCTGGTGCAAATTTGCTGGCCCTCACAAAGTGTCTTATTCCTTCATCAGTTAGGTCTCTGGGGTTCCACCCTGACTCGACATCAACCATTATTTTCATCCCTATGGCTTTCTTCGCAGTTTTCTGGCACTGTGTAATGATTATCTTGATAACACAGAATCCTAGCAATACCATTGCTAGTAGAGCTTCCAGAAACTTGAATATAGCTGCCATCCATTGTGGGACCCACAAGAATAGGTCTCCAAACCAGCTGTCATTATCACTCATCACTTTCATCGATCATCTGGTTTTTCAGGTTTGTCAACATACTTATGGCCTCTGTTAGGGTTCTGTTTTCTTCATCGAGTGATGGTACAAATGTGCAACATGATTCTCCGATTTTTGCACAAACACCTCCATCCATTGCTGTGATTATGTCAAGCACATATATGTTTTGGAGGGCCATCAGTCTGATTGCTCTCAGCTCTTCTTTGATCGTGTTGAATCCTTTTATAGTGGTATTGATGGTCTGCAATAACTCCCATCTGGTTATCTGGAACCATTTAGCATTCACTCCAATTTGGATGTGTGGAAAAAGCAGCGTGGTGAACACTGTTGAGGTGAGGCTGAACAGCCTGTGTTCGTACGGGATTGCATGGAATGCCTCTTCTGATTTGGGAGAAAAGTAATTTTCCCTCTTCATCCTGGATACCAGTTCCACAGATCTCCTTCTTCTTAGATGAGCATCTGCTTTTGGGAAACTGTCCAATTTCAGGTCATTCTTAGGGATCACTAGTGCGTGAACGTTGACGTTCACTAGTGTGCATATGCCTCCCCAGTTTTTTGGCAGCCTAATGTGTGCCTTGGATCCACACGCCCAGTAATGGTCCATAATAACTGTGGTTCCTTGTGCCATTCCTGGAGTTTCAAAGATTCTTCTGCAGTTTTGATTCTCTCCCATCTTTCTTGTGCCATTGTTTCTGAAGTATAGTTTTGGCTCTCCAGTGGCACTATCTGCAGGGGTCCCCCTCTATCTTCGACCAATGTTAGTAACTTGACTAGCTTTGGCCATAGGGGTTTTCACAGTTTTTGAGAGTTTTCTATTGCTTCTTTGCAGGCTCCAAGGACCATCCAAGCTTGTAAGATCACTACTCCGTCTTCCCATCCATTTAGGGAAACCACTGTTCCCCAGATCTGCATTTGGCCTCTGTTCTTCCAGATTTGTGCCTATCTGCAGTTTTTCCTTGAACGTTCAGTCTCGGGTTTGTCACCCATTGTGTTCCTGATCCTTTGACGTCAGGATTCTCGTATCGGATCACGTGATTCCTGTTGTGCGCCCTGTTTCTTGTTTTAATGTCCTGGACGTAGCCATCTTCGTCTGGGTAGTCATTTTCGGTGGCCCATATCAGTGAAGCGTCTCTTCCCATAAATTGTCCTCTGGTGTTGCACATTGCTACGTGTGACATACAGTGTGCTATGGGGACATCAATTTCTACAGCCACGAAGATTTTGGATTTGCCTATGCTGTACGGCAGGAGAGCACAGATGAAGCATTCTCCTTCTGAATGCCTTCGTCCTACTTCCTTCATGTGCTGGTACCATATGTTGTTTCCGAGATGGGCTGTGCTGTCCAGGTAATCATTGAGCTCATTGTCATCTTTGTACGGGCTTCTCTTGATTCTCAGCGTTTTTCTATAGTTTGCTATGACTATGTCTCTAAATGCATCTGTGCTGCTTTTCCACTCTGTACGTCTTGGTGGAGCAGGGTCCTTTTGCTGCATTGCTGTGGTAGGAAAAGGTTTTTCATTTCTCTTCCTCTCCTCTTGTAGTTTTTCATCGAGCCATTGGCTCACCATCTCCCCAACGTGTGGGAACTCACAGAGAAAACACAAGCTCTGATAGATTGTGTGTTCCCATTCATAGTCAGAGCAAAGAAATTGCACGAGGAGCTGAAAAATAGAACTACAGAAACTGTAATAACGAGCACGCCAGCTCGAACACTGCTAACAAGCACCAGATCTACGACACAGCCATCTCCCCAACGTGTGTCTGTGTCGTAGATCTGGTGCTTGTTAGCACTGTTTGAGCTGGTGTGCTCGTTATTACAGTTTCTGTAGTTCTATTTCTCAGCTCCTCTTGCAGTTTCTTTGCTCTGACTATGAATGGGAACACATAAGCTATCAAAGCTTGTGTTTTCTCTGTGAGTTCCTTTGTGGCTTCTTCTGTTCTTTCGAGGGATTTTACTATGCCCTGTCATGGGTTTCCCACTTGACTTCTCTTGGTTATTTCCACTATTTTCTGGAACCGATTGCTCGGCAGGCTGTCTCCCCTTCTCTGCAGCCTTCGTTGGAGGCCCTGTAGCCATTGAAACTTTCCCTTGTCTGTGTGCATCCTGTGTGTGGGTGCGTGCAGTGGTCAGTGCTGCGTTTTCATTCATTCCGTGCTGACCCTGTCTCCAGATTTTCTCTTCATTTGTTACCTCAAATGTGTCTAAATTACTGCTAATTACTTTTAATTTTAGTTTGTTACTTGTATCATCTGTTTTTCTTGGGACTGGGATGACTATATAGGATCTGGGTGCTTTCATAGGCCCCAGACGTTCATTATCTGGTGGGTGCACTGAGATTGGGACACTTTGTGCACCAATAAAGAAAGCAGTTCTGATAGTCTAAAATAGAAAGACAATGATAATTACTACGCATATACACATAATAGACTTGTAGGACATCTGGCAGCATTTCCTTCCAGGGAAGCGGGGATGCCCCTGTGCTGGTGGTACAACCAGGTTACTGTTCCGTGCCCCCATTTCTAATGAGTCCATAGTCTGTTATTTATTCCTTCTCTTGTTCTGATCTCGTAGTTCGAGAGTTCATTACTATTAAAGTGACGAGTGCTTTCCAAATGTCCCCCCTCGTGTGGATAATGACGGTAGTCTCTGGGTACGCAGTACAGTTCCTGTGCTAGACTATGGAAAAGGGTTAGGCTAGCAACTTTGGTACATCACATTCATTATGCATTTCTATAGTAGTTGAGGTCCCAGTGCACTCCTCGAATTTGCTTTGGTCCTGAGGACATGCTGGAACTTGCTCAATGCGAAGGAATGAAGAGATGGAACTGCTAAAAATCACACAAAAATAAAATGTTGTGAAAATAAAAATAAAAATAAAAGTGCACATGAAAAGTAAAAATAAAAATGAAAAAATAAAAACTAAAATAAGGAAGAGTAGAGGGAAAAAATAGGATGGTGTAGTTCTTATCTTTGCTCTCCTCAATCTGTCCTGCGGCTGAGTGGTTGAAGAATTGTGTCTCTATCCTCGGTTTGTTCCACGGCAGAAAGTCTTACTGGAATCTCCTAAGGTATTCTCGCTGGAAATTGAATGGCTCCACCTGGAGCATTATGTCATGGAGAAGTGTGCCCATGTGTGGGGCGTTGGCTGGATCTCTAAGGAAGGTGATGACGTCAACATCTGCAGGCCTCCCCACCCTTTCCAGATAGTCTGTGACTAGTCTAAGCAGGACGTTGTGTGCCAGCCTGTTGTCCTCGGGAGATAGGGACATTTGTCCTGGTCATTAGCTTTTCTTTTGATTAGCACAGTCTTTACACTTTCCTGCTCCGTGGATTGCGACCAAGTAATTTAGCTTGATCCAGAATTCATTCAGGTATTCATTGTTTCTTGAATCTCTGATGAATGTTAGGGTATCCGTGGTTCTCCCTACGAGTCCTGGGTGCTCCTCTATGATGCGAAAGGAGAGAGTGCATGTCAGCTCATCAATGATCACTTGTGGTGGAAGCATTTGTGTCCTCCTCGCTGTGCTCGGGTAGCTCGGCGAAGGCTTCCGTGATGACAGTCAGCAGTCGCCTGATCACTTTTTTGTTGGCTGGATCTTGAATAAAGTCTGTGATACTGTCTTCTCTCCCTATGAGCGACGGATAAGATAACACCACGAGTTGAAAATAGGTGAGTACATCCCACTTGAGACTTCTGCTGGAATGTACCATAAATTCTGTGAACAAAGTCTCAATACTGGTTGTTTCAGGATACTGTGTTACACTCTCAGAAAGTATTTTATTTGCAGTCTATCAGCGTCTTGATTTTTCGTGCTACTTTGACATGATGTGGTTTCAAAAGTTTGTTTTATCAATGTTGTTGTGGATTTGGATGTGCTTCTCTTTACCCTGCAACTGGGATGCACAGAGTGTTCGTTTTATGTCCTTTATTATCTTTCAATGGTTTGAGAAAATGTCTTGTTTATAAGCCACAATTTATATCAGTGTTCCTTTTGCCTTTATTATGCTGCTCATGCGTCCTTCTTCCTCACCATGGATCTTGTCTGCTCGTGCTGAGGTTCTCCCCATTGTCTGTGGTTTCTTCGCAGTTGGATGCAGCAGGAGGGCTCTCCCCGATATACGGTTTAATGTCATTTATGAAGATCCATGCCCTTCTGCCCTGGAGCTTGACGGTGGAAGGGGTGCAGTCCTCTACGATGAAAGGGCCATTGAATCGTGGCTCATCCCACCTCTTTCTGGTAAAGTTCTTCACCAGCACGCTGTCACCAGGGAAGATGAGGGGCGCCTGTAGACCTTGTGCGGGGTCAGCTTCAGCACTTCCTGATGTGTTTTGTGCTGCACTGTCCCCTTTTCGCCATCACATCAGCTGGCCTGAACTGACAGAGGTGCTGGATGTCATACAGTTAAGGTACTCCTGCATCTCTGTTCCCAGAACCTCTCTAGTCGGCTGGGCATCGCATCTAGCTCTATCCCGGGGGTTGAGAGGGGTCCTCATCTTTCTGCCTGTAACTATATTGTGCGGCGTAAGATGATGGTCGGAGCCGGGTTGGTTCCGAAGTGCATACAATTCCAGTGGTAGACAGTGCAGCCATCCCTTTTTTAATGTGAGCTTCAACTTGGCTATCCTCTTCTTTAACAGGCCGTTGAGCTGCTCACATATCCCATTCCCCTCTGGGTGATACGTCGACGAGAACTTGTGCTTTATACCAAGCAACAAGCTGATCTGTTCGAACACTGCATTAACAAAGTGAGCCCCGTTGTCTGATCTCATCACCTCGCACACCCCCCATTTAGGGAACACTTCCCTCACTAGAAATTTAGCAGCACAGGTAGCGTCTGGGTGTGTACAGGGACCTGCTTCTATCCATCTAGAGAATGGACACACCACCACAATTAAATACCTGTACCCGTTGCACACTTGAATCATGTCGATGTAGTCGATATGCAAGTGCTGGAATGGTCCATTCAGCCGGGGGATAACTCCTCTCACTACTTTTAATGTGTGCCCAGCGGTGAACTGTTGGCAGATAATGCAGTTCACCATGAAAAATGCAACATGCTCTGCTAAATTTGGTGTGAACCAGTCTTCTGCAAGCGTTGCAGCAAGATTTTCTTTTGTCATATGTATAGGGTAGTGTAAATGCTCCAATGCTACCTTCAGTAGGGCAACATCCATTACTGGTTTACCAGTGCTGTCCTGCCTCCACAAACCATCACAGGGACATTTAAGGATTACCCTTGATGCTTGCACAAATTCTTCTCCTCCTGTGGTGCCTCCCCCTGGTGCTCCATTAGCTGAGTCTGCCCCATGTCACTATAGGCCTCTGGTGTGACTCGTGCTACCATCATACGCTCATGGGTACGTGCCACTTCCACGTCCATGATTCTTTAATTTTTGGATGCCATACATTTTGCTTCCGTGTCCGCTTCATGATTTCCACGTGACACGAAATCTGTCCCCTTGGTGTGGGCGGCGCATTTCACGACCGCTATGCCCACTGGGAGCTGTAGTGCTTTTATCAACCTGTCCAGTAAGGATGCGTGTTGCACTGGCGTGCCGTCTGCTCGGAGGTAGCCCCTCCTTTCCCCGCACGCTAGACCTGCATGTACTGTGGACGTTGGAGTCACTGTACACAGTTACTTCCTAGTTTGCATGATTCTCAATGGCGAGTATCAGCGCCATTAGTTCTGCAGCTTGAGCTGCATAGTGAGATGGTATTTGCGCACTGACGAGTACCTGAAACTCCCCATTCGCCAGGTGCTTCACTACTGCCACACCAGTATATCTTTGTCCGTCTTCTTGATCGATTCTCGAAGAATTGTCAATGAACACGATTTCACCACCTGCCAGGGCATTTTCCTTTACCCTGGGGATTTCATTATAGAATTCCTCATAATTCGCACAGTCATGTATAGGTTTTCCTTCTGTGACTGGCTCAGCTATGAATGTAGCTGGATTCACAATTTTACATCAAACTATTTTGATCGATGGGTTGGAGATAATCACCTCATAGGCAGATGCTCTCTGTGATGTCAGCGTGCCCTTTGGCTTCTCTAGTATGGCGAATAACAAGTGCTTGACGTACAATGTCATGAAGCACCCCATCACAATAGATGACGCCTTTTCAATGGCGAACGCGGCAGCAGCTAGATTTTGTTCGCATGGGAAGTGGCCCCTCATGACAAAGTCCAGACTCCCGCTGTAATATGCTAGGGGCTTGTACCCCAGCGAGGTTAGCTGCGTGAGCACTGCCATCATAAAATTACCATCAGAGTGTGAGAACAGGTAGAATTCCTCTGCATAATTAGGAATCCCGAGAACTGGGGCTTTACAAATTGCCCCCTTAAGTTCTGCAAACCCCTTCTCCATTGCCTCAGTCCATTCTATTTTTCCTTTTTTTGCCTGGGCTTTCTTTAAAGCCTGAAGCAAGGGCTTGGTATACGAGCTGTAGTCGAAAACCCATGCTCTGGCATAATTGCACAGGGCTAAGAAGCTTTGCATTTGTTTTATCGTGAGTGGTTTGGTCGTGTTCATGATAGCTTCAGCCCTTTCTGGGGCTACCTCTTTCCCTTCATGTGAGATTAGCTGGCCTATGTACAGCACCTCTCGCTGACAGTATTGTAACTTTTCCTTATCAACTTTATATCCTTTCTCAGCCAGGATAGTCAATAGCTAGACAGAGTCGCGCCTGCATTGTTCCTCAGTGATGCTGCAGATCAGAATGTCATCCACATACTGCAAGGACTCTGTTGAAAATGGATGGAGACTCACAGTACCCCTGTGGCAACCTTGTGCTTTTCAGGCGCATTTATCTGAAAGTAAATGACGTCAGATCTTGAGAATCATGGTGCAACGGGATTGAGAAAAACGCATTTTTCAGGTCAATCACCATGAAATATTTTGCCTCATTTGGTATGTTGCACAGAATTGTGGATGGATTAGGGACTAGAGGGAATTTGGCTTCAACTATATCGTTTAATGCTCGTAAATCTTGGATTAAACGCCAAGACCCTCCCTTTGATTTCTTGACAGGGTAAATCACTGTGTTGCAAGGTGATTCTGACATCACTAGAATGCCCTGCTCCATCATGGAGGAAATTGTCTTCGCGATTCCTTCATCTGCCTCTCTGGATATAGGATGTTGTCGTGCTCTTGGTAAAATTGCTCCTGGTTTCAGTTTAATTTTCACTTCACCTGCCCCCTTCAGAAGGCCTACGTCATAGGGCCCTGTAGTCCATACCGCGGCAGGCACTTGGGCCATGTCGTCATCAAAGTATTCTGGTCGTATCAGCGCCAACATCATTCTCTGTGGCACCTCCCGTTTGATCATTTTAAACCAAAATGTGAGACTTACTTCCACCCTCGTCTCTTCCAGGTCAGGGTGTTCTTTGAACAGATCATCATCGGTGATGTCAGTCACTCTATGCCCTTCTTCGATGGCGATAATAGCACACCATTGTCTGCCTTCGTCATCATATCCTTGACCAATACCACTTTCCCTCGCACTGCGACATGTTGTATCATTAAGGGAAATACTTGTCCCTCCTCTTCGTGCATGGGTATTCTGGGTCTGAATAAAAACTCATCAGGTGTCCTCGTAGTTCTATCTGCGAGGCCTGGCAATCCTGCCATGAGCACCCGCACCCCATATGCGAAGACTTCTGGCTCTAACGGTATAGCTCTCATGGCTATGCGCCCTGAGTATGCTCTGATCATTTCGCACACGTTCGAATAATGCATACCTGGAGTGGAGCACACTATACCGTGCTCGGTAAATGAGATTGTCATATTCAACTTAGTCATTAAGTCCCGACCCAGGATGTTTACTGGGGTCTGACATAAATATATTAAGGGTACATTCATTTTGCGCTCTCCCACAGAGACTTGGAGTGCGTCTGTAAATGGAACTCTACTGTGAGCTCCTGTGAAACTCTGAGTATCTATGGCCTCGCCGGACAAGGAAAACTTTCCTTCTTGTATGCACGAGTGCGACGCACCCATGTCAACTAAGAAGGAATATTCTTTACCCCCTATTACGACATTCACCCAAGGTTCCCTATTAGGGTCTGGTGTCACTGATAGGATAGAACACATCAGAGTCCCCTGTGAGCTGTCCTATTTCATATATGAGTTCGGTCCACTGTATACTTGTTGATTTCCCCCAGCCCCAGGGGCCAACCCTTACGAGTTGCCTCCTTATTTCCGATTCTTTTCTTGCAGCAATCTACAGTAATGTGCAATTGTCAACTGTATTTCGGCCCATGGTTTTGCTTCTACTCCTACCAATTTTTTTCAGGCAGCCCCTGGCATAATATATGGTAGAATACAGGGATAGATTTCGTCCAAGACTCATGCGTTTCGAGAAACCACGTGTCTTGAAAATTCTGGATATAGATCAACGGATCCTCTGACTCTTTCAGTTTCCGAGTCATTATAGCCCCCATATCAGAAGTGTCTGGATATAGGATTCGCAGCGCTTTCCACACTGCTGCCCTACAGTTATTACATGGTGCTCCGTCATGGGAGGTGTTAGGGTTACCCTAGGATAGCCTGCCCGTTTCCATACATCATCTGCTCTTTCACCAAGTATGGCAATTAGGAGGCCCTTAATGTCCCCTATAGCTAAGGTGACACCCCCTGTCATTTTCTCTAACTCATGTATCCACTTTATGGCTCCCGATGTCAGCATTGGAAGCTTATTTTTAAGGTTCTCTCGGTCCATGTGTGGCCATGGAAGATATTGTGGTCTTGCTCCCCCTTTTTCTAGTAGCGAGAATTGGAATGCGCAATCTTCCTTTTCCTTCCCCATAGCTCCTCTGTCTACCACTGGGGTGGCATTCCCACCTTGCCGACTTCCTGGCAATGCCCTTAATTTGTCTGCATAGGTAGGTGCTGACGCCCCGCTCTAACCGTGGGGTGTTCCTTCATGTCGGCCGGACTGCACGGCAGACTTTGGTGCCCTACTTGTGGACTCGCTAGCGTCTGACCATCGTACCCCTCGGTCCCCTGGGAGCCGTTTTTCGCACCGTCTCCCTTCCTCGAGTGCCACATCGTCCATTTCCCCACCGGAGTCATATCCTGACTCCTTGCATCTTCTTCGTTCTGCCCAATCTCCAGCCTGTCTAGGGACAGTCCCCTGCTCCCACTACTTCGAGTGACATCCTCAGTGTCATATAGCTGTGTGCTCTCCAAGCGCTCATCTTCCCTTCCCCCATCGAGTATCTGCTCTAGCCCCATCTCATTGTATATTTTATCAATCGTTTTCCCGATGCTTCTGGTGTCGAAGTCATCTTCAATATTTGTCCCACTTATAGCTTGCACCGAGTCGCTTGCAGGAAAGAATTCTTCTATGTCTTCCCATTCTACAACAGTATTGGGTTTTTTAACTTCCCGCTCCAGATATTCAAGATCCCGTGCCCTCTGTCTACGCTTTCGTTCCGTATCCTCGTCTATTTCCTTGCGCTTCCTCACTTCTTCTCTAGCTTTGTCTACTTCCCTCATTCTTTCATTTCTACGTTCCTTTGCCCTTCTAATTTCCTCCTCTTCTTGTCTCTTTGCTCTCTTCTCACGTACCCTTTGCTCTTCTTCCATCCTTTGCTTAGTCTGTCTATACCGGTCGTAGGCTACCTCTTGTCTGTGATTGAGCTGTTTCTCTTGCTCTTTGCGATATAGTTGTTCTCGCCTTAGCCTATATTTCTTTCTTGTCCTTTCATCTCTTACTTCCATCTCGTTCTCTCATTCTCTCCTTTGCGTCTCATCAGACCTCTCCCTTGGCCTCAAATCATCACTTCCTTTTCCATCCATCTTCAGTAATATCTGACCTCCCATCCATTTGTCTTTCGCGAATGCTATCTCATCAACTCTACCTTCATTTCCCTTACGTTTATTTCCCTCTTTCTCCTTATCTGGAGGTGCACAACTCTGTGTCCAATCTTTTCCTTCATCTTTGCATCTGTCTTTGTCCCTTGAGACCGCAGAGGCGATATTGTTTTCCTGTTCCTTTCCCTTATTATCGTCACTACTGTTCGTAGGCGACTGATATGCGGGGTTGCTATACACCGTGGCTGCCTTAAGTTCTCTTAGTGGGAAAGCCCCTCTGTTTTACTCCCTTCAATGACTGGCTCAGCTGGGGCTGGTGGTGCAGTAGGCGTCTCACCCCCTCAGTACATACATTTAGTATCCAGTCTGTGGGTGGTTCTTCCACCTTCGTTTCATCAAACATCTTCCACAATTCTAGAACAGCAAGACGTTTCTCTAGTTTCTTGCCTGTATATGTGGCCTGTAGGAAGGTTGTCATATGCTGTAAAACAGCCTTAGAAAGGGACCCATTCTGTGGCCAAGGCATAAACATCTTGTGGGCAGTACCCTTAACCCACTCTGTGCTATACTTCTTGAGTTTTGGTGCATGCTTAGGTAGTTGCATGCACAGATGCGCAAGTGGGGTGACCGCCTCCATTTTTGATTCCGCCACCAACAATATTTATACAGTTTGTTATCCTTCGGCTAGTATGAGCGAGCACCAGATACACAAACTCCAATCCAATCTTTTGCCGCCAAAATTTTACTATCGATTAACTCAAAACCATCAATTCATTGGCGATTCCCTCTCAGTTACAAAATCGCGTAAAACCAAATTTCATTTCACAAAATCAATAATACAATTATTTTACATTCGACGTACAACAAATCACATGTGACAGACACTTGACAGACTAGACAGACACCAGCTGGTCATACATATACCTGCCTTCGAATTAATACCCCGTCATGGAGTTTAAACAAACTCCTTTGATGCATCTTTAAACGTCACCGTAGTACCGTAGTCTATTTGTCCCTTATTATATGGGCTTTGAGTTCACGTTTCTTCTGACCACTGTATTAAAGTGCAGGAACAAGGCGAATCCTTACGTTTTTATCTCAGGTGCCCCCCTGGTAATCCTTCATTTTTATCTCAGATGTCCCCCTGGTGCCCCTTGTTTTTCTCTCGGGTGTCCCGCCGGTACCCCTTGTTTTTCTCTCCCCCCGGTATCCACTCTTTATCTCTTATGCTCGAGTCATTATCTCCTATATATAAATAAATATATATATATATATAGTCTTCTCTACTTCTGACTATTTAAATTTTTTCTCCTCCACCCACCGTTACCTTTCCCTTACTGGCCCTAATGCCTACACGACATTTGCCAAAGTAACGAGTCTGTTGTTTTACTCACCGATCACATCTTTTCCTCTCTGGAACTTCGGGATCACCGCCCGTTCCTCTTCCAGCCTTTTAAGGTTCTTTTGTCCGATTGGCTGACTGTGGGAATGACAAGGGTTATGCTTGGAAAGGCGAGTTCCTTCAGACCCACTGCTGATTTTTTATAGACTTGCTCTATCATTGTCCACGGGGAGCTTCTCAGTCTACTCAGCCAGAATGACGAAAGGACTCATGATATTGCCAAAGGCCCGGAGTTACTTCCTGCCGTCGGTCTAAGGTGTCTTAGTATTATATAATCAATAATTATTGGCAGAAACCATCCTCTGCTACCAAGTGTTCAGGAGGAGAAGAATTCACTGACGGGCCCATAGGTCAGCGCTCACCCTCTAGAACTTGTAAGACAAGATAGCTGCACCATGTGAGGATAGGGGGTGCAGGATTCACTTACTCCAACACGACTCAAAAATGAGGACTCAGTAAGTTGGTAAAGGGAAGTCTGTTTAATGACAAGTACATCAAACAGAGAAACAAATGGAAATCAGCAGCATTGCGATTGCCTGTCTCGCTCCGACTTCCTCGAACTTCAGTTGAACAGCAATTCTTATAGGCAATATTCGTCATCATGGACGTATAACTCTACAAAAAATCGACATGTAATATAATTGGTTAGGAAAGTTAACTTAAGTATAGGTGCTATATCTGTATATGATAATATGGCATGCGGATTGGATAACTCTTATCGGGTGGGCATCTACACCCATCCCACTACACCACACGTGATTGACGTTACTACAAGTACGACATCTTATTGGTTCTACTATCTATAGGACTCCAGATAACTTGGTCCACTGTGATTAGGCAGGTTACACCCCTAGACATAAATACCTATTTTAATTAGCGGCATGCAGAATGGACACCCATGTGCCTGGTGTCCCAAGTTTCACTCTGCCTCCCTTCCATCGATCAGTATCTTAAGGCTATGTGTCAATTAGTTGGCTGGGTATGGCCTCGAAACTGTAGCTTCTTATCAGGAAAAGTTATGGCATCCTCGGGTCCTGGATGACATCAGGCGGTGGTACTTCTTCGCGCCTGGCTGGTCACGTGTTAGTTCACCATGAATCTGCTTCAGTTTCCAGCTTTTAGTGTATTTATTTCTGTTTCGGCCTCGCCACCTGCGTGGGCCCCCCTTATCTTGACTTTCATGGGGCAGGCTGGTATGCTCTGAAGTTTGAGTCTTGTTAGCTGACGCTCTTCTCCCTTTCTCTGGTTGACCTCGATTTCCTAGGCATGACCCACTCTTTGTTGAGTTTCAATTCTACTCCTTCTCTTGCCTTTGGCTGGGTTACGAAACTTGGCCTGTCAGGCCTCTGGCAGCCTGGGTAAATTTCTGCTTTTAAAAAATGGAGTCACACTTGTATAATGTACCTTTTTGAGGTAGATGTATATAGTTGGCGCTTGCCGCTCTAATCTTCTACTAAGCATTGCAAGCAGTATTATTTCTTTTGCCTCTTGCGTTCCAAGCCTATTTACACACGTTTGACAGGTCGGTTGCTTCCATCTTGTCTCGTAGCAACGTTTCCTCATGTTTTAACATTGTCTCTTCTCTGTGTCCATTTAATTTATTTTCGTAGTTCCTTGCACTGCCGTGCAATCTTTGATAGCCACTTTTGTTCTTTCACAAGTCTGTTCAGGCCCTTGTGTCATTTCCACTGGCCTTCCATTAGTGCTCTTTGTGTCTCTTCATGGGCCGTCTGTAGGTACTCTTCGTTCCGTATCAGCGGCTGGTACGGCTGTCTGATAGGGTACCGTGCTTCCCAGGGTTGTCTGGTTATGAGCGCTTCAACAGGTATGGATCTTCTGATGTATACTGGGCAGAGTCCAGTGCAGCTCTTTGTTGGTTCATTTGCTCCTCATACGTCACATACCTTGGTGAGTACGCTCCTGGTACCTCGAAATGAGGGGATGGGGTGCAGGCCATGTCTGGGACTTCCTCTACGGTGGGTGTGGATATTAATATGGTGCTGGGCCCACTGACAAACTGCAAGAGGATGGGGGAACATTTGGGCTGTGTTAACCCAAGTGATTCAGAACGGTTTAATGTGGTTAATGAGGTACTAGGTCTATGTGACTCCCTCCATCCTGTGCCAGAAGGGTACATGCCATTTACCTTTGACTTCACAGTTCATGATTCCTTCTTGCGCATCGACTTGATCTTGGCGGACGTGACCATGGAAAATAAGGTCATACATTCCCGGGTAACATCAATCCCGTGGACGGATCACGACATGGTTGCAATACAGGTTGCCATGGGGGGATTTAAGAGTCCCGGGGGTATTGGAAATGCAATGAATTCCTGCTGAAGGATAGAATGGCACAACAGGAACTGCTTAGGGAGATCAAAGAGTACTTCCTTTTTAATGATACAGGGTAGGTGGGGATCCAATCGGTTTGTGATAGTTTCATGGCCACTATACGAGTGACCCTTATGAGAATAGGCCCCAAGAAAAAGAGGGAAAGGGTGGAGAAGGAGGTTGAGCTCTGTAGGAAAATAGAACAGATACAACCGGAAGGTACCCACTGGGAATCTATTTCACCCGTGAAAGCGAAAGAGCTCAGGCGATAAAAAACACAACTGAAAGCCATACTAACACAGGATACGTAAAAAAAAAAACTCCTGTTCCTGAAACTGAAGTACCACAAGAGGGGCGACCGAGCAGATAGAATCCTGGCATGGAGAATGAGAGAGGAGAAAAAGAGGAGGACCATCAGGGCTATTAGAATGGAGGATAATAGGTGCTTGCACGACATCCAGAGTATTGGAAGTGAGTTTGTGAAATACTATAGAATGCTCTATTCTTCAGAATGGGCAGGCGGTGAGACCAAAATGGACTAATTTGTGGAAGGTCTGCCAAGAGCAGCGCTCCCCCAAGAGATAACAGAAACCCTAGAGAATCCCATAACTGTAGAGGAAGTCAAGCGGGCCATTGCGGGAATTAAATCAGGGACTGGCCCGGGGGAAGATGAGTTCACGATAAAATGTTATAAATAATTTAAATCCCTCTTAGCCCCATGTTTAGTGAAGGTATTTAATGCATGGTTGGGGGGTGCACCCATTCCCCCACAATGATGGCAGCAATTATTGTTGCAAACCCAAAGGAACGGAAGGACCACACTAGATGCTCCTCCTATAGGCCCATCTCCCTCCTAAATGGAGATGTGAAGATACTAGCGAAAGTACTAGAAACGAGACTGGAGGAAGGAATACCACTCCTAGTGCACGGGGGCCAGGTGGGATTCATCAAGGGAAGGCAAGGATCAGACAACATCAGGAAAACCATCAACCTGATCCACAGGGCACAAGTGAGAAGGTTTTGTTAGAAAGGGACCCATTGCAGTTGCTATTAGGGCTGCTGCAGAAAATTAGGGAAGAGCATAGACCTCCGAAGATGTGGGAAGCCATGTTAGGAGCGGGGAGACTGGCCATAGCCTAGAGTTGGAAAAATTAAATGCTCCCCACAAAAGGGGTGTGGGAAGGAAAAGTGCAAAGCATGATGGTGACGAGGAAGCTCACTGCAGCAGTGAATGACAGAATGGAGCGATTCCATATGGAGTGGTCAGCCCTAATGCTCAAATGGGTATTACAGGACGACATCCAGGTAGACTGATCCAGAGTGTGTGTGGATGGAATGGGGAAGAGTGAAGTGGAGGGGGGACCCTCAAAGGGGAACTAGAAGCGATATACGCAGACAATATGAGAACCTTTCCATCTGAACAATGGCTGATGAAACCTACACAACTGAACAAAATAAGTTGATTTGGATGAGGGGTTTGGGAGAGGAGTGGGGCGAAGGGGATGGAGGGATGGGGGGCTGGGAGGTCTAGACTGTTCTTGTTAATGTTGGATACACATGCTTTTTGTTATATTGAAAATTGTCTTATTCTCTTTATAAATGTTAATAAATCAAGTTTAAAAAAAGGCCCCAATAGGAAGCACTACAAAAGAATACTAACTATCTGCAAGGGAACACCAACGTTAGCAATTACTTGCCGTTGAGTCCCCTACATGCAATTTTGAACATTTGCAAGGCAAAGTGGAAAGCTAAATAGTAACACTAGGTGAAATCACCTTTACTCTTCATTTTTACTCTTTGTCTTGTAAAAAAAATAAATGCCATCTGCAAATTACACTGTGCAAATGGCTTTTACTATTGGATTACCATGGAATCTGCCTGCTCTTTTTTAGCAAGTGCCAATAAGAGCCAGATCCCATTTGAATCCATTAATTTTACACTTGCATGAACATCACATGCAGGCATAAAATAACGATTTCAACCATTTGTAGTGCATTGGACACGCTGAATTGCCTCTAAAGAACCTATATTACCACCTAATGTGTAGTGATAGGCAGAACAATGATGCTATTTTGGAACAGCGTTGATGAGGAGACAAAGTGGTTTCCAGCCAAAGGATAAGATTATCACTCAACTCGACCATTGAACTTTGAAACATGTAGCCTTAGAAAGCACTCCGCTGGCTACCAGTCAAAAAAAGCTCCAGTTTGAGGCCCTCTGCATCCTCCACAGAGCACTTGAAAGTCAAGGAGCAGAATTCCAATAAAGTAAAAGCTCACACTATCAACCAACCAGAGACCAAAATCGACATAAACATTCTTTTAGAAACCTAAAGATTTTGCATTGAAAGACACAGAGGCTGCGCCTTTTCAACTATGGTGGCAAAACACTGTAACGTGTTACCAATAGAAATATGTGCACTAAAGGATCACCTGAAATTCAGGACAAGTCTAAAAACAGGCTCTTCAATGTTTAACAGAACGAATGTTTAATCTACAGCCATCAACAGTGAAAATGACACTCCTCAATTGTTTGAATTTTATTGCCACACACAACCTAATGGAACAGCATACTTGCTCAGACCTTCTGCCTAGAACACATTGTATGGCACTCAGGAAACTAAAATGACTGGAACACATTGCATATATTGAGTTGAGGCACTGCAAAAAAACTAAGAGAACGGCAAGTACGATTAGGGGTAAAAATGGCCCACTCAGCCCTCACACATCTACAAACCAAAACCCAATGCAATCATAAAGGTAAAACAGGGACATTTAAGATATGTACCTCCTTTGCCTTTTGTGGTAACGTGGGCGAGGGGAAGGCTATGCTCTTAAGAGCGGCGTGAAGGTGAACCAGTAGTGACCCAACCAACAGAGTAACACTGTCCAAAAATAATGGGACTGTCCAATCAAGGTTCTATGAAAATATATTTACTCGAATTAAAAACACAATCTGCAATAGAACAACTAGAAAATACTGTACAAAAGCCCACCCTGAAGGAAGAACAGGGAAGATGTAAAGGACAGAGGACAGAGGAAAGTAGCACTGTGAACGTGGTTCCATTGATGGTAGCACGTTACTAGCTACAACAAGGATATGCCATTGTTAAAAAAATGTGCAATCATGCCCTAACCAGCTCTCTAGAGCCCATGTGGGCCGAGAAGGCAGTTTGGTTTCAACAGTATCTGGATTTAGTACTTGGTGGGTTTGATCGAGTTTAAAGGAAAGCATTGTCCAATTTTAAAGGACACTCCGTCCCATGCACACCAATAGTACTGAGAAAGGCTTAAGTCAAAGCTTATTACAATGTTATTCACTCAATCTTATGTAATAGGTTATATTACTATTCACAAAAATAAGTCACCTTCATGCATAAACTGATCAGAGTCAGTCTTTGATTATGTATAATAAATCAAAAATGTACAATTAGTAATATCAATAAACAACACTTATATGCTGAAATAAATAGCTCAGTGCTTTTCGGGATATCAATCCCTTCATCAGGAGCAATGTTCCTTGATTACAATGATGGACGCACTTCAGAATTTGACCATCAAAAATCTACAAATAAGTAAATAACACACAGTAAGAAACAGATCTCAAATGTGTGCCCATGGGATTAAAATCACAGTTGATGCACTCAAGTATACCTAGGTATGTATAACATCACCTTTCTAGTGTTCACAGGTATGCTGGATTCTAGTGTTCTTCATCGAAGTTTTGGATCACCTACTGATCAGGATGGACCTAAACTTATTATGAAACACATGTAGGAGTGTGTTATCTATACTGGTAATCCTAGGAAAATCCAATAATTGATATAGTCTGAGAGATGCCTACCTAGTGATGGAGACAGTCCCTTATAAGGGGAGCAATGGCTGGGTATCCTCAAGCAGTTGCAATCTTAACACATTTCATAGGATGATTATCTGGAATGATATGTGTAATCTATAATTAGAAGCAACTCAAGAGCTGACAATTGGATGTCAATTTATGGTCAGATCTGGGCTAAAAAGCTACTCACGTGCAATCTTTCAATCATCTTGCATAGATAAGGTGGAGAAAATCATGTGGGGTCAGTTTTATGGGATTCTGGTGCAGAGTGGCAGATTGTGATCCACAGCAAAGGTCCCTCCCATTGTGCCTTGGGAGTGGATAGGAAGCACAGCTCTCTTCTGCCTGGGGCAGTTCCTTCTTCACCTCAGGTTGAGGGCTTTGGAAAGTGCTACTTTCCCAAACAAAGTCCAGTTAGTTCCTCTCAGGTGATTCAGAGTGAATCTTTGTGTCTTGGGAGGATCTGCGAAGATCGCAGAGAATCTGCTGAATTGTGGTAGACCGCTACTTTCAAATGCACAGGTCCACGGGTGATTGGACTAGAGCTAAACTGCTTGATTGGACAATCCCTCCTCTTGAACAGAGTGGACTTTGCACTTCTCATGTCATACCCAAATTGAATTGCTTCAGAATACACATCACCTTCCATAGTAGAGCTGAGTCACAGGAGCTGACCCGGTGGCCATTATAAGTAGTAATATGCACCATACCTAAACTCAGACACTGTGTTATTTAGAGCTTACCGGTTCTATGTTCATTCATCCCCATTTTCTTTGGCTGAAAAAACGAATTGAATTTGTATTTTATTATTTGCGGTGTTACCCCCAAACCTCCCTCCCCTTTTATGTATTCCCTAACCTCCAACCACCCCATTCCTTATATGTCCCCCACCCCCATATTTGTCAATGAGTTTTTTTCGGCCAACATTTTTTGGCAAAATACTGGAGAAAAAAAAAGACGATGAATGAATGTCATAGAGTTTACGCTGCAACCAGCATGGGCAATTTATGATCATTGTAGTTTTGGTACGGGGGGATATCTTAAATGCCAACCCGGTGCTGCAGAGACTTGGCTGTCACTGCGGCTGTCGAGTGGGCATCTTGGGTCCTTTGAACCTACTCTAAACCACGATTAAAGAAGGTGCTGCAGATCCACATACTGATGAAGTAAGGCACAAGTACACAATGTTTTTGGCATGGAGGTCAAGAAAAGGGGAATTTGGTTAGCAGATTACCCTTTTGGAAATGGAATTACCGGCATAATTTTTTGCATTAATAAAAACCCTTGCCAGATGGCAATTCCTCACACCCAGAATATCTAAACCTCAACACAGGACATCTTCACACATCAAGCATTAAGCCCAAACAGCTCTCACCATAATGCATCCAACATCAAGTCCAATCACTTGAAAGCACTTGTGAACCCAAAGGACACCCTCCATCTTTTGACCAACCCTCACTTTCTCTCCACTTTCCTCCAGGCACACCTTTGCAAACCGGCCAATTGCACATAGCTTTTAAAAAGAAAAAAGACTGAAGATCCACTTCCCATGCCTCAAACCTCACAAACATAAACCTCTAACTACAACTGACATACTCTGCCCATGGCCAACACAATCTCACACTACAGACGTGAGGAAGCATCTGGACACCAAGCATGTGATGCCTCTTACACTTCAAACCTAGAAAGCATACAAGAAAGCAAAGGTCCGGGCACTTCTGATCTGCATTCCCAACACAAAGCCCTACAATCTTGCCTTTCCCTCTCCTCATAACTAACCAAACCCACTCACACTCGTCCAGATCTGCCAGAGCACCTGGGTGCAAATGGCATCAGTGCTTGGTATAAATCCTAATAACATAACATAACCTGCAATACTGGAGTTACAAGTGTTTTGCAGCCCAGCACACCACAACATTCTTGTGGTAATAGACATCATCATTATCATTTTTGTGACACATATGAGCTAATACATTTAAATTCAAAAGGAAATGCACAAAAATGTGCACATCACTTGGGTCAAAATGTGCAAAGATACGTACTGGAACTACGTTCTTCCCCTCTCTGGCTCCCACATATCACAACCCCATACCCACCGTCACTCTCCCTCTCCCTCAATACAAACATCAATACTGGGACCTACATTTCATCCACTCCATTTCCCAATACTATGTTTTTACAACTGTACTATCAAGACTAAAAGAAGCACAGTGAAAGATAATGCATCTTAAATGAACAACAATACTTTCAGTCATTGTCCCCCACAGCATGCCTGTTAGGCAGAATCATATGCAGTACCCTTTGGGAACACCACACACAATTAAGACTACAAGTGCACGTACACATTCACCTTTGGTAAAAGCCTGTACTACACAGTAAAGTGGTAGTGATGGCTAAAAACAGCCAGACTTAGTAAAGTGAGCAGCATAAGAAGTTACACAAAGGACAGCAATTGCTATGGTTCAAACAAACACTGACTCAAGGTTTCTGAGTAAAGGAATATACATGTATTTGCACCATCATTTGTAAAACAATTCACTAAAGTAAAGCAGCAGAAAATCACACTCTTAATACACTACACAACACCCAATGAATTCTGGACAAGTTAAGCTCAAAATGAAGTGTGAGCAAAATGGCACCCCAGCAATTAAAAAGGGAGGGCAAGACAAGGTTATTCAAAATCAAGCCGCACCAACAAGTAAGTAGGCAAGGAAATCTAGAAAAGGCTTACTACAATGAGGATTCAAATCAATAGGCCTGGGCCAATGTTAATGGTTCAGAGTCTTTGCAGAGGATCACACAGTTCACAATAGTTTGCGGTTAAGTCTTTGCCAAGAGTTTGAAACGAAGTTGGTCTAAGGACAAGTTATTTAAAAGAGTAGAGAAGTACAAGCCTTCGGATTGGCAAAATATTTAAAAGACTTTCACCACGGTCAGACGAAACAAACAACCGGGTTTGAACAGTACCTTAGAAGAATAAGAATGCTATAGCTGAGGGAAAAGTTCCTGGACAGGTCCTGCAGGCGCACGGTTCCTGAAACGACTGTCGGACTGACATGAAGAAGGAAGACTGGAAGGTCCTGCACTGCCCAGGGAAGAAACCAGCAGCAGAGTAAAGCAACAAATAAAAGATGCGCTCCTTATGACCCAAACAGGGTCCAGTCCTCCTGGCTATCCGGTTCAATGCAGCGGTGCACAGCAAATTCGACCAAGGGAGGGAGGCCTTGCTTGGTGTTTGGTGAACTTGTTGGTCCCACCAGCTCAAGAGATTAAGATTCCTTGCAGGTCTTCTCTGTCGTCGAAGTGTAAGAGATTCGGACCCACAGCAGGGCTTCACCAGGAGGTTCAGTCGCTGTCGTGGTCCTCTTCCTTCAGCTTCTCTTCGATTCTCTCGATCCAGTGGCGACTCTGCCTTCCAAATCCCAGAGACCTGCTTTTTATGCGGTTTTCCCCCATTCACACAGCCTGGCTATCAATCACACAGCAGGGTGGCTGTCTTGGCAGGACAGTCACCAAGCCAATCAAACCAGAGTGCAACTTGGGTTTCCAAGGGAACCCTGTGCAGGGGGCTTAAAACCCCTCCCTCACATCCAGTCCCCCCAGACTCTCAGGTGCCTAAGGAGGGCTTCTTTGCAGAGGCTTGCCAAAGGACGGCGAACAAAGGAACCAAACCTGGTTTGGCACGCAGAGTAAAACACGAGAAATATCTTTACAAAAAGAAATGGCGAATAATCCTAGCCGGAACTAAATAAAAGTAAATGGGGTCCATCAGATTTAAGTTTGAGGCTACTAACATAGCCTAAAACAGTACCAAGGCTATTTTCATAGACCACAGTAGGAAGAATATGGTAGAAACAACTGCCACCAGCCAAATCTTAAAGAAAGGGGAACATAATAATGTTCCATGAGAGACAGACAAAAATGGATAACTATTAACCCTTTCCAGTACTCTATGTAAGATAGTTTGTACTGGGTCTGTGAATTTAAAAAGACCTATAAAGTCAATGGCAACTTTACATGTTCTCTGAGACAGTAGTCAGTCCCAGAATATGGAGTTTAAAATGGGAAGTCTGAAAAAGATAACCCTGTGTCACTGCACTAAAGGTGCTGTGTGACACAGAGTAATACGATGATGCCTATGGAGTAGGTGAGGCTCCACAGTCTGTTAACACACAAATGTAAAACACACAGCAAAACACATGTAAGAGTGGGAAAAAAAGGCTCACACTCTTACCAGGTGAAAAAAATGAATCCTAGAAATCCAGCAAAGATGCTGAGGGACTCAGTAGGTAAGGGAAATTATCCATTCTGGAGAATTCTCCCTAACAATGCCACATTATGCACCCTCCCTTTCCAATCACCCACCATTCACACCTCTGAAAAATCATGCCAAAGACTAGAGGCATCCCCCACCCACACATTACCCCCACACACAGCTGTGCCTGAAGCAATTTCACATTTATCATGCGTCAATGCAGAAGACAAAGATTGTTGTTTTGTTCTCCCCTGTTCCCCTCCCTCGCCCTGTCGCGCTCTGAAACACTTGTGTATGTGCGCGATATAAATAAAATATCATGTCATATCATAAACGCTGATCACTGCAGTTAAATGGATATGTTGCTCTGGAGTAGACTTTCTGTGTCCAATTCGACAATTGAAATAAAGAAATAATAGCCACCTTCTGCAAGATAGACCCGCAAGTTCTGCCATTAGAGCAATCCTCAGGGTGCAGGTTCGAATCCCAGGTGGGGGAGAAGTATAAAACAAAAGTGCTCTGCTCCTGCCATCCCAGAATAACTCTCTGGTTTACAAGAAATAATGAAATGATGGTGGATTTTCATATAAAGTAGAGCACATCATACCGTTTAGTTTGTGCCCACTTTGAACTCTGGCACAGCATATGCCTACTAGTATCCACATATGAGTTGTACTACAACGATGTCATGGTCAATATATGTTTACATGAGAAAGACATATTTGCGGCCAGAGCCACAAGAAAACATGTTCTTTTTTTTTAAGTGCTTCATCCACAAACCATTTTGTAAGCGAGAAAGCCCAACAAATGTATTTTGGTCACTTAATGACTGTCAAATATTTGCTCACTTTAAGTGCGTTTCATTTGGCTTTTTTTCATTCAAATATGCTCTATTTCAGAAAGGAACTTTTTGACTTACATTCTCAAATTTCAGGGCAGTTGCAACTAAACATGTTAAAAATGTCAGGCAATTTTGTAATGATGGTAAATCGGAAAATATGACGTTCACGCGGATCTTCAAATCGGTTTACTTCGGTCGAACGTGTGTATTGCATGAACAGAAACACAACAGACAGGCTGCACAAATCCAATACACCAACAGGACTGCTCATTGTCATATGAACAGATTCCAACAACCCTAAGCTGTGCTAGAGTGAGAAATAGTTTGCACAGCTTTAGGAGGGAGACATAAGCAAACAAGAAATCCGCTCTTTTTTCTTTTTTTTTCGAAGCAGTTATTTTTCAGGCTTTGATCTCAAAGGGCTCGCCACTTTGGAAGAAGTAACCTAATGTTTACAGCGCAAGCTTGAAGTGTTCAGATTTTGCAAAAACATGTGACTTCACACATTTCTTTTGATGAGTGGTTCTGCAGTGCTAGGAGTTCTCGATACAATAAAGAAAAGCCCTTTCAGATGGCAAACTTGAAGACAGCTCAGCGTGAGGCGGCTACCAAATAGGAGGGCGTCAGCAAAGTCATGAAACCCTTCGTCTTCTTACTGACCGTTCTGCTGTGCTTAACAAGTTGTGAAAGCTACACTGTACAGAAAGGGGAAACAGCCATGCCTTCTACAATGATAGAATGATGTTTGCAGAATAGGGACAGCTTGGTTTGGCTGGTCCACTACACTACTGAAATGCATGCAACTCCTCAGCTCTAGTATGTCAATGGGGGCTTGTGTATGCTATATGACATGCTATATGATATGGCATTTGTATAGCGCCCTATGCCACTGGTATGGCCTCAAATTGATGTGGAGTGAACACCCTTGGAGGACTGAAGTCCGAGGTATGAGATTTGAAGGAGGATTTCTAGTATGCGTGGGTGCATTTTAGCCATCACAAAGGTAGGGATGGGTGGCTAAGTCTCTGCTAGTGACCCATGGAGGTCTGGCTAGTGGATGGGTGCTGCGATAGACTGTCAGGAGAGTAGGCGAGTCAAGTAGACTGATTATGTGCACAGCTGGACTGAATGTTTTTTTTGTGGGAGGCAGCCACTGTGGCAATGGTGATTTGCGTTATGAAGTCAAGTAGTGAATTGCTGCAGATGTAGGCGGGTAGGTGGCCATGCCACAGGCGGGATACGGCTATGTTTCATTGTGATGGAGTGGTATACGTACCCGAGAGTCCCTGTAGGCTTTGAAATGGAAGCGTACAGCACCATCTCTGTGGTAAAAGATGCAGGATAGTGGCACCAGACAGAAGTGAGATTCAAACTGCAAGCCTACAACACTGTCCCTGTGGTACAAGATGCAGGGTAGTGGTACAAAACAGTAGCTACATTCAAAATATAGAAAAATGCACTATCCCTGGGGAAAAAGATGTCAAGTAGTGGCACAGAACAGTAGCTAGATTCAAAATACAACTAGATTCAAAATACAACTAGATTCGAAATGCAGGCCTATGGCACTATCCCTGTGGAAAAGACACAAGTTAGTGGCACAAACAGTACATAAATTCAAAATACAACTAGAATCAAATACAGCTAGATTCAACATACAGGCCTACGGCACTATTCATTTGAAAAAAGATGCAAGGTACTGCCACAAAACAGTATCTAGATTCACAATACAACTAGAATCAAAATACAGGCCTAAAGCACTATCACTGTGGAAAAAGATGCAATGTAGTAGCACAAACAGTATCTAGATTCAAAATACAACTAGATTCACAATACAGGTTTACAGCACTATCCCTGTGGAAAAAGATGCAAGGTAGCAACACTACACAGTAGCTAGTCTCAAAATACAGGCCACCAACAGTACTAAAAATACAAAGAAATCATTGTCCCCTACCCAATTGTTGCAGCAGACAGATGTCATGGCTTGGCTGGGCCTGTGGTGGCCATGGCTAGCAGGCAGAAAGGTGATGGAGGTGCACAGGGAAGTCCCCTTTGCATGAACCCTTAGCCGGCTTCCCAGACAAGACTGCCCTAAGAGAAGGCTTCATATAAGGTGTTCCGGGTCTCGTGACCTTAAACTCTGATAAGACTCATCGAGGTCAGACAGTGGGCAGGGGCAGATGGAGCAGGCACAGGGGCCTTGGAGCTCAGTGCTCATGGAAGGGAACGAGTTACCTGAGGGCTAGGGGCTGCAGGGTCCTGATGAGTGTTCTGGAGGTCTTCTAGTGGAACTGCGGGAGGATTCGGCCTCCATTGGCAAGTCTTCTTATTGTTCATGGTCTCCTGACCTTGAACACCAATAAGGCTCGTCGAGGGAAGGCAGTTCGGGGAGGTGAAGCAGACGGAGGGGCCTTGGAGCGCAGTGGGTGAGGCAGGAGGATGGAAGCCCCTAACAAAGGGACACATTACCTACAGGGCTAGGGCTTTTAGTGTCCTGAGGAGCTTCCTGGAGGTCTCATTGCAGCAGAAATGCAGGAGGATAAGTGCATTAACTCATAAAGGATTTCCTCCTGACCTGGCAAGGCAGGAACAAAAAAAACAAATCACTACATGGCCAAAGAACAAGAAAATAATCTTGCTGCACGGCCACTCCAGGGCTCCAGCCACATCCAGCATCCACATATGGCCAACGCAAATGTGCACACCAAAAACCATGCAAAAAAGGCAAAATTATCATTTATAATGTGTCTGGATTCTTAATTTCCCTTAATTGTTTTTCTCTGTTACTCCAACACACTTGACTCGGGATGGTATGAATTTGAAAATAAGTAAATGACGAAACACGCCCCATGATGCACGGCATCAAAATGTTTGCCTAGAAGATATTAACAATCCTTATTCGTAATGCCGCTAATATTCTGCAGCACACACACACACAATTTCCCCTCATGTATAGTGCTACCTATGTACCACCTATTGCATCCACATGATATCACATATATAACATACTTGCTCTCACAGGTTAGGCAGCCTTAATTCTGACACAGGAGACAGTTCCAGGTTTCTTATATTCTCTCATGTTAATACCAAATGTGCATGCTTTGCATGTGCAGCATTTGATATGGCCTGGCTGCCTCTCGACCTTTTGGTGCCCTCTAATGTTTTCGTTCCTTTAAAGAGGCGAGCTGCTACATATGTTTGTAAAGACAACGATGTCCCCATGGTCATCACCACATGCTCGTCAATGGGATGTTTTAAGTCATTATCACATTTCAAGAGATGCCAGTAGCTGATAAGGATCTTTCTCATGCTCAAGGCTTTTGAAAATGACCATACATCTAATAACACCAGCCTGTTTTTCTCACTACATCTGTTGACTTGTAGTGAGCAGCAATTTGCTTCTATAATATGTACTTGCTTTGTCAAATGCAGCATTATTAACTTGTTTAGGTTATTCTCTTTCTAAGCATCTTCTAGCAATCACTCTGGTGTTTTGTACACACTCACCACATTTTGAGTAATTTCATTTGACCCCAAGTAACTCCCCAAAGGATATACTCCATTTTAAAATTAGTTGTCTGAGAGCTCTCGGCATGCAATACACTATTAGTACTGGTCGCCTTTCTAAAAAGGTCACTCTGTATAACATTTTCATTGATGCTCTAGAAAGTATAATGATAGCTATGCTGCTCTGTACACTGTAGATTCTTAGTATTCTTTTTCGGAAAGTCAATACATACTCAAAGTTCATTGGTGAAGCCATCTCAGGTGATACATAATCTATCAATGAACCTACTCCAAAATTCAATCTTCTCTGTATAACGTGACAAATTGACAAGAAATCTGCAGATCTTTTTTTTTCTTTTTCTAAGCAATTATTTTTCGGCATTTGATATGAAAGGACTCGCCACCTTGGAAGAATCAGCCTAATGTTTACGGCGCAAGGCTGAGGTCTTCAGGTTTTGCAAAAACATGTGATTTCACATGAAAGCCTTTCGATGAGCAGTTCTGCAGTGGGAGGAATAAAGCCCTTTCAGATGGCAAACATCAAGACAGCCCAGCATGAGGTGGCTACCAAAGAGGGGGACGTCAGCAAAGTAACACAACCTTTCGTCTGTATTTGACTCTGTTAAGCAAGTTATTAAAGATGCATTGTACAGGAACCAGCTATGCCTTCTACAATGATAGAATGATGTTTTCAGAATAGGGCGACCTTGGTGTGGGTGGTCCACTACACTATTGAAATTCTTTCCTTCTCACTTAAAGAATATATATTATAGGATGACACTAGTCACCCAATAGCTAAGGTGAAACCTGTCATCCATAGGAAAAAGATTATATGGCTAATAACCTTTGAGTCATAGGACGGACCAGCATGACATTTTACAAACAAGAGTTGTAAAGTTTTGTGCAAATCCATGTTAAGGTACAAAAGATATAAAGGGTAAAAGAAGTGTTTGTTTTTCACGTTTCCTTTAATTTTCCCGTGATGATACATTTTTGCCCAAATGCACAGCCCAAACCAGTGGATGGATTTTCGAATAAAAAAAAGAAACAAAACCACTCTAATAATATCCTTTGTTTTTTGGTGTAAATCTGTCCAGTATTTTTATTTAGGAATAGAGCAGGATACCCCTGTACCCCAATAGTTAGTTATATCTCCAATGATGCATTGCTGGTGCCAAGATTTCTGGTTCCTGAAAATCTGCCAATATGGAAATCGCAAATTGAATCTAGATTTGTTTTTGGAAACTGCTCTAAAATAATATAGGGGGTGTAATTAGGGTAGTTTTGAGGCTAGGCAGCATGTGGGGGGGGGACAGGAAGGATGATATGTGAAGATTTGGGGTTTGGGGAAAGTGTTGCTTTATTTATTTTAGTTAAAGGTTCTGATAGTTGAGAGGCAAAGAAAAAAGTATACAATGCATTGAGATGTGGAGATCTCAGTGATTGCTAGTGAAGGGCACATATGTATTTTCCATATAAATAAATTACAAGGAAAGCCTCCTAAATTAACTTAAAATGTGTCGGAGAGGTGTATTAGGGGGCTATTTATGTGTTCAAAAAGCTTAGCATTTTTTATTAGATAAGAAAGAGTTTACAAGAAATGACTGACAAGGGGCACCAATGCGTGTTTACTATATCCTTTGTTTTGTTTGGGCAAGCTTTTCACGTAACAAAACAGTGAAGATCATGATTCTCTCCTGACGTCATTAGAGGAGATATCATTATTGCACCTCCCACTTCTTTGTCACACTACGTAATTAGTAATCCTACCTGAACCCCCACATACCTCTTCCTCATCCCAATATGGAATAATAATCTTACCTATATACACCCACATCCTTCTTTCTCAACCCAGTACCTAATTAGTAATCCTACATTTATCCCTACATGCTGCTTCCTCGGACCAGTACTGAATAATAATCTTAACAATGCTGCCAGATCTGTCTTTCTTGTCCCAGTACCCAATCGGAATCTTACCTTTATCTCCCTATCCCTCTTCCTTGTCACAACCCTCCACCACCCCTATTTCACTCTTCCTTGTCACAGCGTCCAACTACCCTATCTAACTCTTCATCACAGTCCCCACTAAACCCACCTCAATCTTCCTCATCACAGTCCCCCTCTATCCCCACCTTATTCTTCCTTGTCAGAGATCCCCACTATCGCCATCTCGCTCTTCAACATCACAGCTCCCCACTACACTTACCTGACTTTTTCTCATCACAATCGCTGAGATCCCACCACACTATCCCATCACAGTCCCTCATTGTCTCTCCTCACTCTTCCCTGTCAGTCTCCCTCTTTCAAAACTCGCTCATTCTTGTCATACTTGAACACTACCCCTTCTTCACTCTTACTGTCACATTCTCCATCTACCCCACCTCACTTGTCCTCATTAATGTCCCCCACTACCTCCACCTTCGCAACTCCTCAGCTCTAGTATGTCAATGGGGGCTTGTGTATGCTATATGACATGCTATATGATATGGCATTTGTATAGCGCCCTATGCCACTGGTATGGCCTCAAATTGATGTGGAGTGAACACCCTTGGAGGACTGAAGTCCGAGGTCTGAGATTTGAAGGAGGATTTCTAGTATGCGTGGGTGCATTTTAGCCATCACAAAGGTAGGGATGGGTGGCTAAGTCTCTGCTAGTGACCCATGGAGGTCTGGCTAGTGGATGGGTGCTGCGATAGACTGTCAGGAGAGTAGGCGAGTCAAGTAGACTGATTATGTGCACAGCTGGACTGAATGTTTTTTTTGTGGGAGGCAGCCACTGTGGCAATGGTGATTTGCGTTATGAAGTCAAGTAGTGAATTGCTGCAGATGTAGGCGGGTAGGTGGCCATGCCACAGGCGGGATACGGCTATGTTTCATTGTGATGGAGTGGTATACGTACCCGAGAGTCCCTGTAGGCTTTGAAATGGAAGCGTACAGCACCATCTCTGTGGTAAAAGATGCAGGATAGTGGCACCAGACAGAAGTGAGATTCAAACTGCAAGCCTACAACACTGTCCCTGTGGTACAAGATGCAGGGTAGTGGTACAAAACAGTAGCTACATTCAAAATATAGAAAAATGCACTATCCCTGTGGAAAAAGATGTCAAGTAGTGGCACAGAACAGTAGCTAGATTCAAAATACAACTAGATTCAAAATACAACTAGATTCGAAATGCAGGCCTATGGCACTATCCCTGTGGAAAAGACACAAGTTAGTGGCACAAACAGTACATAAATTCAAAATACAACTAGAATCAAATACAGCTAGATTCAACATACAGGCCTACGGCACTATTCCTTTGAAAAAAGATGCAAGGTACTGCCACAAAACAGTATCTAGATTCACAATACAACTAGAATCAAAATACAGGCCTAAAGCACTATCACTGTGGAAAAAGATGCAATGTAGTAGCACAAACAGTATCTAGATTCAAAATACAACTAGATTCACAATACAGGTTTACAGCACTATCCCTGTGGAAAAAGATGCAAGGTAGCAACACTACACAGTAGCTAGTCTCAAAATACAGGCCACCAACAGTACTAAAAATACAAAGAAATCATTGTCCCCTACCCAATTGTTGCAGCAGACAGATGTCATGGCTTGGCTGGGCCTGTGGTGGCCATGGCTAGCAGGCAGAAAGGTGATGGAGGTGCACAGGGAAGTCCCCTTTGCATGAACCCTTAGCCGGCTTCCCAGACAAGACTGCCCTAAGAGAAGGCTTCATATAAGGTGTTCCGGGTCTCGTGACCTTAAACTCTGATAAGACTCATCGAGGTCAGACAGTGGGCAGGGGCAGATGGAGCAGGCACAGGGGCCTTGGAGCTCAGTGCTCATGGAAGGGAACGAGTTACCTGAGGGCTAGGGGCTGCAGGGTCCTGATGAGTGTTCTGGAGGTCTTCTAGTGGAACTGCGGGAGGATTCGGCCTCCATTGGCAAGTCTTCTTATTGTTCATGGTCTCCTGACCTTGAACACCAATAAGGCTCGTCGAGGGAAGGCAGTTCGGGGAGGTGAAGCAGACGGAGGGGCCTTGGAGCGCAGTGGGTGAGGCAGGAGGATGGAAGCCCCTAACAAAGGGACACATTACCTACAGGGCTAGGGCTTTTAGTGTCCTGAGGAGCTTCCTGGAGGTCTCATTGCAGCAGAAATGCAGGAGGATAAGTGCATTAACTCATAAAGGATTTCCTCCTGACCTGGCAAGGCAGGAACAAAAAAAACAAATCACTACATGGCCAAAGAACAAGAAAATAATCTTGCTGCACGGCCACTCCAGGGCTCCAGCCACATCCAGCATCCACATATGGCCAACGCAAATGTGCACACCAAAAACCATGCAAAAAAGGCAAAATTATCATTTATAATGTGTCTGGATTCTTAATTTCCCTTAATTGTTTTTCTCTGTTACTCCAACACACTTGACTCGGGATGGTATGAATTTGAAAATAAGTAAATGACGAAACACGCCCCATGATGCACGGCATCAAAATGTTTGCCTAGAAGATATTAACAATCCTTATTCGTAATGCCGCTAATATTCTGCAGCACACACACACACAATTTCCCCTCATGTATAGTGCTACCTATGTACCACCTATTGCATCCACATGATATCACATATATAACATACTTGCTCTCACAGGTTAGGCAGCCTTAATTCTGACACAGGAGACAGTTCCAGGTTTCTTATATTCTCTCATGTTAATACCAAATGTGCATGCTTTGCATGTGCAGCATTTGATATGGCCTGGCTGCCTCTCGACCTTTTGGTGCCCTCTAATGTTTTCGTTCCTTTAAAGAGGCGAGCTGCTACATATGTTTGTAAAGACAACGATGTCCCCATGGTCATCACCACATGCTCGTCAATGGGATGTTTTAAGTCATTATCACATTTCAAGAGATGCCAGTAGCTGATAAGGATCTTTCTCATGCTCAAGGCTTTTGAAAATGACCATACATCTAATAACACCAGCCTGTTTTTCTCACTACATCTGTTGACTTGTAGTGAGCAGCAATTTGCTTCTATAATATGTACTTGCTTTGTCAAATGCAGCATTATTAACTTGTTTAGGTTATTCTCTTTCTAAGCATCTTCTAGCAATCACTCTGGTGTTTTGTACACACTCACCACATTTTGAGTAATTTCATTTGACCCCAAGTAACTCCCCAAAGGATATACTCCATTTTAAAATTAGTTGTCTGAGAGCTCTCGGCATGCAATACACTATTAGTACTGGTCGCCTTTCTAAAAAGGTCACTCTGTATAACATTTTCAATGATGCTCTAGAAAGTATAATGATAGCTATGCTGCTCTGTACACTGTAGATTCTTAGTATTCTTTTTCGGAAAGTCAATACATA
The DNA here is from genome assembly GCF_040938575.1 of Ambystoma mexicanum. Classification (NCBI taxonomy): domain Eukaryota; kingdom Metazoa; phylum Chordata; class Amphibia; order Caudata; family Ambystomatidae; genus Ambystoma; species Ambystoma mexicanum. The sequence continues at coordinate 261,964,586 of NC_090924.1, forward strand.
CTCAAAGTTCATTGGTGAAGCCATCTCAGGTGATACATAATCTATCAATGAACCTACTCCAAAATTCAATCTTCTCTGTATAACGTGACAAATTGACAAGAAATCTGCAGATCTTTTTTTTTCTTTTTCTAAGCAATTATTTTTCGGCATTTGATATGAAAGGACTCGCCACCTTGGAAGAATCAGCCTAATGTTTACGGCGCAAGGCTGAGGTCTTCAGGTTTTGCAAAAACATGTGATTTCACATGAAAGCCTTTCGATGAGCAGTTCTGCAGTGGGAGGAATAAAGCCCTTTCAGATGGCAAACATCAAGACAGCCCAGCATGAGGTGGCTACCAAAGAGGGGGACGTCAGCAAAGTAACACAACCTTTCGTCTGTATTTGACTCTGTTAAGCAAGTTATTAAAGATGCATTGTACAGGAACCAGCTATGCCTTCTACAATGATAGAATGATGTTTTCAGAATAGGGCGACCTTGGTGTGGGTGGTCCACTACACTATTGAAATTCTTTCCTTCTCACTTAAAGAATATATATTATAGGATGACACTAGTCACCCAATAGCTAAGGTGAAACCTGTCATCCATAGGAAAAAGATTATATGGCTAATAACCTTTGAGTCATAGGACGGACCAGCATGACATTTTACAAACAAGAGTTGTAAAGTTTTGTGCAAATCCATGTTAAGGTACAAAAGATATAAAGGGTAAAAGAAGTGTTTGTTTTTCACGTTTCCTTTAATTTTCCCGTGATGATACATTTTTGCCCAAATGCACAGCCCAAACCAGTGGATGGATTTTCGAATAAAAAAAAGAAACAAAACCACTCTAATAATATCCTTTGTTTTTTGGTGTAAATCTGTCCAGTATTTTTATTTAGGAATAGAGCAGGATACCCCTGTACCCCAATAGTTAGTTATATCTCCAATGATGCATTGCTGGTGCCAAGATTTCTGGTTCCTGAAAATCTGCCAATATGGAAATCGCAAATTGAATCTAGATTTGTTTTTGGAAACTGCTCTAAAATAATATAGGGGGTGTAATTAGGGTAGTTTTGAGGCTAGGCAGCATGTGGGGGGGACAGGAAGGATGATATGTGAAGATTTGGGGTTTGGGGAAAGTGTTGCTTTATTTATTTTAGTTAAAGGTTCTGATAGTTGAGAGGCAAAGAAAAAAGTATACAATGCATTGAGATGTGGAGATCTCAGTGATTGCTAGTGAAGGGCACATATGTATTTTCCATATAAATAAATTACAAGGAAAGCCTCCTAAATTAACTTAAAATGTGTCGGAGAGGTGTATTAGGGGGCTATTTATGTGTTCAAAAAGCTTAGCATTTTTTATTAGATAAGAAAGAGTTTACAAGAAATGACTGACAAGGGGCACCAATGCGTGTTTACTATATCCTTTGTTTTGTTTGGGCAAGCTTTTCACGTAACAAAACAGTGAAGATCGTGATTCTCTCCTGACGTCATTAGAGGAGATATCATTATTGCACCTCCCACTTCTTTGTCACACTACGTAATTAGTAATCCTACCTGAACCCCCACATACCTCTTCCTCATCCCAATATGGAATAATAATCTTACCTATATACACCCACATCCTTCTTTCTCAACCCAGTACCTAATTAGTAATCCTACATTTATCCCTACATGCTGCTTCCTCGGACCAGTACTGAATAATAATCTTAACAATGCTGCCAGATCTGTCTTTCTTGTCCCAGTACCCAATCGGAATCTTACCTTTATCTCCCTATCCCTCTTCCTTGTCACAACCCTCCACCACCCCTATTTCACTCTTCCTTGTCACAGCGTCCAACTACCCTATCTAACTCTTCATCACAGTCCCCACTAAACCCACCTCAATCTTCCTCATCACAGTCCCCCTCTATCCCCACCTTATTCTTCCTTGTCAGAGATCCCCACTATCGCCATCTCGCTCTTCAACATCACAGCTCCCCACTACACTTACCTGACTTTTTCTCATCACAATCGCTGACATCCCACCACACTATCCCATCACAGTCCCTCATTGTCTCTCCTCACTCTTCCCTGTCAGTCTCCCTCTTTCAAAACTCGCTCATTCTTGTCATACTTGAACACTACCCCTTCTTCACTCTTACTGTCACATTCTCCATCTACCCCACCTCACTTGTCCTCATTAATGTCCCCCACTACCTCCACCTTAGTCTTCCTTGTTGCAGTCCCCACTACCCCATTCTCACTCTCACTCGTCACAGACTCACACTACCCCGTATTCCTCTTACTTGTCCCAGTACCCAGTGGTCATCTTACCTTTATCGCCACATCCTTCTTTTCTTGTCAGAATCCCACACTACTGCTGCTTCACTCTTCCTTGTCACATTGTCCAACTACCCTATTGCACTCTTTGTCACAGTCCCCGACTAAACCCACCTCAATCTTCCTCATCACAGTCCCCCCAAAACCGTGCCTTAGTCTTCCTTGTCACAGTTCCCCACTATCACCATCTCACTCTTCAACATCACAGTTCCCCACTACCCTCACCTGACTTTTCCTTATCACAGTCGCTGCCGTCCAATCACACTATCCCTCATCACAGACACTCATTATCTCACCTCACTCTTCCTCATCACAGTTTCGCTCTTCCAAATCTCACTCTACCGTGTCACAGTACAACACTACCCCCTCTTCACTTGTCCATGTCACATTCCCCACCTACCCCACCTCACTTGTCCTCATCAATATTCCCCACTACCTAAACCTTAGTCTTCCTTGTTGCAGTCCCCCACTACCCCATTCTCTCTCTCGTCACAACTTGCAATATCCCACATCACTCGTCCTCGTCACAGTCCCCCACAACCCTCACCTCACTCTTCCTCATTAGAGTCCCCGATTAGCCCACCTCACTTTTCCTCATCATTGCCCATCACTACTGAACCCCATTCCTCCTTGTTACAGTCCCCCACTGCGCCTTCCTCAATCTTCCTTGTCACATTGTCCAACTACCCCACCTCACTCTTCCTCGTCACAGTCTCCCACTAACTCCACTTTACTCTTCCTCGTCACAGTCCCCTACTACCACCATATCATGCTTCCGCATCACAGTCCCCCCAACCACTAACTCATTGTTCCTTGTCACAGTCCCCCACTACAACCACTTCACTCTTGCTTGTCACATTCCCCTCTACCACCACATCACTCATCCTCATCATAGCACCCCACTACCACCACATAACTCTTCCTCGTCACAGTCCCACACTGCCACATCACCCTTCTTCATCACAGTAGCCCACAGGCACCAACTCACTATTCCTCATCACATCCCCCTCTACTACCACTTTGCTATTTCTCATAACAGTATCCCACTACTACCATGCCCCTCTTCTTTGTCACAGTACCCCACTATCACCAAATCACTTTTCCTCATCACCATCCACCTCTACCACTCTGTTACCACAACATTGCCCTTCCACAAAACTGAACCCCACTACCACCAACTCACTATTCCTCATCACAGTACCCCAATACAACACACGTGTCTTCCTCATCACAGACTCCCTCTACTACCAATGCATTCTTCCTCATCATAGTACACCACTACCTCCACATTAGCCTTTCTCATCACAGTCCCCCACTACCATCAACTCACTCTTCCTTGTTACATTCTACAATACCACCACTTCACTATTGCTCTTAGCAGTACCCCACTACCACCATGTCACTCTTACTCCTCACAGCCCCCCACTACCACTACATCACTTTTCCACATCACAGTACCCCACTACCACCACATCACTATTCCTCATCATAGTCCCCCACTACCACCACCTCACTCTTCCATGTCACTGTATCATCACTTCACTAGTCCTCCTCATCACAGTACCACACTACCACCACATCACTCTTCCTAATCACAGTCACCCGCTACCACTGCATCACCCTTCCTTATCACAGTACTGCACTACAACAAACTCAATATTCCTCATCACATTTCCACAATACCACCACTTCCCTTTTCCTCATCACAATACTCCCCTACCGAGACATCACTCTTCCTCATCACAGTCCTCCACTTCCACCAACTCACTCTTCCTCATCTCAGTACCCCACTACCACCACATCACTCTTTCTTGTCACAGACCTCATCTACCACTGCATCACCCTACTGCATCACAGTATCCCACTGCCGCCAACTCACTATTCCTCTTCACAGTCCACCACTAAACTATTCCTAGTCATTGTACCCTACTAGCAACATGTAACATTTTCTCTTCATAGTCCCTGACAACCACCATGTCACTCTTCTTCATCACAATAACCAACTACCACCAAATCACTCTTCCTCATCACTGTACCCCACTATCACTAACACACACTTCTTCAACACAGTCCCCACTGCACCACCTCACTCTTCCTCATCACAGTCTCCAACTACCCCACTTCAATCTTCCTTATCACAGTCACCCAATAACCCCACCACACTCTTCCTCATCACAGTATACCATTAATAATACATTCTTACCTAGTGGACACAAAAAAGGTGAAACACTTGATAAACCCAATGTTGCATAGCTAAAGAACAAATATTGCTAACAAATGATATGGCATTCATTATGTTATTAGAAAAAAAGGCAAAATCACAGGTGGTGGAAAGTATAGCATAAAAAAAATGTCCGTAAATAATCTTAAAATTAATACTTTTAATGCAACAAAACCCTTGAAATTCCATGACAAAACTTTAGTTGAAGCTCTGTAAAGGTGAAACAAACTGATGCAACAACCTCTTGTAAATTCAGCAGAAATAATGTTGATTTGGAGTGCGTTTAAGCTTCAACAGGTATTGGAAGCTATGCCATATTAGCTATGAGGCCCCCATTGTGCAGCAGTTTTGCACAATGATGACACCATAAATGACAACACTAATGGCATCACATATTATATCACTTTCGGCATCATCAATGATATCACTGGTACAGCAGATCATATGTGCAAGTAAGAGAGATGCAACATTTAAAAAGTATTTTTCTGCATATAAGAGTGTATTCAGGCGCAAAGCTTTATTGGAGTTTTCTTTAAAAATACAGTTCATTTACAATCACGATCAGATGTGAACTTGAAACCTACCTGTTTGTGTGATGGATGCTTCCTTCTTGCTCATAGCTAATTGTGCCATGATGCCATGATGCCTTTGGTGATAGTGCGCTTTACAAATATCTGATTGATTGATGATATTATTATACACCACAGTTATTCTGTATTGAATGTTCATTTAACATGATGAGATAATTTAGTACCATTATCATCATTCTGCTCTAAAAACATTCCCCTTTGCAAAGAAGACATTTGGGTAGTAAAATCATGACTTTTAACCAGACCACCAAAGAAAACAACATGCATCAGAAGGAACAGTATCTGAAATCATCTGTGACAAATCATCAGATGATGTCACTTCTCCAAAAGGGGGAGGACCTTCCCTGTAAGTTTAGAGTTGTGCGACAGCCCGCTAAAAATCCCCCTACAGGTTGTAACTTGCGGCAGGGATGAGTACAACCATCTAGGGTACAGCCCTTGTAACATCAACACACCCACACACACTCTACCCTCTCCTTCCTTGAAGAACCTCAATGTAGGGAGTTAACCTATGAACTGCTATGAGGTGGAGAACCTCAAAGTACTGTGATGAAGAAGAGGCATACAGATATGACGATTACTCTCCAGAAACAAGAGCAACAGTCTAGTCTCTTGTGAGGAGATAAACATTTTAACACTTTAAAAACCAAAGGAGGACAACCAAAAGAGAGAGCCCGGAGGGTAAGCCATACAGAGTGGAGACGCTGCGAGGCGTGGGAAGTTGGAATCCTGAGACCGGAGGACGCTGGTGGAAAATAGACAAAAGCCCCATACCATCCCAGAGGAGGAATACTGTACAGAGCTCTGGCCACCAAGAGGAATGGTAACACTGCCCTCAGAAGTCAGACCAACAAGTCCTTGAGACTGTAGTCAGCAGGAATCCGCTGACCCACTGAAAGCATGAGACAGAATGGGAGAGAAGAGCAAAGCCAACAAGATACTGATTCCAGTCCCAGAGAGGTTTAGAGATGTTCTGCAAGTCCCTACAAGGTAACAGGAGGGACAGGTATTCTGGCAGGTGCACAAAGGAAGTGAGAGGACCTCTGTGTGGTTCCTGGGATAATCCCTATGACATGAACATTGAGAGAAGGGTCATGGAATCCAAGAGATAAGAGGACTATTTGTGCATCAAAAGAATTCTTCCTTTTGTCAGTGGTGGAGTCATAGCCACTGACCACCAGAGAAGGGTCACAGACTCCAAGAGTCAAGAGGACTAATTGTGCATCGGGGGAAATCATCCTTGTGTTGGTGGTAGAGCCATAACTACTGACCACAGGAGAAGGGTCAGGGAACTGGAGAGTTCAGAGGACAATTTGAGCATTGGAGGAAATATTCCTTGTGTCAGTGGAAGGAATAAAAGCACTGTTGATCAAAGAAACCCAGCTCGAGGAGGCAAGTCCAAAGGGAGACATGAGTCATATTTCTGAGGGCAGTACTTGGCAGGTTACTGAACCAAAATGATACTTTAGTTAGGCTAACAAACACATTTATTTGCAGGCTTTCATAATCTTCAAATTACTTTATCAGAATGATGGTTTTGGAAAAGCAGATCAGTTAAAGGATTCACCTTTGGAATGTCTAATATGTGTGTGACAATTCCTGATTTGTTTTCTTTACAAGGAGCCTACACTTCAGAATTTGCCTCTTGCAATACTGTTTTAAAGCTTTAAGTGCAACACTTAAAATGACATGCAAGCAGCCAAGAGAAAAAAGCAGTGCTGGACTGTTCTCAAAGAGTCATGGAGGAATGGGGTAGTGTCAGCCATAAAATATGAAAACCTACTGAAGACAGGTATGTTTTAGACATAGGGCCTCATTAAGATGTTGGTGGTAGACTTTCTGATAATTACCGGCACGGCTGCCACCGGAGTTGATTTTTACCAGCACCTCGCAATAGGGATGTACCGGGACATTCTAGCCCCAGAAGCCCGGTACATGGCCATTGCCGGGTGCCGGTAATAATTACACCCATTCCCATTTGTGCTGGATAGGGCTCAATGGGAATGGGGAGATCAGATTCACCGGCGCCATTTGTGAATGGTGCCGGTGCATCCGACATGCTCTGCTCGCGGGTGCCGGTACGCCCGCCATTTCAGACCTGACGGGCAGAAAGGTACTCTCGAGCAGAACTCGTAGTTTGCCGGTCCGGTAGTAACGGAGCTGGTAGCTTACCAATGCCATTATTACCGGACCGGCAAACTTGTAATGGGTCCCATAGTCAATTGCGTGTCTATTTCTGCTAAGTCTGTTGCCCACCATGCCCACCTACGTTTAAGCTTCGAAAAGGACACAGAGCCAGTCACTTGTTGGACAATTTCTTTTTAAAAGTATTAAGGCTGTTGGTCACATTTTCAATATTGTGCTCCTAGAAGGTCAATAAGGAGGAGGAAGCATTGGTCATATGTTGGTCCTTTTGCTTGATAAGGCTGATGTGGAAGGGATACTGCCACATTGAAAGTTTGCTTCTCTCCATCTGGGTGGGAGGAAGGAAACAAATGTTTGGCTTGAAACAGGAGCTTCTGGGACACTTTTGGGGCAGGGCATTTAACGAGCCAGTAGTGCTTAATCAGAAGTGAGTCCAGTAACATAATATTGCATCAAAGAAGTAGGTAGGGCTGGGGACAAGTGTCAGTAAAAAGCCATAGAAAATGTTTTGACCTCTGGTTTTCTATGGGTGCACATAATGGGAATGTGTTATCCAGGATAGTCACTAATGAAGCCGCAATTTCTATTTAAATCAATTTCAAGTGTTTTGAAAATCTGCTTGGATTTCTATTCAGATGTCTTTTGCGCATTTTCTGTCCTACATTTACCTTTCAGCACTACAATTTTAAAGTTGTTGAGGGTGTGATTAGGTGCCAAAAAGTGCTGACTCATGGCTGCATCCTTATTTTGTCACTTAACGTTGTGTCTGTGTAGATTTATCCACATATGTATTTTCTGGGCAGGTTCTACAACATAGTAAATGTACATACGTTTGTAACTTGTATAAGTTGTATATACATTTATGCTATTTAATAAAGTAAATGTTACTAAATGATATTAATTATATGTATCTTTTTTGTTATTTAGTGTATCCATTATTAGTATGCGTACTGTATGATTTTATGTTATAGTTCAAATGTCCTTAATTATATATTTGTAAATGTAAAATGTATCTGTATTTTTAAATGTACATTGTATGTAAATTACATTATTTATGTATGTTTCATTTTTTAAAATTTATATTTTATTTGAAAAAGGTTGAGTGTATTTTATTTTTCAATACAACTCTTGAAGATAGATTGTAGGTATTGATATTAAAATGTATGGTTTTAATTAGATATATGTTTGTATAAAAAATATGTTACAATTTGTTTTAATAATTTGTTGTAACCATATACTCTACATTTACTTTTGAATAGTTTAAAACACTTCAGAATGACTTTTTGTTATGCATATGATTTTAGGATTTTATAATATTATTTTATATTTTACATATTTGTGTGAGTTAAGGTTACCATGATATTTGATTTTAATCTAAATATTTTTATAAATGTATTGATAATATGCAAATTATGTTGTTACCTTAATATTATTTCTAATGTTTGCAGACTTTAGCTTTTTGTTGGTTTAACCTTAACACTTTTGTAAAAGTTTTCAAATAATTTCCAATTACTTTACTGTTAGGATATTGTTTATTTAGTGATTCAAATTACTATTACATTTCCTACATCATGATGTATAATAATTTGTTAAAATATATAAATGTTGGTTGTAACTGTATTAAGTTAATTTGATTAGTTGTTTAAAATGTAATTTCTATGACATCCTCCACATTATCCTTTAGAGCTGTACCCTACCTCTACCTTAAATCAATTATTTTGCCTTGATGCATAACAACCTTTTTGAAAAATACCAATGAATGGTTCATTTTAAATACTTCTTACACCATGAATACTTTTATGTAACTGTCCAAAGTTTTCTGGTGATTATCATGAACATTTCAAGAAATTGAGGAAGTATGTAAAATAATATGTATATGTTATATATATTAATAAAGATATATTGTGACTTTTATTTTACTTGCTGATGTTTTTTTAAATAAAATATATAGGCGTATTTTAAATTCTCTGACATTTTTTCTTTTATGATACCTTGTTAACTATTTATCTGATGGCCTCCACCTAACCCCTTAAAACCGTCATTTACCTCCAATGTTAAGAAGAACCTTTGCCAAATAGTCCAATTGAAAAATCAAAATGTAAATAAATAAAAAATCCAATTGTGCAATACATTTTTTAAAAATTACAATCTAAGGTTATTTTCACATTTGTATTTGTATTTGTGTTTTATTTATTTATAAAGCGCACCAGGCCCAATGGCATCCGGGTGCATCACTTAGGTTACAACATGTTATGGGCAGACAAAAGCATTACATAAAATTACAAAAAAATTACAAAAAAGATTATATACATACACATATAGTACAGGATATTTAGGTACATATTTACACAGGCGTGAGGCTGTAGGCCATCGCATGAGTGGTGGCTGGCGAGTGGTCGGGGGTGAGTCTTGGGCCAGGTTTTGGCAATGTTTTTGAAGGTCTGGAAGGATGGTTCAGCTCTTAGTGGGTTGGGGAGCGAGTTCCAGAGTTTTGCAGCCACTACTGGGAAGCTGGTCCCACCAGATCTCAGAAGGTTGAAGCGAGGTATGGATAGGCAATTAGTCTGAGCACTTCTGAGGGGTCTGTTGGATGTGTGGATGGAGAATCTATTGGCTTGGTGCTTGCTTCGTGAGGCATTTGTGAGTCAGAGCAAGTGTTTTCAGGGAGATTTGTGGTGTTACTGAGAGCCAACGTATACTTTGTCTGGTGTCCGAGATATGTTGGTTCCTATAGATATTTAGTGCAGCTCTAATGGCATTGTTTTGGATGATTTGTAGCCTATTCATATTGCAAAGATTGGTGCCAAGATAGAGGGCGTTGCAGTAGTCGATTTTTGACAACACCAGAGTCCTGGCTAGTGTAGTACAGTTGACTGGAGATACAAAAAGGATGACTGGCTGTGATGAGCTTACAAGCGTAAGCAGCAGCGGAGGAGACTGTGTTAGTTTGTATAGCCAGGGATAGGGTGGAATCAATATAGATAGCTAGTGTTTTAGTGTCCTTGGGGACCTTAATGGCGTTGCCATCAATAATGAAGGATTTAAACAGGGGGCATAGTCTGTTGAGTCTTTGGTGAGAGCCGAGGATGAGGAGCTCTGTCTTTTCGTCATTCAGGCAAAGTCCATGTTGCGCCATCCAGGCTTGGATGACTTGGTTGATGGAGTTAACAGCAAGAGAGCCAGTAGTATAATCTCCTGTGATAGGGATGAGTATCTGGGTGTTGTCAGCATAATTAGTGTAGGTGACACCCAGATAGTCCAAAATATCGAATAGTGGCTTTGTAAACACATTGTACAAAGTATGGAAGACACACGATCCTTGTGGTACCCCACAGGTAACTGGTGAATCTCTGTCGCAGAGGGAGAAAAAACCCTCATGGATCTGTTATCCAGAAATGAACTGATCCAGGACGTTGCTTTATCAGAGAAGTGGGCAGCTAGTTTGAGGTGTCGACAGAGTATTTGGTGAGTTACAAGATCGAAAGCCGCAGAAAGATAAAGTAAAAGTAGTAGGGCGAGTTTGCCCTTATCTTTTAGGTCTTCGATCTGGGTTTTAAGATCAGTGAGGGCAGGTTTCGGTACCGTGCCTCAGTCCCAGGAGTTGTTTAGATTCAAGGTACTCTTGGATCTGTAAGCAGGCAGCTCGATCGAGGATTTTTAGCAAAAAAGGCACCATAGTGATGGGCCTGTAGTTGGTTGGTATATTAGCATCCAGTGATGTTTTTTCAGGGGTGGGATAACCCAAGCATCCTTCAAATTGTCAGGGACAATCCCGGTGCTGAAGGAGGAGTTTATGAGAGTAGTAATGAAAGGAGCTAGATCATGAGAGGCCTCCTTAATAATAGAAGCAGGGCATAGGTCCCCCTGGCAGTTGGAGGGTTTGAGGCTGTTAATAATATTTTCAACTTCAGAGACGGAAAAGGGGTGAGAAGCTGAATGGTTTCAGCGGGTCAAGGCTGGGGTTGTTTTTGACCATATGGGTATTAGGTTGCGGGTTATACTGCAGACTGTTTTTTTTGTCATTGATTTTGGTTTGGAGAGAAACTATTTTCCCGAGGTGTGCATTTTGAATATTGGCGCACCAGGTGCTGTCTTTAGTGCATGTGTCAGGTGGGGAGACAGGGGATTCCAACTCTTTTAGTATTCTGAACAGCTCTTTAGCATTGGATTTGGCTTGTTCAATGCATTTGTTATAGGTGTCTTTTTTTGCCTGAAGTATAGCTTCTTTGTAATTTAAAGTGGCAAGAACAATGCTAGCTTTATTTCAGTGGGATTACATTTCCAGCACGCTTCAAGGTTCAGTTTTTCTTAACATAAGGTTCTCAGCTGAGGTGTAAGCCAGGTGTTAAGGTGAGCTCGAGGTTTAGGTTTTCGAAATTTAGAGGGGGCTATGTAGTCAAGGGCGTTCAGCATGGTCTGATTGAATGTGTCGACCAGGACAGTTGGATCAGTGCATGATCGTGCCTGTTCGTTGAGAACCGGGAGGATAAGAGGGAGGAGTTTTTCGCAGGTTATGTCACGCTTATTTCTAGTCTGTCCAAGCACAAGGTTGGTTGGATTCCAAATGAATTTCACAATTTAAGTCAGCTAACCAATCGAGGATTCTACCCTTGCAGTGTGTAGGCTCGTTAATATGTTGCGTGAAGCCTGAGGTGGTAAACAGATTATTAATAAAATGGGCAGCGTATCATTAATGTCTAAGAGACCCAAGTTGAAGTCACCTAGTGCAATGATTTCAGATTTGGTTTTAGTGTTGTCTGCAATAATGTCGGATAAGTCTTCAGCGAAGGTGGATAGAGGCCCAGGGGGCCTGTATATTAGATGAAATGTAATAGTCTGGTTTGGGGTTAGAGCTAATTTAGCTGTCAGCACTTCTGCTGTTGAAATTTGATGCACAGAGGAAATGCAGAAATGGTTAGAATTGTTATGGATGATGGCAATGCCACCTCCCTTGGATTGGCTGGTATTACAGTTGTGTCTGATGATATTATATCCTGCAGGAATAGCTAGTGAGAGTAACGGCCCTGAGGCAACATGGAGCCAAGTTTCAGTGATGGTGATGAAGTCAAGGTCATGTGTTATGATAAGGTCAGCCATATCTAGTGCATGAGCCGTGAGGGATCTAGCATTAATTAATGCCCCTTTGTGTTTAGGAGCAGGTGTGTTATTCATATCGAGGTTCTTGACCGAGGTAGATGTGGGTGGAGTTGTGTTGGCTATGGCAATTGGCGGTAAGTGGTTATTATGTCGAGTAGGAATCAAGTGATGGTGAGAGGCGTGAGTGAGTCTGGCGCCAAGTCTAGAATTCCTCACTGAGATCATGCATGGTTGATTTGGTGTAGGCCTAGTGGCAAAGTGTTGTAGCCAGAGGGAAAGGTTGTTAAAGTAAGGGTTTGTGGAGAGAGAGGAGGTGGCCATAACTGTAGTAGTTTGATAGAGTGGGTTGGTCAGCGGAACAGTGCTGAGGTTATGAGCAAGTGCGGTGAGGAATGTGTGGTTAAGAGAAGATGCCACAGCTAATACGAATAGCTTGAAGAGGGGTGGCAGACAGAGTGATTGGCCGCTGAGGAAGGGTTTTGCCTGTTCATAATGACTATGTTCTCGAATGAGTCCGCAGGTGGGTTAGGCCAAAGTAGAGAGTGCCAGGGTCAGGAGGTAGCATTATTATGAATGGATAGCCTAGATTAATAGAGTACCTAGCGAGCTATGTGGCAGAAATATCAGAGTTTGCGTGATAAAGGTAGGTTAGATGGCACATCTAAGACACGGGCGTGGTACCTCAAGGAAATGTGACAATCAGGTGTGCAGTAATACGCGTATTGAGTAAGTAGTTAAAATGCAAATATAGACTAGGAGGCAGTGGTAAGGTATGAAGCAGTTTCAGACAGGAGGCACTAAAATGCAGTTTCAACAGGAGGCGCTAAAATGCAGTTTCAGCTAGGTGGCACAAAATGCAGTTTCAACTAAGAGGCATACAAATGCAGTTCCAACAAGGAGGCACTCAAATGCAGTTTCAGCTATGTGGCACAAAATGCAGTTTCAACTAAGTGGCATTCAAATAAAACATACACATTATAACAGGAATACTTGTATGCATTTGTTCAATTTTCTTCTCAATTTTTTTATGAACATCACCAGAAATTAAGGAAGTATATAGACCTACAAATACATCCTTACCACCAGTTTCTTTGCACAGGAAATCATGTTGCACTCCCGGAAGACTACATCAATCCTTTATAAATTCTCCACAATCCAGTTGAAGATTAAAATCTAAATCTTTATTTGCTTTTCATAAAATCAGCAATCCCAGAATTTCGCCAGAAGGTATGGCGGCTTTGACACATTTCGCATTGATCCTGTTGCTTGAGCACATATGTATAAATACAGTTATTTATTAAAGATAGTAGGATTACTTAATGTGTTATATTTCTTATTATGTAACTCTCCCTTTGTTAATTTGCTGTTTTAAAAAATATATATTTTATAGGGTGGCGATAGCCACCCTATAGTTCAGGTAAGTTGGAGATACATAGGAACCTCTCAAAATTCTTTTGTTAATAATTTTCGAGGGAACCATTTTTCTTGTCTTTGTTTTTCTGATATTCGTGGCTATATCCGAGACTACAAAGGAATATGGTAACCGCGGGTATGTGTAGTTCAGTAGCCACAGTTACAATTTTAAATTCTTTTTAAAAAATATTTCTACAGCTACAGTGGCATTGGGGTTGAAAAATCACTGGCCATGGCTGGTGACTCGATTGCCATCCAGGTCCCCATCCATGCAGTAACCAGGAAAGACTCTGATTAGCTTCATAGTGAGGAAGGGGCCAGCTTCCTCCAGTCTTATTGCCAGAAAAATGAGCCAAACTTACAAGATCACTTAGAGGAATGGGCCTTCCCTTTCCTTGCTTAGGAGCTAATCAGGGTCAGCCTCGCTTTGAAGCTAAGCAGGGTCTGTCCCAGTTACTGCATGGTACAGGTGCATTTACGTGTGTCTTCAAACACTTGTGTATAGGTGCGTTATAAATGCCATATTATATAATATCATATCATGGATGGGTGATTGAATTACATTTTATTTTTAAACCGTGCTACTGTCAGTCCTTGAAAGGTTTGCCCTCAGAGACATTTTTTTTGCCTTTTGTTGAATTGAATTCCGGTATTTGTAGCCTCCCAGACAATAATTATAATTAAAAAAAAAGATATATTTACAGCAATAGTGGGTTTCCCATCCCTGCAGTAACTGGGACAAACCCTACTGAGATTCAAAGTGAGGAAGGGGTTATCCCCATAAATCCATGTTCATTAATATATGAGCCTACCTTACAAGACCACTTAGAGAAACAAGGCTTAAGGGGGCTACATCCTTCATCGCTTTGAAACTAAGCAGGGTTGGTCCCGGTTACTGCATGGATGGCATAGAGTCCACAGGCCTGAATGCAGTGTGTTTATTTTTTTTAAATATCTTATAACACACAGAATCTGAATGATTTATTTTAAACCACGCTTCTGTCAGTCCTTGAAAGGTTTGCGCTGATGCCTTTTGCTGAATTGCATTCTTGTATGTGTAGTCTCACAGTAAAGAAGGGGGAATAATGCCAAAATTGCACACTTTTGCCTTACACAGTTCAAATGGGATTTACACATTTGAGTGACAGTATGGTATGTGTATATTTCATGTTAGCTTTATAAAGCAGTGTAGTGTTGAAAGTCAGGCATGGGGGTGTGGATGGGAAATGATGAGAGGCCAAGTAAGTCATGAGTATGTGCCCACAATGTGGCAAGAGAGTATGCAATCCTGGACAGTGGTGCAGTTATTTTCCCCTGATTGTGGCTGCTTTTCACGGTACCAGTAAAGGACACATGTGGGTGGACATTGTAACTTTTGTTTCAATGGGTGGATGCAACACTTTTTCTTTTTTTGTTTAGGTTGCTAAGCTTGCTCAAGTATGGGGATACAAGGAATTTACTCAGGTTGTCATGTTCCCAGTGCAGACGCTTACCCACAAAACCACAATCATTTTTACTTCATATTGGGATTTTACTTTGCATGGAATATTTCAATACAAATTACTGGGTTTAAAAGGTGAGCATCTTTCATACTTTGCCAGCATATTTACTGGAAGATTTCCTCTTTCGGTGCTATTTTGTCTGTACACTTTGTTCTAAGGAAGAGGTAAATTTAACTACATTTGTATATTTCACTTTAAAATATACGGTCAATTACTCTGCGTATATTCATGGGTGCAAGCTTTTGATTTTCGCTATGGGGGCAAAAATACCTGGGCATATGTTATTCTTGCAGCTGATCATTTGATATCCTTTTCTGTGCTGCTTAAATGCGGTTAGTTGGGGACATGTAATGTATCACAGCAGTCAACAAGAGACCGGCCATAAAACAAGGGACTTGTAGCATGCTGGTTAACTAAAGTTTATGAGCCTCAGCAAATAATTTAATCACACAGCTACATTAACTAAAAACATTGGGAATTTTCAAAGCCTGCAATTTTTTCTACATAATAAAAAATAGCTATTTTAACAGCTACAGTAACATCGAGGGTGAAATATCAAATATGACCCGGGTCTCACATCCATCCAGTAACAAGGACAGACCCTGCTTAGCTTCAAAGTGAGGAAAAGGCCAGCCCCATCAGGCCATGGTGCCTAATAAGTGAGGCAAAGTTACAAGACCACTTAGACCAACATGGCCTGAGGGGGCTGGCCCCTTCCTCACTTTGAAGCTAAGCAGAACTGTACACGTATTCATGGGTGCCAGCTTTTGATTTTCACTATGTGTGTAGAAAGCACCTGGGCATATGTTATTCTTGCAGCCGGTCATTTGTTTCCCATTTCTGTGCTTTTTAGATGTGGTTAGTTGGAGTAATGCAATGTATCACAACAGGCACCAAGAGAACGGCCATGAAACAAATGGCTTGGAGGACGAGACAGGACATTTCGTCATGCCCAGTTAGGCGCACACCATTATGGCGCAACCGTTTCGCCGCAGGGCCTGTTTGGGTGCGCCCAGATAGATGCAGCCAGTTGCGGGCAGGGACCACTCGGTGCAAGGATGTTTTGTCTTGAGAGGTCACAATTGGCGTGGCATAAACCTGCAGGCCCTTTGCATGTTGTACCTCTCAGTGCAAGGATGTTCTGGCACGAGAGTTTGCAATTGGCATGAACCTGCAGGCACTTTGCTTTTTGTAATATGGATTAAACGTGAAAAACGTTTATTTACTGCAACATAATAAAACAGGATGGGACATGTATTACACTGTTGTTGCAGAATTGAACACGTATTAAACATGAAACACATTTATTTACTGCAACATTATAAAGAAGAATAGAACATGTATTACACTGTCTCTGGCCAAAATTACACAACTGAAAAAACAAAATAAAAACACATTTATGCTGAAAGCTGCCTTGGGGAACCCTGGCCAGCAGGAGTTTGAGATGCAGCACTTAACCATTATGCTACAATGACAATCTCACAAGTTTCATACTTAGCCTTTTTCAATTGTACAAATTAAATTGTAGGCTATGTATGAAATATATGCACCTTGAAGCACTAAGCCATTGTGGTATATTGGTTGAATGCTAGTCCTTCAAATCTGGCAGACCAGGGATCAAGACTTTTTTATTGTTATTTAAAACAGTATATTTTGGACTATTTAGTCTAACAGGCATGTCTTTGATCCATGTGGCCTCCTTCCTGGAAACGTTCATCGAATCACTGCATGATTTTCAGAAGGTCTTTTGAGATGCACTAACAATGGGTTAATAATAGTTTTGCATCTTCTATTGCCCATGAGCCAGTGCAAACAAAACTTTCTTTGCTGCTCAAGGGAGGGGCTTGCCACAGAGTCCCATTATTTTACCACTCTGCTATCCCTACCCTCTGTTCTCTCTCTCCTCACAACTCCATCTCCAATTCACTCTCTTACCTTGGCTGGATTCCTTTCCTCTCTCAACTTAAATTTCACTTCCTCTCTCTTGTCTTAAATCTCTTCATGACCTTGCCCCCCTTATGTCTCCTCTGTTCTTTCATTCTACACCCCCTCCCGCTCCCTCCAGTTTGCCAATCTCTTTCTACTTTCTGTTCTGCCAATCTCTTCCTACTTTCTGTTCCCCCACCCCCATGTGCCTCTTCTCGTTTCTGCTCCTTTCAGCTCCTTGCCCCCCTACAGTGGAACTCCCTACCTCTTTCTATCCGCTCCATCCCCACCTATTCCTCCTTTTGCACCTCCCTGAAATCACTCCTTCTCCATCCCCCACCCTGACACCCTTATCCCCTCTTCACCTTTCTCGCTCTTCCCTTTGGTACCCCCTTCATACTTCTCTTTACCTGCCCCTTTCTCTCCTACGTCCTCCCCTCCTCCTTCTTCCTTACTCTATTCCTCACTCTCTCTCCTTCTTCCCGTCCCTTCCCCACCCCCTCCTTCTTTTTACCCTCTTAGGCTAATTGCTCTACATACTGTTTTACCAGTTTGATTCATATTATGTAATTTGCTTCTGCTGTTATCATGTTCTATGTTCTATGTATTCTAGTTAAACTGTAAAGCGCTTTGGAGTAAAGTGCTATATAAGAATAATAAATACAAATAAATAAATGTATTGCACTACTTTTAGAGTTTGAAAACGGCTGGGGCAGGTAGACATTACTCCTCTCCAGCCCTGTATTCTCACTTTCCCCAGATGAAAAAAATATATTTGACTTTTATTCCCCTCCTCTGATTCTACACCATGTACCTAGTCCATCAATAACTTACAAATCCCCTACTGCCATTCAACCCAAACAAATAGAGGTGCAGGAGAAATCATGAATATAGCCAAGTTACATGTCTTGTATATATCGTTATATGACACATGTCCCTTGTTATTTGTAAGATGATGATTCATATTTCATATTTACTTTGCATTTTGGGTCTTGCGGTACAGGACACTTGATGGACAAAAGAAAACTACAAGTCACAAAATGCAAAAACAAAAAACAAGAACTGGATGGGCATCTTCCAATTTATATAGAGACATACACGCACACCCACACACACCGACACTGAAAACTTACACTCAATGTGTCACAATGCTCACATACATACATGGGTGCACACCCGTGCACGCACACTAACACTCACCTTCACGGAGCAAATACACACTGCACACACAATCCCTCACACTATGTACAAACACATGCTCACATCAAATACACACACATTGTATACACACCCTCTCAGTTGACATGCACACCCTCACACCACACATTCCCCCTTACACTGCACATATATTTCAAAAGAGGACTACACTGTCTCTGCGCAACATAATAAAACATAAAAAAACACATGCATGTTGAAATCAGAGAAACCTGCCCAAAAGGAGTTTGAGGCGCAGCACTTAACCATTATGCGAAAATGATGCTATTGTTTGGATTCTCACAAGTTTCATACCTAGCCTTTTATCATTGAACATATTAAATTAGATGTTAAGTATGAAATGTATGCTTCATGAAGCACAAGCCATTGTGTCATAGAGGTTAAATGCTAGCCCATGAACTCTGGCAGACCAGGGTTCCAGGCTGTATGTTCTTTTATAAATGTAACTAACTTAATTTAATTAAAAGAAAAGCAATGCAACTGGGAGGTGGCGAGGTGTGTTGCAGTGCAGTCCTATCATCCTATTTGGCATGAGGGCATTTAGACGTGGCTGCAATGTCAGGCACGTCCAAATATTCCTCACGCCAAAATAACAGCACCGAACTGGCTTTCACGCTGAAAAGAGCGTGCCGAAATGGGTGCTGCAGCAGAACTGCCGCACAAAATCGGCCCATGCCAAAATGATGTCACCAAAAAGGGGTGTACCGCTTGGAGCACGCTGCTCAACCAAAGTGCGTGCTCCATGGCAAAAAATGGCAAAAAATTTAATCTCACTGCGCATTGCCTAAAAACATTGTGAGTTCTCAATGCCTGCAATCCAAAGGCCATGGCAAGTGGTCTGGTAGCATTTTAAGTTTGGACAGAGGGCACGGCCAAAGGCTATGCTCACTGACCATGGCTGAAGACCATGCTAGTGGTCTGCAAGCATTCTTAAAATCTATGGAATAACAAAACCCTTGAAATTCAAGTAAAATACTTTAGTTGCAGGGACATTAAGGTGAGTAATACATTGTAACTAAAGCATTGTGATGATTCAGCATGTAGTTTTTGATATAGTAAATTCGATCATGTTATACTCGTAACATAAGCAGTTTATCCAGTGCTATGATGACAATATTGTAAGAACCCAGACCAGTAACAGCTGTTATAACACAAGCTAATGGATTAAATGTGTCACACACACATCTGGATTTAACTGTAGCTAACAAACGTTTCCTAGTAGGTTCTTCTCCACTTATATATAAAAGGGCTGGTTTAAAGTGTATACACTCACACATACTAATTTCATGTAGAGGTGCATGGTCTATGTTAGCAACAAAATCATGGAACTCCTGCTTTTGTTCTATATAATTAAGCTACACATTCTACTTAATAATAAACCCGCTGGTTATCTTGCTGCATTGCAGCAAGAACATCTTGCACTGCTAAATATTCTTAATATCTTTTCAGGTGTTGGCCAAGATGATTGCTCACATTTCAATTTGGGTCAGATGTTGGTTGTTGTGTATCTTTAGCTAATTCTGTTTCTAGCATTTTTTCCTACTTGATGTCTTCATCGAGCATTTAAGCACAATTGAAATTAATGTACACATTAATCATGAAACACCCCATCTAGCAAAAGCTGAACAGTGGACAATAACACCAAAATCATCCCCACTAGGGGTGTAAACACAAGTCACACAGCACCAGACATGCCACAGATATGACAGTCCAAAGCCCTTGTGTAAAAGTTTGTGACACCGAACCATCTTTGCGAGCCCATGGATAAGGGAGGCAGGAATGGCATATGTGAGTCAAGGACCCCAAGCAGCAAACACATACACAAGACAAGCCTGAAGGGCCCAGCTGGAACAGACAGTGGATGCCTTCAAAAGCCACAAAGCACCGCACCGTCACATGAAAGCACAATAGACAAGCAATTTTATACTATATTAACTAATTACACTAACTACGGAAAACCTACATTACCTAATTAAACTAACTATCAAACAGAAACTTAACTAACTAAATTAAAAGAAAAATCAAAAATGGCCACATACATCCCAGGGGGGAGGGGAGGCACCCAGGAATGGGGAGGTACAGGGTGCTGCTCAACATCCACATGCGATGATTCTGAGCCAAAACAAAAACCTCCATGGGCTCAACGCCTGCACAGCCTGACCTATGTGGGAGATAGATGGTCGTCCGAGTCTGGCTCATCCTGGAAAGGAGGACGTGGCACAGTAGCCTGGCCACGCCTAGCAGCAGCTTGCCCCTCGTCGGCAGCAAGTCTGCCGGACGGGTGAGCCTGGTTCTGTGTGGCGATGTGACATAGGTCTGCATGCAGAACCTCACGTGATACACGTGCTTCCTCTTGCAAGGTAGCACGTGTAACACTGAGTTCCTCCTGCAAGGCCTGGCTCGACAACCGCTGCACCTCCCGGCAAGCCTGTAGCTCAGCCGAGATGGTACGCTCAAGCTGGGCAAACCTCTCCTCTGCCTGCTGCCTCTGGGACATCATAAGGACACCCAGAGTGGATCTGAGGGAAGCCTACTCCTCCCTCAGGGCATCCATGTGCGCCTCTGCGTGAGCAGCAATTGCTTGACGCAGAGACGACATTTCAGCCTGGCGTGCCCTGTCTGAGGCCGCCATGCCCAGCCTGAGCGAGCGGGCCGTGGGCCGTGCCGCCTGCTGCTGGAGGAGCACCTGCCTAGCAGGGGGGAGCACAGATCAGGCCACACGCTCCATGCTCTCAGCGATGTTCTCCATTGCTGCCCCCTGGCGTTCTGAATTGGCAGTCATTTCTTGCTCCCACTCAGTATACTGCGGTTGCGCGCGGTGACCGCATTGCCGGGCTTGACCCCTGCGGGACCCAAGGACCGGGGGTCCTCGCTGTGTTGGCACCGCCCGCGGCTGCACGACTACATGCCCCCGTCGACGTGATGTCCCAGGCACATCAGTGACTGGTGTGGAGGGTGACCCTGCGTCCCGATCCACCACGGGCGGAGGAACCAAGACTGTATGATCCCTCAGTGCAGGTGTCGCAGACAGAGGAGTGTCCACATCAGAATCACTCACCACTGACACATGGACTTGATGCTCATCCAACTCAACATGGACGTCAGAGTCGTCATCAAGGATGGACTCATAGGCAGCCAGAGACAAGATGGACTGTAGCACTTGGGGGTTTTCATGGCCTACCACCCCACGACCCCCACTAGTGCCGGGTTGATGTAGTGGTAACAACCTTGTGTCTGGCATGACAACACCATCCTCTGCCTCCATTGCATCATCACCTGAAAAATAGAGAGAAAAAAGGTCACTACACATGTCAGAAGCACACAACACACACACCGACAGCAAACGCATCAGGCAGACATGTGACACACAACATATAACCTGGCATGCATGCTGGGTCAACTTTGAATTGCTTCTGTGATCAGACCTGTTGAAAGGTGGCAGTTTCCATGGAAGTGGGTCTATGCAGTGCAGAAAATGTGTACGCCACTCACTACCTACATGTACAAGGACTCCATGGTGTGTGCCAGGAAATGTGAAGGCAGTGCAATGTCAAATTCAGACATCACGTGCATTGTGCATTCAATGTGTACCATATCTAGAAGCCAAGCACCCCTCCACCCCAGTACCAAAGCAGGGATGCCTAGCATAGTATCAAAAGGCTGACCATGCACCTGTGTATTGACAGGCAGTGTTGACTGGCATCAACAGCTTAATGTGATTCAAGTGACAACACTGCAAATGATGCTGGGACAGTAAGAAGGACACATGATGAAAACTCTGGAGGCTGCCCACGTGTGAAGAAGACACAACAACAGTTGGACAGAGTCATTGGCCATTGAACAGGCTGAGGCCTGTGAGCCACACAGATTGTCAGACCCTAAACATGTGTGCAACGCAGTACTGACCCACAGTTGACATGGGAAGACTGATGAGATGCCATGCAATGTATGTCACCCAGGATTTGTA
This sequence comes from Ambystoma mexicanum, assembly GCF_040938575.1. NCBI lineage: Eukaryota > Metazoa > Chordata > Amphibia > Caudata > Ambystomatidae > Ambystoma > Ambystoma mexicanum. The sequence goes on from NC_090924.1 coordinate 261,986,963, forward strand.
TTACAGTGATCATCCAGTCAAGGACACATAGGGGCATGCGTGCAATGCACATGGAGCATGAATGGGCACTCAAGTCCCTGCGGGACATCTGACCTATGCACAGTACAAGTGAGATACACTGCATCAAGTACTAAGGCTGTACCACACGGCATATGTTTGGCAGATTCTACGCTGGAAGTTAGCATCTACATAGGACGCATGAACAAGAAAGTACACATTGGCAAGATTGAAGAACACCAGCGCAAAGGTGGAACTGGGGTGCAGATTGGCGGAGGAGGGGCAAGGGAGCATGCCTACATGGAGTCCCCGCATGCAGGCAGAGGAGACATGCATGACGGAAGCATTGCATTACTTACACATCAGAACCATGTACACGTCACATGTAGCGGCAATCATGCACAACACATCCCACAAGTGAAACACACACGTCCTCAACAAACACGCATCAACACTCACTGGACTGGGCATCAAAGTCCAGCATCTCTCCCACTCCTTCGACCAATTCGGGTGGTATGAACTCGGCAACAAGTGCCTCATGCGGAGTGAGCTCTTCCTCCTCTGGTGCAGGCTCACCGCCAGTCACCAGAGTCAAGTTGTAATTAGAGGCACGCTTAGCCTTAGTGCTGCGTTTGATGTCATTCCAACGCTTTTTGCACTCTTGCGCCGTGCGCACCACATGGCCGGATGAACTGACATGTTCCGCAACATGCTTCCAGTGGGTGTCACGTTGGGCAGCCGTAGTCTGACTATTGGCACCCACTAGCATGTCACGGCTGTGGCCCCGCACGTAGTCCACGAGGAAGTCCAGTTCCTGCTTACAGAAAGGCTTCTTCCTCGACGTGCAGGAGGTCGTGGCTGTGTGTGGTGTCCCAGTCTGTGCTGCAGGTGCAACCTTCCTCCTCTTGGACTGTGGCGCAGACCCTGGATGGCTAATGCCGCCCGGACCAGTATGGCCAGTGGGTTCGGTGGATTGAGCCAAATGAGTGGCAGGTGGAGGGATGACCAAAGGCCTGACTTGTGTCAGTGGCAGCTGGGTGCCCATTAATGGACCCTGCGCAGCAACATCAGCTGTGGAAGGGTCATTGACCGCAACGGTCCTGGTTGGCAGACTCACAACCGGGGTGCTGTTGGGTGCATCTGCCCCTGCACTTGCCAACACCCGGCTGTTCGGGGCAACAGATGACATGACTGCCCCAGGGACACATGTCTTGGTCTGAGCAGCCCGGCCTGCCCCTATGGTTTCCCTCCTGGCCTGTTGGAGATCTACCAAGGGCTCCTCAAGTGCCAACGCAGCCTCCGCTGGCAGACCCCGAGCCTGGGTGGCGGTGTCCACAGCTGCACCTGCAGCTACCACTACCCTTGGGCCCGTGGCAGTCTATGGAACGGACTGCCAGGTCACACGGGCGCCATTGCCAGATGCAGAAGCTGCATTCCCCGGAACCACAGGGGGTGGTGGCATGACTGCACCAACACATGGCACAACATTGTGCTCAAGTGGCGCACCCCTGCCTCTTCCCCCTCTGTGGCCACCCTGGACACCCTGGAGTCCCCCTACTCCCTGGTCACCACGGCCACATCCCCGACCACGCCCGCCACGAGGAGGACGCCCAGCTGAGGCGCCCCTCACCTTTGGTGGCCTCCCAACCATGGCACAGATGTAGTAGTGCCGGTACAGATGGTGTGGTGCCAATGGGAGGTGTACACCACAATTGACCTGGGCAATTGGGGTGAAGGGGGTGGGAAGCAAGATGTTAACAGCCCCCCTGCACCTGCAAGGCTGTAAATGACCCCGGTGATGTAGTGACGGGTCACGCAATGCTCAGGCACCCCAAAACTGCAGTAAAACCGTGCACGCAACCCTGCAGCCTACGTGCGCGGATTCAACCTCCCGCAGTACGCGGTGGCACCCAGTAACACGAATAACGCGTACGCGTGGGACACGCAGGCTACTATGACATCGAAAATGGGTGCGATACACAGGGGCACCCGCAGTGGGAAAAAGAGCGTGTGCGACTCACCGTCAGACTAGCGCGATGCAGAAAAACACGCGTAGCCAATACCCCCGCCAAAACAAGAGATACGTCCTTGATAGCTGTGAAGTTGTGATGGCGCGCGAAACAACAGGAAGCAGCAACACAAGTCGGTCTCCACGAAAGGCACGTACAGCGAACTGCTGGGCCCGCTCACCTTTAACCCGTGCTGAGGGAAACGCACGCGCGCGCCACGTCACTTGCGCTCATGGGCCCTTTCCTCGTATTACACGCAGACGTGCAGTTTTTAACGCGTGCTGAAATGCCCATGCACGCCTGTGCACATCACGTCACAGGGGCGCTTGCGCTTGAGGGGCCTTCTGTCCAATGAAATTGCGTATGCGTGCAGATGCGCTTACGCGCTAAGGGCCTTTCCTCGAATTACACGCTGACATACAGAATTTTCACATGCCAAATCACTCCGTATCAAGCTGGCCACGCGTAAGCACACGGAAGACCATGCTCCTGTCCAGAAGGCCAAATTACTGCCCCCAGAGCCCCGAGCAGACTCCCACCTGCCATCTGCTGCTGCCTGACTGCCTGCTGCCCACGTGCCCTGCCATTTGCTGCCTGCACATCAGCCAGGGGTGCTGTTGCTGTGACCACCCCTGCTGGAACCGAAGACTCCCGACTGGGATTCCATCGGTCCACAGCCCAGCCCCAGGACCCAGTTGCCCACCCACTCCTGCCTCTGGGGTTGTCATGTCGGGCACTGCAACATCTGGCACCACTGACAACCCCCGGCCAGAGAGGCAGAGGGGCACCAGCTTCAGTGCCAGGGAAGTTGGTGTCCTGGTGGAGCAAGTCCTGGGGCAGTATGATGCCCTCTTCAGAAGTTCCCGCACTGACAAGGAAGGACGGACTCGGATCTGGACTGACATCATGACTGCCATCAACGCGGAGGGGGTGGCAGTCCGCGACTTCCAACATGTCAAGAAGCGCTGGGAGGACTTCATGTCCAGGACCCTGAACAAGGCCCGGCGCCTCTTGAAGGCAGCGGATGCTAAGGGGCGCCGGGGCCACTTGTCGGAAGATCAGATGAGGGTCCTGGAATGCATATCCCCAGCGCTCCACGTCCAGGTCCTTGAGAGGCAGACCCGTCTGGAGTCGAGCGGTAAGTGTACATGCATCATGATTGTGAGCTGTGCGTGTGGTGATGTTTCAGTAGTGTGCAGGTTGCACATCTGTTTGTATGGGGTGCAGTATGGGTGGGGGTGTACAGGGCCGTGAGGCTAACACATGCGAGGGCTGTAATGTGTGAGACATGGATGGTGCTTGTGTGTGTAGGCTTGCATGCCAAATGCAGTTGTGTGGGCACACATGTTTGGATGAATGTGTATGTAAGTAGACATGTTCGTGATGTCATGCATGTATGTTGTTTTCAGCTGCATGTATCAGCACTGTGTACATGTGCATTTGTGTGTATTTGACAAGGGTGCAACAGTGATGCAACATGGATACATGTGACAGCGGTATGTGGAAGCCTGATTGGCAGATGTGACATGGATGCCCATCTGAACACTGCGACACTTGGCAGAGGTGTACACATGCATGCAAGTGTGGTGGTGTGTGCACATGTGTAGTGCACTTCCTGTGTTGCATGTGATGTCTGGCTCAGCTTTGCCTGGTCATGCTGTTGTATGTGTATGGATGGGGCTGGCAGTTGCGATATGGCTGTGGTATGGCTCATGTGTGCGAGTTGAAATGACATGTGTGTTGGGGGTTGTGATGGCATGTCTGAGGTCTGCCAATGCCACTCATGTACAAATGTCATGTGTGCATGTGTCCATTGTACAGTGCCCTGATGCCTGTGTTTTATTTCTCCCTGTCTGCAGCGTCAACTGATGAAGAGGGCGGAGAAGGTGCTGTGGAGCACAACGGCGGGGATCCCACCGCCAGCCGGAGACACAAGGCCCGGCTCCCCTCCCATGTTGTGATCTCGTCGGGGAGTGAGGAGTCCGGTGCCGCGTCCCAGGCCGCAGCTGCCGGGGGGAAGTCCAAGAGGCGGAGGTTGGAGTTGGACTCCTCGGCAGCAGAAGGGGCAGCTGGGACCCCACAGGGCCCAACGGGGGAAGATGGCACGGAGTCATCCAGGTTGGTGGGGGGTTTGGTGGAGGAGGAGTCCGTGCAAGCAACAGAGAAGGGGTCTGGAGGTGGGGATCTCACTGGTGCTAGTGGTGCAGTGCAGGACCAGGGACAGGAGGCAGCACAGGCCGCCGCGGAGGTGCCTGTGTGCAATCCTGTCCCTGATCCTGTCCCTGCATCATCTTACACCAGCAGGGATGCCTACGTCCAGACCAGTTTCCAGGCAGGGGATGAGCTAACGACAACTGGCCTTCCTCTGCCTGCGGATGTGGCTATCCGGTCCGGGTTGAGCCTGTCCTGACTGGTGTGGCGTTGCGTCGACGGGCCATGCGAGGTGACCTGCAGTCTTTTCATGAGGAGACTGCACGTCATCTCGAATGGCTCGTTGACCGCGTCGGCCTACTGGGACAGGTCACCCAGGCCGGATTCCTCCGTTTGATGGGGCTTGCTACGACCCCCTCCTCAACGGAACCCCCTATGCGCCAGTCGTCCTCCGTGCCATCTTCCCACCCATCAGTCACCTGGGTGCCCTGTGGAGCTGCCTCTGACGGTGCGGCCAGGCTGGTGGAGGAGGCATACCTGCCACAGTCGGGAGTCGGACATCCAGCAGGGGTGGCCACATCAACGACCGCACCCCAGCCGGCGGAGGATGTGCAGGCAGCAGGAAGCAGTGCACAGGCAGAGGCAAAGCAGCAGCAGCAACGTGGTGGGAGCCATGAAGGCTCGGGGCCTTCAACATCGGAGGGGCAGGCATCAATTGGAGGGCAGGAGGACCCAGGACAGAGAGTGTCTTCCATGTGGCAGCGGTTGGGCCACGCCATAGATGCGGAGCGGCAGCGGGCAGAAGAGGCACGGCTCACAATGGTCAGGGCGGAGAACTCCATGCGGAGGGCCCTGAGGTGGGCCGAGTGCCTCGAGGCAATCCGCAGGGGGTTGGAGGTGGACAAGTCGACGGCCCTGCGGACCCTCGGGGCCATGGAGGAGGACCGCCTTCGGGACATTGAGCAGGAGTTTGATGATGCCCTGGCCCGGGACATCCAAAAGTGAGCCGTCAGACTAGCCCGCTCCCCTTGTACATAGTTATGTAGTTAGTGTTAGGTTTCCTTTGTTTTTGAATTTATTTTGGACCTTTTGGACAATGGGCCACATTTTTGTATATAGTTTTTTTTATTAGTTAGTGTTGTTAGATAGGTTTCATTTCTTTTGTTGGGATAATGGACCCTGGCTTGTTCGTCTGTACATAGTTCACTGTTGGATTTTCTTTTTCTTTCACAATTTACCCATGGAGCAATGGCTTTCAATTATAATTTTCCATTGGATTTTCTTTTGTGGACTGTGACTTTGGACACCATTCCTTTGGATTATGATTTTTGAATTTGCTTTTTTTCACGGACATGCTTCTTTTCATTTTTGTACATTCCCATTTCTGTTTCTTTATTTTTGATTCTATTTATGTTTCCTTTAGTACATATTTTTTGATCGAACTTCAATGTGTAGTATCATCTCATTGGTTTAATGCATATCATGATATGGGTTTTGAGATTCACTGACACCCATTGGGTATATGTGAGGGACATGTGTTTGTTTCCAAACTTGCAATTGGTGTTCTGTCATGTAATTGCCATTTCTGAGTGAGTGGATGCAATACTCGGGTGGGTGTTTTGCATTTGGAGGCTGACCATAGGGACCAGGGATCTAGATTGTGATGACATGTTGGCTGGGGAACATGAGTGGGGGCCTGCTGGCAGGTGCCCCACAGTGCGGGGGGTGGGGGTGCAGGGGAACATGAGTTGGACATGCGTGGGGGCCTGCTGGCAGGTGCCCCACAATGCTGGGGGGTGGGGGTTCAGGGGAACATGAGTTGGACATGGGTGGGGGCCTGCTGGCAGGTGCCCCGCAGTGCTGGGGGTGTTGGGGGTGCAGGGGAACATGAGTTGGACATGGGTGGGGGCCTGCTGGCAGGTGCCCCACAGTGCTGGGGGGTGGGGGTGCAGGAGAACATGAGTTGGACATGGGTTTGGGCCTGCTGGAAGGTGCCCCACAGTGCTGGGGGGTGGGGGTGCAGGGGAACATGAGTTGGACATGAGTGGGGTTCTGCTGGCAGGTGCCCGACAATGCTGGGGGGTGGGGGTGCGGGGGAACAATAGTTGGACATGGGTGGGGGCCTGGTGGAGGCTGCCCCTGCACTGCTGGGGGCTGGGGTGGTGGGAGACATGGGTGGGGGCCTGGTGGAGGCTGCCCCTGCACTGCTGGAGGGTGGGGGTGGTGGGAGACATGGGTGGGGGCCTGGTGGAGGCTGCCCCTGCACTGCTGGGGGTGGGGGTGATGGGAGACATGGGTGGGGGCCTGGTGGAGGCTGCCCCTGCACTGCTGGGGGGTGGGGGTGATGGGAGACATGGGTGGGAGCCTGGTGGGGAGGCTGCCCCTGCACTGCTGGAGGGTGGGGGTGGTGGGAGACATAGGTGGGGGCCTGGTGGAGGCTGCCCCTGCACTGCTGGGGGGTGGGGGTGGGGGTGGTGGGAGACATGGGTGGGGGCCTGGTGGAGGCTGCCCCTGCACTGCTGGGGGGTGGGGGTGATGGGAGACATGGGTGGGGGCCTGGTGGAGGCTGCCCCTGCACTGCTGGGGGGTGGGGGTGATGGGAGACATGGGTGGGGGCCTGGTGGAGGCTGCCCCTGCACTGCTGGAGGGTGGGGGTGGTGGGAGACATAGGTGGGGGCCTGGTGGAGGCTGCCCCTGCACTGCTGGGGGGTGGGGGTGGTGGGAGACATGGGTGGGGGCCTGGTGGAGGCTGCCCCTGCACTGCTGGAGGGTGGGGGTGGTGGGAGACATGGCTGGGGGCCTGGTGGAGGCTGCCCCTGCACTGCTGGGGGGTGGGGGTGATGGGAGACATGGGTGGGGGCCTGGTGGAGGCTGCCCCTGCACTGCTGGGGGGGGGTGATAAGGGACATGGGTGGGGGGCCTGGTGGAGGCTGCCCCTGGTGGCTGGGGAGTGGGGAGTGGGGGTGATGGGAGACATGGGTGGGGGCCTGGTGGAGGCTGCCCCTTGTGGCTGGGGGGTGGGGGTGATAGGGGACATGGGTGGGGCCTGGTGGAGGCTGCCCCTGCACTGTTGGAGGGTGGGGGTGGTGGGAGACATGGGTGGAGGCCTGGTGGAGGCTGCCCCTGGTGGCTGGGGGGTGAGGGTGATGGGAGACATGGGTGGGGGCCTGGTGGAGGCTGCCCCTGCACTGCTGGAGGGTGGGGGTGGTGGGAGACATGGGTGGGGGCCTGGTGGAGGCTGCCCCTGGTGGCTGGGGGTGGGGGTGATGGGAGACATGGGTGGGGGCCTGGTGGAGGCTGCCCCTGCACTCCTGGGGGGTGGGGGTGGTGGGAGACATGGGTGGGGGCCTGGTGGAGGGTGCCCCTGGTGGCTGGGGGTGCAGGACATGCGTTGGTGGGCAGTAGTGCAAGTTGACATGTGGGTTGGCTGGGGGGCATGGCCATGGTGGATGGGGTGCCTGTAGGACATGTGCAGGGTAGGCCGTTATGGTGTGGGCCACCTGCAGGGGCCATGGAGGGTGTAGAGGGAACACCTGGGAGGACCCACACATGCAATTCACGTGTGGTGCTCCCCGTGCACCCCTGTAATACACGTACCCTGATGGAATCGCATGTGATACTTTCTGCGCACCCCTGAAATACACGTACCCTGCTGATATTGCGTGTGGAACTTCCCGCGAACCCCTGGAATACACGTACCCTGCTGATATTGCGTGTGAAACTTCCCACGCACCCCGAAATGCACGCAGCCAGGACATTCGCATGTGGATCTTCCCGCGCACCCCTGATATACATGTACCCTGCTGATTTCGCGTGTGAAACTTCCCGCGCAACCCAAGATACACGTAGCCAGGACATTCGCATGTGTAACTTCCTGCGCACCCCGAGATACACGTAGCCAGGACATTCGCGTGTGGAACTTCCCGCGCACCCCGGATATACATGTACCCTGCTGATATCGCATGTGAAACTTCCCTCGCACCCCGAAATACACGTAGCCAGGACATTCGCGTGTGGAACTTCCAGCGCACCCCTGGAATACACGTACCCTGCTGATATCGCGTGTGGAACTTCCCGTGCACCCCGAAATACACGTAGCCAGGACATTCGCGTGTGGAACTTCCCGCGCACCCCTGGAATACACATACCCTGCTGATATCGCGTGTGAAACTTCCCACGCACCCCGAAATACACGTACCCTGCTGATATCGCGTGTGGAACTTCCCGCACACCCCGAAATACACGTAGCCAGGACATTCGCATGGAACTTCCCGCGCACCCCTGATATACACGTACCCTGCTGAATTCACGTGTGAAACTTCCCGCGCACCCCTGATGTACACGTACCCTGATGGAATTGCGTGTGGAACTTCAAGCGCACCCCTGAAATACACATACCCAGCTGAAATGACGTGAGGTACTTCCCACGCACCCCAGTGATACACGTAGCCCGCTTGCCGTGCTGGTACAGGGTTAGCGTAGCCCTTTGCGCTGGAATGGGGATTTTGATGGCTTTTCCCTGCGCGAGAGGCGTTCTTGGGGGCGTAACTGGCGGTGCTGCAGGGTCGCTGCGCCACTGTGTGCCACGGCTGGTTTTGGTAGCTGGAATCCATGAATACGCTGTGCGTGGAAATGGGTTTTGGCGCACGCGGCTGGCGCAGGGATTCGCACGCGCACACTGTGCGCCAGCCGCGTGCACCACATGTGCGCTAAATTCTATGAATTACCCTGTGTATGTTTAAGATAAAGTTTAACATGCCAAGGCATGGATCAAAAAAATATCTTGATACATTTACTGGATCAAATTCACAGAGTTAATTTGGAGTTAAAGTGTTAATGTTAGAAAGATATGCATTTGCTTCCTTTAAGTAGTCTAATAGTTCTTCCCATGCATATTCTGCAAAGCTTAAAGTAACAAACAATGTTGGTGGCCAGGTTTCGGAACATGCAATTTAATTCTTATAAGCACCAATAATAATATTATCTTGTTCCTTGCATATAGGCTAACATGTTTGTAATGCTACTTTCTAAAACTTAATCTGTAACTTCAACTTTTTCAACTAGTGTTGAAGATGTCATATTTCTATGTAATATTCCTCATTTCAGGGTATGGGCAACTCCATAACGTAGGGTTGCTGTTTCCCTTTCATAAAGCAAGCAAAACATGTAGTTATGATTTATTATAAATCTAGGGTTTGTTAAATACATGTGACTTTTTCTATATTCTGAAGCAAACCGGTCTGTTTTTTAATCTTCCACCCTCTGCTCTGGGAAACAATTGAGCAAAGCATCTTTCTGTTAAGTATTTATCCCGGAAACGTAATCATTGTGTCCTTTGCTTGTTTCATTTGAAATAATAATATTGAATCGTCTTTACTAGATGCGCTAGACATCTCTCAGCACCAAGATGCCTTTGGATGAAAGCAGTATTTTTATCAAAATATATATAAGATAACACATTACATCTTTTTAATGTAAAGGGCGCATAGTATATTCTTCATATATATTTTCTGTATTTTGTAGTATTGCCTTTTCTAGCCATGGCAGTTTTTGGGTTACATCTTTATACATGTTCACAATGTTTACTGTTTGCATTTTACCATGTTAAACATAGAGCTAAATTGTGTAATTCAACACATTTCTTCTATATTAATTTACTATTTGTTGGCACTCCGTTAATTAAACCAATAGTGTGTTGTCAACTGCCCAAATCACATCTAAAGTTTCAACATCATCATGCATATTTAATAGCAACTATACTACTTTGCCTTTCAATGTTTTTGTTAACTCATTAGCTGATCTTTTTCCTGATATAAAATTGTTTGAAAACAGCGTACCAGTTGAGGAATTGTATGTTTGTATAAGTTTAAACCTTGTAAAATATTTGGAATAGCTCTAGGTGTCATATTATTTACAATTGAATGCATAGGTAGGTTATTTTGATCAAAATATGTCCAACAATAAAATCACATTGTTAAATTTCCTTCTCCCATAATTGTTTCTTCAAGAAATAAATTCATAATCAAGCTACATTGTATTGTCCTCATTGGTGTTTTGTATGCACATTTCTAATTTTGATAGACTTTTTAAAGTATGTGCAACAGTTGTTTTCTTATTTCAGAGTTGTATGTTTGAAATTGTTTATCAAATTGTTTACAACTTTGAGCAATGCATGGGTAGTGTCAATCAATACTTAAGGTGCTGTTTTCATTTGTTTCTTCGCAACGTGTTATTTACAAAATATCGGTCTTGTATATTACTCCAAAGATTTGCAAGATTTAGTACACTTAGCGATTCCATGCATTGTTGTATTGGTAAAAGAGATTCTGCATACATATTTGTCTAAAGACTGTATTATGTCTAAAGACTGTATTATGTGCACCAAGCATGTGAACGTGCTGCAGTGTAGTATTGCAATGATTTCTACAGCAGAATACATATGCTTCTCACAAACGTATGTATATTTAATTTTTTATATACAGTTTCTGGAGTTATACAAGTATAACAGAATGTAAAGTTATCAGTAGAACAACTCTAAAAGAAATATAGTTGAAGTGTTTTTTAGTGAAACCTTATAAAAATTAAAATGTGTTACACGTTAGAATATTTAATAACACAACATATTGTAAACACTTGTTATTTTCACATAATAACATTTAAAAATGTGCAAAAGTCTGAAAATCAGTAAATTATTGAAATCATTCATGAAAGTCTTGGCAACATGAATTGTTTTCTTTGATAAATTTTGGGAATGTCCAAATCTAAATTTGACATGCTGCCAAGCATGAAAACACATGTTTAGTACCCACAAACAATCGTGCTAAGCATACAAAGCATTTTTTCATTTGAATGCAGGTCAGTATTTTATAATGATATGATTGCTAATTTATTTTTATGAAGAACATCTTTTACTTTGTATACAACATAGGACAACATGTTAATCCTATTTACGTAAGTTTAATGTTTAATTTGTATGTTTCTAACAAACATATGTATATGTACTTTTTTACATACAGTTCATCATGTAAATTTTTACTGGAACATAAAGTTATTTGTAGAAAATCTATGAAACAAATATAGGTGAAGTATGTTTTTATTAAACTAAATAAAATAAAAGTTGTTTTATACATTATACAATTTTAAAAGAAAGCAGTGATAAAATAAAATATTGCTGCCTCTTACGTTACTTTCACATAACAACATTTTACAAAATGTGCAATGATACGGAAATCTGAATATTATTGAAAGGGTAAATAAAAGAGGTTGCACCATACATTGTTTTCTTTTTAAATAAAGATGCCGATGTGCTAACATATGAATACAAATATTTAGATATTTACAGTCCTCTCTAAAAACAGCATATTACTTTTCAAAAGTAAGTTGTAATTGGTCATACTTTTTAGAGACAAGAAGCTGCATTTGTTTCTCCACTGCAACAATAGTTTCGCATTTTAGACATCCTAAAAAAGAATCAAGCTAGTCTGCATCAATGGCTGGTAAAGTTGGGAGTTACATCAATTTGATAAGTTTTAGGAATGTGTGATAGTAGACGTTCATTCTATTGTTTTATGGTTTCTTTTTCTATATGTTTTATTTTTCTAGCAAATATTTAAGTTTTGGTGACTACAGTTGAACTGGGATGTTTACACTTACTTCCTTGATTTGGTTTATTTTCATAAACAATTTAGAAATATATGCACTTATGCCTTTTACGAATTTGACAGCATAGAAACATTTCTCAAATTATATTTTTGAATATTACCTCTTTTCCAATATGATTTTCATTTGTTGCAGATATCTTCAGTCATGTTTTGGGCATCATTCAGGAGAGGAGACACACAATAGCTCCAAAACCAAGATCTTAATTTTCCAAATGGCATTGTTCCAGAGGTTGTTGTATTTTATTTTGAAGTCTTACATGTAGTAACAAAACCACTTAGAAAGGTTCTATTGCTGTCACTGGTGGCAACATTTATTTTTTATAGTTCTTCTGTAGGTGAAGGTTGACATGTAGAAACAGAAGAATAACAAGTAATTTGTGATTTGTCAAACTGATTTTTGTGGACAACAGTTGTACTAACGTTTGAAATACTACTACCTTTAAGAGCATTAGTTTTACGGCTTTGTCACACTTTTAATATGCCTTTGTTTTATAGAAGCCGCAGTGGTAGAACATATTGTTTTCCCTTATAAAAGGATTTACCAGAGTTTAAATGCCACTAGTAGTATTACCAGGTAAAACATGTCTGTTTGCAGTCTGTTATTTAAATATTGTTTCTTTGACATAATGTTTCTAACAGTACTAGAGCAGGTATTTGTTTCATTTTCTAGAATAGTTGGACTCAATTGGAAAAGCACTAGCTACAGTAACAGATCATTTTATGTCATGTTCTTGTGCTAGAACACTGTCAACTATTATAATATCTGTATAGGTAGCCAAAGGCAATGAAGTAACAGCAATAAAGGTTATTTTATTTGGGTGCAAGAACTTTTAATTGTAGGAAAATTGGGTAATTAAGAGTGATTACTTTTTAGTAATTTTAATTTGTTAATTTTAGGTGTTTGGAATGCCAAATTAAATTGATGAGGTGTGGTACACACAATGTGAGACATAACCTTTGCAGTATTTAACAGAATATCTTGATTTTGATTGTCTGTTTTCTTTTAAATCGTGTAATGGAGTGGAGAAATGTGTCTTCAGCACCCAGAACAAAAATGTATTAAAATAATGTGTTAATAGTTGTTTGCTATGTTACTGCTGCAATTGTTCAGTAACCACATTATTTAGTAGAAAGAGTTAACTCATTGTGTTTACAAAATTTCATTATTTATTTGTATGCTTGGGAGCTAACACGTTTTCAGTCTTAACTACTAACACAATCTCATTTCATATTTGCTATATATTAACATGTGCTTACCATTTCGTACTTCTTTTTGAAGAGTAAAATGCCTGATATCTAATTCCACTGCAGTAGTTTGTTAATTCCTTGTTTTGGTCTTCCTCATGAGGTATATTGATTTTCATATGTTCTGTAGTTGGTTGACTTGCAATAATAAAGTTATCAGAATGATGCCTCTGGGTGTCTTTTTGTGTTGCTTTTTTGTCCTTTGTAGATGAATGTTGTTGATGTAAATGGTGACCATATTTTTGTTTTGCTGCTTTTTTTCTCTTTCTTATGTTTTCCTGATGAAATTAAATCACAAATGACTCTTTTATTCTACATTTTATTTCAAGTGCAACACTTCTTTTGTTTTTCTAGGCTATTAACTTAAAAGAAAGGACAATGGGCCTCATTACGACCCAGGCGGTAAGTTACCGCCTGGGCCGTGACTTTACCACCATGGCGTAAACTACGTTTACGCCATGGTGGTTGTTGGACTTACCGCCCCATTCCGACCCTGGCGGGGCGGTAAGTCCCCAATCCCCATTTACCCTTCCCCATTCCCATTTTTGCCCCATAGGGCATAATAGGAGTGGGGAAGGCGTTAATTACGCCACCGTAAATTACGGTGGCGTAATTAACTCCATGGTCCCTTAGCGCCATGGATTTTAACACCTGCTAAAAGCAGGTGTTAAAAGCACCATGGCGCTAGGGGACCTCGTAATTGGCGGTAAGGGGTCGGCGCAGCTAACGCTGGCGTTAACCCCTTACCGCCAGGGTCGTAATGAGGCCCAATGTGTTTGAGGAAAACATATATTTCACTGTAATTTTGTCATATATCATTTTGCTATGACAGTAGAATGTACTTGCATGATTCATGATCATGTTTATGTTTCTGTTTTACCTCAATATTTCACTCAATTTGATTTGTATCCTGCATTGATGTTGATTGTTCACCTATACAAAATTACACATTATTTATGATAGTTAAAACATGTGTATGTTAGTGATAATGCTTTTTTGTAGTGTTTTATTTGTTAAATATAACCTATTAACACTAATGACAAAACATTAAAAAGAATACACATTCATAGCAATACAGTATATTACGATTTAATAATACTGATACAAATATTTTCCCCGTAAGTATTTAAAACTTTTTATTTAAATATTAATTCACTCATTCAAAAAGTCTATTCGGATGAGCATTTCCATTACACAACAGACAAATGCAAATTCATGTCATTTATAATTTGCCCATAACAAAGATAACATTATAAAACACAATACAAGAAAAATCATTTTCGTGCAAATTAGCATAGTACTAAAAAAACAATTCACAGAGCAGCTATGACACCCTTTCAGCAATACATGGCTCTTTTTAAAAAGGATAACAGTCCACAGGCAACATATGGGGAATCAGTGGATAAAAGAAAGGATAATGCAGATCGATGTTGTCTTATTTTAAAATGTCTAAAAACAGTAAGAATAATAGCCTTGTCCATGTAGGCAGGACAATACACAATACAAGGATGTAAAACTTCCACAACATCTCTGCACGCTGGAGAGCTCCCTAAATCTGAAAAGCCTTTCCAGCTAGCAGTATTTCCCCTCAACAACAAGCTATTAAACCGGGCATGGGTAATTAGCCAACGGTCCACATTTTTCAGACTCAAAATGATATATGGCTGAATAAGACCCACTCGACTGGTAGCTACTATGGCTCGGTTTAATGGAATAGATAACTCATTACATTCCCGGTTCTCATTAGCTGCAGCTGTAAACATGTGCTTAGTCTGATCTATGAAAGTCTTGTCAAAGCAGGTTCTCCCCTGCTCATCCAGAACATCAAGGACCACATCAACACTGTTGCTCCAGCCTTGGCCAATTTATGCAATAACTCCTTTGCCACTGGAACTTTCCCCTCCCGCTTCAGCACTCTCTTGTGCAGCCCCTTCTGAAGAAGTCCTCAACTGATCCTTCCTCTCCGGCTAACTATCACCTGATCTCCATCACTCTTTTCCTGGGTAAACTCTTGGAAAAGCTAGCGATTTCCCAGCTTAATCTACATACTGAATCTGTTGGTTGCCTCTATGACCACCAGTCTGGCTTCAGGGCTGCCAGAAGCACTGAAACAACTCTCCTAAACACCTGTGAAGACTTGCTCAGCAATCTTGACTCTAATCTCCCTTCTGTCCTCATTCTTCTTGATCTATCCTCTGCTTATGACATGGTCAACCATGCCATCCTGCTCAATCACTGCTGCAACAACTTTGGTATTACTGATCAGGTCCTGACCTGGTTGACCTCCTTTCTCACTGACCGACCCTCTGAGGTCCACTGGGGTCTTTCCACTCTTCTATCGCTCTCTGTACTTACGGTGTTCCCCAGGGGTCTAACCTCTCTGCCTGGAACTTCAACCACTAACTGGCACCTCTTGCCCACCGCATCACTACTCTATTCTCCAATTTTAAATGTTATGCAGATGACAGTCAGCTCTCTTTCAGGGTGCCCTCAGACCCCTCTTCTTCTTCTCTCATACCAGACTGTCTAGCCACAATTCAGTAATGGTGTGCCACCAATGATCTCGGCCTTAATGCGAGTAAGGCTGATATCCTCCTCGTTGGGACACACACTCCCTCCTTTCCTCTCGCTCTCTCTTGCTGCCCAGTCTGAGCCCTCTTCCTGCTCCTTCCTGTAAAGCTAAGACCCTTAGTGCCATCTTCAACTCTACCCTCTCCTTCTCTCCTCACATCCCTGATGCATCTAAGAAGTCAAACTATCAGCTAGATGTCCTCAGAGGTATTTCACCTTTTCTCACTTTCCCCCAGAAGCTCCCTGTCTCCAGACCTCTGTTCCTCTCTAGGCTGACTATTGCAACAACCTCTTTCTAAATCTTCCTGCCTCTACACTTTGACCTTTTCAACTTATCCAGAACAGGACTGCGAGACTTGTCCTTGGGCTCAAGCCCAGGGATTATATCTCTCCAGCTTTGAAATCTCTTCACTGGCTCCTCGGGGCTGCAAGGATCAAGTTCAAGACCCTCTGCATCATCCACAAGGCTTTTCGGGGCCTGCGACTGCTCTACCTCCAACTTTCTCTCACAACACATATTCCTTCTCGAGCTCTCTGCTCATCCCCCTCAAACTCTCTGAGGTCAGACGCTTCTCTAAGCAGAGAGTTGTGGGGCAGATCTATCTCCTTGGCTGGGCCTCCATCTGGAATATCATATATTTCAAACTTAAAGGAATGGTGCACGTCCAGCATGTCTAATCGGTTATCATTGAGTGGAGATTAGAGATTGAGTGAGAAGAGCCTTATTTTGAGGCCTTTGCGGAAAGTCCAGTAAGAGGGTTATGATCTGGGGTGTGTAGGTAGGGCATTTCAGTGTTTTGCCACCATTACAGGGAAACTACTACCCCGTGCTCTTTGTAGTTTGAATCTAGGGACAGTGAGAAGATGCGATTGAGAAACCAGCACGGGTAGGGTGGATTGGGATGTGTTGAATTTTATAGTGTGGTATCTAGGTGCAATATTTGAGAGGCATTTATGTGTTTAGTATCAGGGTTTTAAAGAGGACACAATCACAAATGGGCAGGCAGTGCACACCTCTACTATCTAGAGGAATATGGTCCTTTTTGGGAATTTTCTGGGCTGCTCTTAGTGCATTATTTTGTATTACTTGCAGTTTATTGATGTCCACAGTAGTAGTGCCTACAAAACCTGTGTTTCAATACTCTAATCTGGACATGATAAGGGCTCTAGCAATTGTCATACAGTTGTCATTAGTGATAAAAGTCTACATGCATTAATGACTTTTACTTGTGTAGGCTACAGCTAATGCATTTGCATTAACTTAATGGTTAATGAAAGAGATGAGTCTAAGTAAACCCCCAATATGTTGACTTCTTTGTAAACTGGGATGGTTACCATCAATGGTGAAGGATTTGTATTTTGTGTCAACTCTGTTTAGGATAGTTTGTAACCCTACAGGGAGAAGCTCAGTCGTGTCGTCATTAAGACAAAGCGAGTGTAGTGCCATCCAGACTTGGATGTTTTGGTAGACTTTGCCATGTGAATTAGAGTCTGTGTCATATGAACCAGAGATGAGAAGGAGGATTTGGGTGTTGTCTGCAGAGTTAGTATAGGTGATAACCAAAGTGTCAAGGAGGTAGAAGAGAGTCTTGGAAAAGCCTCTCTCCATCTGGAGCCTGAGTACCTCAAGTTACGGAAACTCCTCAAGACCTTCCTCTTCTCTTCTTCTTTCTCTCTCCCTCTCCCCTGCTCTCCTCCGTTCTTTTTCTCTCCACACTCCATCTCCTGCCTAACTCTGTTCAGTTTTGCTGACTGGTGTCCTGGTTCACCTCCAGAGCCTTACAGGTCCGAGGCTCCCCTGCCAGTCTTTTGCACTTGCCTCTGGGCCACTGCACTATGATCAGCATTGTTGCACTTTCAGCTTACGCTCCATGAGTGTGGCAACCTTTCTGCACATAACCCAGGACCCTGCTGGACTGGACTCACTTGTTCCCCCTTCCTCGTATGCATGCATGACCTAAATGTACTAGGACTAGTTAGTTCATCTGTCCTGACCCTCTCCCTTTTTTGTACCCCCTCCCTTATGTCTACTGTAACACTTCATGCACTTGCACTAGGAGAAATGCCATTAGGCCGAGTATGCAAGATTTTTCGTCAGATCATTTGGAAAATTCAAGGCCAAAGAATGATCAGTGCACTTCCTTGTTCCCTTCCTTGTTCCCTTCCCATCTTGAATTGCTTTGAAGCACTCCACTTGTATATAAGCACTGTGTAAATAAACAATAACTAAATACATACATATTGTAAAGCATTGGGGAAACACAGGAACCTTGGGGGACTCCACAGGTGACTGGAGCTGGGCAAGCTGATGCTGTGGAGGAGAAGACTCTCATTGTTCTGTTTAAAAGGAAGGAAGTGATCCAGGTTATTTCTTTCAAGTATCCTGCTGAGGTTAGATGTTGACAGACAATTCTATGGTCCACTACGTCAAAGGCTGTAGAGAGGTTTAGGTAGAGCAGGAGTGCAAGTTTGCCATTGTCTTTAAGTTTGTGTTAGATGTGCCTTCTCATTTGACCACAAACGTAGCCAGAAGGGGATCGGTTCCATCGCCCACTGGTACTCTAGGAAGCCCACTCACAGTTCCTGGTGCACAGCATAATTGGGAGTGAACACCAATGCCCCAACAAGCCCTTGAGGAATTTGTTTCCCTGTATCTGTAAGTCAGATATTTTCATGCAACCTCAAAGAGGGGATCCATAAAAGACAGCAGCCTTTGTTTGGGTGCCATAAAGTTTCAATATCAAATCTAAAGGTTGACCATAGCACTGAGCTGTAAAATGGAAAAGCAGATCCAGGTATTGGGTCCTCAACAATTGTTGATTACCTGGATGTGCTTTAACTATTACTGCAGCTGAAAAATGAACAACCAAATAGTCAAATTCCTTGACTCTTGGAATGACTGCCCTGTTAAAGACCATAGAGTTAATTTTCACAGTCCTCCTCCCGCCAACACATTCAATCACAGCAGATTTTGTGGTATTTATTTTCAATTCCAAATTGCTTATAAACACGGTGTAGGCATTGATCTGTTTCTGAAGGGGCAACGGGGTTCTAGAAAACTGTACCATCAGCATAAGCTAAGGTCGGTAAAACCCTACCACACAACCTCAGGAAATCTGCCTGGGAGTCCACCAGGGATTTGTGTAGACCATTAATATACAAGGTGAAAAGGATTGGGCCAAAACACAGCCCTGATGGACTCCCAAACAAACTTCAAAGCAGGCTGCACTTTTCTCAACTAGCCCACTACGCACACTTGCTCGATTTCCATTGTGTAGCTCCCGCAACACAGTCAAGATCCCTTCTGGGTACTTCATGGACCCTAGCATGGCCCACAATTTTAACCTATTCACTTTGTCAAAAGCTGTGCTCAGGTCCATGAATGTGAGATATATGTCCTCACCCCTACAGAAAACATAATTTGTGACCAGTAAGTAGAAATTCAGAGCCTCTTCGATGGTGAGCACCCCATGACTGAATGTCTGAAAGAATAGAATGTTCCAAGAGCCATATTTCAATATTCCCGAGTAACACTCACCCCAAAGTTTTGAAGGGAGTGTCAAGCAGAGAAATGGGTCAATAAGTGTGCTGGCAGGGTACCCCTTTTAAAAAATAGAGACAATAATAGCAGACAACCAGGAAACCAGATAATTGCCGGACTCCAAAAAGGCATTGTAGGCCATGGTTAATAATGCTGCCCAAACTTCGATGATAGGATTATTAAAAAGGTCCACTATAATAGAAAACCCGGGCCTGGGGCGTGATTATGCACCTGATTATTAATGGCCAAAAGTACCACCTCCGGCATGAACCACAGGGAAGAACTGGAGTTCAATCCCGGGTGGGAAGGATCTGTGCCGTTAAACAGACCGGAGTAGTACTCCGGCATTAACTGTTCATCCATGTGCGATCCCTATGTCCTATTTGCAGTCATATAGACTTGCCCCATTCCCAAATTCCCAAAATCGTTTTGAATCCTGGGTTGAAACATCCTCCAGCAGTTGCACCTACGCTTCCTCATCCAGCTCGATTTTCCTCTTTTCCAAGGCTGCACAATACCTTGCTCTTGCCTGTATGATGATTGGAACCGGCTGATGATTTTAAAGCTGCCAGAACTGTGCTTTTAAAGACCATGCTTTATTAAAGCAACCCGTCTTATTTATCTTCACCTTCCACTTACATTTCTGCACAAAACCTTTCGAAGAGGCCTCTATCAATTCTAAAAACTGGATACCACATGAGTAGTATTACCAGGGTTGTCTAAAATAGACAAAACAAAGGGATGTTGCTCTGCCAGAATTTTAAGGTGTAAGTTTGAATCCACAATTCTGGCCCAATTGATTCTCCTGTTTTGCACTGTGTCAATGTCCTTACCCTTCTGGCCATCAGAATTTCAACCGGGTTAATACTAGGTGTCATTACATTGAAATTAATCCAATGGCTAGTTTTATTCATTAGGGAGGTAGTGGATTCTGGTCTCCCTTTAGAAAGTTCTGGACACCCAATATTACCCCAACCAATGGGATAGCAGCTGGTAGCAAATTTAACGTCCCTCCCATCAGGCTCATGTTCACCAGACTCACTGATTGCCTCCCATGGGTAACAGATTCCACCAACGACCTTCCCCTACATGTCTTTGGATTTGCCTGATGACGTGCATCTGTTTTCACACTCACAAGGGTGGTGGCACTGACCTCCACACCCACCGTCTTCAAATGTCCTATGCTCCTTTTCAACCATCACTGATTCTTCCTTTGTATGGACCATGATGTTTCCAGATGGGGTTTCATCATATCTTATTCTAAATTCTCTATTGGAATCATCGGAGTTAGCTAGGGTGTTCATGAGCCCCTGCTTAAAGGATTGCATAAACTGGGGGATAGATTTGAGACTGTTATCCCAAACGGTGTTGCCTCCACAACTAATGCCACTGTCAGGCGTTTTGTTATTCTGCCTCGAGAGAAGCTGCCAAAGGGGTTTAACTTCTCATCTAATAGTGCCTCCAGCCAAATCTTATCCTCCTCTTCGGGAGGGGCCTGGGATTCTTCCAGGATTCTCTCAGATTGTCCCTCCTCTCCTTCCTCCCCCTCCTTGTCCAGACTCCCATTTAACCTGTCTGAGACATTTGATACAGGGCTATCTTTACTGCCTGCGCCATTAATATCTTTGCCATCAAATTCCTCAAGTGCGAAGGCAACTAGGTAAAGATCTAGGGATTTCTGTTAATTGGCTATATGTTTTTCCAGAGTATGTTTTAGTTTTTTCTCCTGTCTAACGGACATGCTGTCCTTCCCAGCCTTTCGTTTAACCATTATAAAAAAGCACAGACCCTGTAAAATCTCCAAACCCTATGAGAGCCTATAACACCCTAAAAGTGAATTAAATGTCCCATAATTAAAACGCATTAAAAAAATAAAATATACTTTGAATGGGCACTATCTAAAAAAGAAACCTCACTTCAGGGTTTGACAAAATGTATCTGCACTGTGCAGTGCTATATCTCAAAGCTCATGTGCAAAATGCAATGTCCAAATACAGTAGCCAAAAGCTATGAAAAGTGTTAAATGTGCAAAAAACAAGGTAGGTATGTTATGAGTCGTATTGGGCCATATTAGACTTATAGCCAAAATGTCAATATCAATGTCTAAAGGGAGTATACAAACAACTCCCAAGTTCTTCTTTGTAGAAGAGCAATGCCAAACTTGTGCTGTGCTGTACACACAGGAAAAGGCAGTGGCTGTGGCTGGTGTCTAGTAACTGTCAAAATGCTCACCTGATCAGGGGACAGAGCCTGCTGCAACAGCTTGGGGGTTAATCAGGGTCTGACATGCCCACCCGCCCCCTCTGTTGAGTGACCCAATGTACTCACTTCTTTTCCCCGTTGTTTTTTGCACAATGACAGCAACAACCAGTTTAAAACTCAAATTCAAATTCCAGTCAAGCTAGACCAGACAAAGACAGATTCTCAAAATGATGCCCAGTACAAAAATGCTGGTAGCAAATAGAAATTCAAGAAGGTCCAGGTCCAAGTCTAGCTTTAGCCTCACCCTCCTCGAGCCAATGCCCCCCTTGCCCTCCTCTAATAATGCAGATATATCAGCAATGTCAGTAATGTTGGCAACGTTCTCCTTTGCAGGTCATCAATATTAAATGCCAAATAACAAATGGCAACTCCTAGGCAAGAGGTTTTCTGTCCTAGCAGGACATCAAACATGTACTGCTGCCTTCAAATGAAAACCCCTAGGGCTGCATGGTGCCGGGCGCTCAGTTAGATTTTTTCTCAGTGGTCCAGGCCTCTAGATCTGACCTTACTCTGCCACTGCCGCTGTTAGCCATAATGGCTACAATTACAGCCGCAGAGGCAGCAACAGTGATGATGACAGTAATCAGCTGTGAGCCACTGAGGAACTAAGAGCTAGGAAATCAGGAAGGGACTGACAGCATATGTCGCTCAGAAGACCGGCTGATTGAAAGTGTAGGCATACAGGCTCACAGTAACTGCATGAATGGTGGAAACAGCCTGCCTTGCTGCCCGCTACGCTCAATGAAGGCTTTTATGTGGTCGGAGGGTGTTGATGGGTGAGGTGTGTAAGCCGCCCCTCCTTTTCCTAGCTAAGCAGGTCACACAGCAGAAGCCGCCACCTCGCTGCCTGCTCCATATAACAGTACAATATAACAAAATATAATATACAATATAACAATATACAATACAATATAGTACAATATAACCAAAAGTCGCAACAAGATCAGAATGAATCTCTGATCAACATAAAGAATTATTAAAATGATTTCAAATTGCAATGCAATATGCCCGTTTTAGCAATCATTTGCCAAATATAAAAAAAAAACTGTAGCATTCATAATCACATTTTCTCCTTAGTAAATATATGCCCAACTTTGATGTGTATGCACATTTTTTAGACTACTAAATTGATTCACATATCCTTGTCCATAAACTTCAGTTAAGGCACCACAGCATGACAAACCAACGCACTTTAGAATTCTGTATCCTCTTAGTAAAAATAAAGGGAATATTAATAGGAAAACCTTGCCTTGAATACAATGATTAAGAGGTTTTATTAGCTAATCCCATCATTCTATTGTTTCTATATCTCTATCGAAAGCGATGGCTCTTTCTTTATTTCTTTAAAAGCATATCCAATATTTAAACATACATCAGCTTTATAACCTATGTCTTTAAAAGAGTGTCTATCTCATTAACCCAGTCTCTTATTGCACTAGCAGGAGTTGTCCTATCTTAACATGTTGCAGAGTTGAAATACATCAATAGGTAATTATCTCTATCATAATCAATAGGTTTAACACCATAAGAGTTTTACGGACAGAGCGTTGTCAAAATGCAGAGAGCTATTTGATTTAATTACATTAGGGTGCTGAAAATACAGATGTCCAACAACAAAATAATACTCTCTCGAATTTAACAAAAAGCATTCACTGAATAAATGCTCAACATGGGAGATTATTGCAGTTTCCTCATTTCCTAGTGGATTATATACATTTATTAATAATATCTGAACCTCCAGGTTAAAAGCTCTATTAATAAAATTGAAAATAATCAGCCGTATAGCAACTGTTGGCAATTCCTGAATTTTTCTCCAATGTCTGTAGATTTGTATTGAAAGAATGGCTGCAGTTGGATTCTAACGATACTTAGGCTGTCCAGTATCTGGATACTTAGTTGAAAAATAGAGAAGAGAATGCGTATAGTTGCGCCAGATCTATTTTATTTGATTGTAAAGTGCCTCAAAAGAAAAAAATCCCTCGACACGTGTTTCTCCACCAAATATTAGTGGTGGTTCAACAAGATCAAGAAACATACATTACAACAAGAACATGTAATAGTTAACCTCGAAGATCTGTACCTCTCTCCACAACTGAGATCAGCCCTCAACAAAGGACTGTCATTCTGCCCCTCAAGATCTTCAGATTATTTATAAATGTTGTCAGCGTCTCAAATTGAAAAAGTATTTTACCAAAATGATGTCACCCAGACAACACACAATCTCTTATATCCCATCAGATCTAACAGTAACAAATGTTGAAGACACTGTGAATCTATTGAACATACAAGAAGAAAATGAAACACATACCATTCAATCATTCTCAGTTGATTTTAACATCATTACTGGATTGTCAGAAGAAACATCACTAAAACCCAAGACCCGGTTTACTTCACATTTAGCAATGGATAACTACAATGCAATACCTGAGAAATAAATACCTTTCAGGGACCAAGCAGAAAATCTGGCATAATCTGACATTTCAGGAAAAAACAAAATTACTATAATTAAGCAAAAATCCAGAAGTTACAATAAAAATTGCTGATAAAGGAGTCAACATTGTCCTTTTGAATGATAAGATGATGTACAATCGGCTCTTCAACACCTAAATAATGCAGATTGCTATGAGAAATTGCCAACTAATGCTTTACCTAAACTAGTAGAAGACTGGAAAATCATGAATAGCTTTTAGTTGGAAGTTGGCCTGCTCACAGAAGACAAACACATTTTTATGAATAATCAATTTCCAATTGTAGCCACAATATACTTAATTCCCCAAATCCATAAGCCCTATCAGAATTTTCTACTAAGCAGACCTATCATCAACAGTAACGGATCACTTACAGAACCTATCTGCCAAAATATAAACAAACATTTACAACCTCTGGTATCAGGATTGGCATTATATATATGGGACACCAAACATGCCAGCCAGCAATTACAAACGGTAACATGGGAAGCCAACTATAGATTAGTAGTTACACTTGATGTTTCTTTACTATACATTAGTATTGTATACGTATTTTAAACATCACGCGCATTGAAACAACATATTACTTCCTTAAAACCAGATCCATATATTTTCATCAACAAAACCAAATGTTAACAGAAATGCTTGATTTCACACTGCAAAACAATATATTCACCTTTGATAATCAACTATACAGACAAAAACAGGGCATAGCCATGGGTGCACAATTTGCACAACATTAGGCCAATCTATACATGAGCCACTTTGAAAAAGAATTTGCTTGGCAACACTGTGCATTTACTACTGAAAACTATATAATCTATTGGGGCCGCTATATAGATGACATTTTGATAATTTGGAGTGGAAACCTTCATGAACTTAAAGAATTTCATACCTATTTAAATGCTAATGAGTATAACCTACATTTTAGATTGCACAAAAGTACAACCTTAATCAACTTTTGGATCTGGAATTATACATCAAGAATAACACTCTCTATACAACCCTTTTTGTCAAGCGAACCGCAGGAAACATTATCCTTCACGCAACAAGTAACCATCCAGACCATGTAATGTTGTATATTCCGTATGAAGTTACGTATAAAGAGAAACTGTACAGAACAAGAAGAATATGAAAAACATGCAAACGATTCAATCTTAAAATTGAAACAGAGAGGTTATGATTGTCAACATCATCAAAAAACCAAATTGTGAACTCGAGCAGATTTGCTCATTATTAAACCCAAATCTGCTCTTACAATAAATTCAGACAAGATAAGATTTATAACCACACACAACTTAAATATGCAGCAAATTAGAGCAATACTGTCCAAACATTGGCGTATCCTACAATTGGATGAAGACCTAACAACATATTTGGAAAGCACACTGAGTTTAACTTTCCACAAAGAAAAAAATCTAAAGGAAATTCTGAGGCCTTCTCATTTTTTTTTAACATAGTTCAAGATATTGGGCTGCCACAAATGTGGAACATGAAGCCATTAGTAGGAAACTACAAATATGGAAAATTCAAAAATATGCCCTCACTCAGAAAATGGCAAGCAAGAAATCTCAATGCCAAATGGCACCACTCACAAAATCTCTCAATTTATAAATTGTGACACTAAATTTGTTGTATACGGCATCGAAATCCACATGCCGGATAATGTATATAGACAGTACCATCAGACCCTTAAAGATAAAAATATCAGAACATCTGAGTTCTATCAGAAATAAGGACACAAGATTTCCATTGGCTTATCACTTTCAACAGGATCACCAAGAGGATTCATTGAACGGTATCAAATATTTTGGTCTTGAAAGGATCTGCATGTCTCCCAGAGGCGGTAACAAAGAAATACATTTGAGAGGTAAAGAAGCAGCTTCGATATGTCTAATGGACACATGTCATACAGGTATAAATGTGGACACAGAGATGCCCTATTATCTTTAAAGTTATGTGTCACTAATGAATACCATAGTATGAACAATAGCCAGTTCAGCCGTAGAATGGGGTATTTACTTTATTTCTCTTCCCCTTTTTTTCTTGTTTGAAAGTAGCTTCTTTTTCTTCTTTATTTCCAATTAGATGGAAGTGTCTCATGTAGGAAACTATCAATACTGAACATTGTAAACCGAATGTAAGAGTACATTGAATTTTTACTGATATTGCGTTTTAGATACCATAAATATGCCGCTTATTTCAGACCAACATCAAGCCACATTTTTATACCAATACAATCAGGTTATACAAATATCAATAGGGTAATACCAGAATAATGGTTTCTGTCAAAATCAGCAAAATCATTTTACAAGAAAACGAGACCAAGCACAGCATTATGTTTAGGTAAACAGATGAACCCAAATTCAGATGGCAGATACGTGATGATGCGGTCATGCATAACTAGCATGATCGCGTCATCAAGTCACTATAAATATGCGGCCATTATTAATCCTCTGTGGTAACGTGCTGCAAGGATTTCCAGTCACATCGGGAAATTGGCGCGCAATTTTCAAATTAATACCTGGTAAGCAAAATGGCTTTCAAAAATAAACATAAATAGTTTAAGATATTGAGATACATATTAAATTTGAATGCAATTTGACAAGCAACTAAAATCAGTATGCGTCTTTATATTCTTCTTTTTACCAATATGATTGACTGAAATGTGTATATGAAGCAATTGCTCTCATAAACTCTCTAATTAGTCAGAAAATATTGACTTTGAAGCACAAAAAACAAACATTACTGTGAGTATAAAAACTTTATATACTTTAAGGATGTTGCACCTGAAGTCACAAGCAATGTATGATATATTTATAATAGATAAAACTGTTAAATATATGCACTTTGCTTTAGGTTGCAAACTCAATGGATTGATTTAACCCTCCTGATGAACCACCGCTAATATTTGGTGGGGAAACACAGGTCGAGGGATGTTTTTCTTTTGATGCACTTTACAATCAAATAAAATAGATCTGGCACAACTATACAAATTTTCTTCTCTATTTTTCAACTAAATGCTCTTTTGATAATGAATCCAGCCAGAACATATTGACAAGGGCAACTGGCCATGAACCCAGTAATGTACAATTGATTAGCCACACGCAATTGTAAGGCCACCATAAGGATGTTCCATCAAATTTCGACAGGCATATCTCTGTAAAATATGGTAGCCATCAATAAAAATAAAAACGTGTAAACCATGTTTCCTGCAATAAGAAAACGTTTGACTTCAACAAAAAAGATTAACTCACTTGATTGCTGATTAATGAATTATAACCTCTGATGTTCATGGTGCCTCTTATCAAAGTGTGATCAACAAAGGGATTGGTCCCCCCCCCCCCATAATTAGTGTAGACGGAGGCCAATAATACAGTTTTACTGAATAATGTGCTGCCATTTGGTTTCAGACCTCTGGACCAGTTAGAATTAATCAGATATTTAACAAGTTATTGATCAGCAAATGGAACCACTGAACAGTTGCCATGAACAGTTTGTTTAGTTGGGCAAAGCCACCCTACCCTTCTGGCCATCAGGATTTCAACCGGATTAATAATAGTTTTCATTAAATTGGAATTAATCCAATGGCTAGTTTTATTCGTTAAGGAGGTAATGGATTACAGTCTCCCTTTAGAAAGTCCTGGCACACCCAATATTGCCCCAACCAATGGGATAGCAGCTGGTAGCAAATTTAACATCCCTCTTATCAGGCTAAATCACAGACAATTTGGAATTGCACTCTGGTACATTAGAATCAAAATTATCACCCAGGGGGAGGCAGGCATACGTGGCAAGCACCACATCAGCCAAGCTCATGAGTCCCTGTTTAATTATTTGTTGTTCTCTGAACATTTTGTTACATAGGAGAAACACGCTTTCAGGATTACCAAAGAACTGGGTCAAGCTGTATCTCATCCCCAGAAGATGAGGAAAAAGTATCATTATGCAACGGTGAGGAAGCAAAAACATGTCCAGCAATTTGAGTCAAGTCAGGAGACTTTGATAGATTGGGAAATGCCATAAAAGTCATCCCAGCAGCTACATTAGTCACTTGTGGTGGATGTAATGCAACCACCACTTGTGGTACTCCTGCAGCCTCCTTTCGGAGATTAAGACAACATTCAGCAGGGATAGTTGTCAATAGGATCCACTAGAGAATTAATGACATTTAGCAAAACAAGGGGCTCAACAGTATCAACATGGGCTATGGGAGTATCAATGTTAGAACAGGCTACAGGCTGAATATATCCCTACCAGGACTTAAGAAAAGCTGTAATCTTTCCATTTTCGTGCTCATTAACCCCTTACTTTTCACATATGTTTTCAATGATGCCCGTCTCAGCCGATTTACACAATGTGCCCTTACTTCTGTTTCTTCGTTTGAAATTTCTGCTGACAGAAGATATAAGGGAGCAATCCTTACTAGGATGATAGATGTTGTGAGACGTTTAGCACTTTGTAATTGATAGTTCTGATTTTGCTGCTGACATGATTTGTAAGGAACAAGAGTAAAGCGTTCAAGACAATAACAAGGCAGCCAAATAACCAGGCAGCCCTTACTTAAAATAAAGGCATTGGACCTCATTACGAGGTATGCGGTACAGGGATAACGGGGCCGGTAGGGATGCCTGCCCCGTTATCCCTCTACCGCCCCATTACGAGGTCTCCTCGCGGGACCCGCTAAGGATGCCTGGTTTTACCAGGCTTCCTTAGCGGGTCCCCCGAGCAGACCAGGATGCAAACAACAGGCCCGTCATTAATGGGCCCGTTGTTTGCATCCTCCTCATTCTCATTGAGCCCTATGGGGGCTCGAATGGTAATGGGGATGTACCGGGTCCGGGTTCCCGGGAAGGGGAATTACTGGGCCCTCCAAGGTCGGAATGGCCCGGTACTTCCCCATTCCGGGAACCCGGACCTGGTACCCGGTATGGGGGTAGCCATGCCGATAATAGCGGCAGGGCTACCTCCATACTTGTAATTAGGCCCTATGTCTCAAATATAGGCAAAAGCTCCCGACTCCCCTGAAAACACTGACGGCCACTGCTGACCACTTTTACACCACTTCGGTGCCACACTCCATGTGGCAATTGGGGTTTTGTAGCAGCACTTCACAAAGGTAGGGTCCATCTCCAGCATTAGAGATGGTAAAGATATTCTGCAGCCACACAAAGAGTCAGCATTCTTTGACACCACTGTTGACCACTTTTACACCACTTCTGTTCTGTGCTCTGCGCGGCAATGGGTGTTATGTAGCAGCACTCCATGAAGGTAGTTCTCTGCCACCACTGCTGACCACTTTTATACCACTTCCGCACCATGACAATGTAATATGTTATATTTTGAAAATATTTATAAATAGATTTACATTTTGATTACGTTTTTGTTTAAATAAAATCTTGTTTCAAACCTTCAATCGTTTGTTTGTGTACAATATGTATACAATATACATAGCTGTAACTTACTTTGCTTAGTTTATATCAATGAGGAAATGTATTAATAAATTCACACGAAAGGACGGACTGGCGATTTATATTTAAAATTTTGTATTTATTTATTTTATTTGCATTTTTAAAGCGCAGCAGCTGCCCTCGGGCATCGTGGCGCCGTTACAAGAAAGTTTACTTGACATGTCAATATAATGATAATAATATATAATGTAATGTATAATATAATGATAATATAATATATATAATATGTATATAATATATAATATAATGATAATATAATGACATAATTATGATGATAATGTTTATTTCAGAAGTATTTGATAAAACATTACACAAAATACAGGTTAAAACAAATGCACAGCTGTTCGTAAAATAAAGCACAATTGCAGTAAAATAATCATCATTGATTTGGCTACAGAAAGAACACCAAAAGGAGTACAGAACCGGTTTACTATAGGAATTTTCTTTGCCTATTCCATGCCCTAACAAGAAATCCTAATACTGCAGATACACATATTTTGCTATGGGCAACTTTGCACAGGTCCATGGCATCAATTATTGTCCGTAAATTAAAATGGTGGTTTAAGGGCACAAGCCATAATTGACCAATATAATTCAATTGTGGGCACCAAAATAAAAGCTGAAACACATCAATTTGTTTTCGTTAATAACCAGGTTTACAACACACAAATAACCACATAGTTCTGCTGCATGTAGAACAGCAGATGGTGCCTGGGCTTGGTACACTTCTAGGGCTAGTTCGACAGCTTTACTGCCACATTTTTGGGAGAAATTGAGTGTGGCTCCTGAGTATTCCTTAAGTGTGAGGTCGGATTTGACAAGCTGGTTGCTCCATGTTCCCTTATTGTAGAAGAGTACCCCCAGTTAATCAAATTGTGGCACTTGCTCTAATGATACATTGTTTAATTTAATGCTGATGGCTTGTTTTATTTTATTATTAGTTATTTAGATCTTCAGAGTTCAAAGAATATGTTGATACCTTTTCTTAAGCCAAAAGGCATAGTACAAAGGAGAACAGCATCGTCAGCGAAAAGTCGGATACTTAACTTTTTCGCTATAATGTCAGAGGGAGGCCATTAATAAAAAGGGAGAACAGTAAAGGGGCCATAAAACAGCCTTGACACATGTCTTCAGATGTAGGGAAATAATTGGCTGTTTGACACAATGGGCCCATCTTAATGTTGTCAATTTGTCAGTATCTAACAATGTATTAGCGTATAACAGTTCCAGGGCAATACCCTGGCTTGCTAGAGATGTCCACAGTAGATCGCACTTGACCTTGTTGAATGCCGCACTGAGATCGACAGACAATAAGTAAAGAGGAACATGTTTTTGTGTGACATAATTTTGGATGACCAATGCTAATCAAAAGGATTGTTTGATGGTTCCCATCCCTATTCGAAAACCCACCTGTGCATGGGATACAACTCTACTTTCTGAAGACCACTGATAAAGCCTATTTTTCAGGATGTTTGCATACATTTTGCCTAAGCAGTCCGGGAGGGCTACGGGACAATAGTTGGCTGGACCATTTTGGTCTCCCTTTTTTAAAATAGGTATATTCTTGGCATTTTCATCAAAATATTGGGAGATTTAATTTAGCTACAATGGAATTGAACCTAGTTGTATTGGGACCCATATTGTAGGTTCTTATTTGAAAAAGTCGATCGGCAATGTAACCAGACCTGATACTTTGGATTAGCATTGAGAAATTAGGGCTGATTCAACTTCTTTCATTGTAAACACAGGGAGGTTAGGTTGGTCCAGTTCCACAGTTCAATGGAAGATCGTATTACTATTGGCAGATGAAGGGTGACTCCAAAAATGTTTGAAATGTTCTACCAGAGATTTTCGGGAAGAAACAATGTCAAGCACAGAGAAACATTGGCTTCCCCCTATGTTAATAATTTCCAAAAGGCGAAGTAATTGTATGCATTGACCATCTGTTTAAGGTCATTCTATAGCTTATTAATGGCTTATTTCTTTTCCCTTGTTATTGTGTGACAACATTTGACTTTTAGTTCTTGAATCAAAAAGAAATGTACCTCTCTTCAGTTTTAAATTGGCAAGGATTTCAGATTTTACTTGCCTGCAGTCCTTGTCATGCCCAGTCTGAAGTGAATTATGTTTAGCTGGAAAATTAGAACAAGAATGGGCTATGAATGGCTTAATACATGCTACTAATCTCTCATAGAAGGATGTTCCATCCACACTAATGGGCACATGTTTGCGCCTGCAACATTGGTGGAATGAACATTACGCATACATTTGTAGCTTGTACGTCCAGTGAACATGCAAACATTGTTTTTATAACATTGCTCGTGCGTGTTGTGTAATGTAAAAGAAAATGTGTAATGAATGTATTATCTCTTGTGGCATATTGTTTATATGTTTATCATTACGACTGTGTTATTAACCAATTTTTCATTAATCATATGCATCCGCAACAAGGGTGGAACGAACATTACACATGTGCTTGTAGTTTGCACATCTTATAGTGCTGCATAATGATAGTCAACATGGTCACACGATTTTTGTAACATTACTCAAGCGCTTGTTTTGACGTGCTTTATGCATGCACTTTTGAAGGTAATGAATTTTGAGTTACATTTCACATTTGCTTATGCATAATGTTATGTAAGTGTTTTGCAGTAAGAATGTGTTTTTTTTTCAAGTTGGGTGTGCTGATTTGAAGTGCTAACGTTAGACATTTTTCTGATGGAGTTTATACTTGAAATGGAACAATAATTATGTGTTTGTTTTGCTGTTTGCATAACACATATATGTTAACAATATTATATTAATGTTGTTTTGTTTCAAGGTAGAGAAATGCTGTTCTAATAATATGAGACTGTCAATCTGAGTCTTGTCTGATGATCTGCGGATGCTGCTGGACCCCGACAGACCCTCAAAGGTGTGAAACACTCAACCAATAATTTCCACAGCTAAATATTCCACACCTCGGGGGGCGGAAGGGGATGTGGAAAAAACAACAAACCGACTCCTTCCAGACCTCTGGACCCTCAGGATATCTGCAGCAAGGAAGGAAGCAAAGATTATGCAGTCAACATACAAAATCAACTTTAACTATGGCTTCAAGGTATAATGAACTGCTGAATAACTCTTGTACCTGTTAATCCTCTGCTACCTGCCCAGAGGATGGAAACATTAAAGCTTCACCAAAATAAAGGTAATACAGCTTTCGCTAGAGTGGCTGAAAAACTGTATTCACAAAGCATCAGTCTGTCTTTACTCCAAAAAATAAAGATATGCACAGAAAAATGTTTGCTCTTTAAGCTCTGACTTGTCAACCTCTTCTCTTTAAACTTCTTGTTCAAACAAATTGTTTTTATGGACCTGCATGCAAACAGAATACTGACTCTTCCGCGCTCCTGTCTCCACTGATGGATGAAAAGTCACTGCAATCTTCAAAGTCTTTAAATGATCACACGTCCTTTAACTCTGCCTCTACAATCTTAACCACTGTTTAATTATTTACTAACTCCACCTAAGGTGCATACCTGTTTAATAACTATAAACTAATGTTTTTGTTATGTTATCACTGTAAGGATATTTGGCGTGTTACAGCACAGAGTACAGCACTACTGCACAGGTAGCAATTTTTTTATGCAGCACCACCACATGGGTGTGGTGCATTGCTATATGTGTTACCAGATTAACATGGACATATAAGTAAAGACAGGCTATTCAGTCAAAAACGATTTTAACATATAAGATGCAAATCTATTTTTACAGTTAAAAGCACACGTGCACATTAAAAAATGCACACTATTTTTCACCTGAAATGCCTATGGTGCAAGAGACACATTTGAAAATTAATAACTAACATTATTAATAACTAAAATGACTAATAAAACTGCATTTAACATAACCCACTAATAAAAATGTGTCTCCACTGCAGAAATAGACCTACTCTGAAAGTGAACTTTTAAACGCACATTCATTTTTTTTCTTTTTCTCTGCTGCTCTGTCCACATAACTACAGGAAGCCAAGAGCTCGAAGGTACAGGAAATCAGTTGGTTACAAATGGTTACTGTAAAAAGGAGTCATTGTGTAGTGAGGGAGGAGATGGCATGACTAATTTCTGATTGGAGCAGCGTCATAGCAAGTATCATGCTAGAGGCAGTGATGAGAGTTTTGCTGGGGGGAGTTTGAAGAGAGGGGGAGGACAGTCGGGATTTGGCAGAGCTGGGAGAAGGACCTGTTTTCCTGGCTGGAGCATTCCTGCTGCAAAAGCTGAGAGTTCCAGGCAATAACCCCGGTTTGAGAAGGAAAGACGTTTGTTTTCACTGGGGTTAATCTTCAAGGGAGCCACATTCAGAAAGAGAACAGCTGAAGAAAACTCATGCTGAACAGATAAGGTAATTACAGAAGTGTGGGGGCTAAGTGTGTACGAGAATATTCAGTCAGTGTAGGAAATGAGATTCATGTGCTTTAATCACATGTTAATGTTGCAAATTGAGTTCTTGTCTCCGCCACTCTCTTTTCAGTGTATCACAGACAATGCTGTTACTGTGCTATTTTATTTATTTCTGTAAAGAGTGAGATCGTGTTTAAATGCAACTTTTATAATACACAAAAATATTTGAAAGCAGACGGGTGGTGTGTTTTATATTTACCAAAACAGTGCTGATGATGTGGGGAGATGTTTAGACAGTGCAATTGTCATTTTCAAGCTAGCTAAACATCAAATTTGGTTGCAGCCGTGTGCACAATGTAATTCAGTATGAGCAATTATAACTAACTGTGTGTGTTGTAGTTTGTCGGAGGTCTATGAGTCGGCAAAAAGGGAGGCCCGGGACATAGTTCACTACCGTATATAAGATAGTGAAAAAACCACATGATAGCTGGCTGCCGTAGATAAGACAGAGAGAAATTGCCCATGGTGGCACACTAAAAATGAAAATGTGGTGTTCCAGAAATGCAAGCCTGAGGTCTC
Source organism: Ambystoma mexicanum (assembly GCF_040938575.1). Classification (NCBI taxonomy): domain Eukaryota; kingdom Metazoa; phylum Chordata; class Amphibia; order Caudata; family Ambystomatidae; genus Ambystoma; species Ambystoma mexicanum. The sequence continues at coordinate 262,021,300 of NC_090924.1, forward strand.
TCTAGTGATTACACGAAAAATCTAAGCAAAAATAAGGGGTTCTGGATATTGGGGCCACAAATAAAACAAGGGAATTATGCTCACCAAAATACCACCAACCACGCATACCAACCACGCATACCAAATACGCATGTCTGGGTGCTGAAATAATGCATGTCCACTGTATGATTGTTGTACATGGCCCAATCTGAATACAAGGACTGATTGTTGCTAAGTTATTTTTCGGCGGTAAGAAAATACCGTCAGGCCCCAATTCTCCACAAAATACCCTACACATTTATGGTGCGTTGCAGGCCGGGAAAGTGATCATAGAGTACCTACTGGGCGTGGCAAGCGTGTCTCACACTGCCATTTGCACATTAAAGGGAACCCATTTTATAATAGCAGTGTGCCACTAAAAACGAATTTCAGAAAGTCACAAAGGGAAACCACATTCTCAGATCTAGTGCAATATTTAGAGGCGAAGTTGTTTGCACATGGGAATTGGTCGTCGAATAGCACGTTAGAATGGGGTGAACGCATTCAGGGTGAGGTGCAGAAAGAAAAACTAGACAATATTTTTGCAGAAGGCAGCATAATTCAGGTCTGCCTTACAAGATTATTGAATGCAGCCGATAAAATTGCAGAGAAAGACTGTTTAATACGGCTATGCGGCAAAATATGGTTTATTTTGAATAAGTCCCTGCGAATGCAGGAGAATGATACTCAGCTAATTAACAGGTTAAAGACTGAATTAGATGGGGCAAGTAAAAATCAGGAAATGTTGAGAGCAGAATTGGATGTATGCCAAAAAGACATGCAATTAAAATGCAGAGACCTTGATACTCAGTTATCCAAAAACAAGAAACAATTTGAGGATAGTGAGCAAGAATTGGTACACTTAAAAGCCTTAGTGGACCACATTAGACAGGATAAAGATGAGGTTGTTTCAGAAATGCAGATTTTACAAAAAGAACATTGTGAAAAAGAATGTGATCTCCAGAGTGCAGAACAAGAAATGATTAAAATGATTCAAGAAAGAGACAAGAGAAATAAAGAGTTCAATGAATGCCAAATGCAAATGTGCGACATGCAGGAGGTGATTAATAAGATGAGTGATGAAAACAACTATTTGAAAAATGAAGCCAACAGACTCCTTAAAAAGTGTAAGGACTTAGAACAGCAAATGTGCATTCCCAGGTCCCAGGAGAGGCAGCAGGGTACCACATTCAATGGAGTGGAGGTGAATTCTAGCTCTGCCCAAAGAGCTAGTTCTCCACTGACTGGGCCGGTGACTGAACTTGGTTGTAGCGCCCTTGGGGGATTTGATACTCCCATTGGGGGCAGCCACCAATCTCATACACCTGAAAACAGGATTGAATCACAAAATAGTGCAATTCCATGGATTGCAACAAGTAGCCCCGTAAAAATAATAAAATCCATTAAAGCCCTGATCAAACCATTTAAAAAGGGAGGTGAATGCTGCATTGAGGATCACTTAGAAGCGGTGCAGGGCATTTTTAAAGCACTCCAGATACCTAAGGGACAGTACAGACAATATTTTCATTTAACTTTAGATGCCCCGACGGCCAGCATCATAAGAGGATTAAATGAACAGCAGAATATGACAAGGTTGGAGTTTGAAAAAGAAATTAGGCGTCATTTTTCTCCTTTTCAGTCATTGCAGGAGGCAAAGAAAGTCGCTTACACAATTAGTGCTGGACCTAATACATCCCCTCGCCAATTTTTACAAGACTTAAAAAGAGCATTTTCTCGCTTTGATGTATCTTTTGACTCAAATTCCAATGAGTTTAAAACTGCATACTTCTATGGGCTACAGAAAGACATCATATCCCAATTGGTCCGTGAATTTGACCGTGACAAGTCCCTTGAATGGATTGTACATCAAAGCACAAAACTGTATGAGGTATTCTATTGTCAGGGTAGAGAAAGTGATAAAATGAAAGATACTAGACCTAAATCTTAAGAACCCTCAGCCACAGTAATGGAAATCGGGTCAGCCAAAATGTCCCTTGAGTCTGCTCAAAGCCAAGGTAAAAATAATGTGACACCTGAACAAAGGGGTAATCAACAAAGATTGCCATTTCCTGTACCAATGTTCCAATCACATGATCCTAGTAATAGAGAGAGCTACATCAGCCCTAGGTATTTAGGGGACAGACCCCGGGTAGGATATCGGCCTGATATGGCAGGTATGAACAATAACCAGAGACAAAATCAAGATCAAAGAAATGATGGTCCCTACCAGTCATTGGGGACACAGAGCAGATTTGATCCCAACACCATGATATATGGTAATCAGGATAGGCCCCGATATGTGGATCGATTTACTGATAATGGAAATCAACCTAGGGGCCAGTACCCACAATCTGAGAGACAGGACATGAGCCAAAACGTGAACTACAATCCACGCCAGTACAATGATTCCCCACCAGGGGACTATAATCAAAGGATGGGTGCAACCCGCTCCCCTCCACAAATGAATGAAGAGTTCAGAAACCATCCCAACCAACATCATTCACCTGAGATGTATCAGAATAGATCCAATCAGGGGGAAAACAACCAATATCGACCTAGACCACAGAAGGAGGATCCTAGAGAGATGGAAAGGTTCCAGTGCCTTGAGGCCCAAGTGAAAATGTTAGCTGAGCAAATAGGAAAGCTCTGTACAGCGCAAAAACAACCTTCCAAAGAGGGGGCTGATGGCCATAGCAATGACCGGGGGGCTTCCGAAAAGTGACTAAGTACTCATGATAACTGCAGTGCCAAAATGACAGATTGCTCTGATATAATTTTGCATAACGACTCTGAGATGCCTAATGGATTAAATGTGAAAGTGCCAGTAAATGAACTTGTGACAGAAAGTGCAAATACTTCTAAAAAAGAGGTACGGTTTAACCTAGAGCTAAATAAAACAGTGAAGATTTGTACAAATGAAAAAGAAACATTAGGAATTCCAAAAGAACAAAGACTTAAGAAAAATGACTCATGCATGGGGAATACCAGTGGACAGGGAGTAAGTGGGGATGCTATAGCTCCTTCCCTGGGCAAGCAAAACAATGACCAAACACAGACAGAAAAAGGAAATACTCACAAGGAGGGTACAAGTCAATCACCTGAAGAATTCTTTGAGCCACATATTTTTGAAGAGGCTGAAAGGGCTGGTATCACACTAAATGATCACAAATGCACAGAATTAAAAAATAACAAATTGCTGAATGATGTTGTTACACATGTTCAGTTGGAAGGTTGTAATGTGGTCTCTGATGTTACCCAGATGGATGGGAGAACAGTGGCCACACTCCAAAAAACCTCTGATCATGGAGAAATGAATAAAGTCTCTCGCGCAGAAATGGGTAAAAAGGAGGGAAAAATGTCTTTCCATTTACCAATGTGTTTAGCCAAAAGTGAAAAGGACCTGAGAAAGGTGAGCCCTGAAATCAGTAAGAATTCACATTTCTTATGTGTATTAGAGGAAGTTGAGGACAGATATTATGCACCCATCACTGTAGAAGAAAAATGCCACACCTTTGCTATGATTGACACTGGCGCACAGGCCACAAATATGTCCAAGGAGCTGGTAAAGAGTATCAATGAAGGGAGATCCCCACGGAGTCAGATCACAGTGAAGGAAAATCAAGGCCCAGTGCATAACTTTAATGGGGAGGAGGTGCCCATCATAGGTGTAACTGAGGTTGACATAAAAATAGGAAAGCACGGAATGAAACAAGAGGTATTGATCACATCTATTTGTGAAATTCCATTTCTGATGGGGACAGATTGTCTGAAAAGATTGTCTCCTCTAAAAGATGGGGTGAATGGAGTGCTGTGGTCCTTAACCAAAAAACCATTGAGGCCTAAGAAACTAAAATCACAAAACAGCAATATAAATGAATGTCACACCGTTGCCAAAACAAATGATGCTGTGGAGGTATATCTCCAGAATAGCTGCATACCTAGTGTCACTGTTATATTAATGTGTCAAGACAAAATGCAGAGCGACAATGAAAAACTACCTGTACAAATATACTTGGACCCAAGGAAAAATTGGCAGACTGCCATAGATGAGCACACATTACGTTTTTTATTTAAAAGAGAAAACATGCAAACAGAATATTGCTCCTAAAACAGATTCAGAAAAACACATTACCACTCTGGCAGAAATACACATGGAAGATGAGCAACCATGGGTTCATGTTGGTATAAATGACTATTTTAAAACAATAAAAGCCACTTTAGCGCTTGAACATGAAAGGAGATCATTAATGAGAAATTGTTGCAAAAAATAATGGAGAGGGAAGAAATCCCGAGATTTAGGATTAAAAACCAATATGTTTCTGGGTTGGACAGTCCAGACTTTGAAAACCAAATTGCAGGCAGATGCATGCTTAAAATTAGCATTGGGCAGAAAACAATTTACCATAATGTATGGATAGTGAGTGGAGCACAAAATGAATTTTACATGGGCAATGACATCATGCACAGAATGTGTATGGTGTTAGATTTCCTTAATCAAAAAATATGGTCACGCCTAGGTGGTCCGGCACCTGAATTTGAAGACAAAAGAAGGGCTTATCATTGTGCACAACTGGTTCCTTATGCAATCAAATTACAAATGAGGAAAGATACTATTATTCCTGCATTTACAAAACAGTTTGCAATAACACTGAAATGCAAAAATGGACAGCAGATGAAAGGCTCTGATGCATTTGTATGCCTGAATGAATCCATAAAACAGCAAGGCCTGGATTATGAATACAGTCCATTGGTAGATATTGGTGAAGGATCTGTAAAAATGATGGTAAATAATAAAGGTTGTCAGGATATTCATTTAGAGGAAAACTCCCCATTAGGAATGGCCATACAAAAATCACATTATTCGGCAGATTTAAATAACATGGTGATTGGAAATATTCCTGAAAAGTATGTAGATGCCAAGGGTGAGTTGCCAGAACACCTGGACTCTCAGCCCAAAGGAATATTTAAAATGCACTCTGTGTATCCTTATGATTCAAATGAGACAGTGTGCTGCCATCAAGAGGATTGCATAATATTTAATTTAAATGAAAATGAAACAGAAAATCAGCCCATTGAAGTGGAAGCTGATATGCCAAAATATTTAAAAGTGGCAGCTTTACAAAAAGACACAGCCACACAGTTAGAGGAAAGCGCCGAGATTCCCTTACTAGAAGATTTTCCAGAATTTTCCAAAATGGTAGAAGAGCAGATCTCCTTAGCGAATGCGTGTGAAAGCAATGAAGATAGGGAAAATCTGAGGGAGATATTTATGGAGTTTAAGGATGTATTTGCAAAAGATGCTTATGATTGTGGTTTAACTGATTTACATGTGGCCACACTACCAGAAGGGTGTAGCAGAAATCCAGTGTTTGTACGCCAGTATAGACTACCACTGGCATGTTTAGAATCATTGGCAGAGATTATTAAAAATTTGGAATCGCAGGGAATCATCAGGCCCATTCATAGCACATCCAATACACCTATTGTAGGTGTGTTAAAGCCAAATGGTCAATGGCGGCTGTGTGCAGACTTGAGAGAGTTAAATAAAAGAGTACCAGTATCTAGATGGCCACTGCCATTCATTGATCAGGGCCTAGCTCAGGTACATGCTTCAAATGTATTTACCACATTAGATCTCACCTCTGGATATTGGTGCATGCCATTGGCAGAGGAGATACAACATTTACTTTCCTTTACATTTGACAGGACTCAATATGCCTGGCTTAGAGCTCCGTTCGGGTACATCAATAGTGGGAGTGAATTTGGCATATTTTTGAGAAAGGCCATGCCGGATGCAGCGGAAAGAGGAACAATAGTTTATGTGGACGATGTCCTGATAAAAAATAAAAGCCTGAAAAGCCATTTTGATGAAATAAGACATGTACTTGGCCAATTGCAGAAAGCAGACGCCAAAGTATCTTTGCAAAAAGCACAATGGTGCAAGAAAAAAGTGAACTTTCTAGGGCATGAAGTGACTGAACATGGGCTAAATCCACAAAACAAGAAAATAGAGGCCATACAAAGATTAAAAGATCCTAAAAATGTGAAAAGAGTAAAACGTTTATTAGGGATGACAGGCTATAACAGAAAGTTCATTGAAAATTATGCAGAAATCACTCAACCATTGACTAAACTGCTTAAACTGAATACTCCCTGGAAATGGGAAAAAGAGCAGTCTGATGCAGTGGCTAAATTAAAGGAATGTCTTGTAAAGGCACCATGTTTAGCATACCCCATAAAGGACAGGGATTTCTTTATAGAAATAGGTTTTTCTGAACATTGTGTGTCAGCATTGTTATCACAAAAACACGATTTGAATCACAAAACCATTGCATATGCAAGTAAGGCATTTTGCCAAGTTGAAATGAAATTTAATGAATGTGAAAAGGCCCTATTAACCACTGTGTGGGCGCTACAACATTTCCGCCCCATTGTTCAGGGAGAAAAGGTGATTATTGAAACAAATCACCAACCTTTGCAATTTTTAGAGAGTAAAAGAATTAGATCAGGTAATCTAGCGCAATCCAGAATCACTTCATGGACGCTGGCATTACAAGGTTTTGCCGTAGAAGTGAGATATGGACAAAATAAAAAGAACCCAATTGCTCAAGGGTTAGCTGACTTGCATGACTGTGCAGCTGAACAAATACCAAATGAAATGGAAGTGGAAACTAGTTTGCAGGAATTTGAACTATCACCACACAAAGCATTTGATGAAAAACATGCAAGGATTTGCCAACTGTATATGTGGATGGTTGTGCTTTTCACATTGAAAATGACAGTAATAAACAGTTAGTGGCAGGAATAGGAAATGTCTGGTTGAAATGTGAAGGTGTCCCCAGTATAGGGATGAGGATTGGAGATAGGAGCAGTCAGGTGGCGGAATTGGCAGCCATTTATAAAGCAATTGCTACTGCAGTTGATAAAAAGTTCAGTGAAATTGTCCTGGTGACTGATTCTGACTATGCACGGAATAGCTTTGTGGAGTATTTGCCTGGTTGGAAAGCAAGAGGCATGGTTACATACAACAAAAAGCCACTTAAGCATGGAAAAATGATACAAGCCATAAACAAATTGGTGTCAGAGAATGAGTTAACAATATACTGGAGAAAAATTCGTGGGCATTTAAAAACACCAGGAGAGGATAAGGAGGGAAATGATAAGGCAGACCACCTGGCTAAGATTGGGGCTGTGATGGGAGAATGGCTACCTATTGATTATTTAATGGGTGAAATACAAATTGATGCAGTCACACGTTCTAAAGCACCAAAGGAGGTAGATCAACCGGTGGTGCAGTGGAGTCATGACACGCCAGACCAAGATTTGATTGAGGCACAAAAGAATGATCAAATTTTGGGAATCTATTATAATCATTTGATAGATCCCGAACAAAATTCTTTAACAGAAAATGATTGTATGGGAAAAGAAGAGTTGAGGGTGCTATTAAAGAACAAAACACGAATTAGATTACAGGATGGACTCATGATTAGAGAGTCCATAACAGGACAAATACAGTGGGTAGTACCCCTTTCATTCAGAGGACTAATGCTACACCATGCACATGATGCCATAACTGCAGGCCATAGAGGTTCACAAAAAACATTAGAAATACTAAAAGATTATGCTTACTGGCCACATATGTCCCAAGATGTGGAATTATATACTAGAGGATGTCTAGTATGTGCCCAATTTAAACCTGCTTCACCAATGCATAGAGCACCATTGATGAAAAGAGGCCTAACTCTCCCATGGTCAGATTTGCAAATAGACTATGTAGGTCCTTTAAAAAGGTCGAGCAGGGGACACCATTATATTTTGAGTGTGGTATGTTTGATGTCGAAGTGGATTGAATGCATTCCTGCACCAGATTGTAGTGCGCAAACAGCAGCCACATTGCTGGTGAACCATGTGTTCTCAAGGTTTGGGTTGCCACAAAGAATTGAGTCAGACAGAGGAAGTCATTTCACAAGTACTCTAATGAGTAAGGTATGGCAAATACTAGGTGTGAAAAGGAAACTACATATCGCATATCGGGCGGCGTCTTCAGGTACAGTTGAAAGAAGCAATAGGTCTGTTGTGGATATTTTAAAGAAATTTGTGGCAGAAGCAGGTTCCAGCTGGGATTTATGTTTACCGTTGGTTTTGATGGCAATCAGATCAACTCCTGCCAAAGCAACAGGTGTTAGCCCCCATGAGGTCTTCACAGGTAGGAAAATGGTGTTACCACAACACCTACTATACAGAACACATGAGCAGACACTTGTAAGTGCATCCACAGTTCATGAATATATTGATGAAATGAGGAGGCATTTGCAACATGCATTTCTTTTGTGCAGAGAAATCTGGAAAGAGCTGCTGACAGTGCAAAGTCTTATTATGACAAAAAGACATCAGTAAAGGAATACAGTGTAGGGGATCAGGTGTACAAGTTTCATTTTGGAAAAAGTAAACAGAAAAATTCTAAATTTCTAGCAGCCTGGCAGGGGCCATTTCGAATTATAGATATGGTCTCTCTCTGTAGTTTATAACATTTTGAAAAATGAAGGTGAAACGGCAATAGAGTAGTTTGTCCATGTAAATCAAATCAAACCATGTCATCCCAGACATGAGATCAGGCAGCTTGAGCATGTAGAAACAGATAAAGTCCCTTGAACACAAAAAAAGAAAATAAATAGGTACAATCAGGAGGCAATGACAACGAAGTTAAAAAGTTGATTGTTATGATGGCACATAAACACTGTAATATATGTAAAAATATATAATATAAAATAAATAAATAAATAAATAAATAAATATAAATAAATAAATAAATAAATAAATAAATAAATAAATATATGTAATGGAAGCTCATGGTTGGTGTCCAGAGAGAAAATGTATTAAATATTGAATGCTGTTTTATATGTGCTTGTTTTCTTTTAACTTGTATTTAATTTAAAAAAAAAAAAAAACGAAATATTTTTACCAAGCATGTTTTATTTTTGGCAAAAGGGTGAAGTTAGTATTGAGCTATGTACTTAATTTGTTTATTTTCTATTTGATTTAGAAAATTAACATTATTTGGTCAGAGGTTCCGGGATCAGAGCCCACGGGAGACGATGGAGTCCTGGAGTCCACGTGGACGGATTCCGGGAAAGCCCCAAAGAGGGGTGAAGACCAAGGCTGCAAAGCGATCAGCATTGAAGATGATAACGATGATATGGTTAATGATGATGATATTTGGAGGGATCTTCAAGAATTCAGAAGCACAGGTTGTCATTGAACCTGGACCAGCATCTGGTATCGCGGTGGAAGAGGCACCAGGATTCATCATGAGTGATAGAAGGATGATTTTCCAAAATATATACATACCATTGAATCCTGAGATTTTGATTGAAAAACACTTGAACAATACCGGAATTAAGATTGAACAGACTAAAGAGTGGCTGGAAATAAGAAAAGAGGACACTAAGCAGTCAATAAGAGATATATTAATGCAATTGGAAAAAACATTTGTGAATTCAGCAGACATTAAGAAGAAGAGAGGAAAGAGAGGTGCGGTGATGCTCGCGATATCATTGGTAATGTCTATAGTTGGAGCCATAATAGGTACCACAATATCAACAGCCAATTCTATTTCGGTAGGAACACTGAGTACTAAAGCGCAACAACTGAGTATTGACCTAGATATAATACAAAAAACATTAGATGGAATTAGAGGGGGACTGGATGAACAAGTAAGATTCATAAATGAAACTGCAATCATTCTAAATGAACAAGCGGATGTAATGCAACGGGCGACTAAAACAATACGTAAGCATGACAGAACTTTAAATGAAATATTGAACATAATGAGTCCTGTTGATAGACTATTAACGAATTATATGAGAGAAGTTCAAACTGCAGTTTCACAATTGATTCAAGGACATATCCCCTTGTATTTTGTTTCGCAGGATATTATTCGTCAAATGATAGAAAGATTGACCAGGAGGGAAATTGATATAATACAGGTAAAAATTGCATTCAAAATGGGTAATGCAATGCCGTTATATGTGGACTTGGAAAGACTAGAGATCAGATTTTTGCTATGCATCCCATATGTAGCCCCTGAACTTATTTATCAAACGAAGTGGGTACACAACGTGGGATTTTGGCAAGAGGACAAATTTATTAAGATTAAGACTCCAGAAGTGGTGGCATTTCAGTCATGGGAACCTGAAGTTTATTTAATACCAAACCTGGAAACATGTGTAAAATTTAAAGAACAAAATTATATGTGTCCAGGTAAACCATTTGTTCCTGATGCCACAGATGCTATTTGTGGTTTGAAATCTGACCCAAGTATATCAGAGGGATGTGAAGTGATTATTAGCAATATGGGGAGTGAAGAAATGGCACAGGCTAAGATGGTCAGAGGTAAATGGTTGATCAGCACCTGTTTAAAGAACATGACGGTAGTACATTTAAACCATGGAACATACGTGGTTAAACAGGTGAAATATAATGTTTTTTATTTACAGGTTCCAAAGGATACAATTGTGCCAATTGGGGGGTTAACATTGTTTCATGTAACAAATGATGTTTGGGAAAGCCAAGTGGAAAATATCGATTTTTTTCAAAGGGATACTTTTCCAATAGATCCGGATGTGGAATATTTATTGAATCACAAAGAAAGACATGTTATAAAAATGAATTTGAGAAAAAACAATATTACAATTAGTAATCTGGGGATAATAGAAGTGGAAAGATTTAATTGGGGAACCTGGGGGGAACGCTCAATAGTGGGTTTGGCTGTCCTGGTGCTAATCATGGGTGGATGATTGATTGTGCTATCAGTAAAAATGAAAATGTTACTGATTTTACTAGCTACGTCAGGAAGAGAAAGATATCCCAATACACATGCATTTAAAAAAAAAAAAGAACAAGTTGTTTTTAGGAATTGGCTTGGATTGTAGCCAAGTTCTAAAAACAAAAGGAGGGTATGTAAGGATATTACAGCACAGAGTACAGCACTACTGCACAGGTAGCAATTTTTTTATGCAGCACCACCACATGGGTGCGGTGCATTGCTATATGTGTTACCAGATTAACATGGACATGTAAGTAAAGACAGGCTATTCAGTCAAAAACGATTTTAACATATAAGATGCAAATCTATTTTTACAGTTAAAAGCACACGTGCACATTCAAAAATGCACACTATTTTTCACCTGAAATGCCTATGGTGCAAGAGACACATTTGAAAATTAATAACTAACATTATTAATAACTAACCTGACTAATAAAATTGCATTTAACATAACCCACTAATAAAGATGTGTCTCCACTGCAGAAATAGGCCTACTCTGAAAGTGAACTTTTAAACGCACATTCATTTTTTTTTCTTTTTCTCTGCTGCTCTGTCCACATAACTACAGGAAGCCAAGAGCTCGAAGGTACAGGAAATCAGTTGGTTACAAATGGTTACTGTAAAAAGGAGTCATTGTGTAGTGAGGGAGGAGATGGCATGACTAATTTCTGATTGGAGCAGCGTCATAGCAAGTATCATGCTAGAGGCAGTGATGAGAGTTTTGCTGGGGGGAGTTTGAAGAGAGGGGGAGGACAGTCTGGATTTGGCAGAGCTGGGAGAAGGACCTGTTTTCCTGGCTGGAGCATTCCTGCTGCAAAAGCTGAGAGTTCCAGGCAATAACCCCGGTTTGAGAAGGAAAGACGTTTGTTTTCACCGGGGTTAATCTTCAAGGGAGCCACATTCACAAAGAGAACAGCTGAAGAAAACTCAGGCTGAACAGATAAGGTAATTACTGAAGTGTGGAGGCTGAGTGTGTACGAGAATATTCAGTCAGTTTAGGAAAGGAGATTCCTGTGCTTTAATCACATGTTAATGTTGCAAATTGAGTTCTTGTCTCCGCCAATCTCTTTTCAGTGTATCACAGACAATGCTGTTACTGTGCTATTTTATTTATTTCTGTAAAGAGTGAGATCGTGTTTAAATGCAACTTTTATAATACACAAAAATATTTGAAAGCAGACGGGTGGTGTGTTTTATATTTACCAAAATAGTGCTGATGATGTGGGGAGATGTTTAGAGAGTGCAATTGTCATTTTCAAGCTAGCTAAACATCAAATTTGGTTGCAGCCGTGTGCACAATGTAATTCAGTATGAGCAATTATAACTAACTGTGTGTGTTGTAGTTTGTCGGAGGTCTATGAGTCGGCAAAAAGGGAGGCCCGGGACATAGTTCACTACCGTATATAAGATAGTGAAAATACCACATGATAGCTCGCTGCCGTAGATAAGACAGAGAGAAATTGCCCATGGTGGCACACTAAAAATGAAAATGTGGTGTTCCAGAAATGCAAGCCTGAGGTCTCTCTAGTGATTACACGAAAAATCTAAGCAAAAATAAGGGGTTCTGGATATTGGGGCCACAAATAAAATAAGGGAATTATGCTCACCAAAATACCACCAACCACGCATACCAACCACGCATACCAAATACGCATGTCTGGGTGCTGAAATAATGCATGTCCACTGTATTATTGTTGTACATGGCCCAATCTGAATACAAGGACTGATTGTTGCTAAGTTATTTTTCGGCGGTAAGAAAATATCGTCAGGCCCCAAATCTCCACAAAATACCCTACTTCACTTATCAACTTTTAAAATGTAATTCCCTCAGCGTCCGCCGGGGTTGTAATTTATGGGCATGCTGAAGTATTTAACATTACGCTAGCCTAAAACACGGCGTATATTTCTCAAATAATATTTACATTAAATCACGATTCTTTTTAGGAAAGAATTAACTTTCTTCATAGCGCTGGCTCAGATAAAAGAAAGTCATGCGTGCACGTGACAGTAAAATAAAACTTACTTTACTGCATAGAGTCTCACAGATTATAATATCTGATTATAGCCACTTATTTACTTGTATCAGTCAGTTTTATGGTTCAGAACAACGGTTCATTAACTGATGAGGTAAAAGTCAGCCAGACACTTATCTCTTTAACTTGAAGCATCCACAGCTCACAGTTCATTCCTGTTTTCTCCAGTAAAACACCAAAACTTTCTTCGTAGCTCTCTCAAGCTAGGCCAGGTCCAGGCAAACAGGGCCCACCACTGGATCTTCTGAAGTACTTGACTTGCTCAGCTGATGGTAGACAATGAAAGGCAGTTGAGCACTCCTTCCAGCTGAACAAAAGGAATTCTCAGCCAATCAGATCACTGCTGAACAAAAGAAATTCTCAGCCAATCAGATCACTGATGTGACCCTCCATCTTGACTTGGGATTCTATCAACACTCTAAATGATAGAGTTAAGGCCGAACCAGCACACAATGAAAGAATGCATAGCAATACTTAACTAATCACACCCTAAATCAACCACCATCACAGAATAAGACCCAGAGAACCCTGACAGTGACTCCTGGATGTGTTGGCTCGAACATTATGTGAGATGAGTGCTAATGCTCCTACTATTTGCAAATGTTAATGTTGAATGGCATGGCTATCGTGGTTGCAAATAGAAAGACATAGGGCCCGATTCATGGAATTATTTGCGTGTAAAATCGGGGCTTTGCGCCACATTCTGCATGCAAATCCCTGTTCGTCCATTCATGGAATCGATTGCGTGGGACTTTTCCTGGACATGGGTGGAGTTCATGCAGGCTCAGCACATCTATGTGAGACGTTTAGCACCTTGCGTGATACAACACACAGAGCGTGGTGTGGCTTGTGCAGAGGGCTTTGAAGGGGCGGAACACAGAAAATGGGGAAGAACATGTGAAAAAGTGGGACGGCCCGCAGGCAATCCCTTGCACACCCACAATTGCACCAAACAACACGTATTCATGGAACCAGAGGCATTGCTAGCAGGGGTCTAAGGTGGGCTATAGCCACAGGTCTTTGGGTTGTAACCCTGGATGGAAGCTCAAGTGCTACAACCAAAATGCTGGCTAGCCCAAGTCCCGCCAGTCCCGACATTAGCCTACCCCTGACCTTTTCTAGACCTAGCAACACCCCTGCATGGAACCAACTGTGCAACCCTTTGGCATAGTAATGACCATGCAAATCCTTCAATCTCAACGTCACCTGAAGGCAGGCGTAAGTACATTTGCACGTAGGAATCGCAGCGTGGAGGTGAGTTTGCATGTTGGATATAGGGGTGCGGGTATACAACCAGGATTCTGAACCACCTTAGGGGCGTGTGTACACAGTGTAGCAGGGTGCACAAACAGTTTACGGGGGTTTGCATGTAGATTGTCCTAGTTTTACCAAGTTAATATTTTTCATACGCATATTATCGGCGCGCAGCAACTGTTACGGGGATCCCCTGTGCAAGGTCCCAAAGATGCAGGCCTGCTTTCCGTTGGACCCCATATACTGTTTGAAGGGTGCATGTATTTGAGCCAGGGTAGCACGCAAAGATAGATGTTCTGGCTGTTTCTGCTTTTCATGGGGGCGTGTTATGGGGCGTTCCAGGCACAACTTGAAAATATAGTTACTTTGCATATTGAGTTTTATGAATACGCGTAGCACGCATTTTTTATTCTGCGTGTAGGCTCGTGCAGTGTCCATCTCGGCGCGCGCCCCTTGTGGGATTTCTGCACACATATCCATGAATCAGGCTCTTAATGGATAATCTTGTTGTTTATCATGACATTGGCTTAATACCAGGTGCAATTTTCATCCATGCTGGAGGGAACCATTCCGGATTCATAAGAGCAACTGAATTATGTTTTCAAATGAAAAATGACTATCAGGATTGTTTCCAGGAATTAAAATTGTATTTGTATGCTTGGCAGCATGTCAAATTTGCATACGTGGAAGAGCAAATGATCGGAAAAATATAAATCATGCTCAAATCAATGTAAATAGATGTGTATATACATTTTCATTTGAACATGGCCTACATTACATTTTTCACTGCAAGATAAAAAGGCAAAATGAAAGTATTTTTATAGTTGATGGAGTTCATTTAACTAATGCGGGGAATAGTTATATATGTAGCCAATATTATTGAATAGGTCTGCAATATATTACAGTGATGGGCTGCTTTATGTTTGTTTGTTTATGCAAAATATTTTTTCTATTTGTTAATACATTATGTGTTTCCTTGCCTGAGTGTTTGATTGTAACTTGTAGGCAGTGGGGGTGAGTGTGTACATTGGGTGTGGCCATGATAATGTTGCATGGATATTGTTGCTTGAATTATGTATTTTCTTAATTAAGTGTATGTTTGTGATGTGTACACAGTTGGGGTGAGTGCACATGTTGTGTGTGGTGTTAATAATGGTGGCTGCATATTGTATGAATTATGTATCTACTTGCTTGAGTGTATGTTTGTAATGTGTACGCAGTGGGGCTGAATGTGTGTGCTGTGTCTGTTTGAATTATGTATTTCCTTACATTAGTGCATGTACTAATGTGTATGATGTGGGGGCAAGTGTGTCTGTTGTGTGTCGTTATGATAATTGCAGCTGAATAATGTTGCTTGAAATATGTGTTTTCTTGCTTTAGTGTATGTTTGTAAGTTGTACGTTGTGGGGTTGAGTGTATATGTTGTGTGTGTGTGATGTGAGTGGATCTTTCTACTTGAATTATTTATTTCCTTGCTTGAGTGTATGTGTGTAATGTGGAGAAGGGTTGAGTCCATATGTGGTGTGTGGTCATGATAATGTTGGCAGTATAGTATTGCTTGAGTTATGTGTGTCCTTGCTTCAGTATATGCTTGTAATGTGTATGTAGGGTGGGTGAGAGTTTATGTTGTGTGTATTATGTGTGTAATTCTTGATGCTTGAATTATGCATTTCCTTCCTTGAGTTTATGTTTGTAATGTGCACGCAGTATGGGTAAGTGCACATGTTGTGTGTATGTTGTGTGTGGTTCTTGCTGTTTGAGTGTATGTTTCTAATGTGTGCGCCCTTCGGGTGGGTGTGTATGCTGTGTGTGATCATATCTGCTGTGCATTTGGGTGGCATGGTTGCTGTGCATATGGTTAGTGTGTATTTTGAACAAAGTTCATAAATACTTTCAGTCAAAAGCTGGTTGTCATTGTGCATGTGTTATAGCGATACATATTAAATCGTTAATATCTCAAAAGTGGCCTGATTTTCAAAATGTGTTTCAATGCACCCATTCCAGATACGATTTAGTTGCCTACAAATAATCAAAAAAATCGATGTGGCCAATATTGATATATTTGAAACAGGTTTATTTTGTTTCACTATGGGAAAACTCCATTTTAAAAGCTGTTTAAAATGAGATCAAAGTTAACATTTATTTTTTAATATGAAGCTGTTAACGTAGAAATATGAAATTTTGCAGGCACAGATAGCCTCCATATATTACTTTGTAATATTTTCAGATTTTCTGATGCAAGTGTTCGGAAGTCATTTTTTGAAATGCAACATAGACCTCATCTTAGAGTTACCTATGCCTTGCCACTGTTCTTATTTCTTGGATACTTTGTTAATGAAATCTTGCATCTACCTCACTGCCAAAACACCAGCTGTGTTTAATGCCACCTGTTCTATACCAGCAGCATTTTGCCAATTCCCATTTCCCTCCATCTTTTAGATTGTACATTGACCACTCCATGTTATGTTGCTAATGTAGTGTGTGTATGTGTGCAAACCCATTTCCCTATCACTCTTTCCTTTTTAGGGGAAAACCTCAGAGCTCCCTATAGTTTCCATCCCCAAGCCGCTCACCCCATTCACCCACTCTCTCGCGGGTTTGCACTCCCTTCCTCACCACCTTCTCCTCCTATCCTCTGGAATTTCCCCACTGCTTATTCACTCATCCTCACTTAGAAACTCTTTGTGCTGTAATTCACATTGTCCTCTTTGTGGTCTGACACCAGCCTGTCCCTTACTGTTGCTGTGTTTGTTTGCCCGTTTAGCCCATGCGTGTCAATGTCGGCAGTATATCGCAGATGGTGTACTGCTGACTGCCTTTTGGGGCAGCAACCTTCCTCTTGCAGCCTTTACACAGAGAACAGAAATCTCAAGCAGTGTACACTGCACAGAAAAGCAGTGCTACGTTTGAAGAATACTCTCACTGAAAGAATACTCTCACTGATCAGGCCAACCCTCCCACCTTCCAAGACCCACCTTAGATGGGTAAGGGATCTGATTGTCTACCCTTTTAATTCTCCATAAACCTAATGAAAATATGCAACATCCCTACTCCTGAACTACTGCCAGACTGCTCTCTCCAACCTGACTACTGCCCTGATAACTCTCAACTCTATTATTGTTCCCATTATGGCTCCTCTTCCCTCTTGTCTCATTATCCACAACCTATGCTTGCAATATCCAACCGGCCCTTTACCCTGGTTCACTCCTTGTTGACTTCTTTGCCCGTAAAACAATAAGATAACATCTCTCACCTGCTCCCACCTATCTTCTCTATTCGAGCTGCCTCTTGAAATAAGTATGTTCCATGCATGCTTCAAAATAGACACAGTGTTGCCTGTTGTTTCTACTGAACCCAATAACCACAGGCGTTTCCAGCCCATCTTCCTCCTTCTCCAGTACTCCATAGACTTGAGCATCAAGTCGTTAAATGGATCACAGACTATCTAGAAGTTACTAATCTCTGAAACCTGCTACAGCCTGGCATCCATAGCCATCACTCCATGGATATGACAGTAACCTAAATCACAACTTCCTCAGCACTGTCTATCATTCCATGATCTCCTATATTTTCAATCTTCCTGACCTATCAGCAGCCTTTTGATACTGTCTGTCGCCATCCTCCCTCTTAAGCCTTCTCTGATTTTGGCATCCAAGACATTGTATTTGACTGTATCGCATTTACCTCTCAGACTAATCGGTGTCCATCTCCGGTAACATGAACACCTCTGAGATTGTGGGCGCCCAAAATATCTGTACTGGGAATAGTGCCATTTAGCTTCTACACCTCCTCCACCTATTTCGTGATTATACCAAGCTCATCGTCTCCTTCGCTGCCTGTAACCTCCCTGATCATACCTCCAGCTGCCACATTGTTACCCATCACTGGCAAAGTATTATGTTAAATTACTCTGAGACTGAAGTCATTCACCTCATTGCCCAGGAAGGTCCCAGTCCTTTCCATTCCCATGTTCTATTCCCCTTACCTCCTCACGCCATCCCACACAAAGCCAGCTACCTTGACATTCTCTGACGCCTCCAAAGTATCACTCGTAACACGGCTGCTGCATGACTCAATCTACATAGCATCAGAAAAATCGGCCACCTTCTAACAGGCCATGTCACTTATCTAGCCTATTAATCGTTTACCACCGCTGTAGCCTCCTTCTGGATTTCCATCTCTATTTCTAAAGCCCCTCAAAGCAAAAACACATTGAAATCTCTCTACTCATAGCTTCTGTAACCTCCCTCACTCCTCTACTGCCTCTGCTAAAATACTCCATGCTGTTTGACTCTTCATGCAGCGCCTATACC
Source organism: Ambystoma mexicanum (assembly GCF_040938575.1). Taxonomy (NCBI): domain Eukaryota; kingdom Metazoa; phylum Chordata; class Amphibia; order Caudata; family Ambystomatidae; genus Ambystoma; species Ambystoma mexicanum. The sequence continues at coordinate 262,039,743 of NC_090924.1, forward strand.
TATTCAGATTTCTCCTACTTGTTCTGAATCTATCCACGATCTACCCATCCACATCCATCAAACACTAATAGCTGCTGGGCCCGTGGAGACATTGCTTACCTCTGCACCACGTTGAATTTCTCTGTTTCTCATCCGCCCTGTGCTGCATCCGGCTTCCACTTTTTTCCTTTCAAATACCCCCATAAACTGGACCTCCCTTGTCCCTACAATTCAAAATAGTACCACTACTCATGCATTCATCTCCTCTGCCTTAAAAAGCCACCATGTGATTGGCGAGGGTTTAGACACTTTCCCCTGATTGCATCATCTCCAGTACAATATATCCTGTGCCTGTCAACTGGCTCTAGACTACTTGTCATCACTGTACACCATTTATGTTGTCTGTATTTGCTGACCTAATTCAATGCTCCCACTATTGTTTCCCTTTCACCAACTGTATTACAACCTTAGCATGTTCCACTCAATCCTTGCGTTAACCACTCTGACTAGAGTCACTGTTGTTATTTACATGTGTATTATTCTAGCAGCTCTTAGAAGCAAGAGATATCCATCACGCAACACTGTTTGAAATAAACAATAGCTTTATGATATTTCATTCCAAATCCACCTCCAAATTACAGATACAGAGTCACTCCAGTGGGTGACAGGCCTTCGAAGTGCCAGTACCACAATTCAGGGCACTACACATGGGAGATGTGATGCTTCAGCACCCTATAGTTAAAATCACCTATGGGGTCATAGCACTTATCAACACAGTCAACATATACCATTAAATAGTTACTGCAAACACAATTGCAACACTAGCTAATCGGATATCACAAACAGCATGCAGAAACATTTTGTCAGGTTACAAGTCATGCAATGTTAATAGCAGATATCCAGGCTCGGGCAGGCTGCTAGGGAAACGCTTGAAGGGCTGAAACAGCCAACTGATCTGGGACAATTTGTTGGCCATTGTCGCCAGTTTGATAACAAAGTTCATCATGCAGCTGGAAGGTATTCCCAACATTAGTGGTCAAATGTGCTGTAAACTGCAGTGTCTCACAATTCTCTCATTTAAATGGCACATCCCCTACTCTGTCAGAATAAAGTAAGACGTAATGAACAGTTATTTGACATATGCCTCATTACGAGTTTGCCGGTCCAGATACAATGGTACCGGTAAGATTACCGGTACCATTGTATCCAGAACGGCAAACTCCAAGTTGTGCTAGCGGATGCCTTTCATTCCGACAGGTCTGACCTGGAGGAATGAAAGGCACCCGCGAGCACAGCAAGCCTGTAGCACTGGCATGGTAATGAACCGTGCCGGAGCTACAGGTATCCCCATTCCCATTGAGCCCTATGGGGTTCAATGGGAATGGGGATCACCCGATTCTGGCACCCGCGAAAGGGCAATTACCAGGTCTGGCGGGGCAGAATACCCCAGTAATTGCCCATTCGCAGGTGCCAGACTTTCTTTCAAGTTTGGAGGTAGCCTTTCCGGTTTTACCGGCAAGGCTACCTCCAACCTTGTAATGAGGCCCTAGTGTACTTTTATGTTGGTGCCTGGAACAATGTATTGTTGTATTCCGAGCCTGTGTATATCCCACTGGTTTGGCCTTGTAACATTGTTGATTTTTTCGAAGTTTTAAAATAGCACGGGTATGTGGATGAATTGATGCATGGTTGGAATGTGTCCTGTCTGGATCATGTTTGATGCCAGGATTACATGTGCTCTGAACATCGTGCTGCACTGTAATGTGGCACCTAATGCATGTATCTGTGTGGGCGGGGAAAATGTTAGGTGAATGACAGAAATGTGCTGAAGCAATACATATGGATTTTGCAAGGGAATCTTTGATGAATGTTCCCATATAGAAATGTCACCCTTGAGACAATAGCAATTGTGGTTCATGATTGACAGATGTGCTCAGATTGTGGAGCTGTGAGGAAGACACTGGAGCTATGGCTAAGTCACCTTCAGAGCGGAGTCCAACTGTGACTCTATGGCACACCTAAGCTGTTGTTTCAGACAATTGTGTGTCTGTGGATATTGTCGAGATGTCTATTGTTTTTATCAGTGAGTGCTTAGTTTGGTTGTCCGGGTGGGATTTAGTGGTAATTCCACCAACAAACCCAATGGAGTCGTATGTACTCCAAAAATGGAGAATAACCCCACTGTGCCACCAATTGTAATACTGTAGTAAGTCCACAGGACAGAGTGGTGGTAATGGTAATTCATTTTGGTGGTAAATTGTTGGATTTACTGCCATTGTATTGCGAAACTCGTAATGAGGACCAATGTCTTTTAAAGCCACCATTTCAACAAATTAGCTGCTGCCACCCATTCTTCATCCATTGCTAGGGGGACACAACATTTAGCTCAGAAACCCTTTGGTTGATGAATCCCTATATTTTTAAAGCATGTTAATGTGCATATCCCAAAAACAAATGCAGCACAAGGCAGCACCCCGGGTGAAATCTTGGGATATCTATATTAACCTCAGTGCATGATCAATCCATTATTGCTCCTTAATCAACATGGATTCTCTCAGAATTGAAATCTGGGTGCCTGCTTTTAGTTTATGAAAGGTTTGAAAGTTTGATTTCAAGTAACAGAAGCATCATTAGGTTGTGTTGCTGTTTACATCTTGCTAATATTGATTTACACAAAAAAGACCTACCCGCATCACATGGGAAGGTTGTGGGCATCCAACTCCGGGTGTGTTCCCGACCCTATTAAAAGCAATGATAGCTTACTACACCCTCTTCGTTTGTTTTTTATCAACAGTCACATCTCCGAACACAGATTGATGTTTTCTCACTGCCAACAAGAGTTGTAATTGTTACCAACTGATGCCATTGCAGCTTGTCTTGTTTTTTATTGTAACACTAAATATAAAGTGACATATCTCCTGAAGAAAGTTCCAAGAACAATGTATGAGAACTGAAACATGTCGAGTTCCCTTACCCTGGCATGAATGAACCAGAGAAAAGTATATATCCAAACAAAAGGGCCCTGACTACATTAAGACGGCAAATGCCCCTATATTTTGCCAGCAATTGAATGATGTTAATAATCCATACATTACCTTACCTGATTTAGGTTTTTGTGTCACAATCTAATTGTCTGTTTTTTTAGACAGTGTTCTAGTATTTAATACTTCGTGCGACAACAGATAGCTTCTGATTTTTTTTCTTTTTAAACTTTGAATAATTTTGAATAAATTACCTATTTGTATAGTGAAACAGTATTGATCTAATGTGTAATTACTGTGACTGTTGATAAAAGCTAACTACCTTCTGTTTACATGAATATTACTCCCCAAAATAAGGTAGAGCTCCGACTATAGTGGTACTGTTGGGTTTCCCTCCTTATAGTTTAGTCTATCCCTTCTTACTCCACCACCAGAAGGTGGGAACAGTGCCACTCCTTTTCTGTGAACATGACCTGTGAGTACATGGACATAAACACAACAGAAATGTGAGTAATCAATGCCGCTATTAACAATACGAATGTCTTGATTGTATGAAGTGACTGGAAGGCTCAAATTTAACCTCACAAACATGTGGAAACAAATATTGGAAGTTACCTGAAATCTATTGCTATCGGAGTCCTTCTAGGCTTGGTGTACCAAATCTGGTCATGGGGCAACCTCATCATCGTTTTATATAATTGTGCCATTTCTGGCTATGTCGGGATCAAGATTCACTCCTATTTAGTGTAAAGTTGTGGACCAACCTTTCCTGAAGCCACTGTTCCACCTCTACATACGGAATACATTCTAAGGTACTATGGATAGTCCCCTGAGTGAAACTCTTACTGAAGCAAAGGCCCCAGGCCTGGCAGAAAAAAACTCTGTGTCAAAAATGGCAATCAGATCTGGCATTAAGGAACATTGCAGCTGGCAATCAGGTAATGGCAAGATCAACATCAATAATGAATGCAAAGAACAGGACAAGTTTCAACAAATGTTACTTATTTCCAGCAGCTGCAGCCCCACTGTCACTTAACCACATTTCTGGAAGGAAGTACTCATCTGCCTCAGTGGTTTAGGAATGCCCAACCATCATCACACATGCAACGGAACAGCCCTCACCAAAATGGAAGATCTTATTTTCATATGTTGTTGTCTTCTCAGTAGTGATCATTAGTGGTAATGCAGTATTGAACACTAAATGGAGACTGAAAGACTAGAAATAAGTATTTGTTTAGTAATCTGTTACAAATCGACTAGAAAACAGCACCCTGAATAGGCTTCTTGTAGTATACTGCTTGAAAAGAATATTATGGAATACTAAAAAGACTAGTTGAAGTCTTGGAATACTATAAAAGGACAAGCTAAATACTGAATGTAGCATTCAACTTTGATAAGGGAATTTCCTGAAGCATGACCAACATCTTAGATAGGTATCTTACCAAAGTATGACATTTTAGATGCTACCCATCACCAGAAATGCACCCCCTTGTACATATCCAATTACCACACACCATAATGCTTTGAACCTGAAACTCAGGGCCATACATTCAGCCCTGGTGCATGTAAATCTGATTTAAACGACTGCCAGACTGTACCAACACAGCAGGTCATCATGATGATTGTAAGCCCTTCCAAAGCGCAACACATGTTTAAGGGCTATCAATATAAATGTCACACCAATAATGGGGAATACACAAAAGAAGCTGATTCACAGAACCAATCACCAAGAGGAGACCCTCTCTAGTGAAACAGCACCGTTCACTGAGAAATACAGGCACAGTTTGCAGACTCAATTCCTACAACTTAAACTTTGAAATATGAAAAACTGGATGGATCATCCAAGTACAAAGTACACATAACCAGACAGCCACAGAATGGTTGATCTGCAAACCCAAAAAAGGCTTAAATAAGGTGAAAATATAACCACAAGAAACCAACCTGCAAAAACCAAGCTGTTAACCAAACCTGATCATCCTCTTAACGCCCTTTGATAGCTGGCCAACCACTTCCCAATCATTCTGCAGGTCACATAGGAAAAAACATTGGACATATGGACGCATGTTTGTTGTGGAATAATAGTTGTAAAGACCTGCAGGTGCATTCCATGCTGACAAAAGAAACATTTTACCCGAATAGCAGAACAAAGAGAATTGCTATATGCAAACTCGCCTGTAGATAGCAAAGCCTTCCTATCACACTGCATGGCCTTTGTGAACACCATACGTACTGCTCCAGACACCGCCCACTTGTTGTGGGCTGCAGCTAGAACAGGGAGGGCTTTCTACACCCAAGGATGTACACACAGTCAGAAATAATCTTGCTTGGCAAACCATGAAGGTGAAAGGTTCCAACAAAATGATTGTGGCAACACATGAGTGGTTATTAAATCTTTGAAAGGGACATCATGTGCTGTCTTACAAACATTCACAGTGACTATTATTAGCTCAAAAGCAAAATATAGTAGTATTGAATGCCAAGGCTTTGTGGCAAGCTCTGGAGGCTGCAGAAATACTGATTGCGACTGGTGAGATGATTTACTCTGTGCACAGACTGACCAACCAGACATGTACTAATGGACATCTGCAGCCACTCGAGGCCACACAAAAACGTGTCACATGATCGCAGAGTCGCTACCCATAAGCTGCTGATACCTGATCACGCCACATTTCTGAAGTATAGGAAAGCTAGTCCCTTCTTTGCAAAAATAATCTGACCAATGGACACATATAGGTTTCAAAATGATAATTATGTAGTTGCAAAGAGCTTCATGTTTGTTACTGTATTATTATTTATTCTGCTAGACAGCCACACCAAGCAAGTCCAGTTCCACAATTGTCAAACTGACATGAAGCTTGAATAAATCACACCTTATCTCTCACCTAATGCAACATTTTTCAGCTTTACTATTGGCAGTGAACTCTCATTTAGAGCACACATACCCAAGAAGACCCAAACAGCAAAGAAGCAAACAGCTCCTCTGCCAAGCCTTTCACCCTGCCTAGAATTTCAGAACAGTTTTCTGAACTGTGACCATCGACAACTAAGAAAGTGTCAACTTCCTCACCAGAGAAGTCCTGGGTATCACATTGTGAACCCTGAATCCAACTAGCACGCTGCAATATGTTTCATCGAATGACTAATGAAATGTAACCAGCCCCCCCCCCCCCAAGACTAGCACTGGCTACCTCTTTAAATACTACTAATGCTTAAGACAGTACTCACAACTAAAGCACCAAAGCAACACCCTGTCACACTGAGAATCTCACACTTTTCAAAGGGTTGTTCACCACCTGATGCCATGACATTGCCAGACTGGAAAAAAAGTACTTTTAATGCGGAAAACAGGAAACATAATTTTTCCTGTGTTCTCCGTGGTAATTTACTTCACCAAAATCACTTCTGATTTTCTTTTTTTCAATGGGGGGTCTCTCCATAGCCCCTAATCCCCACTACTACTCCTACCCCCTCCAGCCTCTAATTCCCCACTGTACAACCTAACCCTTAAAAACAGTTAAATGATTACTTTCCCAACAAAGGGATGTTTTCATAGTAAATTGTCATAGAATCATTGGGTCTTATTATAAGGTTGCCGCTCCGGTAACAACGGTACCAGTAAGCTTGTCGGTACCGTGGTTACCAGACCGGCAAACTACAAGGTCTGCGAGCAGGTGCCTTTCAGGCCGGCAGGTCCGACCTGCTGGGCAGAACGACACCCGCTTGCACACCATGTCGGATGCACCAACACCATTTACGAATGGTGCCGGTACATCCAGTTTCCCCATTTTCATTGAGTCCAATGGGACTCAAATGGGAATGGGGACTAATATTCACCAGCGCCAGGAATAGCCAATTACCGGGTCCGCCGTGGCTGTAAAGCCCGGTAATTGCCCATTCCGGGCAGCGGTAAATTCATGAATTCCTGGCATGCAATCGCTCTCTGAACAAGTTACCAGAAGCAATTAAGACTGTTCTAATCCATCCTAAACTTCAGGAAGAACTCTACTCTCAAAAGAACATCTAGCCAATCAGGCTCCACTCAACCCCACATCCCCCGTCTAGAGAGCCTTACCTCTTGCTTCTCGTTCTGTTCCACCCCACTCTGCTACCCTTTCACCTGACTTCTAACCCTCTGAGTTATGGGTGCAGCCTGCATGTACAGAACTGGGTTCCTTCAGAAATAGGTTTGGGCTTTAAAAATCTCATACACACATTTATTCAGAAATTCAGTTATATGGTGCAAAACCTTTTGGTAGATAAACTTATCTCAAAATACAGAAATTGCAAAAGACACAAATAACTGAGGGCCTCATCACAGGTCTGGCAGAAAACCGGCACAATTACCGCCGGGTGCTAATAGCGTTACTGCATGGTGAAGCATTGGAATTAGAACTGCATCATAACATGGCGTGAACGCACCCCTAACTCCGGCAGAACTGCTATTAGCACCCAGTGGTAACTGTGCTGGAATAGGACTACCGCCGATAAAGCAGCACTAATACCTGTACCACCGGTGGACCCTGGCGCTGTTAGTGCCGGCAGAAAGTGCATCACCGCCGGAGCTGGAAGCATTGTGGCGACCCTTTTGAAAAACACAATCCATTAAATATCTCCATTTCCTGAAGCCATCCGTTCCTGGAAAGTAGCAAAAATGCCCCACGATATTACAAGAGGTAAGGGGGCTGAACATCACCTGCGAGAACGTAAATTTAGTGAGGGGGAGCAATTGCCCACTGTGAGTAACTCTATGGTAGCTGCCAACGGAAGACAAGTTGGCAGCGCCGGACTGCCATCTGGAACTCCATCCATCTCCCAATTGTGACAGCATTAATGGTGAGGACTGCCGCAAGTGGTGGAACAACCTGAGGGTTAGGGTGCGGTGACTGCTGTTCCATCACCGCTGAGAGTCCCTGGCGACACAAGACACTTTAGAGTCACTGTTCCTCACCACCCTGGAGGAGAGATGTAGCATGGTTCTGGAGCTCAATGAAATAGAGTGAGTGGGCAGTGCGGAGGCGGGTGCCAGCAAACATGAAGCGAGCAAACACCTGCCCCTACAAATGCATGCACAAATGATAGCCCAGCATAAGATGCCCCAGTTTACAGGGACACAAGACTGCAGACCCAGCAGCTGGGCCTGCAAACAAGGCAGAGTGATGGGGTGGAACATCGGCCACCCTCCACAGCAGCCATTGGGCAGAGCACCAAGGGAACCCCTGAGCATCACAGCAGCGACAAGGGCAGTCAAGTGAACCAAAGAAATGCCATGCGCACCATACCCCTACTGGTGCATCCTATGCCAGCTTGAATGAGGTGCGTAAGTGACCACAAGACTGTGCAGCATTCACACCAGCATGTTGCTGGCCCAGTAAGCATGCCCCATGACAGCATCGCAGACAAGCCACAGGTAAGTACACGTCCCACACAGCGACATGTGCCCAGCCTGCCAGTCACCACGCATCACATTACATTCCTGCTGGCTGCACGGCAGTGCCCCATAGAGCCATGACAGTGCCATGGAACAAGCCACCCCACCCTTACCACAATGTCAGTGACCCCCGTGGAGGGGATGTGAGGCCATGAAGGACCACAAGCATGCGTATCAGACATAAGCTTCCCCAGCATGGACACCTTGCCCTACCCCAAACACAAGACAATGAACAACAGGTTCATTTGCTTGTAATGCCACCCTTTGTGTAGTCATTTGCACCCCCCCCGCCCATTTGGGCATGTGCTCTGCGACACATGTGTGCTGGCTTTTCTACTCACCCACTATCCAGGTCCGTTGTCCTCTGTGCCTCTCAATATATCCTGACATTGTGGTGTTCCCTAGAACCATGGCATTGTGGGTGGAACCAGGATAGTGAGCACAGCAGTGGGAGATGTACAGGTCGGGCTCACAGGTCACCTCCATATTCAGAGAGTGGTAGTGCGTGCAGTTTTGTGGGGCCACCAGCGCAATATGGGTACAGTCCAGGGCAGCAATCACATTGGCCATTTGGACAATGGCATAGAACTGTGCCTTCATGGCATTGACTTGTGTTGGGGTGGTAGGAAGTGAGATGTGTCATTGCACTTGCTGCAGGTGGGCTTCAAGCACCTGGTCCAAAAATGCAAAGAATGGTGTCTGTGCCATGCCGTGCATCATGGTCATAGAGTGTTGGAAGGTGCCAGTTCCAAGACATTTTAGGAGAGACACTATCTTCAGTAGTGGGGGAACAGCTGTCCGGATGTTGATCCTGCTCCCAATGTCATCCTGTATTGTGGTGAGCAGCTCTGTTATGGTCTACCTGTTGAAGCGGTACAGGGTGACAAACTGGCTGTTGGTGAGGGTCCAGGCTGAGGGCCTAACCCTGGGGATCGGTGCATACCTTGCTTGGGCTCTCCTCCTCCTCCTACTCCTCCTTCTCCTCCACACTCCCTTTGCTCCCTGTACCCTGGCCTGGTTGGCCTGCCTCTCACCTTCCTGTCCCAGCTCACAGTGGCTAGTGGCAGCATGGTGTTGGAAACAGTGTTTGAAGTAGGAGTGTGCCTTATGTAGCCCATTGGGGTGGCTTGGGAACACCTGTGGCTTCATTTCAGGCACCTGTGTTAATTTACCTGCAGATGGAAGCTGAAGGTAACTGTACCATGTTTTCAGCAGTATTAGCGCTGGATTTCGGTGCTATTGCACCGACATAGACTTGTGATGCAGCTGTGTTTGCACCTCATGTGGCAGACTGTAATAGTGCCGGCTGTGATAGCGCCAGCTGTAATAGCGCCAGCTCCTTTTGCAGTTGGCAGCGTTTGTTCCTCCCTATGATCCGGCCGAGTAGTACTGGTGGCGCTAATTCCGTAACCGCCAGACTTGTGATGAGGCCCGATATGTCTTATGTTTAAACTTCACATAGGTCAAAGTGCTTTTTAATACAACAGAAGCAAAATTCAGAGGCAACAAGTTTCACCTACTGCTAACGACACAACTTTTTAAAAAAAAACGAATCTGAGCAATATTATGACCTTTTTCATCAATGTTTCGCCACTAAGAATTTCATATTATGAGGTCTAATTTCGGATTTATGTTCCGTCCAAAGACGTTTGACTTTTCTGATAAGCTTTCCAAACGTGAAAAAAATTCAACATGGGTACTTTATCAACGTTATCACTAATAGGGCGTCACATAACACACCAGGTATAGATTCTCTTTCCTGTCAACAGACAATTGATTACTTTAAACTTTATTAAACTGTTGGAATGCAGATCAAACTGGGGCATGTACATATTTTCTGTGTTTGTTGAGATTGTTGGAATCACATTCTTTCTTTTCAGCAGATATTATCTCGTCATGTATGCTCATAACCATCCTGCATGTCAACACTGGTGATTTTAGAAACACTTTCTCTAACTGGCTATATAAATGAAGTGTTTCACAATTATTCAGAACCACAAGTATGTTTGATTAATTGATTGATATTTTATTTCTATTGCGCTCGTACACAAGTGTTTCAGAGCGCAACAAGGCAAGGGAGGGGAACAGGGAAGAACAAAACAGCGATCTTACTAGGCCCAGTGACATTGAGAATGCGTAAGTGCATGGGAGAGGGGGGAGGGGAAAAGTGCATGGAAGGGGGAGAGGTGGAAAGTGCAAAGCAGAGGAGAAACAGATAAAACACAATAAATGAATAATAAAGGCAACAAACCGTAGTAATGCAGCCAGCAATTTGCAAGTGCTAGGTTTAAGGCAGCAGACAGGGTAGGTCTGATAAGTGCAGGAAGTAAAAAGGGGGGGCTGCATGGGTACATATACAGACCCCAGTGCAAGGGGTGGCCCGGAGGCAGTGCGGGAGGGTGGCAGGATGAACAGGTACCTGGGCCCAAAGGACAGAGGGTGGCCAGGTGCACGGTCCCAAGAGAGAACAGATCAGCAGGGGAGAGGTGGAGCGAAGGCAGAAGAAAAGAGGAAGGTTTTGAGGTGCTTCCGGAACCGGAGTTGGTTCTCCTCAAGTTTTAGAGTGGCAGGGAGGCTGTTCCAGAGGGAGGCCCCAGCCGAAGACAGAGATCTACACCCAGCTCGTTTTTTAGAAAAACGACTGACCCTGAGGGAGTTGGAGGTAGAGGAGCGAAGAGCTCGAGAGGGGAGGTATTTGCGGAGGGATAGCTGAAGGTATTTTGGACCCAGGCCCCAGAAAGCCTTGTGGACAATGCAGAGCCAGTGGAGAGATTTCAGAGCTGGAGAGATACGATCCCAGGGCTTGAGGCCAAGGACAAGTCTCACAATCCTGTTCTGGATTAGTTGTAGAGGGCGGAGAGTAGAGGCAGGTAGATTTAGAAAGAGGCTGTTACAATAGTCCAAGCTAGAGAGAACCAGAGCTTGGGATACCATGACCTTCTGGGGGAAGGAGAGGAAAGGCAGAGTACCTCTGAGGAGGTGCAGTCGGAAATGTGACTTTTTAGAGACCTCAGAGATGTGGGCGGAGAAGGGGTGGAGTCAAAGATGACCCCGAGGTTCTTAGCCTCGCAGGTGGGGGTAGGAGGAGGGCCAAGGGAGGCCGGCCAAGAGTGAGGGTAAAGGATGGTGAAGGTGTGCCGATGAGGAGGATCTCTGGCTTGCTGGCATCAAGGCAAAGATCATTGGGGGCACACCAATCTTGAATGGCAGTTAGGCAATCAGAGATGAGAGAGGGAGAGGAGGTGGAAGAGGGCAGCCTGAAAATGAGTTGAGTGTCATCAGTGTAGCGCTGGAAATTTGAGCAGAAAATGGCAATGCAGTGGGCAAGAGTTGCCAGGTATTGGTTGAAAAAAGAGCCAGGGCGAGAGGTTAGATCCCTGGGGAACACCACAGATAGAGAGGAAGATAGATGAAAGGAAGGACCCAAGTTGGATCTGGGAGGGTCAATCTGAGAGGAAAGAGGTCAGCCAGGCCAGAGCCTGATCAGTGATACCCAGGTTTTCATGGAGATGGTTGAGCAGGATGGTATGGTTGACCGAGTCGAAGGCAGAAGAGAGATCGAGGAGGATGAGGACAGAGGGAATGTTAGAGTCAAGGTTGGAGAGCAGATCTTCACGGATGTTCAGGAGAGCAGTTTTGTTGCTTCTGGCAGCTCTGAAGCCAGACTGGTGGTCATGGAGACAGCCAACAGAATTAGAATGAAGGTTAAGCTGAGAGATGGCCAACCCTTCCAGGGGTTTGCCAAGAAAGGGAGTAATGGAAATTGGGGGATAGTTAGCTGGACAAGAAGGATCAGCGGTGGGTTTCTTGAGGAGAGGATGCACAAAGGAGTACTTCAGAGGGGAGGGGAAGGATCCAGAGGCAAAGGAGTGGTTGCAAAAATCAGCAAGGGCTGGAGCGAGGGTGTCAATGTGGTCCTTGATGGTTTTAGAGGAACAGGGATGAACCTGTTTTGAAGAGGCTTTCATAGATCGGACTTGTCTAGCAAACTCGTCAGGAGTGAAAAGAGGAAAGGACGAGAAGGATGGTGGGAGGGTGGCTAAAGGAGGGTCAGCAAGCACAGATGGAGAGGGAAGAGGAGGGGCGTGGGTGGAGAGGGTGGACAGGATGTTCAGGGTTTTTGAAATGAAGTGAGAGGCAAGGGCATTGCAAAGAGCCTGGGAGGCAACCGGAGGGGTAGAGACTGCAGCAGGGTTGGCCAGCTCCTTGCAGATTTTAAAGAGTTCGGCCGAGTTGTTAGATGCCGCAGAGACACGAGCTTGAATGTGGACTCTCTTCTTGGTGAGGACAGAGAGTCGGTATTGCCTTTGTAGCAGGCGACAGGCCAGTTTGTCAGAGGATGAACAGGAAGTCCTCCATTTCCTCTCAGCTGCCCTACACTTACCTTTAAGTGTAGCTAGGTCAGAGTCATACCAGGAATTGCACTTGGCTTTGGACTTCAAACGGATCCTCATGACAGGGGCAAGAGCATCAAGTGTATCAGAAATTGAAGAGTAGAGCAGAGACAGAGCTGTGTCCGGATGTGAGACAGCCAAAGGTGGGGGGGGGGGAGAAAGTGGCGGCAAAAGCCTCGACTGACACATGCTTCATGGGCCAGATGTCCGAGAAGGTAGGTGGCAGTGTTGGGGTAGGCTTGGCTTGGGGGGAAGAGAGGGAGAGATGAGATGAGAGGAGGGAGTGATCGCTCCAGGAGAGAGGAGTGGTCAGAGGGATGGAGAGGGGGAGGTCAGAGGAGATCAAGACATCGAGTTTGTGCCCTGCAGAGTGAGTCGGGCAAGAGGGGAGGATGGACAGGGAGAGGGAGTCGCACAGGTCACGGAAGAGTACAGAGGAGGAGCAAGGAGAGTCTAAATGTATATTTAGGTCACCAAGGAGGAGGAGTTGAGTGGTAGAGGCCAGGAGGGAGGAGGAGAGGTCTGCCCACTCAGAGAGAAATGAGGTGATTTGACCAGGATGCCGGTAGATGGTAACCACAGTAAGAGAATGGGTACGCGAGAGAGAAAGCCTACAGACAAGGCATTCAAAAGAGGAGTAGGTCTGAGTGGGAATGATAGAGGCAGGAATCCACTCAGGAAAGGTCAGGGCTACCCCACCCCCTCACCGAACCGGGAGGATCTGGGTGCTGAAAGGATCTTGTAGCATTCAGGGAGGAGAGTGTCAAAGCTTGTGACAGAGCTGGCCGTGAACCATGTCTCATTAAGACCAAGGACATGAAGGTCTAGTTCTTCAAGGAGGTGGCAGATGTCAGAGGAGTGTTTGACGGCAGAGCGAGAGTTGAGAGTGGCAATATGAAGAAGGTTGGCAGCCTTATAGACCTTCCGGGGAGGGGTACAGATCAGAGGTATGCCCTGCGGAGGAGAAAGAGCCCTAGAGGGGCAGAGGAGGAGGAGGAGAGAGAGGGCAAGGTAGCCAAAGGGGGAGAGTAGGGGACAGCAGGACATGAGAGGAAATTGATGAGGCGAGGGAAGCGCCTATCAAAGAGGAGGAGATTGGCCTGAGGGCCTTGGACCATGACAGTGCCATTTAGGTAGACATTAATGATGACTTTAGAGGAGTCGAAGGAAGCCATGAGAACTTCCCAGTGAGTGCCACCATTAATGGGAGAGGAGGAGATAGGACAGAGCACAGAGACCATATGAGGGGTCCATAGATCTGGCGAAGGAACGACAAAGAGGATGTCGGTAAGGTTCTCTCTGGCGGAAGCAGTGGAGTAGGTGTCGGCGATAGGAAGACCAGGATTAAAGGCCAAGATATCCTTTTTGAACTTCTTCCTACCAGACCTAGTGAGACGGGTCGGATAGTCAATGAAGAAGCAGTTGGAGAAGATAGGAGAAACAGAAAGCGCCACTGGGTGGAAGTAAGGAGAGGATTGAGAAACTGGGGGGGCTAAGGCTGGTAGGTGTGAGACAAAAGAGAGTGGTGAGGTCACTGGGCTGTTATGATATAAACTATGTTTGAACCTTGTTTTTCTTCCTATGGACTCTTTCGCAGCCTCTGTGATTCTCTCTCTCTTTCTATTCTCCCCTCCGGCCAGATTCACTCTGCAGGGCACACCCTAGATGCTCTGATCTCTTCAGACCTCCCCCTCTCTATCCCTCTCACCACTCCTCTTTCCTGGAGTGATCACTTTCTCCTTTCCTCCCAGCTCACTCTCTCCACCCTTCAGGCCAAGACAAATCCAGCACTGCCACCTACCGTCTCGGTTATCCGACACATGAAGCATGTGTCAGTTGAGTCTTTCACTGCAACTCCCCCGCTCTTGCTATTCTTGCCCCTGTCATGAGGATCCGCTTGAAGCCCAAAGCCAAGTGCAACTCCTGGTACGACACAGACCTCGTCACCCTTGAACGCAAGTGCAAGGTGGCTGAGAGGAAATGGAATGATTCCTGCACATCCTCTGACGAACTGGCCTGCCGCCTGCTCGAAAGGCAATACTGGCTCTCTGTCTGCACCAAGAAGAGAGTCGTCATCCAAGCCATGCCTCAATGGCATCCACAACCGGGACAAACTCTTTAAAATCTGCAAGGAGCTGGCCAATCCTGCTGCAGTCTCTACCTCTCCTTTCCCCTCCCAGGCCCTCTGCACGGCCCTGGCTTCTCATTTCATCTCTAAAACTCAGGACATCCTGTCCTCTCTCTCTCTTCCTCTCCTTCTCCTCCCTCTACTCCCCTCTCTTCCTCTGGCTCTTCTGTGGCCACCCCTCTCTGCCCTTCTCTGCCTTTTCCCGTTCTTCCCAAACAAGATTTCTAGACAAGTCCGATCTATGAAAGTCTTGTCAAAACAGCTTCTCCCCTGTTCCTCTAAGACCATCAAGGACCACATTGACACCATGGCTCCTGCTTTGGCCGACTTCTGCAACCACTCCTTCACCACTAGAGTCTTCCCTTCCCCACTGAAACACTCCCTTGTGCACCCTCTTCTGAAGAAACCTTTTGCTGACCCCTCCTGCCCTGCTAACTACCGCCCAATCTCCATCACTTCTTTCCTGGGCAATATCCTGGAAAGCTGGCCATCTCTGAGCTTAATCTTCACACTGAATCGGTTGGTTGTCTTCATGAACATCAGTCTGGCTTCAGAGCTGCCAGAAGCGCAGAAACTGCTCTCTTGAACATTTGTGAAGACCTGCTCTCACACCTTGACTCCAATACCCTGTGTGTACTCATCTTACTTGATCTCTCTTCTGCCTTTGACACGGTCAACCATGCCATCCTGCTCAACCGTCTTCGTGATAACCTGGGTATCACTGATCAGGCCCTGGCTTGGCTGACCTCTTTCTTCTCTGTTCGACCCTCCCAGGTCCAACTTGGGTCCTTCCTCTTATTTATCTCTATCTCTATCTGTGGTATTCCCCACGGGTATAACCCCTCTCCCTGGCTGTTCAACCAATACCTGGCACTTCTTGCCCACCGCATTACCCCTCTCTGTCCCAACTTTCAGTGCTATGCGGTCGACACTCAGCTCATTTTCAGGCTCCCTTCAGCCACCTCTTCTCTTTCTCTCATTTCTGACTGTCTGTCTGTATGTCTGCTATCCAGGAGTGGTGTGCCGCCAATTATCTCTGCCTTAATGCCAGTAAGACTGAGATTCTCCTCCTAGGCACACCTGTTCCCACCTTTCATATTGCTCTCTGGATGGCCTCTCTCGGCCCTCTTCCTGCTCCCACCTATGAGGCTAAAAACCTTGGGGTCATCTTCTACTCCACACTCTCCTTCTCTCCTCACATCTCTGATGTCTCTAAGACGTCACACTACCAGGTGAACCTTCTTGGAGGTATTCTTCCTTTTCTCTCCTTCCCCCAGAAGCTCACCATCTCCAGAGCTCTGGTTCTCTCTAGGCTGGACTATTGCAACAGCCTCTTTCTAAATCTGTCTGCCTCTACGCTCTACCCTCTGTCCTCTTTAACTCATCCAAAACAGGACTATGAGATTTGTCCTTGGCCTCAAGCCGAGGGATCATATCTCTCCAGGACTGAAATCTCTGCACTGGCTCCCAGTGGAGGCGAGGATGAAGTTCAAAAACCTCTGCATTGTCGACAAGGCCGTCTGGGGCCTCAATACCTTCAACTCTCTCTTCCTAAATATCTTCCTTCTTGAGCTCTTTGCTCATCTGCCTCCAACTCCCTCAGGGTCATTTGCTTCTCCAAGCAACAAGTTGGTGGTAGATCCCTTTCTTCAGCTGGGGCCTCTCTCTTGAACAGCCTCCCTGCCTCTCTGAAACTTGAGGAGAACCATCTCCTGTTCCGGAAGCACCTCAAGACCTTCTCGTTTGCTCCTGTTTTCTCTCCTCCTCTCCCTTGCTGAACACCTGGCCGAAATTGAAATGACACTGGTCACCTGTTTACCCTCTGTTCTCGGGCCAAGGTCCCCTCCCTGCCATTTGGACTCCTGCACTGCCCCTTTGGCATTCGGGGGGCTGTGTTCTGTATCCCCAACTCCCCCTAGCAGCACTTGACACCTGCTGTCTTTACTTACCCTTGCCACCAGCTGGCCAGACTTCTTATTTATTCTCATTTATTTTGCTGTTTATCCTATGTACTGCACTTCCCCTACTGCCCTTCCCTCACACTTTTCTCCTCCCCCCCTCTCCTGCACTTGTGCGATTTCATTGTCACCAGGCCTAATAAGATCGTTGTCTCTGTCTTCCCTCTGTTCCCCCACCCTTACCTCGTCACTCCTTGAAACACTTGTCTATAGGCACGTTATGAATGCCATATCATATCATAATCCCAGTATCCAAACGGAGGAGATGTTCTAGCCCATGAGTAGCCCCTTGATATTATTTACATTTATTTTGGGCTTTTCTGCTTAAGAGTACCCATCTCACTCCCCCTAGCCCTTGCTGCACAGCCCCACTCCCAGACTCCCACTTCTTGCCATCACTGCAGCATATTGGTAATCCTGAAGGTCACGTGATATGGAACACAAAGAGGAAACAGCGAGGAAGGCATGAGAATTCCATTCCCATGAAGCACCCAAATGGAGGAGCCTTTCTTGACCTTGAGTAGCCCCTTGATTTTATTTTAATTTCTTTTGGGCCTTTATACTCAAAACCACCCATCTCCGTGCTGGTGTTCCTGAAGGTCACGTGACCCGTAACACCATTTTAGAAGATGCCGGGCAGCTGGCAAAGGGCACAAGATAAGAGTGCCTACATTAGGGCGTTGTCCCTCCCTGTTTGCCTGGTGCCCTTGCCCTGCCAGATGCGATGGTCAGACCAACAGATACATCCAGGTAAGAGACGCTTTACTGTTGAATCTCACCACTGGTGTGATTTGCCACCCTTGCATTTTTGCTTCCCATAGTGTTCCCAATTTGGGTTTGTTACTTTGAATCTTGCCACTGTTCTATTTTGCAATACTCGCAATTTGCTTCCAGAGTATTCCTATTATAGGTTTGCAACTTTGAATCTCACCACTGTCATATTTTCCCACACTTGCATTTGTACATCCCAAAGTGTTACCAATTTGGGTTTGTTCATTGAATCAAGCCACTGTTGTATCTTGCCACACTTGCATTGTGCTTCCCAGAGTGTTCCCAATTTGGATTTGTCACATTGGATCTCGCCACTGTTATATTCTGCAACACTTACATTTTGCTTCCACACTATTCCTAATGTAGGCTTGTTATTTTGAATCTTGCCACTATTATATCTTGCCATACTTGCATTTTTACTTCCCGGAATGCTCAAAATGTGGGGTTGTTACATTGAATCTCACCACTGTTGTATTTTGCAACACTGCCATTTCACTCCTAAGGGGTGTTCATAATGTAGTTTTGTTACTTTGAATATCGCCACTGTTGTATATTGCCATACTTGCATGTTGCTTCCCTGAGTGTAGCCAATTTGGGGTTGTCACCTTGAATTTCACCACTGTTATATCTTGCCACCCTTCATTTTTGCTTCCCAGAGTGTTCCCAACTTGTGTTTGTTGCATTGAATATCGCCTCTGTTACATTCTGCCACACCTGCATTCTTCCTCCCGAGTGTTCGAAGATTAAGTTTGCTACTTTCATTCCAGCCACAGTTATATTTTTCCACACTTGCATTTTGCTTCCCAGAGTGTTCCAATTATGGGTTTGCTCCTGTGAATCCCACCAAGGTTGTATTTACTGCACTTGCACTTTGATTCCCAGAGTGTTCCAAATATAGGTCTGCCACAGTGAATCCTGCTCCTGTTGTATTTTGCCACACTTGCATTTCACTTGCCAGAGAGCTCCTAATGTATTTTTGCCACTGTGAATATCGCCAACGTTGTATTTTTCCACACTGGCATTTTGCCTCCCAGAGTGTTTCAGATATAGGTCTGCCGCTGTGAATTTTGCCAGTTTTATTTTTTGTTTGCACTTGCATTCACTTCCAGGGAGCTACTAACGTAGGTTTTCTACCTTGGTCCTGCCATTGTTATATTTTGCCACACTCACATTTTGCTTCCCAGAATGTTTGCAATTTGGATTTGGCAAATTGAATCCCACAACTGATATATTTTTCAACACTTGCATTTTGGTTCACAGAGTGTTCCTAGTGTAGGTTTGCTACTTTGATTCTAGCCATGGTTATATTTTGCCACGCTTGCATTTTGCTTTCCAAAGTGTTCCAGATGTAGATCGGCCACTGTGAATCCCACCACTGTTGTATTTAGCCACACTCACATTTTGATCCCCACAGTATTCCAAATTTGGGTTTGTGACTTTGAATATCACCACTCTTGTTTTTGCAGCACTTGCATTTTGAGTCCCAGAGTGTTCATAATGTAGGTTTGATATGATATGATATGGCATTTGTAACACGCCTATGCACAAGTATTTCAAGGCGCGACGAGGCAGGGGGGGAACAAGGGGAGACAGAAAACGATCCTACTAGGCCAGGTGTCATTCAGATCGAGCAAGTGCAAGGGTAGAGGGGAAGGGAAAAGTGCAGGGGGGAAAGGTAGAGGGAAAAGTGCAGTACAGGGTTATAGCATACAGGATAAATAACAAGGGCCAGCTGGTGGCAAGTGCGAGGTAAGTGCAGACAAGTGCTGGGAAGGGGGGCTGTAGGGATACAGACACAGTCCCGCAGTGCAGGGGTTGCCAGGGAGGCAATGCAGGGGAGAGTGGCTGGGCCAAGGACCGAGAACGGTGAGTGGCCCAGTTGCAGATTCAGTGCAGTTTCAGTAATTTTAGCAAGGGAGAGGGGGAGAGAAAGCGGAGGCAAAGAGGAAGGTTTTGAAGTGCTTCCGGAACCAGAGATGGTTCTCCTCAAGTTTCAGGGAGGCAGGAAGGCTGTTCCAGAGGGAGGCCCCTGCAGCGGAGAGAGATCTGCCCCCAACTCGTTGTTTGGAGAAGCGGCTAACCCTGAGGGAGTTGGAGGTGGATGAGCGAAGAGCACGAGAAGGAAGATATATAGGAAGAGAGAGTTGAAGGTATTTTGGCTCAAAGCCCCAGACGGCCTTGTGGACAATGCAAATGGTTTTGAACTTGATCCTTGCAGGCACTGGGAGCCAGTGTAGTGATTTCAGTCCTGGAGAGATACGGTCCCTGGGCTTGAGGCCAAGGACAAGTCTCGCAGTCCTGTTCTGGATGAGTTGCATAGGGCGGAGAGTAGGGGCGGCCAGATTTAGGTAGAGGCTGTTACAGTAGTCCAGCTTCGAGAGAACCAGGGCTCTAGAGACAGTGAGCTTCTGGGGGAAGGAGAAGAAAGGAAGGATACCTCTGAGGAGGTGTAGTTGGTAGTGTGACTTCTTAGAGACGTCGGATATGTGAGGAGAGAAGGAGAGGTTGGAGTCGAAGATGACCCCAAGGTTTTTTGCCTTGCAGGTAGGAGCAGGAAGAGGGCCAAGAGAGGCCGGCCAGAGAGCCGCAGGGAAGGAGGGGGTGGGTGTCCCGATGAGTAGAATCTCAGTCTTAATGGCATTAAGGCAGAGGTCGTTGGCGGCACACCATTCCTGGATAGCAGAAAGACAGTCAGAGATGAGGGAAGGAGAAGAGGAGGCCGAGGGTAGCCTGAAAATGAGCTGGGTATCATCCGCATAGCACTGAAAGTTGGGGCAGAGAGCGGCGATGAGGTGGGCGAGAAGTGCCAGATACTGGTTGAACAGCCAGGGAGAGAGGTTAGAACCGTGGGGGACACCACAGGTAGAGAAAAAGATGTCAGAGAGGAAAGACCCCAGTTGGACCTGGGAGGGTCGATTTGAGAGGAAAGAGGTCAGCCACACCAGAGCCTGACCAGTGATACCCAGGTTATCACGGAGACGGTTGAGCAGGATGGTATGGTTCACAGTATCAAAGGCAGAAGAGAGATCAAGCAAAATGAGAACACATGGAATGTTAGAATCAAGGTTCGAGAGCAGGTCCTCACGGATGTTCAGGAGAGCAGTTTCCGTGATTCTGGCAGCTCTGAAGCCAGACTGATGGTCATGAAGGCTACCAACAGATTCAGTATGGAGATTTAGCTGGGAGATGGCCAGTTTCTCCAGGAGCTTGCCCAGGAAGGGAGTGATAGAGATTGGGCGATAGTTAGCTGGACAGGAAGGGTCGAAAGAGGGTTTCTTAAGAAGGGGGTGCACAAGGGAGTGCTTGAGAAGGGATGTGAAGACTCCAGAGGCGAAGGAGTGATTGCAGAAGTCAGCAAGGGCAGGAGCTAAGGAGTCGATGTGGTCCTTGATAGTTTTGGAGGAAAAGGGGTGGACCTGTTTGGCGAGACTTTCATAGATCGGACTTGTCTCGAAACCTCGTCAGCAGAAAAAAGGGGAAAGGCAGAGAAGGAGAGAGGAGGGGTGGCTGCAGAAGGGCCAGAGGAAGGGCAGGGAATAGAGGGGGGGAGGTGATAGGAGGAGAGTAAGGACAGGATGTCCTGAGTTTTTTAAATGAAGTGAGAGGCCAGTGCCGTGCAGAGGGCCTGGGAGGGGACAGGAGAGGTAGAGACTGCAGCAGGGTTGGCCAGCTCCTTGCAGATTCTAAAGAGTTCAGCCGAATTGTTAGATGCCGCAGTGTTGCGGGTTTGGATAAGGGCTCTCTTCTTGGTGAGAACAGAGAGCCGGTATTGCCTTTGGATCAGGCGACAGGCCAGTTTGTCAGAGGATGAACATGAAGCACACCATTTCCTCTCTGCCACCCTGCACTTGTGTTTAAGGGTGACGAGATCCGAGTCATACCAGGAGTTACATTTGGCTTTGGGCTTCAGGCAGATTCTCATGACAGGGGCAAGGATATCAAGAGTATCAGATATAGCAGAGTAGAGAGTGGAGAGGGCTGTGTCAGGGTGGGAGTCAGCCGAAGGGGGAGGATGGGGCGAGAAGGTGGTAGCGAAAGCCTCAACTGACACACGCTTCATGGGTTGGATGACCGAGAAGGAAGATGGCAGTGATGAGGGTGGCTTTGCCTGTGGGGTAGGGAGGGTGAGGTGGGAGGAGAGGAGAAAGTGATCACTCCAGGAGAGAGGAGGTGAGAGAGGGACAGAGAGGGGAAGGTCAGAAGAGATCAGGGCATCAAGAGTATGCCCTGCAGAATGAGTCGGCCCAGACGGGAGAATAGAGAGTGAGAGAGAGTCGCAGAGGTCGCGAAAGAGTCCAGACGGGGGACAAGAGGCATCGAGGTGGATGTTGAAGTCTCCAAGAAAGAGGAGTTGAGTGGTTGAGGACAGGAGTGAGGAGGAGAGATCCGCCCACTCGGAGAGGAAGGAGGACATTTGACCAGGTGGACGATAGATAGTAGCCACGGTAAGGGAATGGCTAGGAGAGAGAGAGAGTCGGCAGACAAGACATTCAAAAGAGGAGTAGGTCTGCGTGGGAGTAACAGTGGCAGGAATCCACTCAGGGAAGATAAGGGCCACACCCCCCCAGCACGGTTGGGCCTGGGCACAGAGAGGATCTTGTAACCGCCAGTTAGGAGTGTGTCAAAGCTGGTGACAGAGCTGGCCGTGAACCATGTCTCAGTTAGACCGAGTACGTCAAGGTCCAGTTCCTCAAGAAGGCGGCAGATATCAGAGGAATGTTTGACGGCAGAGCGAGAGTTAAGAGTGGCAATGTGGAGAAGGTTGCCATCTTTGAAGGACTTCCGGGGAGGGGTACAGATCAGAGGTACGCCCTGCGGAGTGAAGAAGGAGCACGGGAGGGGGCAGGGAGGGAGGGTAGAGGCAAGGTAGCCGAGGACAGAGGAGGGAGGACAGCAGGAGAGGAAAGGAAGTTGATGAGGCGCGGGAAGCGTCTATCAAAGAGGTGAAATTTGGCCTGAGGGCCTTCGACCAAGACGTCCCATTAGCATACATTAATGATGGCCTTAGAGGAGTGGAAGGAGGCCAAGAGGACATCCCAACGGGTGCCACCATTAATGGGAGAAGAGGAGAAAGGAGAGAGCACAGAGACCATTTGAAGGGTCCATAGGTCAGGTGAAGGCACGAAAAAGAGGATGTCAGTGAGAGTTTCCTTAGAGGAGGCACTGGTGTAGGTGTCAGTGATAGGGAAGCCTGGGTTGGAGACCAGGATGTCCTTTTTAAACGTTTTCCTACCAGATTTAGTGAGGAGAGCAGGATAGTCAATGGAGAAGCAGTTAGAAAAGATAGGTGAGATAGAGAGCACCTTGGGATAGGAGGGAGTGGGGGGGGGAGACAGGACAAGCACAAGCAGACAGGAAGAGAGCGGCAAGCCCTAGTTTACCACAAATTCAGAACACAGTGAACACAATAATGCGTATCAGGTACCCAGTGGCAAGGCCACCTAAGTTTGAAAATCCTGCGAGGGGAGAAAAACCCTAGTCTACCACAAATTCAGAACACAGTGAACACAGTAATGCATATCAGGTACCCAGTGGAGAGGCCACCTAAGTTTGAAAATCCTGCGAGGGGAGAAAAACCCTAGTTTACCACAATTTGCAGGGCACAGTGAAGTGAAGGCACCATGCGAATGAAGTGAACAGGTGTAGGTGCGGCGGGCCGAGGGAGCAGGTGGAGCTAACAAGGTGGACCGGCGCCAAGCGTCCCCTGCGGACACCTGCAGACACAGTGGGAGCCGCAGCCGTAGGAGCCGCCCTTTGCTTGAGGGGCCATTAGCCGTGGGGGCTGCCGGGCAGGGGGCTGCCCAGGAGGGTCGGTATATGTGGGGGGTGGGCAGGCAGGGAGGCGGGCTGGAGGAGGGCACCAGGAAGAGGCTGCAAGGGGAGGGGGGAGGGAGAAACACAACCACGCGCTCGGAGCGCAATACAAATAAATAAAATTAAAAAAAACACAATTCCTCACTTGAGGCCCGGATGGACCGGCAGGATTTTTATCCTGCAACTGTGCTGCCCGGCGAGCTGCTCTCAACCCCAAAAGTTCAGCACAAAGAGGCGAGCGGGGAGAGCAGCCGTCAGGTAGTCCAGCGGGACACCTGATGGAGCCAATCAGAGGGGGGGGGGCGGGCAGGGAGGCGGGCTGGAAGAGGGCACCAGGAAGAGGCTGCAAGGGGAGGGGTGAGGGAGAAACACAACCACGTGCTCGGAGCGCAATACAAAAAACAAAAAAAACAAAAACAAAAAAAACAAAAATCTCACCACTGTTATATCTTGCCACTCTTGCATTTTTACTTTCCAGAGCTTTCCAAATGTGGGTTTGTTACATTGAATCTCACCACTGTATTTTGAAGCGCTTGAATTTTTATTCCTGGAGTTTCCCTAATGCAGTTTCGATACTTTGAATCTTGCCACTGTTGTATCTTGCCACAATTACATTTTGCTCACCAGTGTGTTGCTAATTTGGGTTTGTCACGTTGAATTTCGCCACTGATATATCTTGCCACACAATTTGGGTTAGTTACATTAAATACCGCCACTGTTGCATTCTGCCACACCTGCATTCTTCCTCCCGAGTGTTCGAAGATTACGTTTGCTACTTTGATTCCAGCCATGGCCAGTATATTTTTCCACACTTGCATTTTGCTGCCCAGAGTGTTCCAATTATAGGTCTGCCACAGTGAATCCTGCTCCTGTTGTATTTTTCCACACTTGCATTTTACTTGCCAGAAAGCTCCTAATGTATTTTTGCCACTGTGAATATCGCCAACGTTGTATTTTTCCACACTGGTATTTTGCCTCCCAGAGTGTTTCAGATATGGGTCTGCCACTGTGAATTTTGCCACTGTTGTATTTTTTCTGCACTTGCATTTCACTTCCAGGGAGCTACTAACGTAGGTTTTCTACCTTGGTCTTGCCATTGTTATATTTTGCCACACTCGCATTTTGCTTCCCAGAATGTTTGCAATTTGGATTTGGCAAATTGAATCCCACCACTGTTATATTTTTCAACACTTGCATTTTGGTTCACAGAGTGTTCCTAGTGTAGGTTTGCCACTTTGATCCTAGGCATGGTTATATTTTTCCACACTTGCATTTTGCTTCCCACAGTGCTCCAAATTTGGATTTGTGACTTTGAATCTCACCACTCTTGTTCTTTGCAGCACTTGCATTTTGATTCCCAGAGTGTTCCTAATGTAGGTTTGTTACTTTGAATCTCACCACTGTAATATCTTGCACTTTTACATTTTTACTTTCCAGAGCTTTCCAAATGTGGGTTTGTATCTCACGACTGTATTTTGTTGCACTTGGATTTTGATTCCTGGAGTTTCCCTAATGCAGTTTCCATACTTTGAATCTTGCCACTGTTGTGTCTTGCCACAATTACATTTTGCTCCCCAATGTGTTCCTAATTTGGGTTTGTCACGTTGAATCTCGCCACTGTTACATCTTGCAACACTTGCATTGTTGCTTCCCATAGTGTTTTTAATTTGGGTTAATTTGGGTTAGTTGCACTGAATCTTGCCATTGTTGCATTCTGCCGCAAATTGCATTCTGCCTCCCTGGTGGTCCCAGTTTGGGTTTTGATACTTTGATCACAGCTACGGTTATATTTTGCCACACTTGCATTTTGCTTTCCACAGTGCTCCAATTATAGTTTGGCCAATGTGAATCTTGCCACGGTTGTATTTTCCACACTTGCATTTTTCTTCTAAGAGAACTCCTCATGTAGGTTTTCTACCTTTGTCTCGCCACTGTTGCATTGTCCTACGCTCACGTTTTGCTTCCCAGAGTGTTCTAAATGTGGCTTTGTTTCTTTGAATCTCACCGCTACATTTTTCTTCCCCTAGTGTGCCAAATATGGGTTTTTCACTTTGAATCTTGGCAATGTTCTATGCTGCCACACTAGCATTATGCTTCCCAGTGTGTTCCCAATTTGGATTTGTCACATTGAACCTCACCACTGATACATTTTGCAACACTTGCAGTTTGATTCTCAGAGTGGACCTACTGTAGGCTTGTTACTTTGAATCTCTCCACTGTTATATCTTGACACAGTTGCATTTTGACTTCCCTTAGCTTTAACAATTAGGGGTTGTTACATTGAATCTTACCACTGTATTTTGCAGGACTTAGATTTTGATTCCCAGAGTGCTCCTAGTGCAGTTACGGTACTTTGAATCTCTTCACTGTTCTAGCTTGCCACAATAGCCTGTTGCCTCCCAGAGTGTTCCCAATTTGGGCTTGTCACATTGAATCTCGTCACTGCTATGTCTTGCCACACTTGCATTTTTGCTTCCCAGAGTGTTCCCAATTTGGGCTTGTTACATTGAATTTTGCATTCTACCACATGATCATTCTGCCTCCCCGTTGTTCCCAGTTTAGGTTTGCTACTTTGATTCTAGCCCCGATTATATTTTGCCACACTTGCATGTTGATTCCCATAGTGCTCCAATTATAGGTTTGCCACTTGTGAATCTTGCAACGGTTGTATTTGCCAAACTTGAAATTTGCTTCCCGGAGTGTTCAAGCTGTAGGTCTGCCACTGTTGTATTTTGCCACACTTGAATGTCACTTCCCAAAGTACGCCTAATATAGGTTTTCCACTGTGAATCATCTCGTCAAGTTTGTATTATGACACAATGGCATTTTGCTTCCCAGAGCATTCCAAATGTGGGTTTATTACATTGAGCCTTGCCACTGTATGTTTCAGGACTTGCATTTTGCTTCCCTGTTTGTGCCAAACCTGGGTTTGTTACTTTGAATTTCTCCACTGTAATAGCTTGTCAAACTTGCATTTTTACTTCCCTGAGTGCTCCCAATTTGGGTTTGTTACAATGCCGCTGTTGCATTCTGCCTGCTGAGTTTTCCCAGTTTAGGTTCTCTTTTGATTCCAGCCAGTTACATTTTGCCACACTTGCATTTTTCTTCAAAGAGTGATCTAATTATAGGTATTTGCAACTGTGAATCTTGCCATGGTTGTATGTGCCACACTTGCATTTTGCTTCCCAGACGGTTCCAAATATAGGTCTGCCACATTAGATTTTGTCACATTGGTATTTTACTTTCCAGAGAGCAACTAATGTAGGTTTGCCATTGCGAATCCCATCAAGTTTGTATTTTGCCACACTGGCATTTTGCTTACCAGATTGGTCCAGAAGTAGGTCTGCCACTGAGTAGCCCATCAGTGTAGGATTTTGTCACAATTGCATTACACTTCCCAGAAATCTCCTAATGTAGGTTTTCTACTTTGGTCTCGTCACTGTTGTATTTTGCCATACTCGCATTTTGCTTCCCAAAGTGTTCTAAATGTTGGTTTATTACTTTCGCAACTGTCATATTTTCCCACACTTGAATTTTCCTTGCCAGAGTGTTCATGGTATCAATTTGTCACATTGAATCTCTCCACTTTATATTTTGCAAAAAAATGGCATTTCGATTCGGAGTGTTCCTAATGTAGGTTTGTTACTTTGAAAATTGCCACTGTTAAATCTTACCACACTTTTTTACTTTTCAGAGATTTCCAAATTTAGTTTTATTATATTGAATCTTATCACTGTATTTTGCGGCACTTGCATTTTGCTTCCCCGGGTGTGCTAAATTTGGGTTTGTTACTTTGAATATTAACACTGTTATATCTTGCCACACTTGCATTTTTGCATCCCAGAGTGATCCCAATTTGAATGTGTTACATTGAATCTTTCCACTTTTGCATTCTGCCACACCTGAATTCTGCCTCTCGAGTTTTCCCAGTTTAGGTTTGTGAAATTATTTAAGAAACAGGTGAGTGATTAAAGCTTTTTTTTATTGAAGATCATATGTACACCACAAACTCCCACCCCTAGCCTCTTCTCTGCTCTCCTTTAACTGCCTTTCACTCTTGCATCTTTCTATTACGTTGCACATTATCAGTTCTACATTCTCCCCCTACCTCATGGAGAAAGCTACACATCTCCCATTCTAACAATATTGAAAAGACACATTTATCCAAATAATATAACCTAGCCTAGTACGACAATTGTGTACCAGAAAATTAACTTCCCAAACCATGAACTATGTACAACATACATTATTTTACATAACTCAAATCGTACTAATACAGTAATTATTTGGTTAGCATATTACATGTGT
This sequence comes from Ambystoma mexicanum, assembly GCF_040938575.1. Taxonomy (NCBI): domain Eukaryota; kingdom Metazoa; phylum Chordata; class Amphibia; order Caudata; family Ambystomatidae; genus Ambystoma; species Ambystoma mexicanum. Next base: position 262,067,504 of record NC_090924.1, read on the forward strand.
ATCACAGAACATTTGTATTTTTCAATAACCATCACCACCATATCTCATTCACAATAACAAAATAATCACTCAGCATAGTCTCCCAAAAGAATGGTTACACATATTGGGCCTCATTACGACCCAGGCGGTAAGTTACCGCCTGGGCCGTGACTTTACCATCATGGCGTAAACTACGTTTACGCCATGGTGGTTGGCGGACTTACCGCCCCATTCCGAGGTTGGCGGGGCGGTAAGTCCCCAATCCCCATTTACCCCTCCCCATTCGCATTTTTGCCCCATAGGGCATAATGGGAGTGGGGAAGGCGTTAATTACGCCACCGTAAATTACGGTGGCGTAATTAACTCCATGGTCCCTTAGCGCCATGGATTTTAACACCTGCTAAAAGCAGGTGTTAAATCCGCCATGGCGCTAAGGGACCTCGTACTCAGGCGGTAAGGGTCGGCGCTGTTTACGCCGCCGTGAAACCCTTACCGCCTGAGTCGTAATGATGCCAATTGAAAGCAAGCGTCCCCCATAAGGCAGTAACCTCCCCAAAATGAGAGGCAATAAAGGACACACCCCAGGAGGGAATGAGACTAGGGCCAAGTGCAGGTGATGTTAGATAAAGGGTTTTTATCTAACCAATATAGGGCATGCAAAGGACTCTGCAAGCTCCGAGAGCACTCTGTATGACAATAGCAAAGACAGTCATATTTATTACAAAACTACGTCATAAATCCTGTAGGCTATAGGGGGCACAAAAGTCTCAGGGACTGGGTGGCATTGACTAAGCTATAGGTGGTGCATTGATGAGCTGGTCCAGGATTGGTGGACATCTGAGTGGTGCCAACGTGGGGTGGATGGGTCCGCTGGGCTCATCGGGGTGGAGCTGCCAGGCCGGATGTGGTCTGTGTCGATGATTGGTGGCTGATCTAACACTTTGCCCTTGTGGCCACACACATACAAACACTCATCACATTATATGACTCCAGTTGTCCTGAAAATCCTACAATAGGTTAATCTACGATCACATGAGAGACAGGGGAAACAACATGCAATGTGAAACTTCACCAATACATCAGTGTACAGTTGCTTTTGACCTATCGACCGGGTGTCATAAGTCCCAGTGTCTTGTCAGAGGGCACAGGGTGAGCTGCCTTGTCATTTTATCCTGTTCGATGTGGTTAGAGATCACTTTACGATATGTTAGTACAGGGATGAATAACTGTCTCTATGGCCCATTAACTTCGGGTGAACTGGAGTACCATTGGATCAGTAAGGGCACATTTCTGGCCTCTCGAGGCGGTGGAATTTAGGACCAGTTTGTACATAATTCACTTGACCAAACTATGCCGGCCTCTCACCTGGGGGAATTAAATACTTGAAGATGGTCCAGCAGGAATGTGGGGAGGTGAGGCTGTGCCGTTCGAACACCAGCTATCCCTGGCAGGCCTTGACGGGAGGAGGGGGAGATGGCCTTGTAGCTCTAAGCGATTCTCTGTTCCTGAACTACACAATATACCATGAGGGGAGACAGTTACTACAGTTAATGGCATTAGTCTGATTACATGTTTCTATCATTTACAAATTTGTTTACTGCTTCATACATAACAATGGGGGTCTGGCAGCGACACATGTATTACATAAAGTTAGTTGAACACATATTGATAATTCATAGCACATACAAACAAATAACAACATGAGGTAGCGTCAGGTTGGATTGTACACGCAGGATCAGAGAAGCAATATGTTCGTTTACATTCTTGTTCATAGCAAAAACGCCCTTGACGGCTGTTACACTTTTTAAACCGTGTTTCACTACATTACACACAAGTATTCTGTGTAACGCTTTTCGCTTTATCCCTTGTACATTAGCAGCAATCATTAGTTAGTATAAGGCGGAATCTAACAAGCCCTTTCATTAGACCTTTAAAGCACATGGTATTTTGCAGTAGGCAGGGGTTCATGGAGGAAGGTTATTGACACCATATATTTTAAATGTTGGGGGTTAGATGCAGGGTCAAGACTTGTTTGATCAGGATGGTCCTTGTTATTTTCCAGACTCAGCTGCAAGTCAGGTCACTTCTAGGGCAGTGATGTACTGCGGAAGGTAAATGATACAGTGTTTGTTCTGATACTTGTTCTTGTCTAGTTGCTCGTGAGAACGAGCCTTCAGCGGATCTGCCATGGGGTTGAGACGTGGGGGAAGTGCAAGGCTCCCTGTGCACGGTGCGTGGAGGCGCAGCTACAGCTTTTGCATGCAGGCTATTTTGCTTGTGGTTTGGCCTGTGCATCTAAAATGGAGTCTTGGCATTTTCAAAATGGTGTCTATGGTGTGTTACAGTACGAGTCGTGTGGCCTTATGTGTCAATCAGCAGCCATCCTGCACCCTGGGTCAGGAGCATGGGGGCCGCTGATGAGCCACGAGCCTCACAGAGGTGGGGAATGTTGGGGAGGGGGTCCTAACGACCTGTCTTCCCATACATTTCCCCACTTTCGTTACTTAAGTAATGAATACTGTAACTCACCCAACCGCTGGCCATCTTTCTCATTCGCAACAGCCTCATCCCACGCCGGTGTGCCCTTTATTGGCATCCAGTCTCTACATACCCCTCTTAGGCTCTCCCCCCTCCTAGCATACTAGTCTGGTGTGCAGGTCATATATATACATCCCCCAACTCCTTCAAAAGTCCACCCATACCTCTATACCTCTGTTTACCATTCCCGTTCTCGGGGCTCCATTATTGTGGTATGATACAACCTGTCCACTATGTCCCCATCATAATATAATGGCAACATTCTATACTTGGGCTCAGGGTCCTCACATGTTTATACTTGTGCTTCTTGCATGATCTGTGCTGCTCCTCTAGTGTTGCCCATTGTCACCATCATCATCACGCCAGTTGGCACTGCATTTGCACAGCATCGAAGACCCAATTGGCACATGCAAAAAATCAGGAGTAAAAATACCGCGATGGGCATCAGCATTTTCACCGTCAGCCCCAGCCAGGATGGTACCCAAGAACAAAATGTTGTCGAGCCAAGTGCTGGAGTCTATTCCACCTTCGTTCCTCATTCGTTCCCCCAGGTTATGCACCGCTGCCATAACATGTGATAACATTCCATTATCTGCTTCTTCAGAAGGTACAACTGGTACCTGTTCTGCATGGTCATTTACTGTAGGGCCCTTAGCTCCACCTTGATCACGTTGAACCCTTCTTCAGTGTTGTTGGCCAGCCGGATCAGCTCCCAGCGCGTGATCTGGAGCCATTTTGCGTTGGCTCACGCCTGGATACTCGGGATAAGGGAGGCAAAGAACGTTTTATCAGAATTAAATAGCTGGTACTTGTCTGGAATCTGTGCCAACAGGTCTGAGGAGGCTTTGGATATGTAGTTGGATGATCTCAGCTGCCTCGATATCACATCTTGTGCGTTGCCCGAGGACAGGCATACAATGGCGGTTCTTCTGTTGGTTGTGTATCTCATTCGCGGTGGGCAGTTGGCACTCCTTTTCCTCCGTCGTCGATGTGGCTCTCCGGGATTATCATCAGAGCTGAATGCAGCATTGCCAGAGAGCATGTGCCCCTCCAGGATTGTGAGCGGTGGAAGTATGCCTGTTTACCACAGACCCAGTAAGTGTCCAAGAGTGCTGCTGTCCCCTTTTTCATGTCTGGGACAGTGAGTGTCCGATTGCAGTTCTTATTAGCACCCATGATGTTTTTTCCTTCGCCATGGAAGCACAGTTCATATGACATTTCTTTTTGCAATTTAAATGGTTTTTCTATGACTGTCACCCAGGTTAGCTTTGTGATAAATTATTTCCAAACTGGTGTACAGGTTTCTCGATCCATTGCAGTTTTTCTCCCGGCAGCCCTCGTAGCGCTTCAGCTTTACACGATATTACTTCATCTTTCCACTTATTGTCCAAAAACAATGTCCCTTTGATCACGAAAAAAGGTTCTTTTAAACATATCACTCGTTTAGCTCTTGAGTAGCAGGTTTTTTTTCGTTTTGCAGCATTTCAAAAGAGACATTGTGTGCCTGGAAGGTGTTCTTAATTCTGCACAGAGTGAGATGAAGGAGACACTGGGCATCTGAAAGAGGCAGTTCTTTAGGTAGCAAGACCTTAGGTGTGCCTGAGGCGTGGGGGGTCAGGGAACAGACATAACAACTCTCGTTGGTTGTCTGTTTTGCAGTGGAGCTCATGTCTGTATACCATTTATTTGACTGATGTGGATGCCTGGGGTCTTCTATTGTGTCTAGGCCCAGGCCATAATATTCGTCATATTTTTCCTCCCCACCTCCCTCCTTCTCCTACTGCTTTTAAGGTAGCTTTTTGCCTCACTCGCTGCTTGCAACATCACCCCCCCCTTTTCCTGCGCCCCCCTTTTCCCACTCATCATATAAGGCCAAAAAACTCTCTGCCATCTCTGCATTCTCTTCTTTCCTACTCTCAGGGGTTGGGTTAACTTCTGGTGTGGGCATTGTGGCAGTAGTGTCATACAACCATGATATAACAGAAGGGTTACGATCATTTAAACCATAGACATTGCATTCTGAGGCGTATGAGGGAGGAGCTGGACTTGTGGTTAGCCTGTGGTTAGTATCATTTGGGGACTGTGCATGAGTAGGGTCCGTATCATAACCCCATGTAAGCTGAAATCCATCCCATATTAAGTAGGCCCCCTCCTTAACCATTCTGGTTCCATTCCCCATATTGGTTCCATTCCTTACCCCCTCATTCATCTCAATAGAGATGAATGCAATGAACCAGTAGACGACTAGGCCAAAAATCATGGTAGAAAATAGAACAGCGCACACAAACAATCCACATTCATACGAATATCTGTGCAAATCAAAGGCATCATTTACATTTCTAACTGCTCTAACACTATTCGTTGCAGGCTGCCCGTTCGTTGCCATGGTTACTCCTATATGTTAAAACATAAAAGTGCATTAAGCATACTCAGTCAAGTATATTTATTATTTTTACCATTCAATGAAAGAAAAGAGAGAGAAAGAGAGAGAGAGAGAGAGAGAGAGAGAGAGAGATATTTCCTCAATATTTGCTATTCACAATTATGTACATTTTTCGTCTCTTAAAAATCATTTATTTCAGTACATTTTCTTTTAATAATTCATTATCATGTACCCATGTAGGACATAGTTATCCTTATTTCTCTTTTGCTATTGTGACACTTCTGCTGTGTTTTGTACTTCTTCCTCTTGTTCTTCTCTGACACTATCATAGGCTTTTCGCACGTCTGTTAAATGTATCCAATATCTCAGGCCCTTCACTTTAACAGCTGTTGGTGTGAAATACACTACGTCATATGGGCCATGAAATCTTGGGGCATTCCACCTACGTACAAAGCTCCAAACACCATCTCCCCTGGCATTAACTGGCCTTGTATGTTTTCTTCTATGAATTTTATTGCCTCATTTCCTTCCTCTCGTGTAAATGGTGGTGCAAGCTGTCTTGATATCATGCGGGCTGCTCTGGTGAGTTTTGTCAGATAGTCATTCAATTCTTCACCTAATATCGTGGCGCTTTTGTGGGCATCTGAATGTCTGCGGAGTGGGGAGTGTGCTGTGTGCATGCGATTTACAGTCACTATTTCGTGCGGTGACAGATGGTGGTCCTTGCTGGGCTGATTTCTCAGTTCGAACAAGGCCAAAGGCAAACAATGCACGGCCTTCAGGAGGCCGTTGATTTTCTCAACCAAACCATTGCTTTGCGGATGATAAATCAAGCAGAGTTTATGTTTAATTCCTAGCAGTGCTGTAGCTACTTTGAAGAGATTGTTGACAAAATGCGTGCCATTATCTGAGCGAATCACGTTGCGAATTCCCCAGCGTGGGAATACTTCCCTCACTAAGAATTTTGCAGCGCATTTGGCATATGGACATGCACAGGGCCCTGCCTCGACCCATCTGGAAAATGGACAAACTACCACTATCATGTACTGTGCACCGTTGCATCTTTCTCCCATATCTGCATAGTCAATATGTAGTTCTCTGAAGGGGCCTGTTGGCTTTGGTATTGCTCCTCACAGTGTTCTTAGAGTCATTCCTGAATTCTATATCTGACACGTTGTACACTTCATTGCCAATTTGGATATTTGCTCCTGTAACCCTGGAATAAACCAATCTTCTTGTATCTCGGCGATGATATGTTGTTTTGCATTGTGTGCGGGAAAGTGTAATTGTTGGAATGCTGTTTCTAAGAGGTTGATTGGCATTACCACTTTTCCTGTGTTATTTTGACGCCATAAAAGATCAGTTGCTGACTGGCTACATCCCCTCTTTTCCCACAGCTGTTTCTCTTCTTCACTTGCTCCTTCCTGTAACTCTAGTATTTGTGATACGGGCATGGCGTTATAGCCATCCGGGAAATCTTCCTCTACCTGTTTGTGTACTAGGTACTCACCTGGCAATTCTTTCACTAAAAAAGAGGTTACTTGGCTGCAGCATCCGCTGCAGCGTTTCCCAAAGATATAACAGCTGTGTTAGTAGTGTTGGCCTGGCACTTCACTATGGCTACCATGGTGGGGTCTTTCAGTGCTTAAATGAGATCGTTGAGGAGTTCTGCATGTGACCCATATTCCCTGTGGAACACCCTCCGTCCCCACCTTGCCAATCCACCATGTACTGTAGTGGTCATATAAGCTGAATCTGTATAGATTGTGACTGCACACCCTTTTTCTGCATGTAATGCTTCAATGAGTGCAATAAGTTCTGCTGCCTGAGATGAGTAATGGGCGGGCAGGCGCTTCTGTATTATTACTTTGTACTCACCTTCTTCCAACCTCACAACGGCTATTCCTACCTGCTTTTCACCTGTGTCTGGGTTTATTGATGCTGACCCATCTATAAAGAATACTTCTCCTTCATTTAATGCATTTTCACTCACCACAGTGTTTCTCCCTCCTTCCCCTTGTATGTTGCGCAGTCATGTGCCTGCATATCTTCCAATGTGCATCGTTCTGTGATGAATCTTGCAGCGTTTACTGTTTTGCATCTCACTATGTGTATGTTTGCACTAGACAGGATTATCTCGTAGGCAGTGGCTCTTTGCGTTGTGAGTGTGTTTTTTGATCTTTCCAAGATAGCAAACAGGGAGTGCTCCACAAACAGGGTTACGGAGCACCCCATCACTATTGTTGCACTTTTTTCAATGGCGAATCCTGCGGCTGCGAGAGATTGTTCGCAAGCGAAGTGTCCTTGCATGACTGCGTCCAGCGTGCCACTGTGATAGGCAAGGGGCTAGTGTCCCAGGGATGTCTTTTGTGTTAGTACTGCTGTCATGAGGGTCCCCTTACAGTGGGAGAACAGGTAGAACTCGCGTTCGTAATCTGGATTCACAAGCACTGGCGCACTAGAGATCAGTTCCTTGGGTGACGTAAATGCGTCACTTAGTTCTGCAGACCATTGTATTTCTGTGTTTTCCCGTTGGGCCTCCTTGAGTGCCTGCAATAATGGTCTTGTATATGCCGCGTAATCTAATATCCATGCTCAGCAGTAATTGCACATGGCAAGACATTTTTGCATTTCTTTTACCGTTTTTGGTCTTCCCACCGCTGTAATGGCAGCTACTCTGTCTGGGATTATTGTCTTGCCATCTTGTGAGATTAGTTGTCCTAAATACAACACTTCTTGTTGGCACTACTGCACTTTTCCTCTGTCAACCTTGTAGTCTTTGTGGGCCAACAATGTCAAAAGAGCAATGGAATCTTTTCTGCAATCTTCCTCCTTTTTGGCACAGATGAGCAGATCATCCACATATTGAATAATCTGCTGTCATGTTCTCTAGATCTTCATGTAGAATTTGATTGAATATGCTCGGGCTTTCACAGTACCCCTGGGGAAGTCTGCAGTGCTCGGACCTTTTTCCTCCTAAGGTGAACGTTGTCAAGTATCTGCACTCTTCTGCCAGTGGTATTGAGAAAAAAGCATTTTTCAAATCCACTACTGTGAAATGTGATGCATTCTTTGGGATGCTGCACAGGGTGGATGCCGGGTTAGGGACCAAAGGGAATTCTTTTTGGATGACCTTGTTGAGGGGCGTAGGTCTTGGATCATCCTCCATGCCCCACCTTTTGCTTTTTTAATTGGGTAACTGCAAGTATTACATGGCGAGTTTGAGGGCACTATTATTCCTTGTGCCAGTAATGCACTGATCATCTCTTTTATCCCTTCCTCCGCTTCCCTGGACAGGGGATACTGTTTTACCCAGGGTAGTATGGCTCCAGGCTTGAGTTTTATTTTAACTGGTGTGACCCCCATGCAGTAGTCCCACATCGTGAGAGCCTATGGTCCACAGGTTACTGGGCACTGCTTTCATGTCATCATCGAAGAAGGGAGGAGGGGCTCCTACCACTGCTATTAGCTGTACAGGCACTTGTCTCTCATGTGTCATGATATCACAAGGTATTGCTATTTCCATTATTATCTCACCATCACTTTCTGAGTCTGAGAATAGGTCCTCATCTGATAGATTGCGCAATGTAATGTCGGCATTAATGCACAATACTGTGCACCATTCACAGCCGTGTATGCCCATTGCAATGACGGCTATTCTTTTGGCTGAAATCTGGACTGCATGCAAATCTAGTGACATCACTGTCCCGGGCCCAATCTCTGGCGTGCTATTGGTCGGAAGATGAATTCCGCGGGTACTCTCCATTCTAAATTTTTCAATTCTGGTACCACCCATGCTAATGTTTTCAGCCCTTGAATGAACACATCAGGGTCCACCGGTATGCCGCGCACTTCAGGTGCTGTTGCTCGCGCATGTACCAACAGCATTACCCGCATAGGGCAAATCCCTGGAGTTGAGCACACTATGCCTCGTTCTGTGAAGGAGATAGTCATATTAAGTTTACTGAGAAGATCCCTTCCCAATAGGTGGATTGGTGACTGTTCGTAGTATAATAGGGGTGCCCTTACTGTTTTTCCATCTACGGTAATCTTCTGTATAAGGAACTTCGACAACAGCCCCAGAGAACCCCTGCGTCTCCAATTTACGATTAGATAGCGACATGATTTCTCAGCTTCTGAATCCACCATTTATATTAACTGTTTATTCTCGATCTGCGCCCCTATCAATGGTTTCTCTGCTGCATTGTAGGTCTTAGATAGTACAGGACACACAAGTGCTCCCTGTGGGCTGTCCTATGTTGGGTGTCTTGTTTTCCGTCCCTTGGATGAAGACGTTATCTGATACCACTGCCACTCCACCGTACAGGGCAGGCGCACCGTTAGCTGTTGTGGCGAAAGGGTTGCCCTGCGTGTATGGCATGTGTTCATGGCTCTGCGGGTGCTGTTGTAAGTTATGGGGTGGTTCCCTTCGCTGTTCTAGGTACCCTTGCTCTTGTTGCCCTTGTGCCCCTCCAATGGGTAATCCATATGGGCTTCCGGGGTGCGGATGACCGTAAGGTTGCTCGTCTTGGTACATGTTATTTGGCCTGCTTCTGCATTCTCGTGAGAAGTGTCCCCATCTCCCACAATTCCAACAATTCCCCTGTCCTCCTCTAGGTCCTTGCCCTCCATACCCACCATTTTCCCCATACCCTTGGCCACCCCCTCTGCGTCCCCTGTACCCACCTCGTCCTCCGCGGGGGGCCCACACTTGCCACTGCGGTCCTCCGTACTGCTCCTGTCCTTTCCACTGTGTCTGCCCGTTGCCTGCCCAATTTGCTGCCATCCTCCCTTGTATCGCTACCAGCCCCTCCTCCTCCTCTGCCTCCCTATCTTGGAGGAGTGCTGCTACAGCTGCAGCGACCTTCACCAGTTTTGTTTGTACTAACGTCGCCTCGTCTGCCAACCTTTTTTGTGCAATTTTTTCTCTCTTTCCTTTATTCTTTTGCAGTGGTGAACTATTATGCTTTGAATTTCTCCCACCCCTTCGCCTCGGTCCCTGCTATTTTGTCGAGTGCTTTCCGCACTTCTTTTGGGAGCCCCCTTTTTATTATAAAGTGGAATATGGACGTTGACTGGTCCCAGGCCGTAACTGTCAGGTTTCGTGGGATTTGGATGAATGTGGTGGAATGAGGATATGATTAACATAAAGTATGGTTTGGGCCTTAACTTTCTGTGCAGAGTGTGGAGAGCTTCCCAAGTCAAAATGGAGAATTCCAAAAGGATCAGTGATTGGTCAGAAGTAAAAGAAAGGCATTGTTGGAACATTCTAAACCGCCTTTCATTGTCAGAAGCCCAGCTGGAAGGTCTTATGTTTGAAGCTCTTAAGATTTAGAAAACTTTAGTTAGGCCCTTGTGCCTAAAAATTAGTTATTTGGACCAGGAAAGTGTTGGAGAAGTAAGAAGAAACTTAGAAAACGTTCCGGTGAAAGAAAGAAGCAAGCTAAATGAATTCATTGGGCCTCATTACGACCCTGGCGGTAAGGGGTTTACGCCAGCGTTAGCTGCGCCGACCCCTTACCGCCAATTACGAGGTCCCCTAGCGCCATGGTGCTTTTAACACCTGCTTTTAGCAGGTGTTAAAATCCATGGCGCTAAGGGACCATGGAGTTAATTACGCCACCGTAATTTACGGTGGCGTAATTAACGCCTTCCCCACTCCCATTATGCCCTATGGGGCAAAAATGGGAATGGGGAAGGGTAAATGGGGATTGGGGACTTACCGCCCCGCCAAGGTCGGAATGGGGCGGTAAGTCCGCCAACCACCATGGCGTAAACGTAGTTTACGCCATGGTGGTAAAGTCACGGCCCAGGCGGTAACTTACCGCCTGGGTCGTAATGAGGCCCATTATCTTTTATGGAATTTTATGATTTTCTAGCAGGAGTTAAATAGCAATACCATTAATTAACTTGTTCCTGTTTTTCTTAGTTTTTTTGTTTAAATAGTAGTTTATTTCGTTTTTTTAAGAATTTATTTTTGAACTTCTAGAACTGTATTTAAATTTATTGAACTGCGTCACATTTTTTGCACCTGGCTAGTTGGAGTGTGGAGGTCTGTTTATCATTTTAGCGTTGTGTGTTTTTTCGGCCGTATAAAATATTATTGAGTATTGTACCTTTTGACGGTAACAGTGCTTTTCTTAGCGTCGGACTAGCGTTAGAAATCTTACACTGTCTGCGCAAGTGACAGTGTGGTAGCCACGTGACTCCGAGGCGTTATGTTTAATTTACTAACATTCTAACCTGGCGCGTGATCATCACTGGGCTGCCTCTTCAAGGATTAGTGTCCGGAACTGAGGAAATTCTTCTTTCATGTTTGAACAATTCATATTAAGAAGAGTGGAATACTATTCCTTTACGCATGCGCCCATGCCAGTTTCATTGTTGAACTCAATTCCTTGTTCATGTGCGCTTCCATTTTAGAAGAAGTAAACAATATCTTCACGCATGCGCATATTCTGGTTAAAGGAACGCTTCTTTTATGAGCGATCTTCTTTGCAAGCAAAAGATCCAATTAATGAACACTTTTATACATTCAGGAAACAAACAATTTTAAATTGAATAGCCAGAGTGTCATTCTTGGAATTTGTGTTGAAGCTAGAAACGAATACAAACTGCATGTATAATATTTCCAGCGGGTTGTTTGGGTAAAAGACAGTTGAACTGTTTGAAGATAAACTCATTAAACTGAGAGAGATTAGCAGTTTTTCAAAACCGAATTGAAGAAATTAGTAAGAGCATCTGAGACTCTATTTTTATGTTTTCTTCAGTAGAATTCGCACACGTCCTCTACGTTATTCACAGAGGATAATCAGGTATGGTGGCGTGTTTATTTACTTAAATTTATAAAGAGAAGTCAGAGCCAAGGAATTCAAAGGTTAGTGACTAAAGTGAATTTGTTGTTATTTTCACCAACAGGTTGACAGATAAAGAAGCTGAGCAAAACCTGAAGTTTATTATTTTGTCCCATTTTCCCCCTTTCCCTTGGGGGTGCTCTCAACTGAACTGTTTGATACCAGTTAAGAGGTTAGCATCCAAAGGGGACTGCTGGGGTTCAGCAGCTTCCGGGGACAACATCAGATTTGAGAAAGCCTGACAGTATGAAAGGCCAGAAAAAATAGTCCTCCTAAGCTGTCATGAACCCCGAGTTCTCAATGGAAGCGTTAAGTGTTTTAGTGAGGGAATTACAGGAGGAATTAAAGGTGGCATATCAAGAGAATAAAAAATTAGGACAACGAGTAGATGAGTTATGTGAAAAGATGGCACAGACGCAGGGAATTAGGAGAGAAGAATTCCCCCCGGAATTGGTAAGGGCTGGTGAGGAGAGAGGTGTGGGTAGAGGTGATGGGGCAGAGGGAGGTTTTAGGGCATTAGTTATGCCAGTACCTTTGGCAGCTCCAGAGCGTTACTATGGAGATTCAAGTAAATATCAAACATTTGTAACCCAATGTGAGTTGCACTTTCTTAGTAGGCCCGAACTATTTCCTTCTGATGCTTCCAGAGTTACTTTTATGATGTCTTATTTATCTGGAGAGGCTTCTACTTGGGCAGGTTTATTGGTCAGGCAGAAGAGTTTATCTTTAAAAAATGTTTCTCTTTTTATGGAAGAATTTAAGAAAATGTTTGATAAAAGACAAATGTCCTTAGAAGTTGATGGGGAATTATTAGATTTGCGTCAAGGAAACAGAGACGTGGTCACATATATCACACAGTTTAGGTCTTTGGTTTTAGAATCCCAGTGGCCAGCAGAGAAGAGGTCTTCTCTTTTTTATAGAGGCCTCAAGGAGGAATTGAAGGATGCCTTGTCCAGTGTAGTCCAACGCCCTTCTTCTTGTGAGGAATTGATTGATTTAGTAGTTCAGTTGGACTATCGTATAAGTGAAAGGAAAGCAGAAAGGCGTCGTTGTACTCAGGGGGAGGTGAGGTCAGTCATTAGAGGAGATCGTTCAAGGCTTGAGGTGGGTAGTAAAGAAGTGAAACCAAGGGTAAATGATCAACAAATTAGAATAAAAGGTCCTTTATCAAAGGAGGAAAAGACTTGGAGGCGTGAGAATAATTTGTGTTTATATTGTGGTAGGGGCGGTCATTTTTTAGGAAATTGTCCCTTTACACCCAAAAAAATTTCATCAGCCGGAGGAAAAGGACAGCAGGTTGCAAATACAGTTCAGTCAGCGGTTCCACACATAACTGTAAATGTATCCTTGTATTTGAAGGAGGAAAGGAAAGGGTATGGACCGGTAGTGATTGATTCAGGAGCCACCGGGAACTTTATGGATTGGGGAGTAGCTAAGGCATTGGGAATACCACTTGTGAGGAAGGAAGTTGTGGAACAGGTTCGGGCTGTAGATGGAACTTCTCTTTCATCAGGTCCTATAACTCATGAAACTGGTGTCTTGGTTATGGAATTACTTGGAGGTCATAGAGAAGAAATCTCATTTGATTTAATTGATACACCAATTTTGAAAATAATTTTAGGCATGCCATGGCTAACCTTGCATAATCCTCAAATTGATTGGAGTAGGCGAGTGGTAGAATTACAGTCTAGTTTCTGTTTAGAAAATTGCCTTTTGAAAGGTAATCCTGGGAGGGAAGAAACACAAGGTTTGGTTTCCTTTTTTCTGACTGATGCAGGTATTACAGGACATAATATAGGAGCGGTGTTAGGACATCTTCCGGAGTGTTATCAAGGGTACAAGGAGGTTTTTGATGAAAAGGAGGCAGGAGAATTACCTCCACATAGGAGTTTTGACTGTAAAATTGATTTGGAGCCCGGGGCGGTTTTACCAAGTAGTCGAGTGTATGCATTAACAGAAAAGGAGAATGATTATCTTAAAGAGTACCTTGCAGAAAATGTGGCTAAGGGTTTTATTCGTCATTCTTAATCTCCAGCCGCATCTCCATTATTTTTTGTACCAAAACCAGATGGGTCTCTCAGAACATGCATTGATTATAGAGCTGTGAATAGGATTACAATCAAAAACAAGTATCCTCTCCCTCTATTTTCGGAAATCTTGAATCAGGTCCAGGGAGCCACAATTTTTTCCAAACTAGATTTACGTGGTGCCTATCATCTAGTGAGAGTCCACGAGGGTGATGAGTGGAAAACGGCATTCAAAACCCGATTTGGGCTTTATGAGTACTTGGTGATGCCTTTCAGTTTATGCAATGCACCAGCTGCCTTTCAATTCTTTATGGATGAAATTTTAAGAGATTTTTTAGATATATTCGTAGTAGTATATATTGATGATATTTTGATTTATTCTCAGGATTTAGAGTCTCATAAAATTCATGTGGGAAAGGTTCTACAAAGACTCAGAGAGAATCATTTGTTTGCTAAATTAGAAAAATCCCAGTTTCATACTAATTCTGTGGAATTTTTAGGATACATTGTTTCTCCCAAGGGATTGGAGATGAATCCGAACAAAGTTCAAGCCATCACGGATTGGCCAACACCAACGAAAGTAAAAGAAATTCAAAGCTTTTTAGGTTTTGCAAATTTTTACAGAAGATTTATTGAAGGATTTTCTCGGTTGATTACTCCCATAACAAAACTCTTAAAGAAAGGTGCCAAATTTGTGTGGTCGACAGAGGCAGAGGAGGCATTTCAAGAATTAAAGAAAAGGTTCAGTTCGGCCCCTATTTTAATTCATCCAGATCCATCTCAGCCTTTTTATGTAGAAGCGGATGCATCGAATCTTGCCATGGGGGCTGTTCTTTCTCAGAGACATCGAGAGACAGGACAACTTCATCCAGTGGCTTACTATTCTAAAAAATGTTCTATGGCAGAACAAAATTATATGATCTCAGATCGAGAATTATTGGCAATCAAGTTTGCTTTTGAAGAGTGGAGGCATTTTTTAAAAGGAGCAAGACATACAGTGACTGTGTTAAAAGACCATAGAAATCTGCTTTTTTTGAAATCAGCCAAGACTCTCACACCAAGGCAGTTAAGATGGTCATTGTTCTTTGCTGATTACGATTTTGTAGTGACATTTAAGCCAGGTAGGCTTAATGGAAAGGCTGATGCTTTATCACGTCAATTTCCTGGATGTGAGATGGAATCAGAAAAGGAGATGATATCCATTATCGATCCATGCTGTTTTATTTCTGCCGGAATACAGAAAATTGAGGATGTTGAGGAAGAAGTTCGAAAGTCCATGTCAATTGCACAAATGGAGGAATGGGTTCGAAAGGATCCGGTTCGAAAAATTGAGAAAGGATTGCCGTTTTTTGAAAATAAACTTTACTTACCTATTTTGGAATTGAGAGAGAGAGTAATAAGAGACTGTCATGAATCTATGCTGTCCGGACACCCAGGTTTTAGAAAGACGCTAGAATTGGTCAGGAGGAGCTTCTGGTGGGAAAAAATGCGTCAGGACATCTTAAATTTTGTAAAAACCTGTGCTATTTGCGCTCAAATGAAGAATCAAACCGGACAACCAGTCGGGTTGTTGGAGCCGTTGCCTATTCCACCTCGTCCTTGGCATACAATCTCCCTGGACTTCATTACAGATCTTCCTTGTGACAAGGGTTGTACATCTGTTCTAGTTGTGGTGGACCTCTTGACAAAAGAGGCTCACTTTGTTCCAATGGAGGGAGAGGTTACTGCAGACAGTTTGGCCAAAGTCTTTTTGCGAGAAATAGATAGACTGCATGGTCTTCCTAATCAAATTATCTCAGATAGAGGTCCTGTCACACCGCCCCCCGCACAAAAGACACGCCCCTCTATGTCCTCCTCTCAAGCAGCACTCAAATCCACACATCCCAACAGAGGTACCTTACTGCCTCAACAGATTCCACACTGTAGGGTACGACATGGCACGCTTGACAAAACTGGAGTATATCGCCCTTCACGTTTGTGGCAAGTTAATTGGAGGCTCCTTCATCACAAACAACCACACTGTTCACGGAGGACTGTCCGGACTGTCCGACACAACACGGCGCGGATCACGTGACTAGTTGCCTAGCAATACTGCAACGCTTTGGTAACTTGCGTCACGTGACCGTTGTCACGTGTTTCCCTACGTCGGATAAAAGGAGTCCAGTTACTGACAGCCTTGCTTCACAGCTGTTCTTTTGGGATCACGTGTCGCTCGCGCTTCGTTCAGGACTCTTTTCACTTTGGACCACGGCTTTTGTACTACGGATTATTCTTCGTCTAAACCTTGGAACTTTGGATATAACTGGCTGCCGAACTGTTCTCCCATAACGGACTGCCTCGTGTCTTGCCCTTACTTGCCTTGGAACTTTGATCATCTGTTGCCGACCTCCACGCTGCTCTACGGACTGCCTTGTGTCTAGCCCTTATTCGTTTTGGACCTCGGTCCTGCCTTAGGTGGTTGCCTGCCAGGACTTTATCAAGCTTCACCCGGACCTGTTGTCCTTAGAACCTCCCTGGGTCCACGCTCCAACACTCACAGGTATTTCAGTGGTTCGGGTGTTTATACTCAGATACTGCATTCTGTAACATTACATAACCATATACCTTCCCTTACAGCGCTCCAGGGGTTCTTCCGGTTGTTCCTGCGTCCTGACTCCACGGACTACCATCTTTGGCCCTAACATTCATTCTGACAGGTATTACTGTGGATGTCAGTTTGATATTTGGGGACAGAGGGATAGCCCATCCTCTGCACGACCATCAACTGTGTAACAGGTCCTCAATTTATTTCTAGATTTTGGAGGGTTTTTTGTAAGGATTTGGGTGTGGAAGTCAGTTTATCATCAGGTTATCATCCCGAGACCAATGGACAGGTAGAAAGGGTAAATCAAGAACTGGAGAAGTATTTGAGGTGTTATCTACAGGCAGGGGAAGAATGGGTGGATTTGATTTGGCTTGCCGAATTTGCTTATAATAACTGTGCTAAAGATTCAACTAACATGTCTCCGTTTTACCTTGGAAGAGGTTTTCACCCACGGTTTTTAAGTTTTGAAATTACTGAAGAGTCAGAGAATCCTGGAGTTGAGGTTCGATTAAAAACTATGAGAAAGAATTTGGAAAGAGCAAAAAGGGAACTTTTCGATAGTAAACAGAAGTACAAAAGATTTGCAGATCAAAAAAGGAGGTTGGGTCCTAAATATGAGGTTGGTGACTTGGTTTGGCTTTCGACGAGACATTTGAGAATTAAGGGCAAGAACAAATTTACTCCACGTTTTGTAGGTCCATTTAAAGTAGAAAAGGTGATCAATCCAGTGTCAGTACGGTTAAAACTACCTACTTCATTGAAAATACATCCCACCTTTCACATTAGTCTATTAAAACCTGTGATTCAGGGGACTAGAGTTGTACATCCACCTTCAGCAGTTCAGTTAGAGAATTCATCTGAAGAGTTTGTGGTGAAAAGAATTGTAGATTCCAGGAGGTTAAGAGGGAAACTACAATATTTAATAGACTGGGAAGGTTTCGGACCTGAGGAACATACATGGGAGGATGAGGTGAATGTGCATGCACCCCAATTAGTCGCAAAATTTCATAGAAAGTATCCTTCTAAAGTTGGCCCTGGGACAGGGCATTAAGGGGGGGTACTGTCAGGTTTCGTGGGATTTGGATGAATGTGGTGGAATGAGGATATGATTAACATAAAGTATGGTTTGGGCCTTAACTTTCTGTGCAGAGTGTGGAGAGCTTCCCAAGTCAAAATGGAGAATTCCAAAAGGATCAGTGATTGGTCAGAAGTAAAAGAAAGGCATTGTTGGAACATTCTAAACCGCCTTTCATTGTCAGAAGCCCAGCTGGAAGGTCTTATGTTTGAAGCTCTTAAGATTTAGAAAACTTTAGTTAGGCCCTTGTGCCTAAAAATTAGTTATTTGGACCAGGAAAGTGTTGGAGAAGTAAGAAGAAACTTAGAAAACGTTCCGGTGAAAGAAAGAAGCAAGCTAAGTGAATTCATTATCTTTTATGGAATTTTATGATTTTCTAGCAGGAGTTAAATAGCAATACTATTAATTAACTTGTTCCTGTTTTTCTTAGTTTTTTTGTTTAAAGAGTAGTTCATTTTGTTTTTTTTAAGAATTTATTTTTGAACTTCTAGAACTGTATTTAAATTTATTGAACTGCGTCACATTTTTTGCACCTGGCTAGTTGGAGTGTGGAGGTCTGTTTATCATTTTAGCGTCGTGTGTTTTTTCGGCCGTATAAAAGATTATTGAGTATTGTACCTTTTGACGGTAACAGTGCTTTTCTTAGCGTCGGACTAGCGTTAGAAATCTTACACTGTCTGCGCAAGTGACAGTGTGGTAGCCACGCGACTCCGAGGCGTTATGTTTAATTTACTAACATTCTAACCTGGCGCGTGATCATCACTGGGCTGCCTCTTCAAGGATTATTGTCCGGAACTGAGGAATTTCTTCTTTCATGTTTGAACAATTCATATTAAGAAGAGTGGAATACTATTACTTTACGCATGCGCCCATGCCAGTTTCATTGTTGAACTCAATTCCTTGTTCATGTGCGCTTCCATTTTAGAAGAAGGTTAAAGGAACGCTTCTTTTATGAGCGATCTTCTTTGCAAGCAAAAGATCCAATTAATGAACACTTTTATACATTCAGGAAACAAACAATTTTAAATTGAATAGCCAGAGTGTCATTCTTGGAATTTCTGTTGAAGCTAGAAACCAATACAAACTACATGTATAATATTTCCAGCGGGTTGTTTGGGTAAAAGACAGTTGAACTGTTTGAAGATAAACTCATTAAACTGAGAGAGATTAGCAGTTTTTCAAAACCGAATTGAAGAAATTAGTAAGAGCATCTGAGACTCTATTTTTATGTTTTCTTCAGTAGAATTCACACACGTCCTCTACGTTATTCACAGAGGATAATCAGGTATGGTGGCGTGTTTATTTACTTAAATTTATAAAGAGAAGTCAGAGCCAAGGAATTTAAAGGTTAGTGACTAAAGTGAATTTGTTGTTATTTTCACCAACAGGTTGACAGATAAAGAAGCTGAGCAAAACCTGAAGTTTATTATTTTGTCCCATTTTCCCCCTTTGCCTTGGGGGTGCTCTCAACTGAACTGTTTGATACCAGTTAAGAGGTTAGCATCCAAAGGGGACTGCTGGGGTTCAGCAGCTTCCGGGGACAACATCAGATTTGAGAAAGCCTGACAGTACCCTTCTCGGCTCTCCACATCTCCTGCACTCGAAAAATAAAATCCATAGCATCCTCCCCATCATTCATGGTGCATTGCATCACTGACTGTAAATTTGGGGTGTCTGGGAATGTTTCTCTTAACGCATGCCATACTCTCACTCGCACTATATTAAAAGAAGCTCCATCATGGCGGTCACAATCCAATGTTACCCCGGGAAACCAGCCTTCGCCCAAACTCTATTGGCTTGGTCACCTACTGCCGATCCAGCAAGCTCTTAACGTCACCTTCCGCTAATGGCACTCCTGCGGTATAGTTCTAGAATGCATATATTCACTTACTTGCCCCTCCTGATAGTGGGGGCAGGGACTTTAGCAAATTTACTTTGTCCATCTGGGCCCAGGGTATGTAATTTGGCCTCCCACCTCCTCTATGTGTCAATGGGTGCTGTAGCTTGCTCTGGGTTACCTTACCTGTACTCACCTTTGATCCCTTCCTTCCCAATGTGGCCATTCTTCCCATTCTATTCTTTAACCTCCCTGTCCTTTCTTCTTCCAATGCTCTTCCCAGCGGTGTCTCATCCAATCTTACTGACCTACCTCCTGCTGCTGCCCCCAGCCTTCCACTTTCCTGCTCTTCATCCTCAATATCACAATATCACACCACAGCTCTTCTATCCCCCCAGTGGCCATCACCTCTTCTCCTGTGTTTTCTTCGCATTCATGTGGTCCCAGTTCTATTATTCGAGTAGGTTCTTCCTGGATTCTAAATAGTATTTCCCCTTTCTTCCACCCTTCCTCACTAGACCTGTCAAGTAGTTGCCCCCTAGGCATTTGTTCTGACCTTTCAATGCTCGTTCCACTTTGCTCACATATATTCCTTATCCTAGACAGCTCCTCTATGGACATTAAGAGCCTGGAGTCTAAATCTTCTGTTAGTTTTTCAATGTCTACTGTGGGGGTACTTACCTGTCCACTCTGTCTGGGGCACTCATATGGTGGTGGTGCAGTTGGTCGTCGGGCAGCTGCAGGGGTAGTGGTGGGCACGTACGTGGGATTGCTATACACTTCTGCTGGCACTGGTTTGTTTAAGAGGGGGTATAACCGAGCTACCTCTACTGCTCCCTCTGTTTCCCCTTCTTCACCTTGACTTTCAGTTATTATCAAGGGGGTGCTAGTAGTGGCAGACGGATCGAGTACTATATCTTTCTTTTTGAGTGGTGGCACTTCTTTAAACAGTCTCCACAAATCCAATATTTCCCGTCTATTGTGAAACTGTTTTCCCTTATATTTTATAAATATGCATGTGGCTACCATGTCCAAAACACTTTTATCAAAGGACCCTCCTTGTGGCCATACCTGGGGCAACCCCTCTCCATTTAGTTCTGTGACCCATTGGTCATGGCACTTGGTTATATGTTCTGAATAACCGGGCAGATTTTTGCAGATATGTGCCAGGGGTGTTTCAGCCCCCATGTTATATTTCTGTTGCTCACCTTCTTGTGTTATTTGTATTGTCACTGTCCCTCAGGTGTCTGTGTATCTCTTGTCTCTAACAGTTCTTGGCTGTTAAAAATTGCTTGTTCACAATATTACTGTGTTAAGATCTTACTGGGTCACACTTACAATGACCACACCACACAACTATCTAGTATCTCTAATTCAACACCGTTTCTTTACAATACAATTCTCTGAAACATGAATAGTTTAGCATATGTAATACGAAACAGACATTTAACAAACTTTTAACATGCAACACATAACAATGACCCTCCCTCTTCTTGCCCTGCACTTCTATCTTTTACAAGGCCTCCTGACCCATACCCAATTTCTCCCTCTTCACCCTTAGAAATTATAACACCTTTTCTAGTATCAATATACCCAGAATAAAGAAGAAAGAAGAAGCAGTTTCTAATGTATACACTGTGTCTCCCTATTATTCAGAAACCCTTATTTTATTTTCCATTATTCAACTTATTCCCCTATGCAGCACCGCCTTCTACCCCTTTGCAGAGGTCTTTATCTTCCCTTATTTCACCTTATTATCCTAATGGCCATATGCAGAGAAAGAAAATAGTATTAATAGTCGTAAGTACCCGTTGACTGATCTCATATAATCTGGCTCCCTCCCCTTCTTTTATAATCACTCGCACTTAATACTCACGTACCCGTCTTGATCCGAGATTCTCCTGACTGGTCTCCATCCAGGCGGCGCTGCCTCACACTCAATGGCTGCCCCCCGGCTCCGGCGAGCGGTACTAGAGGGCTTTTTGGAACGGGAACCGTACCCTTTGGCCTACTGCTGTGCAAGTCTAAGCGTACCAGTTGCCGTAGGTGGGCAGCTCTCTTGAGCGGGCGCACTGTGATTCTCCACTGCCACCCGGAATTGCTCGTGCCAAAAGGGTACAATACAAAACAAATCACGCCTTCGGGGTCACCACTAAAAGCAAGCATCCCCCGTAAGGCAGTAACCTCCCCACAATGAGAGACAATAAAGGACACACCCCAGGAGGGATTGAGACCAGGACCAAGTGCAGGTGATGTAAAAGGGTTTTTATCTAACCAATATAGAGCATGCAAAGGACTCTGTAAGCTCTGAGAGTGCTCTGTCTGACAATAGCAAAGACACTCATATTTATTACAAAACTATGTCATAAATCCTGTAAACTATAGGGGGCACAAAAGTCTCAGGATTGGGTGGCGTTGAATAAGCTATAGGTGGTGCATCGATAAGCTGCTCCAGGATTGGTGGACATCTGCGTGGTGCCAATGTTGGGTGGACGGGTCAGCTGGGCTCGTCAGGGTGGAGCTGCCAAACCAGACGTGGTCTGTGTCGATGATTGGTGGCTGCTCTAACACTTTGCCCTTGTGTCCACACACACACAAACACTCTTCACATTATATGACTTCCGTTGTCTTGCAAATCCTACAATAGGTTAATCTACGATCACATGAGAGACAGGGGAAACGACATGCAATGTGAAACTTCACCAATACATCAGTGTACAGTTGCTTATGACCTATCGACCGGGTGTCATAAGTCCAGGTGTCTTGTCAGATGGCACGGGGTGAGCTGCCTTGTCATTTTATCCTGTTAGATGTGGTGAGAGATCGCTTTACGATATGTTAGTACAGGATTGAATAACTGTCTCTATGGCCCATTAACTTGGGGTGAACTGGAGTACCATTGGATCAGTAAGGGCACATTTCTGGCCTCTCAAGGCGGTGGAATTTAGGATCAGTTTGTACATAATTCACTTGGCCAAACTATGGCAGCCTCTGACATGGGGGAGGTAAATACTTGAAGCGGGTCGAGCAGGAATGTGGGGAGGTGAGGCTGTGCCATTTGAACACCAGCAATCCCTAGCGGGCCTTGACGGGAGGAGGGGGAGATGGCCTTGTAGCGCTAAGCAATTCTTTGTTCCTGAACTACACACTGGGCCTCATTACGACCCTGGCGGTAAGGGGTTAACGCCAGCGTTAGCTGCGCCGACCCCTTACCGCCAATTACGAGGTCCCTTAGCGCCATGGCGCTTTTAACACCTGCTTTTAGCAGGTGTTAAAATCCATGGCGCTAAGGGACCATGGAGTTAATTACGCCACCGTAATTTACGGTGGCGTAATTAACGCCTTCCCCACTCCCATTATGCCCTATGGGGCAAAAATGGGAATGGGGAAGGGTAAATGGGGATTGGGGACTTACCGCCCCGCCGACCTCGGAATGGGGCGGTAAGTCCGCCAACCACCATGGCGTAAACGTAGTTTACGCCATGGTGGTAAAGTCACGGCCCAGGCGGTAACTTACCGCCTGGGTCGTAATGAGGCCCACTATACCTTGAGGGGAGACAGTTACTACAGTTAATGGCATTAGGATGATTACATGTTTCTATCATTTACAAATTTGTTTACTGCTTCATACGTAACAATGGGGGTCTGGCAGCGACACATTTATTACATAACGTTAGTTGAACACATATTGATAATTCATAGGACATACAAACGAATAACAATGTGAGCTAGCGTCAGGTTGGATTGTATACGTAGGATCAGAGAAGCAATGGAGGTCATAACGACCCAGGCGGTAAGTACACCAACTATACCACCATGGTGTAAACTATGTTTACACCATGGTGGATGGTGGATTTACCGCCTCATTCCAAGGTGAGTGGGGCGGTAAATCCCCATTTCCCATTTCCCCTTCCCCATTCCCATTTTTGCCCCATAGGGCATAATGGGAGTGGGGAAGGCACTAATTACGGCACCGTAAATTACGGTGCCGTAATTAGCACCAAGATGGTTTAGCGCCATGGATTTTAACGCCTGCTAAAAGCAGCCGTTAAAATTGGAATCAGGCGTTAAGGGTTAACGACGGCGTTAACCCTTAACGCCTGAGTTGTAATGACCTCCAATATGTTTGTTTACATTCTTGTTCATAACAAAAACGGGCTCAATGCCCTTGATGGCTGTAACACTTTTTAAACCGTGTTTCACTACATTACACACAAGTTTTCTCTGTAACACTTTTCGCTTTATCCCTTGTACATTAGCAGCAATCATTAGTTAATATAAGGCGGAATCTAACAAGCCCTTTCATTAGACCTTTAAAGCACATGGTATTTTGCAGTTGGCAGAGGTTCATGGAGGAAGGTTATTGACACCATGGGCCTCATTACGACCCAGGCGGTAAGTTACCGCCTGGGCCGTGACTTTACCACCATGGCGTAAACTACGTTTTTACGCCATGGTGGTTGGCGGATTTACCGCCCCATTCCAACCTTGGCGGGGCGGTAAATCCCCATTTTCCCATTTACCCTTCCCCATTCCCATTTTGCCCCATAAGGCATAATGGGAGTGGGGAAGGCGTTAATTACGCCACCGTAAATTACGGTGGCGTAATTAACTCCATGGTCCCTTAGCGCCATGGATTTTAACACCTGCAGGTGTTAAAACCTCCATGGCGCTAAGGGACCTCGTACTCAGGCGGTAAGGGTCGGCGCTGTTTACGCCGCCGTAAAACCCTTACCGCCTGAGTCGTAATGAGGCCCCATATATTTTAAATGTTGGGGGTTAGATGCAGGGTCAAGACTTGTTTGATCAGGATGGTTCTTGTAATTTTCCAGACTCCAGCTGCAAGTCAGGTCACTTCTAGGACAGTGATGTACTGCGGAAGGTAAATGATACAGTGTTTGTTCTGATACTTGTTCGTGTCTGGTTGCTCATGAGAATGAGACATCAGCGGATCTGCCATGGGGTGGAGGCACGGGGGAAGTGCAAGACTCCCTGTGCACGGTGCATGGAGGCGCAGCTACAGCTTTAGCATGCAGGCTATTTCGCTTGGGGTTTGGCCTGTGCATCTAAAATGGAGTCTTGGCGTTTTCAAAATGGTGTCTATGGTGTGTTACAGTACGAGTCGTGTGGCCTTATGTGTCGATCAGCATGGGGGACCGCTGACGAGCCACGAGCCTCATGGAGGTGGGGAATGTTGGGGACGGGGTCCTAACGACCTGTCTTCCCATACAATATTAATTTGAGACGAGCCCCTGGTCCTGGAACATTCTATCCTTACACAGTCTTCTCTTCATGAACAACCACACTTGCACACTCATTTGACATTCCACACTCGCCCACTTACTACTTTCACAGCACCATATAATCTTGTTTTGTTTTAACCTCCACCAGCTTCGACAAACTCAAGCCTCCTTCCACCCTACTCTATGGAAGCTTAATACACAACCAATCTTGCTCTTTGACAGCACATTTCTTCATGGCCTTCCTGACATCAAAACAATTCTTATTGCATATTTGCTTTTTACTAAAGTTCTCTTTAACTAAATTCATATCAATATCCTTCAGACATGCTCTGCCTAGCCAATTCGGACAAACCGCAGTATTAGGTTTTCTCCCTCTCAACATTTCAAAAGGTGACACATTCCTAGCATGAGGGGTAAAGCTAGTAGCTATCACTGTGTCTTCGGTGGCTTTTCTCCTGTCGCCCCTTTCCAAAATTGCAGACCTAATGCTCTCCTTATTTACCCTATTAAATATTTCAACCATACCATTTGCTTCTGGAGGATATGTTGAACTGGTTTTGTGTTCTATTCCATTCCTTTTAAAAAAATCTCTCCATTTACTCAGAATCAAGTTTAACACCATTGTCCGTTATAATGGTAGAAGATACCCTCAGCTTCTAAAAACTTCAACCAGGAATTAAATAATATCCTTGGTACACACCTTCTGCACCCAAGAGATCTACACCCAATTTGATAGCATGCCCACTAACACTATAGAATACCTCAGTGTTTCCTCAGTCTTCACTAGTCCCACAATATCTGGACTTACTTGTTCCCAAGGAACAGACGGTATGAATATCAAAGTTATAGGTTCCACTCTTGTGACACAAACTTTGGCAATGTCCTCACACACTCCACATTCTCTCATGACTCTTTCAACTTGCAAATCCATACATGGCCACCAATAATCCTGCCTTGTTAACTTCTTTGTTTTGGTCATTCCCTAATGACCTTCATGTGCCATCTCTAAAATGACTCCTCGTACTCCAACAGGAGGAAACATTTTATCTCCTTTCACCACCATTCCATCCCTAATGAGAAATTAATCAAAGATTTGTCTGACAGCATCAGGAATTACTCCTCTGCTGATCTCGTTACTCTCTACTCCACATGCAAGTGAGCAGGTCATCCCTTAACATTAATCAGCACCACATTCGCCAACATTGCTTCTTGCCATACACTTTCCAATGCTATCCCTTGACTGGCATTTAGATCCTGATATTCTTTATCCTCTTCATCCTCTTGCCCCTCAACTACATTAGTCAGTCTAGAGAGACAATCCACTGCCTTTTTTATTACACCTGGCAGATATTCTACCTCCCAATTGTAATCTTGCATACTATCAACCCATTTTCGGATTCTGAGTGACACCTTATCTAACCCTTTTATGGTTAGAATTTCTATCAATGGTGTATGATCGTACAGAAAACTTCACATCCCAAAGAAAAGGATGACATTTTTCAAAAGCCCATTTAATTGCTAACAGTTCCTTTTCAATAGTAGAGTAATTATTTTTGTGCATCCTTTAATACTCTAGATGCAAAGGCAATCGTACACTCTGACCCTTTACTCTTTTGGGAGAGAACACACCTAGGCCATGATTACTGGCATCAGTCGTCACCACACTCTTTTTGCTGGCATCAGAATTGCTTAAAGTGGGAGCTTTCGTAAAATCCAATTTGATCCCTTGAAACTCATGTTCACACTATTCACTCCACGGAAATGTCACTCCTTTCTTTACCAGACTTATCATATGAACAAATTTGCTTACTAGACCCGGAGTAACCTTAGAATAATATTCACCAATATAAGGAAATGGTACAATGTTTTCCTTATCAGTGGGACTTGGAAAACTCACAATATTGTTTACCAAGTTAAATTTGTGTCAATTAACTTGCTCTGAGATTTTATGGTCCAGATATTGGCGCCCAATTTTGCTAAATTTACTTTTATCCCTACTCAAGTTTAGACCTGCATCCTTGAAAATATCCCAAACTTTTTTTGACCTCACATCATGTTCTTCATTGCTCATTCCATACAACAGGATGTCATCCTAGAAACACAGAACCCCTTTTATGTCATGAAACAGCTGATACATGATGCGTTGAAATACAGCTGTAGCAGACACCCAACCAAAGGACATGCGCTTACATTGAAACAAACCCTCTGGATTGATGATTGCCATAATATTCCTGGAAGTCGGTTGTAACACAACCTAATGGAAGGCCAATTTCAAGTCCTATATACTTTTGCACCCCTTATCATACCTAGCATCTCTGTTATGTTGGTTAAGGGAAGTCTATCTGGTATCACACACCTATTCACTGATCTCAAACCAATGCAGAGTATCAGCTTGTCCTTGGGTTTATGCACTACTACCAGCAGAGACACCGACTCAGAAGATTCTACTTGTTCTATCACTCCCTGCCTTTCCATCATTGCTAGCTCTTCCTTCAAAGCAGATCTAATGGCTAATGGAACTGCTGTCAGTTTTTGCACAACTGGAACAGAATTGATCTTCATTCTAATCTTGAGTATGAATCCCTTCAAGTTGCTCAACTCTTCACGAAACACTTCATGTTGCATAAAACCTTCAGCTACTTTATCATTCATACTCTCTACCACATACACTGTCTCTTCAATATTGGGGTCAAGCGTAATTTTCAACTTTTTCTAGTGTGACCAACTTAAAAGTGGATTGTACCCTTTTTTAGATACATATACTTTCCCTTGGCTGCCATGTCTTCAAATTGCATAACTGGCCGAACCATCACTGTAGCTCAATCCTTTTGCCTTCATAGGCTACCATTTTAATGGCCACTGCATTATGAGTGGTACCTCTTCTCATCTTAAGTAATTGGTGGAGATATACTTTGCAAAGTTATGGGAAATACTGTATAACTGCTTTATTTTATGTACACGCTTCACTTTTATGTTTTCCAGTTCTGCACTCCCAAATAGACAATTACTATTTCATATGGATCAAGACTTGATCAAGTTATGGGGAAGCTGTTGTCCTTTAGCACTTCGAACAATTGTGAGGGGCTGTTAAGCTTGACGGTTTATGTTTTCCACCAATTGCTCTGTTTTAATTGCTGTGTTTATACTGAACTCTGCACACTATTCAGACACTTTATATCTCAAATAGAGCGATACATAATGGAGTCGTGAGGTAGCTGCTGTGCTTAAACACTTTCACAAATGGTGAGAGAGCTGGTGTGATGTATGCTTTATTTGCCCTGTGCTTTAAAACAATCCACATAAACACATCAGCACGTTTCCCCTGCGCCATGTAATTAACTTCAAACGATCAAGGTAAAGTCCTCCAGCAGTCTGGTGGTAACCGAGGTAACCCAGAATGGTGGTGTGTAATCACACGTTGTGAGGTCTTTTCCTCAGTTGCTGACTTGCGTTGTCCAAGCAACCATTAAACCAACTAGCGACATTCCACAGCAGTGATAGGTTCACTGCTCTGCTCTCTGATTTTGTCAGGCTTCACTGTGACCACCCAACTTCAGCCTCCTGCACCCACTGTGCTTGCGCTCTGCAGCAATGTAAATTCAGTGTGCACTGGCTAAACCGGCTCCCTGAATACTGATTTGACTCGCGCCTCACTCCCTTAAATCACCAAAATGACCCTCTAATGGCAACAGAGTTGGTGCGACTCACTCCGTTAAATCACCAAAATGACCCTCTAATGGCAACAGAGTTGGTGATCCTTCACTCAGTTCGGGCCTGATAGATGCAGTATGCGCACAGCAAAAATTACGATGCAGAAAAGTAGGATACGTCATGGCTCACCTCTTTTTCTTTTAACAAGACTAGAAGAATTCCAGGGAGAGACAGGATTTCAGCTCTGTGGGAAGGGCTCGGCTCGGTCTCAAGAAGGAGGTGCCCATGAAACAGCAGCAATAGGGCAGGCACAATCAGAGTGGAAGGACCAGGATGGCACACACCTCACATGGGTCTGGACAACCACGGCTACTCACTGGGGTTGTTGCATTGGTCCTCGTTGCCAATTGAATGATTCAAGGCACAGGTGAGTGATTAAGGATTTCTTTAGTGAAGATCATGTGTACACCCCACTGGCTTCTTCTCTGCTCTCATCTTAACTGTCTTTCTGAGTTCTACATTCTCATCCTACCTCATGAAGTGTGCTACAGTTTGCTCTTTTGATTTCAGCCATAGTTATATTTCGCCCCACTTGTATTTTGCTAAAAACAGTGCTCCAATTATAGGTTTGCCACTGTGAATCAGGCCAATGTATTTGCTTCCCAGAGTGTTCCAAATATGTTTGCCAATGCTGTATTTTGCCACAGTTGAATTCCACTTCTCAGAGAACTCCAAATTTAAATTTGCCACAGTGAATCTCACCAAGATTGAATTTTTCCAGAAAGGCATTTTGCTTCCTAGATTGTTCCAAATATTGGTCTTCCACTGCAAGTCTCGCCACTGTTGTATTCTGCCACACTTGCATTTCACTTCCCAGGGAGAACCTAATGTCGGTTTGCAACTGTGAATCTTACCAACTGTGTATTTTGCCACACTGACATTTTGCTTACCAGATTGTTCTAGATATAGGTCTGCCACATTGAATCCCCACTGTTGCATTTTGCCAAAATTGCATTTACCTTCCGAGAAATCTCCTAATGTATGTTTTCTACCTTGGTCTCACCATTCTTGTATTTTGCCACACTCACATTTTGTTTCCCAGAGTATTCCAAATGTGGGTTTGTTACTTTAAATCTCACCAATGGTGCAACTTGCCACACTTGCATTTTGCCTCCCAGAGTGTTCCCAAATTGAATTTGTCACATTGAATCTAGCCACTGTTATATTTTGCAGAATTTGCATCTTGATGCCTAGAGTGTTACTAATGCAGTTGTTACTTTGAATCCAACTACTGTTATATCTTCCCACACTTGTATTTTTGCTTCCCAGAGCATTCCAAATGTGGGTTTGCTACATTAAATCTTGCCACTGTTGAATTCTGCCACACCTGCATTCTGCCTCTTGAGTTTGCCCAGTTTAAGTTTGCTACTTTGTTTCCAGCCACAGTTATGTTTTTCCACACTTGCATTTTGCTGCCCAGAGTGTTCCAAATATGTTTGCCAATGTTGTATTTTGCCACAAATGAATTTCACTTCCCAGAGAACTCCAAATTTAGGTTTGCCACTGTCAATCTCATCAAGGTTGTATTTTACCACACCTGCCTTTCACTTCTCAGGGAGCTCCTAATGTTGGTTTTCCATGTTGGTCTTGCCACCCTTGTATTTTGCACACACTCACATATTGCTTCCCAAAGTGTTCCAAGTATACGTCTGCCATTCTTGTTTGTCACAGTGCTTCCCTAATTTGGTATTGTGACTCTGAATCTCACCACTGTATATTGCAGCACTTGCATTTTGCTTCCTAAAGTGATCCTAAGTCAGTTTTGGTCATTAGAATCTTGCCACTGGAATATATTGCCACACTTGCATGTTATATCTTACTCCATTGCATTCTGCTTCCCAGAGTGTTCCCAATTTGGATTTGTCAATTTGAATCTTGCCACTGTTATATTTTTGCCACACATGCATTTCACTTCCCAGAGATCTCCTCATGTAGGTTGTCTTCCTTGGTATTGCCACTGTTGTATTTTGCCAATCTCACATTTTTCTTCCTAGAGTGTTCCAAATTCAGGTGTGTTACTTTGAGTCTTGCCATTGTTATATCTTGTGACACTTGCATTTTTGTTTCCCACAGCATTCCAAATATGGGTTTGTTACATTACATCTCGCAGCTGTATTCTGTGTCTCGAGTTTGCCCAGTTTAGGTTTGCTACTTTGATTCCAGCCACAGTTATATTGTCCACACTTGCATTTTGATTCCCAGAGTGCTTCAAGTATAGGTTTGCCACTGTGACTCTCGCAAAGGTTGTATTTGCCACACTTGCATTTTGCTTCCAGGAGTGTTTCAAATATAGGTCTGCCACTGTGAAGCCAGCCGTTTGCCCAGTTTAGGTTTGCTACTTTGATTCCAGCCACAGTTATATTTTCCACACTTGCATTTTGATTCCCAGAGTGCTTCAAGTATAGGTTTGCCACTGTGACTCTCGCAAAGGTTGTATTTGCCACACTTGCATTTTGCTTCCAGGAGTGTTTCAAATATAGGTTTGCCACTGTGACTCTCGCAAAGGTTGTATCTTGCCACACTTGCATTTCAATTCTAGAGTGTTTACCTAATTTGATAATGTAACTCTGAATGTCACCACTGTATTTTGCAGCACTTGAATTTTGCTTCCTAAAGTGTTCCTAAGGCAGTTTCAGTACTTTGAATCCTGCCACTGTTATATATTCACACACTTGCATTTCTGCACCCCACAGAGCTCCTAATGGAGGTTTTCTACCTTGGTCTCGCTACTGTTATATTTTGCCTCACTCACATGTTATATTTTAGTCTATTGCATTTTGCTTCCCAGAGTGTTCCAAGTTTGTGTTTGTTACATTGAATCTCACCACTGTTGAATTCTACAACACCTGCATTCTGCCTCACGAGGGTTCCCACTTTAGGTTTGCTACTTTGATTCCTGCCACAGTTACATTTTGCCACACTTGATTTTGCTTCCCAGAGTGCTACAATTATAGGACTGCCACTGTTGTATTTTGCCACACTTGAATGTCACTTCCCAAAGAACTCCTAATGTAGGTTTTCCACCGTGAATCTCGTCAAGTTTGTATTATGACACACTGGCATTTTGCTTCCCAGAGAATTCCCAATGGGGGTTTATTACATTGAGTCTTGCCATTGTATTTTTTAGGACTTGCATTTTGCTTACCTGGTTGTGCCAAACTTGAGTTTGTTACTTTGAATCTCTCCACTGTTATAGCTTGTCAAACTTGCACTTTTGCTTCCCAGAGTGTTCCCAATTTGGGTTTGCTACAGTGCCACTTTTGCATTCTGCCACGCCTGAATTCTGCCTGCTGAGTTTTCCCAGTTTAGGTTCTCTTTTGATTCCAGACAGTTATTTTTTGCCACACTTGATTTTGTTTCAAAGAGTGATCTAATTATATGTATTTGCCACTGTGAATCTTGCCATGGTTGCATGTGCCACAGTTGCATTTTGCTTCCCATAGGGTTCCAAATATAGGTCTTCCACATTGTATTTTTCTACATTTGTATTTCACTTTCCAGAGAGAAACTAATGTAGGTTTGCCATTGCGAATCCCGTCAAGTTTGTATTTTGCCACACTGGCATTTTGCTTCCCAGAGTGCTACAATTATAGGTTTGCCACTGTGAATCTTGCCAATGTTGTATTTTACCACACTCGTATTTTGCTTCCCAGAGTGTTACAAATTTCGGTCTGTTATTTTGAATATCACCATTTTTGTATTTTGCCACACTTGCACTTTGCTTCCCCAAGTGTGACAAATTTGTTTTTTTACTTTGAATCTCACCACTGTTGTATTTTGCCACACTTGCCTTTCACTTCCAGAGTCTGCCAAATTTGATATAGTTACTCTGAATCTTGTCACTGATTAATTTTGTCACATCTGCATTCTACCTCCTGAGTGTCCTCAGTTTTGGTTTTCTACTTTGGTTCCCGTCATGGCTATAGTTTGCTTCCAATGGTGCTCCAAATATAGGTCTTCCACTGTGAATCCCATCATGGTAGTATTTTGTCAAACCTACATTTTGCCTACCGAGTATTCCCAACCTGGGTAGTGTGAGGGAGGCATGGTATCACAAGTAGACACTGACACAGGAGCGGCACATTTCAAAACCTTTATTGATGGTTTAAAAGGTGTTGGAAATCTCCTATCTTGCCTTATAACTAAGGTAGGAGCTTTCACGACCATCAAACAAAAAGAAAATACAATCCTAGTCAAAATGAAATGGCCTATTCTAATAAACCTAATTGCTGCCCTCTTTCTAATGCAATACATGTGCTAAAAGAATGTGTAAAGCAAAAAGGAAAATCAGTATACAAAAGAAATGTCAGTATGGCTGAGTAAACTCTCTTCCCCACGTTTTGTAGCACAGGGTAAGATGACACACTTGGACCTTGTGACACACTGTAGCTTCAGACACAAGGATGCAGTTTGTTTCATGAAACAGGGCCCACTTAGTCTTCCATGAACAGTCACTAGTTTACAGTTCAACAAAAGTTTGTTTCCTTCTGGTTACCACAATTCAGTACAGGTTTTCCTCTGCCAGGCTCAAACCTTTCAATGACAATTGGTGAGGGTTCCCTTCCCCAAACTTCAATCACACCTTCATAGGCTTCCCTCTGTCTGGCTAAAGCCTCCTTTCACGTTCCGTCCACTCTCGAAGACTTTCAAAACTGCGATGCTTTTGCTCTTACCTCAGTATCACCACGTTGGCCTTATTTCCTCAAAACGTCACTTTTTCTCTCCTACACCAAGGCCTCTTGGTAAATGCAGTTGTAAATGTAGTTTTGAGCACAGTACTTATTTCAAAGTTAAGAGACAACTCTCACATCCAGGTTTCGCTTTGCTGGGATCAAACCTAACAGTTCAAAGACACCTCTCACATCCAGGTTTCCCTCTGCTGGGATCAAACCTAACAACAGTTCAAATCTTGTATCTCAGTTTCTTCCTCTTCCTGCTGCTTCTACGGCATCAGACATTTCAAAGAGACTTTCAACTGGGCAATCTTCTTTAGCTGGACCACTCTGTTACTTTGCATCTTTAATTTACAGTTCGTATGCTTTGCTTCCTCTCGCGGCTTATCATCACACCCACAACTTTCATTTGTCGGATACTGATGCAATAACGTTTCATTAACACAGACCACGCTTTCATTGCTTTCGTCAACTCACCGGCTGTGCTAATTCATTTTCATCTTTCACGGTTTTGATCCTGAAGTCAAGGCTGATACCACAACTGATGGTGCATCTCCCAACTCAGCTGTTCACCCGGGAGCATGACTGGTGTCCATGAAGCACAAAAGAGGCTTGCCTCTTCTCTCTGGCTGGCCTCCTTGCACAACCTTCAAGGCTCTTCGGAGGTAACAATCTCGCCCAGGTGTCCAAGGTTTCTCTGTACCTCGGTTCCGTCCCTCAGCCTGTCGATCAGCTCCACCTGGTTCACTGTCACCCTGGAAGAACTGGTCCTTGTCGTACATTGCCTTGCTCATTGTGTGTCTCAGTGTTTAACATTTTAACCATGGGAGAAGAGCTACTAGGTACCAGATGTTTGTGACCTTTCCTGATCTTATTAGTTTGTTTGTTTGTTTGTTTATTTTATTTCTAATGTGCTCCAAACCCGTAGGTAGCAGGGCACAGCAATAGGATAATGTGAAGCTTACAATGTTGCAGTTTATACAAGATACAGTAATGTACAGAAATCACAGAATAACAGGGTAAATTACACAAAAATGGTGCAGATAACATGTTATAATTCAACAAGGAGAATAGAAGCAGTATCAGGAGGAGCTGGAGATAGGGTGGGCTTGGGCAAATAGGGTGACTAGTGGTCATTGGAAATGATGTGTTGGATGGTGTTCCTTCTGAATAGTGGGTATGGTTGATCTGCTCCCAATTTGTTTGGTAGTAAGTTCCAAGTTTTAGCAGCCTTCACTGGGAAGCTATTGCCACCAATAGTGGTTAACTTGAATCTGGGTACTACTAGGCAGTTGGCGTTGGCAGCTTAGTGGAACATGTTCAATGTATTGCATGGGTTGTACTCCTTTTAGCCTCAGACCTCCTCTCCCTCAGCTCAATGTTTGTGTAGGAAAGAGGAGGGGAATCTGGGAAGTTGGAATATCCTATAAAATAGGATGGGAGAGGGATATTTAGAAAGGGGGTATACCATGTCTCGCCGTTGGGCATTCCTGCCTCACTCCCCGAGGATCCCTGACCCAGATGATCCTTCCAGACTTGTCCACCCCGAGAGAATGGATCCAAAGGTGAGAGCCCCGGGTCTAGGCAGTTAAACACCCTTTGGTTTTTCACAGTAGGCTACTTTGAATCTTGCCACTGCAACACTCTTCCACAATTCCATTTTGCCTCACGGAATGTCACCGATGTAAGCGTGCCACTTTTGATGATATTTCACCACACTCTCATTTTGCCTTGTGGAGGCACTGCAAGGTCCAGGTTACTGTAGTCACCTTTATGGAACCAGGTAAAGCTGTCTTGACCAATTTCCTCCTCCCCCTAAGACTCTGAATAAGTTACTCATACCCTCCCACTAAGTCAAAACCTCCATACACACAACCTCCCACTATGGCTAAAAAGCTCCAAATTAGAGGTGTCAATTGGTGGACCAGACCAGCCCCTATTCTGCCGGTCGGATACCATCCTTACATGTTGCCAACCCCCTCCCAACATAGCACTCATGAAATGCAATGACCTACACCCCCTTACTGCCAAGACATTCCTCCCCTCTGCACCCCATCAACCATCCACCCTCCCTCACAAAATGTTTCTTTCCAGCTCATTGCGTCCCAACTGGCATATTCCACTTTTGACCACTGAACCTTCACTCCCATTGGTGTCCCTTGCCCACCAGCATGGCAACCACCCCATTCAGATCCCTGCTTTGCACCTCTAAGCAGTATATGTGCAATTCTTGCATCCACCCCTCGCTCAGCTGACCCTTCAACCCTTACCCACATGCCACAAACGTCCTACGCCATTCCTAGTTAGCAAAACTCCCTCTACCTACCACTCGAACATACAAATAAATCTCATACTGACACCGTCTTCTCCTCCGCTACACCTCCTTACCCTGTGACATCGCATCTTAACCTGCTAAATAGCCCCCAAGGCCCACATGCCAAGCACTCCTCCCCCACACCTCTAGAAGAATGTCACTAGACTCCCCCATCTCGACTGTAAATCAAACCCCATCTCAGAGACCTTCCATCCCCATCTCCCACTCCAACACTACACAATTCACCTCCACAAACCCACATGCCCCCTGCTCCTGGCATCATAATCCACACCCTCCGCCACAGACACTTCCATCCCTTGTATCCACACTACCACCTGATATCCACAACTCATCCACTATACCAGCCCTCACCACACATCTACCAATAATGTGTATGGCCTCTGTCCCCTCAACCTCCACCAGGGACAAACTGCCTCCCCCTTTGGACACCCCTTCCCCACAGAAACATCTCAGATCATGGAACAATTTCAACCCTCCTCCCCTGCCACACCACAAGCCAATTGCCTGGAAAAATGTTCTAGTCCTCCCTTTCTTTCACATCCCACTTCACTGCATCGGTCATCACCCGCTCACACCTCCACACCAAGCCAATCCCATCCATCAGCGGTCAAGCCTCCTCCTCTCCCAGCAGCCACCCTGAATCCAACCCCCCTGACTTCAAACAAAAACTACACAGTCTTCTAAATTGCATTTTCATCGATGTCAGATCTGTTGCAAAAAATCATCACAATATATACATCTCCAACCTGACACCTGTTCTCTCTACTGCTCCACCACCTCATACTCCTCCTTCCATTCTTCTTTAAATCTTACCCTCTTCACACTTCAACCTGACACCTCCCTACGGTTGTCTCTCACAACTGCCATACTGGACAAGTTTACTAATTCTTCTCATGTAAATTGTTCTCTATATTGTTGTCAGATATTTGATTCATGTCTCGGTATGTAATGCTTGTAATGTATTCACTGTTGCTTATGTAAAGTGCCTTGGCTTAAAGCGCTATATAAAAATGTAATAAATACAAATACAAATACAGAACTCCCAACATCCTGTTCATCACCAAAACATGGTCTCCCAAGACTTCCGGCCGATGGCACATGATGCCTTCCTACCTGTTTACACAGTATTGTGCAAAACAGCGTCAGCAGGGCAAACGGCATTGCCATCCTTCTACCTCCCCACCCATCTCACACTCTGATGAACAGGCCTGCAACACAGACTGTGCATCCCTCCTTGTAAAATGACTGCTCTCACCCTATTATATTCACAGCTTCTAACTCATCTATTGACCCCCAGGATACAATAGAAGCTTTGCGGAATCCCTAAGCTACTACATAGCAACCATCACGGTCTCCCACCCTGACCTCATAGTATTAGCAGATTTCCACATCTTGTTCAACATGCTACATAGCTCAATGACACAACCTCTACTGGACATCCTGGAAAACCTGCATCTAACACATCTAGGGCCTCATTACACGGATGGCGGTGGACCAAGGTGCTATTAGCACCATACCAGCACCGCCTTGGTGGAAAGGGGAATTACCGCCCTATTCCAAGGTTGGTGGGGCGGTAATTCCCCCTTCCCCCATTGCCCTTCCCCATTCCCATTTTTGCCCCATAGGGCATAATAGGAATGGGGAAAGTGCTAATTATGGCACCGCAAATTGCGGTACCGTAATTAGCTCCCTGGTCCCTTTGCGGGTTGGTTTTTAACGCCTGCAAAAAGCAGGCGTTAAAGTCTCCAACCCGCAAAGGGACCTCGTAGTAAGGCGGTAAGGGTTAACGGTCACCGGTACCATTAACGGTGACCGTTAACCCTTACCGCCGTCCGTGTAATGAGGCCCCTAGTCTCAGGCCCAACCAACTCTGCAGGCCACACCCAAGACACAATCTTCAGTTCATCAGACCTCCTCACCACACTACCACCATGCCCGCTTGTCTGGCCAGACCTCTCTGCCATCCCCTTCACCCTTTCCTCTTTGGACCCAACCGCGGTCCGGCACCTGCTGGCCACTAACCAAATCCCGCCTTTGAAAGGAAATCAACGTGACTCCTGATGTGGCAGAGTCCCTACTAGCCTCCCTGACCTCCACCCCCCTCTGTTCATCACCATCTCTAAATGTGGTCACTGGATCTCAGATGCACTCAGCTCCCACTCTCCCATCAGACCTTTCTCTAACAGACAAGGGCATGCACATAGGGGCCATCACCCCAGCCCTAAAGAAACTGAAAACCTTTAACCACAGCCTGGAGCTTAGATGGCACACAGATGCATTTTCATCCAGGTAAATGGATCTGCCTCCCAGCTCAAGGTTTATCACACAGAAATACACAAAGCCAAACAATCCTACTATTGGAATAAAATCTACAAAGCCCTGCACCCATCGAAGGAACTTTGCAAGCTCATCTCTGAATTCAACTACTGCTGCCTGCAGCGCCAAAACTCCCAGCCACCCCAATCCCTCTGTGACTCCCTGTCAGAACAGTACACTACTACAACATAGCCCGAGAGACACAATTTCATCCTCTCAAAAATCACATCACTCTCCCCTGCCCCCACCTCGCCATCAACATCAGACCCCCTTCCATCATCCCACTATTCTCTACCTTATCACCACTGCCCCCTCTGGAATTCCCTAAACTAATATCACTCAGACTCAGGATACCCTGGGAACCCCTGACCCACCTCGCTGCTAAAGGAAATCTTGACAGCCACTTGTGCCAGCAACCTAGCAAGATCCAACAACAACTCATCACCTCACTTTCAGTACTTTTCCAGCAGAATTTAAGAAATCCTATATCAAGGCTCTCCTCAAAACGACCTCCCACAACCCTTTTGTCTCGACCAACTACAGACCCATCTCAATCATCCGCTATATAGCTAAGTTAGCTGACCGAGCAGAATACTCACAAGTATGCCTCTTCTCAGAATCAACTGAATCCTGCCTAGTCTCCATCTGGGCCGAACTTAAAAGGCACTCATGCACAGAGGTTGTGCCACCTACTCAACCTTTTGCCAGCATGCATCACCATCGACCACTCAATCCTCAACAGGAGACTACACATCCTTGGCATCAGGCACAATACTCTGAACTGGATATCCTATTTCCTCTACAAAAGATCGCAAATAGAGCACATACCTCGATTCTCCTCGGCTCCCCACCCAGTCGCCCAAGGAGTGCCACAGGGCACCTCTCTCTCTTCGCACCACTTTATCCTCTATCTGAACCTGCTACCCACACTCATTTGATCCCATGGTCTATCGAGCTACAATTATACAGACACCACAAAATTCATCTTCGAAATCCCAAACAGCCCTCCTCCAATCTCACAACCTGTCTCTTAGAGATCGAACACTGAATGACAGCCAACCACTTCCTACTGAATTCAGGCAAAACTGAAATGTTGTCATGATCTCTGCTTCCAAAAGGTCAGGGTTTTCCCAACTCCCTTGGAAGCAGATCCATAACCCAGGGTCCGAGGGCCAACCAGTCCCAATTGGGACCTTTTGGACCCAGTCCTGGCGCCAGTGGCACCAGGCTCATAAATG
This sequence comes from Ambystoma mexicanum, assembly GCF_040938575.1. NCBI lineage: Eukaryota > Metazoa > Chordata > Amphibia > Caudata > Ambystomatidae > Ambystoma > Ambystoma mexicanum. The sequence goes on from NC_090924.1 coordinate 262,106,297, forward strand.
TGCCCAGTCCCAGCGCTGGAAGCGCCGGGCTCATGATGCTTGGGTGGACTTACCTGCAGCAGACCATGCTGCTTACTTGCCTGCCAGCTGAGCCTCTGATCCTCTTCTGTTTGGAACTACTTTTCCTGTTGGGTGGGGCAGGAGCCACTCCCTAGATTCAGAACACTGGAACTCTTCTGGAAAGCAGGAACTCTTTTCTTACCTAGGCGTGGCTGTGGAAGGAGACACCTAAGCACTACAGGAGGCTATTTAAACCACACCCGGTGGATGAATCTTGCTTTGCGTTATTCTGCATCCTCTGCAGCAGAACGCTCATCGTGTCTTCTGCATCGGATCCTGAGCCTAAGGAAAAAGGCTTACCATCCTGAATCCAGTCTTCAGCAACACCTATAAAGACAAGAAAGAACAGGTTAGCATTCCGGCATCTGAAAGACAAAGGCTTACCTACTCTTCGTGCGCTCCGGAGGTCTTCACACTGCATTCCGGCATCTGAAAGGCAAAAGCTTACCGACTCTTCGCACGCTCCGGAGGCCTTCGGCGCTGCATCCTGCATCTGAAAGACAAAACAAGGTGCGTTTAAAGACATTGGGGAACTTTGATACTCACGTGCCATTACTCCTTTCCACATCAACCCCAGTGGGTATTCCGGCACCCTGCAGCCGCTCCGAACTCGTACCTGCAAAATAAAAGACAGTTAGAGCGCATCGTGAAGCAGGCAACAAGCGCTTACTTACGTGCTTCCAAGCGCTTCTATTCATCATACGGACTCCATCTTCAACTCACTTCAGCCCGTCATCCGCCATCGCCGGAACCTGCAAAACAAGAGACATCATTGCTAAAGACTTTAAAGACAATAGAATTACTCGAAACTTACCGTTCGTGCAGTAAACGACGGACAGCAGTCCTCTGAAGTCAAGAGGCCTGCGCTACCGATCCAGTGAAGAAACTGGTTACAGCACCCTGCCCCGAGGCAGATGGAGAGCTCGGCATTCACTTACCTAAGGTGAGAGCGTTAACCTTTGGGGGTCTACAGGAGAGCAAAAAAGGGAAGAGATAGGGACACCCCAATAACCCCAGTTCATTAATCCCATATTTTCTGTCTGCAGACATCTTACTCTTGAAGTCAGGCATACAGTGCACAGAGGTCCAGCCCAAAGAGCCAACCGGGTGCTACACATCACCTTTGAAGATACGGTAGTCGCCCAGTCAAGACTGGCGCCTCTGCGAGAATCAGGTGAGCGTTACAGAACGCAAAGCCTACCGCAAAACTCTCGCCCAGGCGCTATGGAAACCTCGGATACTGACCATCTAGCCCGGTTACTTGGGGAACTAAGGGCAGAAGTGCATGCAGCTCGTCAGGAAACGAATGCTCTAAGAAGGGAACTAATTATTTCCAAGGAGAGAACAGACGGTCTTGCTAGACAATTGCTACAGTCACAAGCCGGACAAACCCCGTTACCCACATCAGGGGCAAATCTTCCTTCAACATCCTCTATGAATCCAGTGCAGATCAACCTACCTGGGAATGTACCTCTGGCTCCGCCCGAACGATTTTCTGGTGACCCAAAGAGGTTTGCAGTATTTATCAATCAGTGCCGGTTGCACTTCTTATGCCGGCCAGCAGCCTTTCCAACTGATCAAGCTAAAGTAGCTTTTGTACTTTCGTACCTTAGTGGCAATGCGGCAGACTGGTCGATCCCTCTAGTTAATCAAGATGATCCGGTTCTCCATGATTTTCAAGCCTTTCAGCTTAGTATGGAAAAACTGTTCGCAAGACATTCACAGGGGCAGGCCTTGGACAATGAGCTTCTTTCGTTGCGACAGGGTAATCAAGACCTTTTGGCTTATATTGCATCTTTCAATAGACTAATAGTGGAAACTCAATGGCCTGAGGACAAAAGGATTACGCTGTTTTACAGAGGTCTACGTGGAGAGCTCAAAGACGTTTTAGCCCAAGTAGTGAATCCCCCACAAGACTGTTCGGATTATATAGACTTGGTCGTTCAAATAGATCATAGACTGCAGAACAGGAAGGCCGACCGTTCCAAGTTTGATGCTCGAGTATTTTCCAAACCGCCAACTCCTTCCAAAGGAGTAGACTCCGGGGAACCCATGCAAATCGGGGGTCTGAAAGGTCCTCTAACACAAAAGGAGCGGGAAAGGAGAAAACAGTTGCAATTATGCCTATATTGCGGAAACTCAGGGCACTTTCTTCGAGACTGTCCGGTGAAACCTGCCAAGAAGGCAGTAGGAGCTGCAGTTACCAAAGTTACAAACTCTGAGCAGGGAAACGACCTCGCCCGACAAGAATAGAGGTCCTCTTGCCGAGCGTGAAAACCAGTTCCGTGACCTCGCATTTCGTGATACCTATGGTCCTCATTAGCCCTGATAATCCGGATCGATTACATGCAATTGAAGCTTACGTCGACAGCGGTGCCATCGGCAATTATGTGGATCATGAAATGGTTTTGAGGATGAATCTAACTCTTTGTCCCAAGGCTGTAAAGGACGTCTTTACTACAGTGGATGGTACGGAGATAGCCTCCGGGCCAGTAACGCATACCACTCAAGAGGTGACGCTAGTAAGTCAAGATGGACACCATGAGAAGATCGTGTTCGATGTGATCAAGGCCCCTCAGTTTCAGATTATTCTAGGAATACCTTGGTTAGAGAAACACAATCCTCTGATCGATTGGCGAGCAAGAACGGTCCAGTTTCCAGAATGTGTCTCTACTTGTCACCCTCCACCTGGTGTTGCACTGGCTGCAATTTCTTCAGAGGCTCCCCAGTTACCTCCCGAATACCTTGAATACCAAGATGTTTTCCGGAAGGATCAGGCTAACACTCTACCTCCTCATAGGTCTTATGACTGCCAGATAGACCTGATACCTGGATCTACTCCTCCTTGTAGTAGAATTTATGCCCTCACCGAGCCTGAGAACCTTCACCTTCGACAATACCTGGATCAATACCTGGCGAATGGGTTTATTCGTCCTTCCAAGTCCCCTGCTTCTTCAGCTTTGTTCTTCGTTCCAGAAAAGGAAGGAGACCTTAGAACTTGTATCGATTATCGCTCCCTGAACCAGATCACCGTTAAGAATAGATATCCGTTACCTTTGATCCCTGAACTCCTGGACCAAGTCAGAAAAGCATGCATATATACAAAGCTGGATCTTAGAGGAGCTTACCACTTGGTACGAGTAAAAGAGGGCGATGAATGGAAGACTGCCTTCCGCACCAAGTATGGGCTATTTGAATACCAGGTCATGCCCTTCGGACTTTGCAATGCCCCGGCCGCCTTTCAATATTTTATGAACGATGTCCTCAGAGAGCTCATAGATGTGTGTGTTGTTGTTTACATTGACGACATCCTCGTTTATTCTTCATCGGAATCTGAACATCGGAAACACGTGAAAATGGTCCTCGAAAGATTGCGTCAACACAAACTTTTTGCTAAGTTGGAAAAATGTGTTTTCAACGTGACTGAAGTTGAATTCTTGGGATTCATATTATCACCTGGCGGAGTACGTATGGATTCAAAGAAGGTTGATGCAGTTCTCAAATGGCCATCACCATCCTCCGTAAAAGGTGTGCAAAGCATGTTAGGCTTCGCTAACTTTTACCGCAGGTTTATCCCCGAATTCTCTCGAATAGTCCAGCCCATCACTGCCTTGTTAAAGAAAAACAAACGTTTTGAATGGTCTACCGAGGCGGAACAAGCTTTCCAGGATTTGAAGACTAAATTTATCTCTGCACCAATCTTAAAACACCCTCGCCCCGAACTCCCCTACATCGTGGAAACTGATGCTTCAAGCCTTGCCATGGGGGCAGTTCTATCACAAAAGGACCCGGTAACCAATCAGTTGCATCCCGTGGCATTTTGGTCCCGCAAATTCTCGCCTCCTGAAATCAATTACACGATTACTGACAAGGAACTTCTGGCTATCAAGTCTGCCTTTAAGGCTTGGCGGCATTATCTGCTGGGGGCCCGACACACCGTTACTGTGATTACGGATCACCGAAACCTGCAATATTTGAAAACCGCAAAAGCCCAATCCTCTAGACAACTCCGTTGGGCATTATTCTTTGCCGAGTTTGACTTCATAATTACCTATCGACCTGGTACAAAGAACGGTAAAGCTGATGCCCTTTCTCGGATGGGAGTGGAAGAACACTTGATCAACCCTAAACCTGTACCAATCATTCCCGAACAAAGAATTCTGGGTGTAATCGCCACAGAATCCATAGAGGAAGTTAAGGATAAAGCCAGGCAACTTGTAACTCCAGCAGACATACAGAATTGGCATCTGCAGGGAAAGGACTTTGCAGTAAAGGACAACTTATTGTATTTCCAAGAATGATTATACCTACCCAGCACAGATTTACAGAAAAAAGTAATCTCCTGTTATCACGATTCTTTAATGGAAGGTCATCCCGGTATGGCCAAGACCTCAGAAAAGATCAAGCGCTACTTCTGGTGGCCGTCTTGGAAAAAAGATATTAGAGACTTTATAATGTCTTGTGGAGTATGCGCCCAAAACAAGAGTCAAAAGGAAAGACCAGCAGGCCTCTTACGCCCTATTGACATCCCACCTCGCCCTTGGCATACGCTTTCTATGGACTTCATCACCGATCTACCTCCATGCTCCGGATACAATACGATTCTAGTAATCGTGGACTTATTCTCCAAGATGGCACATTTCATTCCGCTCAAAGGCTTGCCAACAGCAGCAACTCTGGCCCGAGAATTTCTCGAAAACATCGTCCGACTACACGGTTTTCCTTCGGTTCTAATTTCGGATCGAGGTAGTCAATTTATTTCTCATTTTTGGCGAAGTTGCTGTCGGTCGGCTCAAATTGATGTGAGACTATCGACCAGTCACCACCCTCAGACTGACGGACAAACCGAGAGGACCAATCAAACTCTGGAACAGTATTTACGCTGCATGCTGCAACAAACTGAAAAAACTTGGAAAGACATCCTTTGGATAGCCGAATATGCCTACAATAACTCTGTCCATTCGGGAACTGGGAAAACACCGTTTTTTCTTTTGTACGGCAGTCACCCTCGAACCTCGGAGTTGGATCCCCTCCAAGATCTTGAAACACCAGCAGTAGACTACCTGCATTCTACAATCACCCAAGCCTTTAAGGAAGCTGTTTCTCACCTTCAAAGGGCTAAAGAACAATACAAGAAAGGAGCAGATCAACATCGGAATGAAGCCCCTCAATATCAAGTAGGGGACCAAGTCTGGTTATCCACCAAATATCTACCTCTAAAAGGGCCACGCACATTCAACCCAAGATACCTTGGTCCCTATTCCATCACTACCATAATAAACCCAGTAGCGGTCAAGTTGGACTTGCCCCCTCACATGAAGATACATCCGGTCTTCCACGTCTCTCTATTAAAACCCGTGCAACCTCAAACCCGACTAACTAAATCTCCAAAACCCATCCTAGTTGATGGAGAACTCGAGTTTGAAGTCAAAAGCATTCTGGACTCCAAGATCTCCAAATCTAAACTATTTTACCTAATTGACTGGAAAGGCTACGGCCCCCAAGAGAGATCCTGGGAACCTGCTGAATATGTCCACGCTCCTCGCCTAATCAAAAGATTTCACCGAACATTTCCTGACAAGCCAAAACCCCCAGAGAAGCCCGGTTTGGGAGGGGCCTTGAGGGGAGGTACTGTCATGATCTCTGCTTCCAAAAGGTCAGGGTTTTCCCAACTCCCTTGGAAGCAGATCCATAACCCAGGTTCCGAGGGCCAACCAGTCCCAATTGGGACCTTTTGGACCCAGTCCTGGCGCCAGTGGCACCAGGCTCATAAATGTGCCCAGTCCCAGCGCTGGAAGCGCCGGGCTCATGATGCTTGGGTGGACTTACCTGCAGCAGACCATGCTGCTTACTTGCCTGCCAGCTGAGCCTCTGATCCTCTTCTGTTTGGAACTACTTTTCCTGTTGGGTGGGGCAGGAGCCACTCCCTAGATTCAGAACACTGGAACTCTTCTGGAAAGCAGGAACTCTTTTCTTACCTAGGCGTGGCTGTGGAAGGAGACACCTAAGCACTACAGGAGGCTATTTAAACCACACCCGGTGGATGAATCTTGCTTTGCGTTATTCTGCATCCTCTGCAGCAGAACGCTCATCGTGTCTTCTGCATCGGATCCTGGGCCTAAGGAAAAAGGCTTACCATCCTGAATCCAGTCTTCAGCAACACCTATAAAGACAAGAAAGAACAGGTTAGCATTCCGGCATCTGAAAGACAAAGGCTTACCTACTCTTCGTGCGCTCCGGAGGTCTTCACACTGCATTCTGGCATCTGAAAGGCAAAAGCTTACCGACTCTTCGCACGCTCCGGAGGCCTTCGGCGCTGCATCCTGCATCTGAAAGACAAAACAAGGTGCGTTTAAAGACATTGGGGAACTTTGATACTCACGTGCCATTACTCCTTTCCACATCAACCCCAGTGGGTATTCCGGCACCCTGCAGCCGCTCCGAACTCGTACCTGCAAAATAAAAGACAGTTAGAGCGCATCGTGAAGCAGGCAACAAGCGCTTACTTACGTGCTTCCAAGCGCTTCTATTCATCATACGGACTCCATCTTCAACTCACTTCAGCCCGTCATCCGCCATCGCCGGAACCTGCAAAACAAGAGACATCATTGCTAAAGACTTTAAAGACAATAGAATTACTCGAAACTTACCGTTCGTGCAGTAAACGACGGACAGCAGTCCTCTGAAGTCAAGAGGCCTGCGCTACCGATCCAGTGAAGAAACTGGTTACAGCACCCTGCCCCGAGGCAGATGGAGAGCTCGGCATTCACTTAACTAAGGTGAGAGCGTTAACCTTTGGGGGTCTACAGGAGAGCAAAAAAGGGAAGAGATAGGGACACCCCAATAACCCCAGTTCATTAATCCCATATTTTCTGTCTGCAGACATCTTACTCTTGAAGTCAGGCATACAGTGCACAGAGGTCCAGCCCAAAGAGCCAACCGGGTGCTACACATCACCTTTGAAGATACGGTAGTCGCCCAGTCAAGACTGGCGCCTCTGCGAGAATCAGGTGAGCGTTACAAATGTTGCTATGTGGGAAGACCACCTTCTTCCCTCAACCGACCCCATGGCCACTCTGCCTATGCCCAACTCCAACACAGTAGAAATTCGCAGATGTATTATGGACACAGACTTGACCCTATAACATCACATCAGCTCCATGGTAAAATGCTGTTACCCACACATACACATCCTCTGCTGCCTTTTTCCATTACCTGACATTCCCACACAGAGTCTCTGCAATCGTTGCCATCATCCTTTCATGTATAGACTATGCTAACACCCTATACCTAGGTACCCCAGCATCGCAGCTATGAAAAATCCAACAAGTACAATATACTGCTGCAATGATCCTCCTAGCCCTAGTCCCCTAGAGAACACATCTCTGTATCCTTCAATGGCTTATGTTTGGACGGCTATCCTCTTTCAAGTACCTACAACATACACTCACATGCTATAGGCCTGACAGAAAACTTAGATCAGGCTCAGCACTTCTTCTCATCATCCCAGACAAGCACCCACCTTTTGGAGCTCCCTCCCATTACTCATCCACTGCATAGCGGACCACCTTGGCTTCAGGAAGGCAATCAAAACCTAGCTCTTCCCTTCAGCACCATCGCATACTTAGTCCAGAGCCCCCACCCTGCCTCGCGGACACCTTGGGTGCACAAGAGGAGTTAGTAGGGGGATCATAGCATGCCTCACCATGCCTATACGGAACGCACCCCATGACTCAAACTAATATGCTTCAGTCCTTCTTCCCAGGTCCCTTGTGCGATGTGTCCCACAGAATACAGCTGAGCTCCAAAAAAACAAACACAAATAAAAATATTCAGCTGTTCACATAACTGCACACCTTTGAGATAAGTGCTATGTGTCTATACCTTGCACCAAACATACATCATCCTTGACCACTAAGCACTGTGATCCATAGAATACAACTGTGTCCCACACAAAATTCAGTCCAGCTCTTTGCATAGCCTGACAATTTGACCCAGTAGCTGTACTCACCCCTTGGTGATATGGGCTACTGTTAGAGACACAGCCATTCTCTGCATACCACACACATTTTAACACGCCTTCATTACTTTCATCACAGACTACGGTCTTGCAAAGGGCATTTATCCTCAGAGTGCTTTGAGGCCATACCAGTGGCAGCAGGCACTATACAAATATCACCTAACATAAAATAACATCATACTTTGCAGTAATTATTTGCCGGCTTTGTCACCTAGCTTTCTGCAAGATGTGTTTAACCGAATTTCAGTATAACTTTGTGCTCTGAGTTTCATTTTCTTGATATCAAGTTGTTCCTCAATGTAGTACAATCTGAGGTCATTTAAATCCAATGAAATTGGCTGTATCCTTGGTCATGTAGAGCGTTAGGAGGTTGAAAACCTGATACGTAAAGTAAGCTGGTATGACCTATAGATTTTGTGTATAGTTTAGATTAAACATTTTCAATTTGCAAGAGATACTTATTTCCCAAAATGTAATAGTTGCTGTGATCTGGCACCCCTACTTTTTAATTTGTATTTAAATGACCTTGAAAATGAATTTAAGGATATTGATTCCCTGTACTGCTGTTTGCAAATGACGCTGTTCTGCTATCCAAAGCCCCAGAAGTACATCAAAGTTTAATAGATTGCTTTGATCGCTTTATGGAGATACAGGGACTGTGTATAATAAAGGGAAGTCCAAGATCATGACCATGGGTCAAAAGAAAACATCTATGAGACCACTGTTATGCAAAGGGGAGAAGCTCTAGTGTGTAGTAAGCAATGTCTATTTGGGCACATGCATTTTTAATAACTTGAGCTGGTCAAAGCAAGTAGCCGGAATTACATTGCATATGAAGCAGACCAATGCTGCCTTTTTCCGCCTTGCTTTATCATCAGTGGTATTTACCAAAGTCGTTAATCAAGGATCATAAGGCCAAGACTGTAGGAGCAGCAGTGTATGGTGCAGGAATGCGGGGTTCTGTAGAACTGCAGAAGTTGGCTGTAGCATAATCTTCTTGCAAATTCTAAAATGTCTTGATCGATCCCTTCTGTAATCCTTCAAGAGAAGGTTGGGCTACCCCATTTTGAAGATCTCCTGGCAATCCAGATGATTTTGCTGCGGTGCTCAATTTGGAGAGACCGGGAAATGTATGTAACACGGACTACACTTGCGGATGTCATGAATAGCGTCACAATAAGTTGAATATCGTGGCTGACAAACGTCAAATCAGACCTGCACGAAATTGGTCTGGCAGGCTGGTTCACAAATCTGTATTTGATTCCTAGGAATCATAAAACACTGATTAGGAATACATATGTTATGCTTCTACAAAAATGGAGAGAAGAGCTCTGCCTGGAGAAACATACTATAAGACGGTATTCCACTTTGAAAACTGCACCAGGCCTAGAGCCATATTTACTTTGGACTGGGCACACAGTATCATGTGAACTTTTACCTCAGTTTCGTCTTAATGTATTGCCTCTAAACCCTGTTATAAGAACATGGGAGCATTGCCCTTTAGAAAGAGCATTATGCACTTTCACTTTGAATGTCCCCAAAGGTTGATTGCACTTTATGATATTTTGCCCAAAGTACGCTGATGTACGCTGTTACCTATCTCGAGGAAATATGGTTCTAGACATTTGTCACCAAGCACTTGTATTTCTGGTATTTCTCAATGAACAACTCGTCTGTTCCACAGTCGAAACATGTCAGTTTTTAGCAATGACAATTGATGCTCTGTAATTTTGTACATGTCTATACACAGTTTTATTTTGTATTTGAGATATTGTTCAACAAGAGCAAATTTAACTAATGAATTGAACCTTTTTAAAGAAATAACAGGGTAACTGTTTTTAACTTTAATGGAAAGTGTGCATTTCCGAAATAAAATATTGATTGATTGATTGATTGATTGATTGAATAGTTGGATCGCCAATTGTAGGTGTGAATGAAATCCTTGGCTGTATGCCACTTACACAGTAGAGCATATAATACACCAACTCGGCATTAGAGCAATTTCAGAGCATCTGGGCTTGCCTGGAAAGAGATAAAACATTCTGCTCCTTCTGGGGGTTTCCAAACAATAATCTGGTGTGTAGAGGGAACAGGAAAGGGAAACAAGAAAGGGACAAATGTGTGAAAACAAAGACAAGTTCATAAAAATTGGACTATGGGCCTCATTACGAGGTTGGAGGTAAGGGGTTAACGGCACCGGTAAGGATGCGGGGCCGGTAACCCCTTACCTCCGTATTCCGAGGTCCCTTAGCGGGTCCCACTAAGGCCGGCTGGTTTTACCAGCCGCCCTTAGTGGGAACCGCTAAGGAACCAGGGAGCTAATAACCGGCCTGCTATTTGCGGGCCTGTTATTAGCTCCTTCCCCATTCCCCTCGAGCCCTATGGGGGCTCGAATGGGAATGGGGAATGGTTTTCAGAATGGGGACTTACCGGGTCCTCCAAGGTTGGAATGACCGGGTAAGTCCCCATACCGAGAACCCAGACCCGGACGCGACTTTGGAGGCAGCCATGGTGCTAATAGCACCATGGCTACCTCCAAACTCTTAATGAGTCGGGGGAAGGGTTACAGAAACAGTCCCTGAGTGCAAGGTTTGCCAGGGGGCAGTACTGCTGTGCAACTGGCGGGGAGGGGACCGGGGCCGAGATCAGAGGGTAGCCAGGTAACCAGTGCAGTTTCAGATTCAGCCACAAGATCTGCAGGGGAGAGGAGGAGAGAAAGCAGAAGCAAAGCGGAAGGTCTTGAGGAGCTTCCGGAATCCGAGATTGTTCTCCTCAAGTTTCAGAGAGGTAAGGGGGCTGTTCCAGAGGGAGGCCCCAGATGAAGAAAGAGATCTACCACAAACTCGCTGCTTAGAGAAGCGACTGACCCTGAGGGAGTTGGAGGCGGATGAGCGAAGAGCTCAAGAAGGAAGATATTTAGGAAGAGAGAGTTGAGGGTATTGAGGTCCCAGGCCCCAGAAGGCCTTGTGGACAATGCAGAGGGTTTTGAACTTAATCCTCGCTGACACTGGGAGCCAGTGCAGAGATTTCAGTCCTGAAGAGATACAATCCGTGGGCTTGAGGCCAAAGACAAACCTTGCAGTCCTGTTTTGGATGAGTTGCAGAGGGAGGAGAGTAGAGGCAGGCAGATTTAGAAAGAGGCTGTTGCAGTAGTCCAGTCTAGAGAGAACCAGAGCTCTGGAGACAGTGAGCTTCTGGGGGAAGGAGAGGAAAGGAAGAATACCTCTGAGGAGGTGCAGCTGGTAGTGTGACTTCTTAGAGATGTCAGAGATGTGAGGAGAGAAGGAAAGTGTGGATTCAAAGATGACCCCTAGGTTTTTTAGCCTCACATTTTGGGGGCAGGAAGATGATCAAGATAGTCCAGTCAGAGAGTGACGGGAAAGGAAGGAGCAGGTTTTCCGATGAGGAGAATCTCAGTCTTGCTGGCATTATGGCAGAGATCATTGGCAGCACACCACTCCTGGATGGCAGACAGGCAGTCAGAGATGAGAGAAAGAGAAGAGGTGGCGGAAGGGAGCCTGCAAATGAGTTGAGTGTCCTCCACATAGCACTGAAAGTTGGGGCAGAGAGCCGCAATGCGGTGGGCTAGAAGTGCAAGTTATTGGTTGAACAGCCAGGGAGAGAGATTAGAGATAGAGATAGAGGAGAGGAAGGACCCAAGTTCGACCTGGGAAGGTTGATCAGAGAGGAAGGAGGTCAGCCAAACTAGGCCCTGATCAGTGATACCCAGGTTATCATGGAGATGGTTGAGCAGGATGGCATGGTTGACTGTGTCAAAAGCAGAAGAGAGATCAAGTAAGATGAGGACACACAGGGTATTGTAGTCAAGGTTTGAGAGTAGGTCTTACAAATGTGCACGAGAGCAGTTTCCATGCTTCTGGCAGCTCTGAAGCCAGACTGATGGTCATGAAGACAACCAACCAATTCAGTGTGAAGATTAAGCTGGGAGATGGCCAGCTTTTCCAGGAGTTTGCCCAGTAAAGGAGTGATGGAGATTGGGCAGTAGTTAGCAGGGCTGGAGGGGTCAGCTGAGGGTTTCTTCAGAAGAGGGTGCACAAGGGAGTGCTTCAAGAGGGAAGGGAGGACTCCAGTGGCTAAGGAGTCGTTGCAGAAGCCAGCCAAAGCAGGAGCCAGGGTGCAAATGTGGTCCTTGTTGGTCTTAGAGGAACAGAGGAGAACCTGTTTTGACAAGACTTTCATAGATCAGACTTGTCTAGAAATCTGGTCTGGGGAGGACAGGGGAAGGAAAAGAAGGAGGGAGGAGAGGTGGCAGAAGAAGGGCCAGAGGACAAGCAGGGAGTAGAGGGAGGAGGGGGAGCGGAAGAGAGAGAGAACAAGATGTTCTGAGCTTTAGAGATTAAACGAGAAGCCAGGGCTGTGCAGAGGGCCTGGGAGGGGACAGGAGAGGTAGAGACTGCAGCAGGATTGGCCAGCTCCTTGCAGGTTTTAAAGAGTTTGGCCGAGTTGTTAGATGCCGTGGAGATGCAGGCTGGATGTAGGCTCTCTTCTTGGTGGGGACAGAGAGCCGTTATTGCCTTTGGAGCAGGCAGCAGGATAGTTTGTCAGAGGATGCACCGGAAGTGTGCCATTTCCTCTCAGCCACACTGCACTTCCATTTAAGGGTGATGTGGTCTGAGTCGTACCAAGAGTTGCACTTGGCTTGGGGTTTCAAGCGGATCCTCATGAAAGGGGCAAGAACATCGAGAGTATCAGATATAGCAGAGTGGAGCATGGAAAGGGCTGTGTCATGGTGTGAGTCAGCCAAGGGGTAGGGGGGAGGAGAAAGAGGCAGCAAAAACCTCAACGGACACACGCTTGATGGTTCGGATAAACCGAGAAGGTTGGTGGTGGTGCTGGAGTTGGCTTGGCCTGAGGTGTTGAGAGGGTGAGATGGGAGGAAAGGAGAAAATGATCACTCCAGGAGAGAGGAGTGCTGAGAGGGATCCAAAGGGGAAGGTCTGAAGAGATCACAAATCCAGAGTGTGCCCTGCAGAGGGAGTCGTGTCAGAGGGGAGAATAGAGAGAGATTTGCAGAGTTCAAGAAAGAGTCCAATGGAAGGACAGGGTGCATACAGGTGGTTGTTTACATCTGCAAGAAGGAGGAGTTGAGTGGACGAGACTAGGAGGGAAGAGGAGAGGTCCTCCTGCTCAGAGAGGAAGGAGGAGATCTGACCAGGTGGCCGATAGATGGTAGCCACAGTAAGGGAATAGCCACGAGAGAGAGAGAGCCTGCAGACGAGGCATTCGAAAGAGGAGTAGACCTGTGTAGGAATGACAGAGGCAGGAATCCACTCAGGGAAGATCAGGGCTACACCCCCACCGGAATGGTTGGATCTGGGTGCAGAGAGGATCTTGTAGCCATCCGGGAGGAGAGAGTCAAAGCTTGTGACAGAGCTGGCCGTGAACCATGTCTCAGTGAGACCGAGGACATCGGGGTCAAGTTCCTCCAGGATGAGTCAGATGGCAGAGGAGTGTTTGACAGCTAAGCAAGAGTTTAGAGTGGCAATATGGAGAAAGTTGGCATCCTTGAAAGACTTCCAGGGAGAGGTACAAATCAGAGGTACGCCCTGCTGACGTGTAGAAGAAGCGTGAGGCAGGGCAGTAGAGGAAGGAGGTGAGGGCAAGGTAGCCAAGGAGGAGATAGCAGGGGGAGACAAGGAAGCCATGCAGGGGGGAGAGGGGACAGCAGGAGAAGAAAGGAAATTGCTGAGGTGCAGGAAGTGTCTTTCAAAGAGGAAATGAATGGCTTGAGGGCCTTAGACCAAGACAGTACCATTCAGGTAAATATTAATGATGACCTTAGAGGAGTGGAAGGAGGCCAGGTGGGCCTTCCACTGGGTGCCACTATTAATGGGAGAGGAAGAGAAAGGAGAGAGCACAGAGACCATATGTAAAGTCCATATGTCTGGCAAGGGACCGACAAAGAGGATGTCGGTGAAAGTTTGCCTGAAGGAGACACTGGTATAGATGTCAGCGATAGGGAGGACTCGGTTGGAGACCAGCATGTCCTTTTTAAACTGCTTCCTACCAGATTTAGTGAGGAGAGCAGTTAGAAAAGAAAGGAGAGCTAGAGAGCACCACAGAGTTGGTGGAGTGAGGAGAGAGGAGGAGGGGAGTGGAAAGGGGTGGGGGGAATACTTGGGAAGGACACGGGCAGAATGCAAGCAGGCGAGACAGAGAGTGATGAGACAAGTAGACAATTGGACAAGACAACAGTTTTAGAAAAGATTTCTATTCATGTGTAATTTTCCCTCCAGTTGTGTTCCCCCCAACATTTTTGCTGCTGTTTAACACCATAGTCTGACTTAGCCCAGCCTTCTGCTGCACTCCTCTGGGCTTTCACTCACTTTTAATGGGGAAACTGACATATCCTTAAGACAGTCTGTACGGGGAGACTTTGTTTCCCTAAGTCTTTTCCAATGTTACAACTTTTCTGCAACATGTAACAAGTGTACAATGTACCCTCCACTACAGTATACTTGGGTCTCTTAGTCATTTCCAAAGGCCCTAGATACTCTCGAAGGATTTTTTTAGGTGATGTGCAGATGTGTCACAGACAGGGCTGGTGGCAGCTTATCATTTATATGTAATTTTAACCCTTTCCTGCCAGGTAAACTGTGATTACTGTGTTTGGTATGAATAGGTGGCCTGGCTTCAATATGGCCATGCCACGAGGTTCTTTGTCATGTCCTTTAGCCATCTTGCCCCTTCGCTTTCCACAGGTCGAGCCGACCCGGGTCAGTCCTTATTTGTGCATGCATTTTCCCGTGAAATGCCAAGCTTTCATGGGCTTCTGCATGCGTTGTGTGTGTGCCTCCAGGATGTGGGCGGGGTGTCTGGCCCAAATACACATCCTAGGTGCCAGAGAGTCTGGAGTGCTGTGAATGCCTGCGACCACTGTGGTTCGTGATTGGTCCATGTTTGGTACGCCTGTATGTGAGCAGATCTCCCATTGGGTCCTCTTCGTTTTGGCGTGAAGGAGATTCTGGATAAGAGAAGCCCCCAAACACCCATACCATGTCAATCTCTGGAGTTCTCACTGAACGAAGGATAGGATCCAAGTATCCTGAAGCTAAGAAGCCGAATGGAGGAACCGCTGGTGACCCGCTGGAAGGTTTGGCATCCTGAGCCTGCTGTCGTCCCGTGGGACCCCTCTGCATCTGGTTGTCCTAGAAGATATGCAAAGATGCTTTGACCCATGGGAATAGTGGGACCAACTATTCTCAGCACCTTCATCAAACCCTGCAAGTAAGCCTTCACGGAAGTGTCCCTGGGTCAACCAGTGGGCTGACCAGCTTTTGTAGGACCTTTTCTCTGTCTCTGCCGCTGTTTGGAGGAGGCCATCGAAAAATGGTATATCGCTAGCTCTTTGTTCACAGCACCCTCACACTGAATTTTGTACACTTGTCATTCTCAGGTCTGAAGTGAGACAAGTGCGCCCAAACCGCAGCATACGTGGTTACCGTGTCGCCCAGCCATGGCGATGACCTTTGCAGGTGTGCTGCATTTGTGCCCCTCTTGCCCCTGAACCCTGCTGCAGTGAAACTGGCCTGATCCATCCACCAGGAGCAGAGAAATCGCCACGGTCCTGTTTGGGAATCATTGCTGTATTTTTGTAGCTGAAAGCTGCAGAGCAGCCGAAATTTCCGCACTTGAAACTGCTACCGAAGTGGACTCGACTGCCGAAGTTTGGTCCTGAGTGTGCCGGGGGTCGGTGAGTAATCGCAAACCTAGCCAGTGGCCCATAGCACCTCCATCCATTTTTACGCAAGAGTAGCCCCGGAAGGCCCCTCTACTGTCCACTGCGAGTGCGAACTAGCAAACTATTCCCAACTCTTTGAATCGACTCTGCCCTCAAGTGGAGACCCTCCTCGAAGAGCGGAAACCTGTTCTTCATCCACTCACCCTCCTTCCTGAGTTGCTACAGACCCTTGAAGAGACTCTGTTTTGCCCATTTCAACTACCGCGTGCACTTGCATTGCATGTATATTTGAGCATTAGCCTCCCCTCTTCTTAGGGATCAGACTGCCTCTTAGTTAGGAGTGTGTTGGATGCAGAAATGACTAAAGACTATTTGCACTGCCTGTTTCCTTCACCTTTTAGGTTGTGGACCCATTTTGTGCATTAACCCTTTAGACACCACTTGTCTTGTATATATGTATTTAGATAGGATTTTGTTGGCTTAATAAGTATTACTGTGATTTGATTTGTGTGTTGAAACTCAAAGGCCTTGAAATAAATGTATATGGGCCTCATTACACGGTAGGCGGTGGACCAAGGTGCTGTTAGCACCTTGGTCCATGCCGGTAAAATACCGGCACCGCCTTGGAGGAAAGGGGAATTACCGCCCTATTCCAAGGTGGCGGGGTGGTAATTCCCCCTTCCCCCATTGCCCTTCCCCATTCCCATTTTTCCCCATAGGGCTCTATGGGAATGGGGAAGGCGCTAATTACGGTGCCGCAAATTGCGGTACCATAATTAGCACCCTGGTCCCTTTGTGGGTTGGTACTTTAACGCCTGGTTTACCGGTACCGGTGCCCTTACCGGTACCGGTAAACCCTTACCGCACTACGGGCCTCATTACGACCCAGGCGGTAAGTTACCGCCTGGGCCGTGACTTTACCACCATGGCGTAAACTACGTTTACGCCATGGTGGTTGGCGGACTTACCGCCCCATTCCGACCTAGGCGGGGGGGTAAGTCCCCAATCCCCATTTACCCTTCCCCATTCCCATTTTTGCCCCATAGGGCATAATGGGAGTGGGGAAGGCGTTAATTACGCCACCGTAAATTACGGTGGCGTAATTAACTCCATGGTCCCTTAGCGCCATGGATTTTAACACCTGCTAAAAGCAGGTGTTAAAAGCACCACAGCGCTAGGGGACCTCGTAATCAGGCGGTAAGGGTCGGCGCTGTTAATGCTGCCATAAACCCCTTACCGCCTGAGTTGTAATGAGGCCCTACGTGTAATGAGGCCCTATGTATTTTTAAAATATCTACACTTGACTGGGAGGGATTCGTAAGTGTCCTTTTCGCTGTGTGCTCATTGAGGTCTTTCAGTCACCCTCACCCCCCCTGAGACCTAGGGCCTCATTACACGGAAGGCGGTGATCCAGGGTGCTATTAGCACCCTGGACCATGCCGGTAAATTACCGGCACCGCCTTGGCGGAAAGGGGATTTACCGCCCCATTCCAAGGTTGGTGGGGCGGTAAATCCCCCTTCCGCCATTGCCCTTCCCCATTCCCATTTCTGCCCCATAGGGCTCTATGGTAATGGGGAAGGCGCTAATTATGGCACCGCAATTTTGCAGTGCCGTAATTAGCTCCGAGGTCCCTTAGCGGGTTGGTTTTTAACGCCTGCCAAAAGCAGGCGTTAAAGCACCAACCCGCTAAGGGACCTCGTTGTAAGGCGGTAATGTTTAACGGTCACCGTTACCATTAACGGTGGCCGTTAACCATTACCGCCTTCCGTGTAATGAGGCCCCTAGTCTTGACCTCAGCTAAGCTACCTGATTGGTCTAACTTGTCCAGAGGTTACACAGTTCAAAGAAACTAGGCTGGCCTTCTGAACCTTCCACCGGGTCAGAGTTCAGAAATCCATCTTAACAAATTGGTGTGCAGCGGTGGTATAGGACTGAAGGTATCCAGTATTGCACACTAGTGAAGGCATTTCAAGTTATTCCTATCCAGGACACATGCAGTGATAACTGTAAAAGGCCATAGACCTATCTAATATAATGGAAACAAGTACCTTTATAAACTTAAATGCTTCTAGGTCAGAAACATTGAGAAAGATGTGTACTGAGAGAGGTTTATATGCTCAAGGTACAAAATTGGAAATGATCCAAATAGTCATGGAATGGCAAGAGTTGCAACTCAATGCCATAGCCTCTGATGATAGTGCAGAAGGGGGTGGAGCAACTTCCACTGACAGAGCTGACAGTTCTGTCGCTGCCCTCATCAGTGGTGCCCATGAGGACAGGGACGATGCTATGTCTAATGTTTCCTCTACAAGCTCTGATACTGAGGCCATGCTGGAATTCAAGAAACAAGAACTGCTGTTTAGACAGAAGGAGCTTGGATTTCACATGGATAAGCTGAGAATAGAGCAGGCAGAAAAACAGAAAAACAGGAATCACCAGTTGGAATTAGCCAAGCTTCAAGCTTCAAATGGATCCAAGGGATCTGGACAAGGGTCTGGGTCCTACTCTCAATCAAGATTTCCTAAAGATCTGCTCAGTTTGTATGATGGGAAGAATGACATTATGGACTGGTTGAATGCATTTGGGTATGCATGTGAAGTTCATGAGGTTGTAAATGCTGATAAAAATGCATGGTTGCTCAGCAACTACCCCATTCTGGCTGCAGTGCTATTATGGAGATGTCAAAAGCTGAAAGAGTTGATTTCGCAATATTAAAGCAAACTCTAATTTTGAAGTTTCGGAAGACTCCTGCCCAATTCCCTTAAAAGGTTCAGAGAGTATAAAAAGAAAGCCATACTTGGGTGTCATATGTGACTGATTCTTTAAAAAACTTGACTGGCTTGGTTGAAGGCTCTACGATCTCCACCTTTGAGGGTATGATATATCTTGTCATGCTTGAACATAGTTGTACATCTTGTTCCTCTGAGCTTAAGCAGCATTTGGCAGATTCAAAGGAGTTAGATCCTAGGAAACTGGCCATTGCATCAGATTTATGGGTGTCATATAGAGTGTCCCATAAGGACAAGACTCATCCTGGTAAGCAGGAGGAGGGGAAATGCCCAAAGATAAGGAGCGTGGGGGATCTGATAAAACTTCCTCCCAGAAGGGCCACAAAAAGAATAATAAGGGTAAGTCACAAGAGAACACACAGGGAAGTGGAGGTTATCCTCCAAAACAGAACTCTGGTTACAGTAAGCCTCCCTATGTCCACAGACCCAGTGGATCTTGTGTGGCTTGTGGAGCAAGTGACCATGTGAAGGGGGAAACCAGATGTACGGTCACAATCTTGGGGGTCCACTCTGCTAATCTGGCCTTCGCCTCCAATGAGGAAGAAGAGATTACAGGGGCACCCTTCTCTTCAGATTCCTTCCCAAGAGGGATAGATTCTGAGGTAGTTTTAGTTTCTCTGGGTTCTTGGGGACCTAAAGTCTCAGAGGCTTATGCTAGGATTCCAGACAATATCAAGCACTACTTTAAAGACTGCGTGCTGATCAATGGAGTAGATATTCCTGCTCTTAGGGATAGTGGGTGCAGTCGAACTGTAGTGGATTCTACCTTGGTAGAACCAGAGGAAGTTACCAGAGCTCGCCTGATGCCCACTAAGTTGGCTCATGGCCCACCTCTCCAGTTCCCAGTTATACCTGTACATTTTACTTTAAATGGTACAGTAGTCAGGATACCAGTGAGCATACAGAGAGATGTCCTAGGAAAGATCTTGCTGGGAAATGATCTCAGAGCCTTAGGGCTTGTGGGAGATACAGCAGAAAGACCCTGCACAAGGTCTCAAACAAGGGCAGCCCTGGCCAAGACCACAGCCATGCCCAAGCTAAAGGTGGAAACCCAAGGCCAAAGGAGTCCAAAAAGACAAAAGAGGGAAAGAGAATATCCCCCCTAACTAACCTACTACTGAGGTGGAGGTAGTTGGCCAAACCCCTGGACCTGACGACGTAGAGGTGTTACCTGACGTATTTGATCCAAATGACCATCCTGAACTAAAAGACTTGTTAGTAGAAGGTGGTCCTGACAGGGATGAATTCAGTAAGGGCCAATGTGAGTGCCCATCCCTGGAAGGCCTAAGGAGACAGGCATGCTCCCAGATTGAGGGTGAACCTGCTGGGAAGCATAAGATGTATTGGGAAGGTGGGCTCCTCTACATTGAGCCTACAGAGTCTACAGACGGAGACCATAGGAGGTTGGTGGTTCCCCTTGCTGTAAGACCCTTCCTCCTGCGGCTGACACATGAAGTGCCCCTTGCTGGTCACCTTGGTATCAAGAGAACCAAGAAAAGGTTATCCATGCATTTCTACTGGCCCAAGATGGGGGTACAAGTAGAAAGTCACTGCAGGAGTTGTGCCACCTGCCAGTTATCTGGTAAGAGTGTCTCAACAATCCAAGTTCCACTGGTACCACTCCCAGTTGTGGGGTACCATTTGAGAGGGTAGGGATCGACATTGTTGGTCCCCTTGACCCCCAAACATTCTTAGGCAATAGGTTTATCCTGGTGCTGGTCGACCATGCCACCAGATATCCTGAGGCCATCCCATTGAAGACTGTGAATGTCAAGTCAGTTGCAAAAGCTTTACTTGGCATATTTACTAGGGTTGGCTTCTGTATAGAAGTTGTGTCTGATAGGGGCAGCAACTTCATGTCAAAGTATATGCTGGCCATGTGGAAGGAATGTGGTGTCATCTGCATAATACCCACAAACCAATGGTCTTGTTGAAATGTTTAACAGGAACTTGAAAAGCATAAATGGGGCTCTGGAAGAACCCCAAAGAAGAAAATGGGATCTTCTGTTACCATGCTTACTGTTTGCCTACAGAGAGATACCACAGGAGGGTGTTGGCTTCAGCCCCTTCGGGCTTCTGTTTGGTCACCCTGTAAGGGGAACCTTGGCCATAGTCAAGGAAGGATGGGAAATGCCCACTCCCCCCATTACTACCAATGTAGTAGACTATGTGCTAGGGCTCGGAAAAAGGATGATACTCCTGATGGGTCTGGCTAGTGAGAAACTTAAGGCACTGCAAGCACTGGTGAACCATTGGTGTGACCAGAAGGCTTCCCTCATCAGTTTTACACCTGGTCAGCAAGTCCTGACCATGAATCCTATAAGGCCTCGAGCTTTACAGGACAAATGGACAGGCCCTTACACAGTGGTGGAGTCACTTGGTGAGGTCAACTATTTAGCGGACTTGGGAAGGGCTGGTCAGGCTCAAAGTGTTCCATGTAAATAGACTGAAGGCTTTCATCCAAAGAGTTGAAATCGCAGCGCTGCTGCAGTCATCAGATGTGGAGGAAGAGGAGTCAGAACCTCTCACTGACCTATTCCAGAGCAGTCCTTCAGACAGCTCCATTGACGGTGTCCAAGTGGCCCCTCACCTGAATGCTGATCAACAAACAGAGGTGAAAAGTTTGCTGAGGCAATTTTACCACTTGTTCTCACAGTCTCCAGGGTTGACACCTTGGTGCAAATCATGACATTGACACAGGAGGCAGTATACCTACCAAAAGTAGGGGATACAGGATGTCAGACAAACTAAGGTCTTACATTAAGACAGAGGTCAACAAAATGTTGGATCTTGGGATGATTGAACCCTCTAGTAGTCCTTGGTCCAGCCCAGTGGTATTGGTTCCAAAAGCAGGTACTTCTGAGTTGAGGTTCTGTGTGGATTACAGAGCTCTGAATGCTGTCACCAGGACAGATGCACACCCCTTACCTAGAACAGATGAGCTGGTGGATACTTTGGGTGCATCTAAATACCTCAGCACATTTGACCTCACTGCAGGCTATTGGCAAATAGCTCTTGCAGAACATTCCAAGGAGAAGACAGCTTTCTCAACACCAGAGGGTCTTTACCAGTTCGAGTTAATACCTTTTGGGTTGAAGAATGCTCCTGCCACTTTCCAGAGCTTGTGAATCATGTGTTGAATGGGTTGGATGAATTCTGTTTTGCATATCTGGGTGATATAGCAGTTTTCAGTGCTACCTGGGAAGACCATGTGAAAGACTTTAGGATTGTGCTGCAGGCTCTTCAGAAGGCCCACTTGACCATAAAGGTCAGTAATTGCCAGTTTGGATAAGGATCAGTGGTGTACCTTGGACATGAAGTAGGTGGAGGGAGGATACAGCCTCTACCCAGTAAAATACAAGCAGTACAAAACTGGCCTACCTTCACTACTCAGACCCAAGTGAGAGCCTTTTTAGGACTCATTGGGTACTATAGAAATGTAATGGCAGACTATGGCACCATAGCTGCCCCTCTGACTGCTCTCACAACTCCTAAGAAACCCAAGAAGGTAACTTGGTCTGAAGAGTGTGAGAAGGCATTCAATGGCTTAAAAGACTCCTTGTGCCAGGCCCCTGTTCTCAGGGCCCCTGATTACCAAAGACCTTTTATTGTGCAGACAGATGCCTCTGACAGTGGGATAGGAGCTGTACTATCACAAGTAGATGAGAAGGGCAAGGAACACCCTATTGGCTTCATTAGTCCCTCAAAACTTGGTATATCGCTAGCTCTGTGTTCACAGCACCCTCACAGGAATTGCATACACTTGTCATTCCCAGGTCTGAAGTGAGACAAGTGTGCCCGAACCAGAGCATACGCAGTTACCGTGTCACCCAGCCGTGGTGGCAACATTTGCAGGTGCACTGCATTTGTGCCCCTCTAGCCCCTGCAGCCTGCTGCAGTGAAACTGGCCTGATCCATCACCAGGAGTGGAGAAATCACTGCTGCCCTGTTTGGGAATCATCGCTGTATCTTCGTCGCTGAAAGTCGTAGAGCTGCCAAATTGCTGTACTTGAACCTGCAATCGAAGCGGACGCGACTGCTGAAGTTTGGTCCGGAGTGCGCTGGGTGTCGGTGAGTAATCACAACCCTAGCCGGTGGCCCCTAGCCACTCCATCCATTTATATACACAATTGTCCCTTGAGGGCCCTCTCCTTTCCACTGCTGGTGCGAACTAGCAAACTGTTCCCAACTCTTGGAATTGACTCTGCCCTCAAGTGGAGACCCTCCTCGAATAGTTGAAACCTATTCTTCATTGCCTCACCCACCTTCCTGAGTTGCTACAGACCCTTGAAGAGACCCCGTTTTGCCCATTTGAACTACGACATGCGCTTGCATTGCATTTGCATTTGAGCATTAGGCTCCCCTCTTCTTAGGGATCGGACTGCCTCTTAGTTAGGAGTGTGTTGGATGCCGAAGGGGCTAAAGACTATTTGCACTGCCTGTTTCCTTCCCCTTTTCAGTTGTAGACCCAATTTTGTGCATTAACCCATTAGACCCCATTGGCTTTGTATATAGGTATTTAGATAGGATTGTGTTGACTTAATAAGTATTACTGTGATTTGATATGTGTTTTGAAACTCAAAGACCTTGGAATAAATGTATATCATAATGTATATCATAATGTATAACATAACATATGTATTTTTAATATATCTACATCTGACTGGGAGTGATTTGTAAGTGTCCTTTACTCTGTGTGCTCATTGAGGTCTTTCAGTCATCCTCACCCCTCCTGAGACCTAGTCGTGACTGCCACAAAGCTACCTTGATTGATTTGGCTTGTCCAGAAGGTTACCCTGTTCCAAGAAACTAGCTTGGCCTTTTGAACCTCTGCCCACCAGGTCAGAGTACAGGAATCTATCTTAACAGACGGGCACTTAGATAGTGGTAGAAGGCTTGCTAGATGAGTGCTTTGCTAGGAGGCAAAGCCACAGATTGGCACTACTTTAACAATGCAATTTTAAAAACAGGAGAAAACACACCTAAGTCCTGAATAGTGGGAAAAAGGCCTAGGTTTCAAAGGGGAATTTTAAATAATTTCAGAATGCTATTTTTAAAACAGGAGAAAGCACACCTATGTTTGAGAGTCCTGAATAGTGGGGGAAAGGCCTAGGTTTCACAGTGCATTTTTAAATACTTTCAGAATGCAATTCTTAAAAACAGGAGAAAGCACACGTAGGTTTGAGAGTCCAGAATAGTGGGGAAAATGCCTAGGTTTCACAGTGCAATTTTAACTACTTTCAGAATGCAATTTGTTAAAACAGGAGAAAACACACCTAAGTTTGAGATATGCAATCATAAAATAATTGCACATGCTAACCCAATGGTTGTCCTTTTCACAGTAACTCTATAGAATAGATTATCAAGCAATTAATTCCTTATTTTTCCCTCATCAGGTTTCCCCAGGAAATCCTTACATATCAATCATCTGCATTCATGTCTAGTCCAATGACTAAGATAAGGACTGTGTTACACATTGACACCCTCTGTAAGGTGTAACATGTGGGGCCTAGTTGATAAATGTAATATGACTTTGAAAAATCTAATACGGATGTTAGTGGAAGAATTTATCAATATTTGGGACAGGGCACTTGCTTGGGCCTGACGCGATGCAGTCCAAATGCAAATCAAATCAATGCTGTAACCAAGAGTTGTTGATCAATCTAAGTGCCGCTGGTTCTAGTCACCAAGCCAGTTCTGTATCGACTTTTGCAATATCAATGAAATCTCCATGTTTGATGCCTATCAAAAGACACAAAAAAGAGGTGATGGCTGGAAGGTTTTGAATTAATCTTAAGGCATCGCTGTGTGCAACCCTCCAGACCATCAAACTTTAGCCTGCCAAGCTATTACAGAAAGTGGAAAGAGCAAATGTAAATCAGCCTAAGTCCCAACCCAAAAGGGGCTGTCCAGCTCAAATACTGGGTCCCATCCCTATTACATTAGACCACAAGCAACCTCAGACATTTGTCAACGTCATTGGGCATTATCAGTGAGGTGCAGCTTCGGTCTCTGAACCCAGACAGTTCAGGACTAAAGTCTGAGCATGCCGTCACGCTCGGTTTGACTTAAACACAATAAAAAAGGTGATGGCTAGAAGGTTAAAATTAACCTTAACCTCTGGGCAACCATTCAGACCATTGTTCTTTAACCTGCCAAGTCAGTACAGAAAGGGTGAAACATGTGTGGGTTTGCTTGTGGAATCTTGCAAAAGTTCAGGCTGGACTGCCCCTTTTGGGGTGAAACCAAGTCTGATATGGTCTTTCCCCTTTCTGTAATGGTTTCGCAAGCAAAGAACAATGGTCTGGAGAGTTGCCCAGAGTGCTGCCAGAGGTTAAGATCCATTCTAAACCTTTGAGCCATCACCACTTTTGTTTTGTTTGATGCCTATCAAAAGCCACCCATCGACAAGAAGATCAAGAGGATCAAACCATTTCCCCATATCTCCATGCTTGATACCCATTGATGCTGAATATTGTGAAGAAACTATTTTTTCAACTCCTTTGGGGATGTTCCATTTTAAATTGTTGCATTGTGGTTGCCATAGAGCCACAGCCACCTTTCACCTCATAATCGATCACACCCTACAGCCCTACCAGGAATATTCAGGAATATGCAGCGTGCTTTCTGGATGTCAGTGTGGTGTACAGTAATACCTGGTGAGAAGATGCATTTCCGTATACCTAGTTATCCAGAGTTATGGAAATCAGAACATAAAAAACATAAAAAGAACACTGGCAATGTTCACCTGGTTTTACCCTCCATAAAGTACTTAGGTTTTAAAGTGAGAAATAGCACTGTGCTATTGCAGGAGACCAAAGATAATGCAATTCAGAAAATCTCACCAGGTTCACTGAAAGGAGAACTCAAGGTATTTCCTGGGCCTTGTTGGGCTCTACCGATTATCATCCCGTTTTCTCACAGTGTCCGGATTCATGAATATGCTCAAAGAATTTAAGTACACCAATCGAACCTGAACTAAAATGCCAAAGGAGGCTTTTAAGAGGTCAACAGGCTTATTTTTACATTAGCCCCTCCCCCTAAAACCAGCCATAATCCATAAGAAGGGAAATATGCTATACTGGAGCTAGAGTGTCCGGCAATAAACTGGACCCTAGTCATTATAATATTATCTCATTGGGAAGAAATGCATGCTAATCACTAGTTATGCATCTGTAATCTAGCATGCCAGAAACAAGGATGCTAATGTTCAGGTCATGTCATGGTTACTAGACTAACCAGCCTACCAGTTCCCCATTGTTCTGAGAGAAGCTCCTACAGGCAAGTGTGGATTGTCTTAGCAGACAGCTGATAGACACCACAGGCTGGAGCTTCAAGGAAGGGGGAATACGTTACAAACATACCTGCCTGACCCTTGGGGTAGAAGGTGGTACGGCCAGGGTCCTGGATGCCACCATGTTGTACACGATTCTGGGGCTGTCAGAAGTACAAGGAGGATCCCCTAAGCCCAACGGTTGTCACAATGAGCAGGAACATAACCCGTCCCTTAAGTGTTGCTCCAAACATTGGTAGCACGTTCAAAAAAACAAAAGTAACCTTGCTGCGCAACTATCCCCTAAATCCATCACATAAAGCAGTCATAGGACCTCCATTTCCATTCATCGTCTCGGAGGACAGCGGCAACGTGCTCGTCTTGGAAGCAAGAAACCTCTGGGTATTAAGCACATTATAAATAACCTATCATATCATATCTTCCATGGGGTATTCAGGCATGCCATGCAAAAACCCTTGCAGGGTAATACTAGAGCCAAAAAGGCAGAAGGGTTTGCAGAAGAGCTTGAAAAGTCTAGCCCGCAAAGATCAAACTGTAACAGAAGTGCTACAACATAGAAAATAGATGTTGTTAGGCGATCCTCTGCACACCAGTCGGCTACACACCAGAACACACACCAGAACACTGCTCACATTTCCCCTACACCTCCCCCCACGGTTCGAGGCTCAAGTGATTCGGTGAACCCAAAGGACCGGAAACTCCGTACCAGCTATGGTGTACGGTCTCGATTGCAACCCTTTGTGCATTGGCAATTGCCTTGGAGAGCGTATAGCAGAAGGGGCGGTGTTACGTCTCCACGTCGATCACGTGATCCAGAGTGGCGTTCCTCACGTGACCTTGGTGGACGTCACATGACCCAGAGACATCACATGATCCAGAAACGCACAGTATAAAGGTCGGAGAGACAGAACACTCATTGCTTCTCAGCTGTCTTCAGACTCTGTTTGGCGTTACCTATTGCTCCACTGTTACCTTGATCACGGAACTCTACCTCGGACTCCTTCGGATACCCTTTGTACCTTTGCTTGGAACTGTTTAGCTGTTGCCGGACTTTGGACTACATCCTGACTTGCTTTTGGATCATCCCTTGGTACTTCATTGAACTCCTTCGCCATTTCCCTTTTGGGGATCCAAGTCACGCCTTCACTCCTACAGGTGGCTGATCCCTCATCCACGCTCTCTTCCGGTCCAACTATTCCAGGGACCGCCGCATCATCTGAGTCTCGAACCTCTACTAGGTTCCCGGGGTTTTCCTAACACCCGATAGGTAAGACCTTCTAGATTCTTTGATTTACTGAATTGTATTGTGGTTGCCTGGTACTTAACCTCGTTCCTTTTTGACAGCAGCATTGGTGTTCCAGAGGTTCCGTGGATCTGGGAAGTCATCTCCCACCTGTGGCCTCAAAGGTCGTACAGCAGGTTTCTTTTAGTTCCCCTGTACGTCACTTGGGGACGGAGGTCTCATCGGTCTACACGACACTCAAGTCAGAACAGACTGAGAAGCCGTATAGTCATGTTAGACAATGCAGGGATCCACGGAAGAACCCATAGCTGCGTTAGTCCAGGTGATTACAGTATTAAGGGCAGATATGGCCGCCGCAAATACGGTGATCCACCAAAGGTTAGACTTCATACAGAGTGTTTAGCATTCCCTTCCTGCAGACCCTGAGTTCGGAGATGCTAGTTCTTCCACCACACCTCCTCCCTTGGCTAGTACTACAGTCCCCACCCCGGTGATACTCCCAACCCCTACCCCCCTGGCCGCTCCTGAACGTTTTCAAGGTGACCCCAAGAAATTCAGGACCTTCATTAACCAGTGCAAGTTACATTTCTTGTGCAGACCTTTGGCCTTTCCTACTTCCACTGCTAAAGCCGCCTTTGCCCTTTCTTATTTAGCTGGGACAGCTGCAGCTTGGGCTAACCCTCTGTTGGAGAATAATAACCCAGTCATTTATGATTTCGATCTGTTGGTTCTAGAAATGTCTCGAGTTTTTGATACCCGACATAAGGCACAGTCTAGGGATTTGGAGTTGTTAGAACTAACTCAGGGTAGAAGGACTCTGATAGAATACATCACCCGTTTCAATCAATTAGTTGCTGAAACATCATGGCCAGAAAGCAAGCGGGCAGTTGTCTTTTATAGAGGGTTGAGTAACATAATAAAGGATGCTTTAGCAGTGATCCCTTCTATGCCCACTCAGTATCCGGAACTAGTTGATCTTGCACTACAAGTAGATGCACGACGATTGGAACGTAAAGCCGAGCTGGGGGTTTCTTCCCATCCTACACTTACCAGTACTCCTACTTCCAGTGCGGAAGAACCTATGCAAGTGGGTGGTTTACGTAGCCCTATTACAACATCTGAGAGGGAACGTAGAAGGGTAGATAATGCATGCTTCTATTGTGGCATCACGGGACATTTTGTGAAAGAGTGTCCTCGACGCCCCAAGAAGAACCAGGTTTTTCGGACAGCTCAACCTTAGACCCGGAGAACAGGTCGAATGTTCAGTCTCTATCTCCGGGTACCCCTCTTGCCTTTGCTCGTGTTCAACCCGTCTCTGTAAACGCTACACTATGTCCCTCTACAGGCCTTCTTCATACAGTCACAATCATCATTGATTCAGGTGCTACTGGAAATTACATAGACATTGCTTTAGCCCATTCCCTCAATCTACCTTTAGTGGTAAAAACCCGACCTGAACCTGTTCAAGCCGTAGATGGCTCTGCGTTAATTTCTGGTCCTGTTCGACACCAAACTGCACCTCTCTTGTTGACCATACAAGATATTCATACAGAGACCTTAAGTTTTGACTTAATCACCACACCTCAGTTCGGTATCATATTAGGGATACCATGGCTACGTGAACATAATCCGCTGATCAATTGGCAATCAGGCACTGTGATCTTCGAATCCGAGATCTGTCAGAATTATTGTCTCCCGACCCATCAAACCATCGACACCCCTTCTCGGGCTTTGGGAGCTCTAGCTCAACTCACGCTGAGTGTAGATGGATCCGAGGTGGTGACTCCTCATACCGTTGGGGGGTTGATGTCTGGGATTCCGTCTGAGTACAAAGCATTCGAATCAGTTTTTGATCGCGGCTCTTCTGAGGTACTACCTCCACATAGACCATATGATTGCCCCATCGAATTAATCCCTGATTCCACTATTCCTTCGGGCAGGATTTATTCTTTGTCTCCCTCGGAGGAACTAGCATTGAAAGAGTATGTACAGAACGCCCTTAGTTTAGGACACATCCGCCCCTCTACTTCACCAGCTGCAAGTCCTATATTTTTTGTACCGAAGAAAGAGGGGGATTTACGTCCTTGTGTGGATTATCGACGTCTTAATGCCATCACAAAGAAGGATAGGTATCCAATTCCGTTAATCACACCCCTTCTGGACCACTTATCACATGCTTCTATTTTAACCAAGCTTGATCTGCGCGGCGCATACAATCTAGTATGTGTTCGCGAGGGCGATGAGTGGAAAACGGCTTTCTGTACTCGTTACGGGTTGTATGAATACCTAGTCATGCCCTTCGGTCTTTGTAATGCCCCGGCCACATTCCAACGCTTTATGAATGACATATTCAGGGATATACTGGATGTTTACATGGTTGTATACTTGGACGACATCTTGATCTATTCACGTAACCTTGATGACCATGTAAAACATGTCCGAGAAGTACTATCCCGTCTCAGAAAACATTCCTTATTTGCCAAACCTGAGAAATGTCAGTTTCATGAAACATCTGTTGAGTTTCTGGGATTCCACATTACTCCGGGAGCGTTATCCATGAACGATTCCAAGGTCAGAGCAGTCTTAGAGTGGCCAGTACCTCAAACACTCAAGTCCTTGCAATCCTTTCTGGGCTTCGCCAATTTTTATAGGCGTTTCATTTCCTCCTTCTCCACAATCGTTGCCCCGCTCACGGCCCTGACTAGTCCTCAGATACCCTATCGTTGGCAGAGGGAACATCAGGAGGCTTTTGAGGCTTTGAAAACCGCTTTCACTACCGCACCAGTGCTCCAGCACCCCAATCCTGACCTCCCATTCATAGTCGAGGCGGATGCCTCTTCTTTTGCCCTTGGTGCGGTATTGTCCCAATCATGTCCTACTACAGGCAAATTACACCCAGTGGCATACCATTCCCGTAAGTTCACCAGTACTGAGACTCACTACACCGTTACGGAGAAGGAACTCCTGGCTGTCATGGACACCTTTCGTGTTTGGCGCCATCATCTTTTGGGGGCTAAACATCCGATCACGGTATACTCAGATCATCGAAATTTACAGGACCTGGCTTCGTTGAAGTGCATTAATAGCAGACAGGTCCGGTGGCATCTTTTCTTTTCCTCTTTTGATTTTCGTATTATGCATCGTCCTGGAACTTCACATGGTAAAGCAGATGCCTTGTCACGTTCCCCGGGTGGGGTCGAGTTGCCAACCTTCCCTGACACTGTTCTCGGAAAGAGTCATGTAATTTGTCTCTGTACACCCTCATTGCCACTATTAGACTCGGTCCGAACCTGGACTAGCATTCATTCCGAACAGTTGCGAGAATGGGACCCCGTGTATTCTAATGGTTTGCCTTTCGTGCATGACCGCCTGTTCCTTCCCACACCTGACACTCGTAATCTGGCCCTTGAGTGGTCTCATGATGCTCCTTTTAATGCCCATCCCGGTCAGGAGCGCACTTTAGATCTCCTCAAGCGCTGGTGTTGGTGGCCCTCTATGAAGCGCGAAGTGGAGTGTTACGTTAATTCGTGCGCGGTGTGTGCTCAAGCTAAACATCGGAGAGGCCGACCGGTTGGGTTACTGCTTCCGCTTCCAGTACCTCCCAGACCTTGGCATACACTGACTATGGATTTCGTGACCGATCTCCCCAAGTCACAAGGTTTTGACTCAATCTGGGTAGTGGTGGACACGTTCACAAAAATGGCCCGTTTTGTTCCTTGTAAAGGTATTCCTTCGGCTCCGGCCTTAGCAGACTTGTTCTTTGAACACGTGTTCATGTTATTTGGGCTCCCTTCGGTCATTATATCCGATCGAGGATCACAGTTCACCTCTCGTTTTTTGGAGGTCGTTGACTAAATTGTTGGGCATTGATACCAGGTATTCTTCGGCCTATCATCCTGAGACTGATGGGCAGACTGAAAGGACGAATCAATCCATGGAGCAGTATCTTCGCTGCCTTATGTTGCAACACCAGACCTCCTGGTTGGCCGTTATACGGCTTGCTGAGTTCGCATACAATAACGCGGCTCATTCGGCTACAGGTTGTTCGCCTTTCTATGCCCTCTACGGCCAACATCCCAAGGTCTTGCCGGTCCCTGATGCTTCTACTTCATCAAATCCTGCGGCCACGACATGTCTTAGGGATCTGTCTGCGATACATGCTAGTACTGTGGTCCATCTCACTGAAGCAAAGGCGTCTATGAAGGCCCGTGTGGATGGCAAACGTCTAGCTGCTCCTCCTTTGGTGGTGGGTTCAAGAGTTTGGTTATCTTCACGTCACCTTCGCCTAGTGGGTTGCCGGAAATTGCTGCCTCGTTTTGTCGGCCCGTATGTAATCTCTCAGGTTGTGAACCCGGTGGCGTTTCGTCTGGTGCTTCCTAGTTCCTGGCGTATCCATCCTGTATTCCATGTCTCCCTCCTCAAACCCTGTCCCGACTCTGTCCGTCTTAGAACCCCTGTTGCGCCGGTGTCCCTGGCTTCTCCTGATGTCTTTGAGGTGTCGGCCATTTTGGGGTCCCGATGGTTTATGGGTAGGCTCCAGTATCTAGTGGATTGGAAGGGTTACGGTCCGGAGGAGCGTTCTTGGGTTTCCGCCTTGGATTTGGACGCCCCTCGGTTGGTAGCCCGCTTCCATAGGGATCATCCGTCCTGCCCACGGGGTCGTGGGCCATTGGGGAGGGGCTATGTTAGGCGATCCTCTGCACACCAGTCCGCTACACACCAGAACACACACCAGAACACTGCTCACATTTCCCCTACACCTCCCCCCACGGTTCGAGGCTCAAGTGATTCGGTGAACCCAAAGGACCGGAAACTCCGTACCAGCTATGGTGTACGGTCTCGATTGCAACCCTTTCTGCATTGGCAATTGCCTTGGAGAGCGTATAGCAGAAGGGGCGGTGTTACGTCTCCACGTCGATCACGTGACCCAGAGTGGCGTTCCTCACGTGA
This sequence comes from Ambystoma mexicanum, assembly GCF_040938575.1. Lineage (NCBI taxonomy): Eukaryota > Metazoa > Chordata > Amphibia > Caudata > Ambystomatidae > Ambystoma > Ambystoma mexicanum. The sequence continues at coordinate 262,138,356 of NC_090924.1, forward strand.
CCTTGGTGGACGTCACATGACCCAGAGACGTCACATGATCCAGAAACACACAGTATAAAGGTCGGAGAGACAGAACACTCATTGCTTCTCAGCTGTCTTCAGACTCTGTTTGGTGTTACCTATTGCTCCACTGTTACCTTGATCACGGAACTCTACCTCAGACTCCTTCGGATACCCTTTGTACCTTTGCTTGGAACTGTTTACCTGTTGCCGGACTTTGGACTACATCCTGACTTGCTTTTGGATCATCCCTTGGTACTTCATTGAACTCCTACGCCATTTCCCTTTTGGGGATCCAAGTCACGCCTTCACTCCTACAGGTGGCTGATCCCTCATCCACGCTCTCTTCCGGTCCTACTATTCCAGGGACCGCCGCATCATCTGAGTCTCGAACCTCTACTAGGTTCCCGGGGTTTTCCTAACACCCGATAGGTAAGACCTTCTAGATTCTTTGATTTACTGAATTGTATTGTGGTTGCCTGGTACTTAACCTCGTTCCTTTTTGACAGCAGCATCGGTGTTCCAGAGGTTGCGTGGATCTGGGAAGTCATCTCCCACCTGTGGCCTCAAAGGTCGTACAGCGGGTTTCTTTTAGTTCCCCTGTACGTCACTTGGGGACGGAGGTCTCATCGGTCTACACGACACTCAAGTCAGAACAGATGTCCACTGTGAAAATACTGCTCTCTGCAGTCAAAGAACTTGCATGGGTGACATCAGGTAACTCTTATTTAACTGACTGCCAGTATTAACAAACTACTCTGATAGTTTCCCGCTGCACCTAACCCAAACTGCCTGTGTGTCCAAAGAGCTCACCAACATCCAACCCAATGCCAGAAGAAAACGCAAAGCAGATGATATGGGCCCTCATTACGATACTGGCGCTAAACCATGGCGCTATTAGCACCATGGTTGGTGCCGGTATCGTAACGAGTCCGCCAATGTTCAATGGGGAATTACCACCCCATTCCAAGGTTGGCGGGGCGGTAATTCCCCATTGAACATTGGCCCTTCCCCATTCCCATTTTTGCCCCATAGGGCTCAATGAGACTGGGGAAGGCGCTAAGTACAGTACCGCAAATTGCGGTACCCTACTTAGCACCAAGGTCCCTTTGCGGGTCCCTACTTTAACGGCTGGTCTAGACCAGCCGTTCAGGTCGGGTCCTGCAAAGGGACCTCGTTGTAAGGCGCTAAGTGTTTAATGGCGCCGCAGCCTTTTACGGCGCCGTTAAACACTTAGCGCCAGGGTCCTAATGAGGGCCATTGATATTTAGCTGTATTTGCTAACAGAACCACTGTCTGCTTCATTCCCCTAAATGAGGAACAACACAACCATCAAGTTGATCATACATATGTACCTAGAACTTAACACTCAAAAATACTTAGCCTACCTTACCCCTATGCCTTGATCCAACCATTCTCATCTTCTGAAAATTGGTATTTCTTTGCCCCAACATCTAAAATCCATTAGATTTCTGACAAATGTTAAATGCTCATTTGATCTAACAATTTAACTAAGAATAGCTTTGAAAAAAACGTAAGACCTCTGCACCTTTTTGGCTTCCTCTAACTAACCTAGTTGTTCTTGCCATACTGTAAAAAGAGATTATAAGAACCCTTGACAGCATCTTCCCTGTTAAACCTCAAGATTTAAAACACATGATCAATCAATAGAGACATAAGAAACTGGAAACTGCTAATGCAGCTCCCAATCACCTGTTTACAAGCTGCACTGCAAAATCCTCAAGTTTGCCTATTATTATAACATTGAAAGAAAAAAAAAATTCTACTGGAACTACATATTATTGTCTCAGAACAAAATAGCTAGTGCATTCAAAATCAATACTGAATTTAGCAACCCCCTCCAAAGTCACTAAAACATGATAGAACCCCCTTACTTCATCTTTGCTGATGAGTGACTTGGAAAATACATTCCAAAAAAAGGTAGAAAAAACTAATATTCACCAAACCCATTTCCCCTGCTCTTCATACATGACAAAGCCACTTCTTTCAAATGCATACATTTCACTCCTGTCTCCCCTGATGACTGACCGAGGAAACTTAAGGCCGAGGAAACTTAAGGCAACTGACCGAGGAAACTTAAGGCATCCACCGAACAGCGTTGTTACCTCCCTGATGAAAGACTGCATGCAGGTTCTGTCTGGTCCCATTGCTAAATTCTGCAAATTCCTTCCTCTCTAGTGGCATTGTCCCAAGTACTCTCTAGTCAGCACACAGAAAACCTAACTGAGGCACTATAGTCATGAAGGACTACCATCTCATATCTAACATCCTTTTCCTTGGAAAAATACTTGATAAGAAGAAAGCATCAGCATGCATGGCACGGTATAAGAATAGTAAAGTGATCCATGAAAACCAATCAGGATTTTGCCAATCTAAAACACTGAAGCAATGCTTCTTCTTGTGAGGGAACACTATCCCAACACCCCTTTCCAGGAAGCTACCAGTAGCATTGATACTGTTAGACTTCTTGGCTGCCTTTTATATGATAAACCATACTCTGCATGACATCATAGGGCACATCAGTGGTGCCATTACCTGGGTGTCAGACTGGCAACCTCACCTCACCCATCTGCCAACTGACATTTTGTGTGGTCCACAGATCCACCATATGACCCCTACATGTTTACAGCATACATCTGACTCTAGGCTGATCTCATAAATGTTTTCATCCCATTTTCCAACTGTATGCCCAAGACTTTCAGTTCCAGGTCAATATCACACCCAGGGATATGCAAAATGACTCCATCACCATTTCTCTGCAAGTACAAGAAGTTTGGACAAGGGATCATAACCTCGGCCTGTACATCATTAAACAGGATCCCATTCAAAGACATTCCTGAGTCTCCCAATCACCCCTTCTAGCAGCCCTCATTCTGGGACTTAGCAATTCAGCCGATTGCAAGGGCCAGAAACCTGGTATCATTGTTTCACAACTACTTAGAATGCACTCCTCATATCTGTCTGGTCACCCAAAAGTGACATTTCCAAATTCATATGATTGGTAAAATAAAACATCTCCTACATGGAAATGAAGTTGTGAAAGCCTTGCTTCTCACAAGACTAGACTATTGCAACTGCCTCTAACGACATTATCTGCCACCTAGAGCTGTTCAAAAACAAGGCTGCAAGATTCCCCTCCATATTCAAACAGTGGGACTCTGCCACACGGCCCTAAAAGGACTGCTATGGCTCAGCAATGAACAAAGAATCTCTGTAATGCTCACCTGTGATTCTTGGTCTTGTGGGAGCGTCAGATTTTTTTGATCCTGCACGAACCCCACAGAGGTCCCTCCATTGCAATGCTGTAGCCACTTTCTGTTGGACATGGTTTTTTCCCATATCCCCAACTCCACCAAGCCTCCCAAAAATGTTGCTTTGTCTTGGCCATAGAATAGTAGAAATAAATTGAAAGAGACACATGTTGAACCTTAATAATTTAGAGCTGGAGGTAAGTCTGGCACATACCAGCAAAAACAGCCGGTGTTACCGGCACCAACAGAATCCCCCCATGGAGTCCTATGGAGCTCCATGGAATGGGGAGTAACATCACTTACCAGCACTCAGAATCCAGTGTTAATTATGCGAGACTGTTGGATAACAGCAACCTCGTAATGAGGCTCATTGACTTTTGTGTATGTTAAAGATGATGACACTGCTAAGATATGATATGACATGATATGATTGGTTATTTATAACGCGCTTAATACACAGAGGTTTCTACCCGCCAACCCGGGGATAGAACCTGTGTTGCTCTGTGTCGTCTTGCTTCCAAGGCGAGCACGTTGTCACTGAGCTATCGCCCCAAGTAGTATTTATTCTTATGAACCTAGAACATACTGCACTCTCCTGGGTAGCTCCCTATGTAGGTGGTGAAGACCCGATTCTTGATGATTGTGACCCCTCTACACAAGAGAAGGGAGAAGACCAATCACTGCTGTCTTGTCTCTCCTGCAGGTCTTGGGGCCTGTAAGGTTATTTAGCGTGTTACAGTACAGAGTACAGCACTACTGCACAGGATAAATGAGTAGCATGTTTTTTTTTTATGCAGCAACACTGCATGGGTTTGGTGCATTGCTATGATGCAGTTGTTTCAAGCTATGTGCTGCCAGTGTAACATGGACATATAAGTAAGGGCAGGTTATTCAGTCAAAAACGATTTTTACATATAAAATGCAAATACATTTTTCACAGTTAAAAGCACACATCTGTACCTTCAAAATGCACACCATTTCTCACCTGAAATGCCTATGTTGCAAGAGACACATTTGGTAATTAACAAACGAATCTCACTAACAAGACTAATAATTATAACTCATTAATAAAAGAATGTGGGCCTCATTACACGGAAGGCGGTGATCCAGGGTGCTATTAGCACCCTGGACCATGCCGGTAAATTACCGGCACCGCCTTGGCGGTAAGGGGATTTACCGCCCCATCCCAAGGTCGGTGGGGCGGTAAATCCCCCTTCCGCCATTGCCCTTCCCCATTCCCATTTCTGCCCCATAGGGCTCTATGGGAATGGGGAAGGCGCTAATTACGGCAACCGCAATTTTGCGGTGCCTTAATTAGCTCCGAGGTCCCTTAGCGGGTTGGTTTTTAACGCCTGCAAAAAGCAGGCGTTAGAGCACCAACCCGCTAAGGGACCTCGTAGTACGGCGGTAAGGGTTAAAGGTCACCGTTGCCATTAACGGTGACCGTTAACCCTTACCGCCGTCCGTGTAATGAGGCCCTGTGTCTTCACTGCAAAATGAGGCCTACTCTGAAAATCAGTTTTAAACACACATTCAAGTTTTTTTTTTTTTTCTTTTGCATTTCTGTGCTCTGTCCACAGTAAATGCAGGAAGCAAAGACTTTGAATAAGCAGGAAATCAGTTTGGTTACAGTTGCAACTGTATAAGCCAAGCCATTGTGTGCAGAGGGTGGTTAGGGCATGATAGAATTTTATTGGTTAGGATCCTTTGGTAGGAGGGAACCAGAGTTTTTTTTTTTTATCTCGAGGAAGGTGCTAGGGCAGACGATTCTGGACACAGCTCGAAGAAGGATGGGGTTGACAGCTGGCGATGCCTGATTCCTAAAGCAGATTCAACTTGGTTGCAGAGACTGGCTTTTCCAGTCAACAAGTCCCAGTTTGAGTGACAGCAGATGCTTGTCCTTGCTGGGTGAATCCCTCCAGAAGGCGACGAGCCAAAGAAGTTACCCACTGAAGAAGCCTGAAAATTAACATTATTTGATCGGAGGTTGCGGGATCAGAGGCCACGGGAGACGATGTAGTCCTGGAGCCCACTTGGACGGATTCCGGGAAAGCCCCGAAGGGGGGTGAAGACCAAGGCTGCAAAGCGATCAGCATTAAAGATGACACCAACAATATGTTTAATGGTGATGATATTCGGAGGGATCTTCAAGAATTCAGAAGCACAGGTGGTCATTGAACCTGGACCAACATATGGTATCGCGGTGGAAGAGGCACCAGGATTCATCATGAGTGATAGAAGGATGATTTTCCAAAACATCTACATACCATTGAATCCTGAGATTTTGATTGAAAAACATTTGAACAATACCGGAATTAAAATTGAACAGACTAAAGAGTGGCTGGAAATAAGAAAAGAGGACGCTAAGCAGTCGATAAGAGATATATTGATGCAATTGGAGAAAACATTTGTGAATTCAGCAGACATTAAGAAGAGGAGAGGAAAGAGAGGTGCGGTGATGCTCGCGATATCATTGGTAATGTCCATAGTTGGAGCCATAATAGGTACCACAATATCAACAGCCAATGCTATTTCGGTAGGAACACTGAGTACTAAAGCGCAACAACTGAGTATTGACCTAGAAATAATACAAAAAACATTAGATGGGATTAGAGGGGGACTGGATGAACAAGTAAGATTCATAAATGAAACTGCAATCATTCTAAATGAACAAGCGGATGTGATGCAACGGGCAACAAAGCTAATTATTAAGCATGACAGAACTTTAAATGAAATATTGAAATATTGAACATAATGAGTCCTGTTGATAGACTATTAACGAATTATATGAGAGAAGTTCAAACTGCAGTTTCACAATTGATTCAAGGACATATCCCCTTGTATTTTGTTTCGCAGGATATTATTCGTCAAATGATAGAAAGATTGACCAGGAGGGAAATTGATGTGGTACAGGTAAAAATTGCATTTGAAATGGGTAATGCAATGCCATTATATGTGGACTTGGAAAGACTAGAAATTGGATTTTTGCTATGCATCCCATATGTAGCTCCTGAACTTATTTATCAAACGAAGTGGGTACACAACGTGGGATTTTGGCAAGAGGACAAATTTATTAAGATTAAGACTCCAGAAGTGGTGGCATTTTAGTCATGGGAACCTGAAGTTTACTTAATACCAAACCTGGAAACATGTGTCAAATTTAAAGAACAAAATTATATGTGTCCAGGTAAACCGTTTGTTCCTGATGCCACAGATGCTATTTGTGGTTTGAAATCTGACCAAAGTATATCAGAAGGATGTGAAGTGATTAGTAGCAATATGGGGACTGAAGAACTGGCACAGGCTACGATGGTCAGAGGTAAATGGTTGGTCAGCACCTGCTTAAAGAACATGACAGTAGTACATTTGAACCATGGAACATACGTGGTTAAACAGGTGAAATATAATGTGTTTTATTTACAGGTTCCAAAGGATACAATTCTGTCAATTGGAGGGTTAACATTGTTTCATGTAACAAACGATATTTGGGAAAGCCAAGTGGAAAATATCGATTTTTTTCAAAGGGACACTTTTCCAATAGATCCGGATGTGGAATATTTATTGAATCACAAAGAAAGACATGTTATAAAAATGATTTTGAGAAAAAACAATATTACAGTTAGTAATCTGGGGATAATAGAAGTGGAAAGATTTAATTGGGGAACCTGGGGGGAACGCTTAATAGTGGGTTTGGCTGTCCTGGTGCTAATCATGGGTGGATGGTTGATTGTGCTATCAGTAAAAATAAAAATGTTGCTGATTCTCGTAGCTCGTCAGGAAGAGAAAGATATCCCAATACACATGCATTTTAAAAGAAGGATGGGGGGGCAAACTTGTTTTTAGAAATTGGCTTGGATCGTAGCCAAGTTCTAAAAAAAAGGAGGATATATGTAAGGTTATTTAGCGTGTTACAGCACAGAGTACAGCACAGCGTACAGCACTACTGCACAGGATAAATGAGTAGCATGTTTTTTTTTTTATGCAGCACCACTGCCTGGGTTTGGTGCATTGCTATGATGCAGTTGTTTCAAGCTATGTGTTGCCAGTGTAACATGGACATATAAGTAAGGGCAGGTTATTCAGTCAAAAACGATTTTTACATATAAAATGCAAATACATTTTTCACAGTTAAAAGCACACATCTGTACCTTGAAAATGCACACCATTTCTCGCCTGAAATGCCTATGTTGCAAGAGACACATTTGGTAATTAACAAACTAATCTCATTAACAAGACTAATAATTATAACTCATTAATAAAAGAATGTGTCTTCACTGCAAAATGAGGCCTAATCTGAAAATCAGTTTTAAACACACATTCAAGTTTTTTTTTTCTTTTGCATTTCTGTGCTCTGTCCACAGTAACTGCAGGAAGCAAAGACTTTGAATAAGCAGGAAATCAGTTTGGTTACAGTTGCAAATGTATAAGCCAAGCCATTGTGTGCAGAGGGTGGTTAGGCATGATGGAATTTTTTTTGGTTAGGATCCTTTGTTAGGAGGGAACCAGAGTTTTTTTGTTTTATCTCGAGGAAGGAGCTAGGGCAGACGATTCTGGACACAGCTCGAAGAAGGACGGGGTTGACAGCTGGGGATGCCTGATTCCTAAAGCAGATTCAACTTGGTTGCAGAGACTGGGTTTTCCAGTCAACAAGTCCCAGTTTGAGTGACAGCAGATGCTTGTCCTTGCTGGGAGAATCCCTCCAGAAGGCGACCAGCCAAAGAAATTATATACTGAATAAGCCTGGTAATTATCTCGCTGGGGTGTGGGGGCTGAGTGTGGACGAAAATATTCAGTCAGTGTAGGAAAGGAGATTCCTGTGCTTTACCCACGTGTTTAATGTTACAAATTGAATTCTTGTATCTGCCACTCTCTTTTCAGTGTATCACAAATAATGCTGTTAGTGTGCTATTTCATTTATTTCTGTAAAGAGTGAGATTGTGTTTAAATGCAATTTTTATAATACACAAAAATATCTGAAAGCAGACGGGTGGTGTGTTTTATATTTACCAATACAGTGCTGATGATGTGGGGAGATGTTTAGACAGTGCAATTGTCATTTTCAAGGTAGCTAAAAATAGGATTTGGCTGCAGCCATTCAGTATGAGCAAATGTCATTAAGTATGAGCAATTATAAATAACTGTGTGTGTTATAGTCTTTTTGCTGAAGGTACGTGAGTCAGCAAAAATAGAGACCCGGGACATAGTTCACTACCGTATATAAGTTAGTGAAAAATACCACATGATAGCTCGCTGCCATAGATAAGACAGCGAGAAATTGCCCATGGTGGCACACTAAAAGTGAAAATGTGGTGTTCCTGAAATGCAAGCCTGAGGTCTCTATGGTGATTAAACGAAAATTCTAAACAAAAATAAGGGGTTCTGGATATTGGGGCCACAAATAAAACAAGGGAATTATGCTCACCAAAATACCACCAACCACGCATACCAACCATGCATACCAACCACGCATGTCTGTGTACTGAAATAATGCATATCCACTGTATTATTATTATACATAACCCAATCTGAATACAAGGAGTGATTGTTGCTAAATTATTTTTGGCGGTAAGAAAATACCACCAGGCCCCAAATCTACACAAAATACCCAACAGGCCACTACACAATCTTCCAGAGCCCTGATGGGTGGGGCAATCCCGCTCTGGTTCCCAGCATGGCATATTCCTCCCACTCATTAAAAACCCTCAAGTGGAAGGAAATAATTTCCTGGCTATTGGTATTCTCTCTGCTTGCACCCGAGGATGTCACCTTGCAGGTGACATGGTTATCACCCTTGCAGGGCAGGGGTGCACAACTGATTTTGACAGAGGGCCGAAAGTACCTTACATGAGGGCTATAGTGGGCCGAAAAGTAAAAGTGGGCGGGGCGGTAGGCGGGACATGTCAGGAGGCTTTTTCAACCCCTAATTTGTATTAAACACATGGAAAAAGAATATGTTTTTGAGGGGTAACGATTTTTATTGCATTTCATACTTACATTTTGTACTACACATTTTCCATTGTTATAATTTATTTCAATGTAGTTATTGTATATCGTCTGTTTAATTAAATTATATCTATATTATTGACTCTTGATTGGACATTCCGTTATTTTGGACTGCTATAGTTTGCTGTTTGGATTGCCCAAGAGGAATATGACATTCGTTGAGTAAGGTTTCCTTAAAAAAGCAAAGGATGTACATCTCCTAACTGTGCCTTTTTTAGCTTTATTATTGAGTTCACTCTTGGAGTGCAACACTATGCCCCATGGCTCCCACCCCCAACCAAACACTATGCCCCATGGCCCCCATACCCCCAACCAAACACTATGCCCTATGGCTCCCACCCCAACCAAACACTATGCCCCCTGTCCCTCACCCCCAAGCAAACACTATGCCCCCTGTCCCTCACCCCCAACCACACACTATGCCCCATAGCCCCCTCACCCCCAACCAAACACTATGCCCCATGGCCCCCTCACCCCCAACCAAACACTATGCACCATGGCTCCCACCCCCAACCAAACACTATGCCCCCTGTCCCTCACCCCCCAAGCAAACACTATGCCCCCTGTCCGTCACCCCCAACCAAACACTATGCCCCATGGCCCCCTCACCCCCAACCAAACACTATGCCCCATGGCCCCCTCACCCCCAACCAAACACTATGCCCCATCGCTCCCACCCCCAAGCAAACACTATGCCCCCTGTCCCTCACCCACAAGCAAACACTATGCCCCATGGCCCCGTCACCCCAACCAAACACTATGCACCATGGCTCCCACCCCCAACCAAACACTATGCCCCCTGTCCCTCACCCCCCAAGCAAACATTATGCCCCCTTTCCCTCACCCCCAACCAAACACTATGCCCCATGGCCCCCTCACCCCCAACCAAACACTAGGCCCCAAACACACTCAAGCATGCACCCATACAGACCCGAACCCCCCAAATCAGCACACTCTCAAACATGCACCCATATAGACCCGAACCCCCCACCCCCCATCTCAGCACACAGACTCTCAAACATGCACCCATACAAACCCAAACCCCCCAACTCAGCACACAAACTCTGAAGCATGCACCCATGCATGCATCTCAACATACACAACACAAACATACAAAAAAATCATTCATGCACACCCGAACCCCCCACCCCACAACTCAGCACACACACTCTCAAACATGCACCCATACAGACACGAACCCCTCACTCCCCAAATCAGCACTCTCAAACATGCAGCCATACAGACCCAAACCCCCAGCCCCCAAATCAGCACACTCTCAAACATGCACCCATACAGACTCGAACCCCCCACCCCCCAACTCAGCACACACACTCTCAAACATGCACCCATACAAACACGAACCCCCCACCCCCCAAATCAGCACACTCTCAAACATGCACCCATACAGACCCGAGCCCCCAGCCCCCAAATCAGCACACTCTCAAACATGCAGCCATACAGACTCGAATCCCCCACCCCCCAACTCAGCACACACACTCTCAAACATGCACCCATACAGACACGAACCCCCCCAACCCCCAAATCAGCACACTCTCAAACATGCACCCATACAGACCCTAACCCCCCACCCCCCATCTCAGCACACACACTCTCAAACATGCACCCATACAAACCCAAACCCCCCAACTCAGCACACAAACTCTGAAGCATGCACCCATGCATGCATCTCAACATACACAACACAAACATACAAAAAAATCATTCATGCACACCCGAACCCCCCACCCCACAACTCAGCACACACACTCTCAAACATGCACCCATACAGACACGAACCCCTCACTCCCCAAATCAGCACTCTCAAACATGCAGCCATACAGACCCAAACCCCCAGCCCCCAAATCAGCACACTCTCAAACATGCACCAATACAGACTTGAACCCCCCACCCCCCAACTCAGCACACACACTCTCAAACATGCACCCATACAAACACGAACCCCCCACCCCCCAAATCAGCACACTCTCAAACATGCACCCATACAGACCCGAGCCCCCAGCCCCCAAATCAGCACACTCTCAAACATGCAGCCATACAGACTCGAATCCCCCACCCCCCAACTCAGCACACACACTCTCAAACATGCACCCATACAGACACGAACCCCCCAACCCCCAAATCAGCACACTCTCAAACATGCACCCATACAGACCCGAACCCCCACCCCCAAATCAGCACACTCTCAAACATGCTCCCATAGAGACCCGAACCCCCACCCCCAACTCAGCACACACACTCCCAAACATGCACCCATACAGACCCGAACCCCCCACCCCCCAACTCAGCACACACTCTCAAGCATACACCATGCACCCATACAGACCCGAACCCCCCACCCCCCAACTCAGCACACACACTCTCAAACATGCACCCATACAGACCCGAGCCCCCCACCCCCCAAATCAGCACACTCTCAAACATGCACCCACACAGACCCGAACCGCCCACCCCCCAACTCAGCACACACACTCTCAAACATGCACCCATACAGACCCGAACACCCCCGCCCCCAAATCAGCACACTCTCAAACATGCACCCATACAGACCTGAACCGCCCACCCCCCAACTCAGCACACACACTCTCAAACATGCATCCATACAGACCCGAACCCCCAGCCCTCCCAACTCAGCACACACTCTCAAGCATACACCATGAACCCATACAGACCCAAACCCCCCACCCCCCAACTCAGCACACACACTCTCAAGCATGCACCCATACAGACCCGAACCCCCCGCCCCCCAACTCAGCACACACACTCTCAAACATGCACCCATGCAGAGACCCAAACCCCCCAACTCAGCATACAAACTCTAAAGCATTCACCCGTACATGCATCTCAACATACACAACACAATCAAAAACAAGCATTCATGCATATCCGACACCCCCCCATCCCCCATCTCAACATACACAACACAAACACTCAAAAACAAACATTCATACACATTCGACGCACACCCCTCACCCCCCATCTCAACATAACAACACAAACACTCAAAAACAAACATTCATGCACATCCGACGGTATACACGCATTTCGTTGAATGATTTTACATTGTGGGACTTTTCTTCACCAACCCTTTCATCGCCAAAAACTTTTTTTTTAAACTTTTTTATGGGGGGGGGTGTTTGGTGCGGTTTGGGGTATGATTATTTAAGTAAGGAGTTTTTGGCGATGAAAGGGTGGCGATGAAAAGTCCCACGATGTAAAATCATTCAGCGAAATAACGTAGAACCCATCCGACACGCCCCTCCACCCCTCCATCTCAACATACACAGCACAAACACTCAAAAACAAACATTCAAACACATCCGACACGCCCACATCTCAACATACACAACACAAAAACTCAAAAACAAACATTCATACACATCCGACATGCCCCACCACCCTCCCATCTCAACATACACAACACAAACACTCAAAAACAAACATTCATACACATCCGACACGCCCCTCCACCCCCCATCTCAACATACACAACACAAACATACAGCAGAACAGACCCGACACACAAACACAAACACACAGACCACTTACCAGAGACGTGCTGGAAGGCAGGTAAGCTGGAACGCTGGCGAGGTAAGTGGAATCGTACTACGGCTGGCGTGGCAAGCAAGGCTGAAATGCCTTCCGGCATCAAGCCTTACTGGCCATGCCAGCCATAGTGCTGGCACTCCATTGGTGCAGTACACACGCATTACGTGGCTCGTAGGAGTGACGTGGTGCATGTGTGCTGAGCCAACGACGGCCAGTGTTTTGACCGGCCCGGAAGACAACAAAGACTTTCCTAACGGAGGGTGGCCGGTGCTGCTTGCGGGCCGCCCTCCATTAGGAAAGTGTTTGTGCCTCGCGACCTGGGAAAAACAGCATGGCGGGCCGCAAATGGCCCGCGGGCCATATGTTGTGCACCCATGCTCTAGGGTAATCATTCAATGGGCCTCATTACACGGATGGTGGTAGGGATTTACCGGTACCGGTAGAATACCGGTACCGGTAAATCCTTACCGCCTTACTACGAGGTCCCTTTGCGGGTTGGGGGATTTAACGCCTGCTTTTTGCAGGCGTTAAAATCCAACCCGCTAGGGGACCTCGGAGCTAATTACGGCACCGCAAAATTGCGGTGCCGTAATTAGCGCCTTCCCCATTCCCATAGAGCCCTATGGGGCAGAAATGGGGAAGGGCAATGGTGGAAGGGGGATTTACCGCCCCTCCAACCTTGGAATGGGGCGGTAAATCCCCTTTCTGCCTAGGCGGTGCCGGTATTTTACCGTGCCATGGCTCACCGCCTACCGTGTAATGAGGCTCAATGTGTGTTTATGCCAGTTTCTAATTTGATCCACCCTAGGATGTGAAAGGGTTTTTGAAGGATTTGCTGGCAGAATACTAGCCAAATTCTCATTGAGCCTACTGCTACCTGTTAACCTAAAGAGCCAATTGAAGCTCAGAGAAAGGTATGGAAAGTGCTGGTTTATTTTGAAATTGCTTCCAGAGGAACACAGCAACTGCTTAGGAGGGGCCAGTCTCCACAACAACCCAGGAATTCTCTAAGGTCTGCTGGCATGGCCCAATGACTGCTCAGGCAGAAGCTTCAGGACTCTATCCTCAACTGGAATCCTGCATTCTGAATGCCACCATAGGGTGCCAGTGTATTTAGGGCCACCCACTTATCCCTACTACACAACTTTATATGTGTGCCTATTTGAGACGTAGGGGCCCTTAAGTGCTCTTATTTGGGTACACTGGTGGTTACTTTGCTGCCTTTCAGCCTGAAAGATTCCCTCCCCACTCTACATTGGTACTAGGTGGCCTTACTGTGACACAAAGCACCATACCTAACACACACATTGGTTACTATGCATCTAGGGGCAGACTTAACACTTTAACTGTATTAATTATGCCCATCCCAATCCTTTTCCTATTGTTGCCAACAACATACACCTCTCATACATCCTACTTTTGGATAAGGCCACCTTCTGAGTTGATTTGGAAGCCAGAGAATGAATATTTCAGAATGTACTTTCAGTACCATGAACAGATATGGCAGATATGTTAAGCATACATAGCTAACAGGATTGCCCAAGTATGCTCCCAAGCCCCTCACACCTCCAACACTACTTGATGTCTATCTTAAAATACTCCAAAACAGCCAGTGCATAAATTAGCTCTGCTATATCACCTCTCTCTAGAATACAATACATAGGAGGACATGCATGGAGAAGAACGCAGAATAAGGGAGACAGCCAAGGGAGGAGTAAAAGGAGAATGAGAATGAAGGTAGAGGAAGAGAGAGGAGATGGAAGCCAAAAGGAGAGGTGAAGAGGCCATAATACTTGGTGATATCAATGAAGAGGCAGGAAGAGGTATAGGTTTAAGAAGAAGAGGAGGAGACAGAACAGAGCAAGTGACAGAGTGAACGTCCATAGGCTCCCTTTGGGTGACCCTCGCAGCCATCCCATGTTGGCAGAGAATTAGACAGTCTGCCACCAGAGCATCAGAGTCTGCAAACCCTCCTATCTGGGCCCGCCAGCATCTGGCAATACCTGATCCAAATGTGGGAGCAAGACAAGCCACTCAGGGGCCCTCGAGTTCAGCAGACCCAAGAGACTGCCTGGGAGACTTACATCCTGACGAAGTTAACATTATTTTTTAATTCGTGTATTTAGTTTAATGAACTTTTACACAAAACATTAAAACATAAAAACAAAGCAACTTTTAAACAACCATTAAATAATAAGAACGATAACAACTCATATCAGCAAAATATTACAATTTCATTAAACGATCGTCACAATTAAATACACAGAGAAACAATACAACATCATGATTACGTTTCTCGATGCAACTTTCCAGGCCTGGACAATAGCAATCAACATGCCACAACTATAGCCAGATACACATATTAACCAGAAACAGTCTTTTCTTATATCATCTAACTGGTCGCCATGCCGGCTATAATATTGAACATAGGTCTGGTACATTGTTGCACAGGAAGTTGTCACAGGTCTAGCCGACTCAGTTTGCTGAACATCAAGACAAGGAGGGTAATTCATGGAATAATTGTGCCGAAAACGGGCGTATGCGTGCGTTTTCGCGCACAAGCGCCCGTTTCTGTATTCATGGAACACATTGCTCGTGGCTTACCTGAGAACTGCGTTGAATCACCCATGATAGTTTCATATTCAGAATGTCAGCCCTAAACCGGGACCTGGAAGCTGGGAGGTATGGAAACACATGGCTCATTGGTGAGTACAAATGCCCGTGCACATGCATGCATGTCACACACAGACAAACCCAACTAATGACAACCATTATCACCTCCCCAGGGGACAGTGCCTACCCTCTGAGCACTTACATGATGACGCCAATACCGAACCCTACGACACCACGCCAGGTAAGATACAACGCAGCCCATATTGCAACCATGGCCATAGTGGAGCACACATTTAGAGTGCTAAAGTTACGCGTCCGGTCCCTTGACCGCTCTGGTGGACAGCTTCTATATGCACCACCAGTAGCGTGCAGGATCATTGTGGCAGCATGTGTCCTGCACAATGTTGCAACACGGCGGGGCGTACCAGTGGACATGGTGGTTCCCCCACATCCCCAACCACATGCACGCCCACTGCACATGGGAGGGGAAAGGGCATGTGGCGAGGCTGCCTGTATCCATCTTGTGGCACAATTTTTCAACTAAAATCCCACCCCTGCGGATTGCAGAGAGGCCTCGCACATTCCAGGTGACAATCGATGATGAGAAAGGGACAATCAACTGTCACTACCTTACCACCCTGAGAATGTGTCCTTGGAAGTGCTACATTGCGTGCATCGCTAGCTACTTTTACCAACACAATCCTGTGTGACCAAAAAGCACACATTCAAGATGCAGTATGCCCCTAACCCCATGCGAAACAGCACATCCAAACACGGCCAACACACCACACCATGGCATGCAAAGTAAAAAGTCAAAAGTGAATGCACAACACATAACACAACTGTCACGAAGTGCACTTTGACAAATAGAAACATGTCCAAAACAATTCCCTCTGACACATCAAAATGAAACCGTACACAGGAACATCCATTTACCATCATAACATATCATAAGCACAGGACCCAACAGTGACAATGTCAGACAGTGACCAATCACAATATCACAAGTGACTTAATGTGACAAAGCCACCACATGGATCCCTTCCATCTTGAGTGGGTCTCTGCTAGCTAGAGTGGGTAGGGTAACGCATACAGCATGAAGGGTATCAATGATGGAGGCAGGCACGGTAATACATGAAGATGTAACATCATAAAATACACATTTACCAATATCCAAAGCAAAATGCATGCTAAACATGCACTGGTCAAACAATCAATAATCCCCACAAGGGGTGTATACACAGGTTGGGCTTCAGACTGGCCACAGAAATGATGGAAGCCCAATGCCTCTGTGTACGTTACTGTCACACGCTGCCCTCCTTGCAAGCCCATGGAAAGGGGAAGCAGGAGTGGCATATGTGTCTGGACCCCAAGCCACAAACACGAAATAAGCCTGTATGGACCCAGCCGGAACACACAGTGTATGCCTACGGGTGCCACACAAAGCAAAACACTGTTACATGAATGCAAAAAAGACAAAAACACATTTTTAAAAAATGGCCATGGTGGACCAAGGGGGGGGGGGGGTGTCGACCACCCAGGAGGGAGGAGGTGCATGCGTGGATGTTGAGGAACAAAACAACCCTCCATGGGTTCATCGCCTGCACGTCTAGCCTATAGTGGGAGAGCTTTCGCCGCTGTCAGCACCATCTGGTGTAACATTAGAAGGTGAGCGTGGCAAGGGAGGCAGGCCATGCATAGCCCTGGTATGCTCCTCAATGGCAGCAAGAATGCAGGCCTGAAAGGTCTGATTCTGCATGATTATGGTACAGAAGTCCCCATGCAGCACCTCACCTGTTTCACGGAGTTCCGCCTGCAAGGCCTCACGTGATGCACGGGACTCCTCTCGGGTTGCATGGAGTTCAGCAGAGATGTTGTGTGTCAGCTGCCCCATCTGCTGTTCCGCCTGTCTACTGCTGGCCACCTCAAGTGCAGCCAGAGTAGTTCTGAGGGAGATGTTCTCTTACCTCCCTTTGGGCCTCTGCAGCCATGGCTGTGCGTTGAGCCCCCAGTTCAGCCAGTCGTTCCCTGTTGGCTGCTAACATGTCCAGCTTGTGCGAGTGGCATGTGGACCACACTGCCTGCTGCTGGAGCTCCATCTGTCTTTCAGGGGGGAGAATGGAATTGGTCACCCTTTACACGCCCTGAGCCATCATCTCCTATGATGCCCCCTGTTGCTGTGCAATAGCATACATGGAAATCTCCCACACAGTATTCCCGGGTGGCACACGTCCACCGCGTTGCCGGACACCACACCTGTCAGGCCCAAGGATACCTGGCCCTTGCTGCGCTGGTGCTGCCTGTGGCTGCAGGACTGCATGCCTTCCTTGCTGAGCTGCCCAAGGAAGAGGAGCAAACAGTGTGGAGCATGTCCCTGCATCCGTAAACACCACAGATGGACGTACCAACACTGAATGGCCTCGTTAGGGGTTTAACCCTCCTTCAGGTGTGTTGGGCAGAACAACATCCATAGCAGAATCACTCACCTGTGACAGCAATTAGGGTTCAATGTCCTATTCCGCACCACAGACATAGGCATCCCCAGAGGTGTACTCAGAGACACCCCTGGCCAGGATGGTCTGGAGCACCAATGGATTTTTGTGAGCTACCACACAACGGCCTCCATTGTGCCTGGTTGGGGCTCTGAATCCATCACCCCCTCCACCATCTCCTGCTCCTCCATCTCCTCCTCCAGTGCATCCAGTGCCTCATCACTTGCAGAAAATCAAAAGAAGACATGAACACACGTTAACATCATAGGCCACACACATAGGTATCACAATGTTGACAGCCCACACATGAACCAGCCATGTCACACATGACACAAACTCAGGCACGCAGTGTCAATGAGATGGAAGGGGAGCCAGAAAGAAGGAATGGATGCGTGTGAAATGGCAAAATAATACATGTACTGCATGGTGCATAGCACCTGCATCACACACAAGCTTGTGACTGGCATAGTCCGTCCACAAACATGACAGATGCCAACACACAGATGACACGTAGCATAGTCATGCCCAAATTGTCAACCAGACCCAGATGGAAGGTCAATACTACTGTCCATGAGCCATGTACAATGCATGTCATTTGACATTTCATTGAAATCACAATGATAAAACACACATGTGTCACAGGCTGCAAGGACGCTAGGGTGTTGAAATACAGTGAGGCAAAGCACATGGATTCATCAATGGCAGGTCACCTTGACATCACGCAAGTGAATAGGCATGTGTAAGGGGAGAACAGGGTTCAGAAGTGTGTGGGTGCAGTGCAGTAAATGTATCTGGCCTCAACTCTCATTGAGAGCACAGATGCAGTAAAGTGAATGCCGTGGACTGATGGCAGTGTAATGGCAAGTGCAGTCATCCTGTGTGAAGTGTTGGCAGTGGGTCGTAGGGACATAATAAACCCCACCCCCAAGTGCAGGGGATGGCTTGGAGGCAGTGCATGTATCAAAATGGTTGCTCCGAGTACTGTGTTTTAGCAGATAGTTTGGGCAGGTGTCAATTGCATAATCTCAGTCAACTGTTATGTTATGTTATGTTATGTTATTCAGATTTATAAGGCGCCAAAGCCCGCAGGCATCCAGGCACTGAAAGACAGAAGTGGTGCAGAGACTAAGATAATCCTAACTAAACAGAATGGTTTTTAACTGTTTGCGGAAGAGAAGATGGTCTTCAATCTTGCGTAACCTAGTTGGCAGGATGTTCCAGGCTTGGGCACCCCGAACATGAAAGGCCCGCCCTAGTCCACAAGCTCTTTGAGTTCGTGGCATTACCAACAGAGAGCCCTGCATTGATCTTAATCATCTATTTGGTTGGTAGATATTAATCCTCTCCTTCAGATATGAAGGGGCATTACCAAAGATGCATTTATGGCATGTAGTGAGCAATTTGAATTGGATGCGAGTAGCCACCGGGAGCCAGTGGAGTTTCCTTCTGGCAGTGCTGGTAGGTTCAGAGCTTTTCATCTGAAAGATGATTCGTATCACTGCGTTTTGTATTTTCTGCAACTGCTGAACATTTGCCTTACTGGCTCCTCCTAGTAGGGCGTTACAATAGTCAACACGTGGCAGAATTTACTGCTCTTACGAGTTTCATGCAGTTTTCCACTGATATTAACAGGGATACTTGTCTCAGTACCTTAAGATGGTAATTTGTATTGGTAGAGACGGCTGTGACGTGAGCCTCACTGTCAAGACTTTCCTCCATATAGGTGCCCAAAGTCTTAACTTTCTGTACAATCTTAATTTGATTGCTTTTGATGGTGAAGCAATTATATTTTTGGTTCAGTTTTGATTGAGCATGTTGAGAGCCGAAAAGCATCAACTCCGTTTTAGCGGCATTTAAACAAAGCCAATTTGTTGACATCCATTGTTTAATGACGTGGTATGCTGCAGTCAAAGTTTGTTGATCTACTTCATAGTTCCCTGTTATATTTGATACCAATTGGAAATCGTCTGCATAATTGCAGAAAAAGATCCCCAAGGCTTCCAGCTCAACACATAATGGTAGGATATAAATCTTGAACAATAGAGGTGAGAGGCAAGCCCCTTGGGGAACACCACAGGTTATAATCTGTGGCTCCGAAACTCGATCACCCCAGTAAACACAAGACTGGTGGCCCTCCAAAAAGGATCTAAGCCAAATGATGGCGTTGCTGGGTAGACCTCCAACAGTCGCCATACTTTTGAGCAAGATTTTATGATCCAGCAGATCGAAGGCTGCTGAGAGATCTAATAACATCAGCAGCCTCGACTTGTTGTGCTCTAATTTGCCAAGCATATGTGTTTGTAGGTCCAAAAGCGCAGACTCAGTTCCATGAAAGCTCATGAAGCCTGATTTCTTCACGTGTAGCTTACCAGTGTTAAATACATAGGATTGGAGCTGTGTGGTAGCTACCTTATCAATTAGTTTTAGAAAGAACAAGGTATTTGTAATTGGTCTTAAATTGGCTGCATCCAAAGGATCCAGAGAGGTTTTTTGAACAGAGGGGTAACTGCCACATCATTTTTTATAGATTGAGGAATGAAGCCAGTACGGAAGGATGAACTGACAAACCGACTAAGGAACGGAGCAAACAATTCTCGATGTTCTAAAATGTATTTGGAAGGAAAAATGTCCCCAGGACAATTAGTGGGGTGCATGTATTTTAATAGCTCCAGGATTTCAACTGAATTGGGTTCAGTAAAGTTGAAAGTACCTGAACAATTAATTGAGTTGTCTTTTTTTGGAGGTTTCAATATAGGCGGGGTCAGTGCTTCCTGTTCGATTTTCTTCTGGGCTTTCAACAATTTCTCTGCAAAGGCCTTTTGAACTCGATTACAATCTTCTGTAGAAGGTTTGATATCAGAATTACAAGCCATGGGTTTCTCCCAGGTTCTAAAGAGACGGAAAAGTTCCTTTGTCTTGTCTCCAGCCTGGTTTATTTGATCATCATAGTGTGATTTCTTGATCATCGCCTTGCACTGCTTTCCAATGAGTTTCCACGCTAATAGGTTCTCATTGGATTTATCTTTGTGCCAGGCATGTTCCGCCTGTCTCTTACTAGCTTTAAGTTCGTCTAGTGCAGGAGTAAACCATTTATGGCGGTTGGGCAAGTCTTTGACTTTTTTATCTTTTAAGGGGGCATACTTATCTAACATCTCCAACATAACCTCATTATAGGCTTTTGTGAGTCTCTCCGGGTTATCCTGTATTTCTGTTTTATCCATGAGGGATTCCACATAAGTCTTTAGAATATCTGAGGTGATGTCCTTAAAATTACATATTTTGACTGTGTGCGCCATAGTGTGCACTCTTACTGGTTTAACAGGGAGCTCCAAACAACAAGTCAAAAGGTAATGATCAGACCAGATGCAAGGGGTGGTGGAAATGGGCCCAAATTGGACATTACCTCCTCCGATCCAGTCCAAAACATGTCCCTTGGTATGGGTGGGCTCAGTATTATAATAGAAAATATGATGAGTTTTCATCACCTTCTCTAATTGTAGTGCTTTTTTTATCTGTTTTATCATTTTTCCATAGGTTAAAGTCACCCAATATAACTGGGACTACATCTAGGGAGAGGAGGACAGAGAGCACAACACATGAGAAAGCATCAAAAGTGCTGGAAATGCTACAACAGCAGTTGCATAGAAGCAGGGAGGCTGCACCAAAGGGAGGCTTGCGCCCGACATAGATGAGAACCCAAACTAATGGCCATGAGGAGTAACTGACCCTGAGTGAACAGGAAAGGGACGATCAGATTCCATGAAAGGAAGCAAATACTGGAGATGGATTTGAATGAATTTCTTTGCCATGCACCAGCGGGGCTTGCTTGAAATGCACAGGGTGCAGGAATGAACACTCATAGGCACTGTGAGCCTGTGCCATCAGCACAGTCCGAGTGAGATACCCTGCACCAAGGCCAAAGGGCGTACCACAGAATCCAGGTCTGGCAGAGTTGCAGAGTGAAGAGTGTATGTTCACAGAAAATCGGGTACAGCCCCTTGCAGTAGTCCGGCATGGGAATCAACAGTCCCATGGGGACAGTGAGTTGCTGGAGAATGAAGAGGTAAGGAAGAATGCCTCTGAGGAGGATCAGGTAGCAGGGTGATCTCACAGAGACGTCAGTCATGTGACGATAGAAGGTGCGTGTTGAGTGGAAGATCATCACAGACAATCCGCAACCATAGGTTGAAGCAAGAATAGGGCCAAAGGAGGCAGCACAGAGATTGTCATGGACGGAGGGAGCAGGTGTGGTGATGAGGATTGCCTCCATGTGCAGCACATGGTTTGTATGCAGTTTGCATGACTACAAGCACGTATCAGTCCAACATCACATGGGTCACATATGGCAGTCATGACTACATAGCCTGAACTGACCGTCAATCACAATACATCACCCAAGCAACATACACATGGCCTGGACACACACACATCAACACTCACCAAACACTGACCCATAATCTGGTAGGTCTCCCACACCTTGGACCAGCTCCACTGCGATGAAATCAGCAGCGATTTCCTCGTGTAGATTGAGGTCTTTGTCCTCTGATGGTGTCCCACTGACAGTCACCAGAGTACAGGTGAATTTAGCAGCCAGCTTGCCTTCTGCTCGGCGTCGGAGGTCATTCCAACGCGTCTGGCAATCATCTGCTATGCACCTCTCATATCCCAAGACGATAATATGGTCCGCGATGCACTGCCAGTGGGCCCTACCCTGAGCAGGCCTATATTTGCTCCCTGATGTCACCAGCATGTCACAGATGTGTTCCAACACGTAACCCACAGTTCAGTTCCTCTTGACATAAACTCTGCTTTCTTGACATGTTGGAGGCCTGAGCCGTGTCTGGGGTCCCAGCTTGTTCGGCTGGAGCACGCTTCTTCCTCTTGGGAGGTGGTGCGGACCCTGAGTGGCTGGTCAGTAGGGGCTGAAGCGCAGGTGGACTGGCCAATGGAAGCAGGCAATGACACAATGACCGAAGGTTGGCCTGCAGGTATAGGCAGCTGGGTGCTGTTGCCAGGACCCTGCGCTGCACCTGCCTCGGTTTCAAGGGTCGGGTGACTCAGGGCTGGGGTGATGTCAGCTGAAGCTGTCCCTGCAGCTTCCACACCCTGGCTGCTAGGGGCAGCAGATGACACTGCTGCCCCAGATCCACATGTCCTGGTGACAGCAACTTTCACCACACGTGCCATGGCCTTCCCGACACAGAACTTGGGCTGTGAGTCATCTTGTGCCTGTTCCTGGACCAATCCAGTCTGGGCTGGCTGACCCTGAGCCAGGGTGGTGTCAGCTGAACCATCAATATTGGTCACCCTTTAGCCTGGCTATGTTAGATCCCTCCCAAGGTCTTCATTTTAGAGGAACAATAGGTTTTGCTAGTTCCACTTTTTGATTGGTTAAACGTGTTTAGTACCTACCAAAACATGGGTATCAATGAGAAGAACAGAATGCATTCGAAATTATATGATGCCTGCGTATTCACGTCTTTCATGTTTTTTTTCTCCTACGGTTACCCTACAGCATGTTTATGTATCAATTTGTTTTGGTCTCCGTTCCATGCTGATAACCTTTGTTGTTTGAAATTGTGGTTTGTTAGGTGGAATGTTTACACCTCTGTGTATTGAACGCATCCTTCTTTCATAAAATGTTTAAATGGTTGAGGACAGTCACTTAATAAAAACTGTTCCACTTCCTACTAATAATTTAGCCCATGTGGATTATTATTTTCTTTCATGTACTCCTACCCTAGGTATGCTTAAACTGTGCCACCACAGGATAGTGTATTGTCTAATAACTTTAAGTTGCAAGAAACAAGTTGTAACTAGCTCTGACTCTTACAGCCAGGACACATCCCCCCTTTTGTACGCAGCTGTCCCTGCAGCTTTCACACCCTGACTGCTCGTGACAGCAGATGGCACTGCTTGTCGGGTCTGACGGGTGCTGGGGATGGCAGCAGCAGCTGCATCTCCCTGACCCACTTGGGGGAGGCATAGCTGTCCCCACATGGGCCTGGACACTCTCGTGGACCACCCTGGCCACATCACCGACCGCGGCCACCCTGGTCACCCTGGCAATGTCCCCCACTGTGGCCACCACTGGGAGGTCACCCAGCTTTGCCTCCCTTATACCTCGTTACCCTCCCAGTCATGGCACTGATTTCCTAGTGCAATCAGAGGTGCAGATAACAATTGTCCTGGGCAATTTGGGTGAATGGGGCAGGTACGTGATGGAAAACGTACCCCTTTGCTCCTGCAAGGCTGGATGTGACTCCTGGAATAAAAAAACGGGTCACACAATGCTCAGCTACCCCAAAAACAAAAATAAACATGCGTGCGGCTCCTCGGTAGCCCACATGCGATGAAAAAACGTCCCGCAGTACGCTGCGGCACCCAGAAACACAAAAGATGCATACACAGGGCACACGTAGGCTACTATGACCTCGAATATGGGGTATGCAACACACAGGGGCAACCACAGTGGTGCAAATGCATGCGTGACTCACTGCCTGCCTGGAAAAAGGAAGAAAAACACATGCGCGTAGGCAACACCCCTGCCAAAACCAGAAGTACGCACTGCCACAGTAGTGATCAATTTGTGAGTGAACCCACAAAAAATGAATCTCAAGCATCGGTCTCCCCGATAAAGCACAACAATGCACTGTTGTCCTACACAGGCCTTTAAACCGTATTGAACGGCAACACCCAACATCCAGAGCGTGTCACGTAACTTATATGCTTAGGGCCTTTCCATTGATTGCACACTAACGCGCAGTTTCCGTACATGCGGAGTCACTCTGCATCTGGCTGGCCATGTGAAAGCACATGGAAGACCCATGCTCCTACCCACAAGGCCATTTACCTGCCTGCAACTGTCCTGAGCTGCCTCCTAGAGCCATCTGCTGATGCCAGCCCACTGCCCATGTGCCCTGCATTTTGGTTCCTGCTCTGAAGCCATTGCTAGTGATCCTGTTGTGGTGACCACCTCTGTGACCACCTCTGCTGATCCTGAAGACTCCCGACTGCCATTCCATCGCTCCACAGCCCAGCCCCAGGACCAACTGCCCACCCACACCTGCCTCGGGGGTTGCCATGTCTGACCCATCTCCATCTGAAGCAAGTGGCAACACCCCCGGCAGAGGGCTGTCAGCTTCTCCTCCACAGAAGTTGGCATCCTGGTGGAGCAAGTCCTGGCGCACCCAGCGGCGAGAAGGATGGACAGAGTAAGATCTGGGCAGACATTGTGGGTGCCATCAATGCGGAAAGGGTGGCATCCCACGACTACCTACATGTTTGCACGCGCTGGGAAGACTTCAGGTCCAGGACCCTCAACAAGGCCCGGCGCCTCCTCAAGGCTGCTGATGATGGAGGCACCGGGGTCGGTTGTCCACCAATGAGATGCGGGTCCTGCAGCAAATCGACCCAGCGATGCACCCCCAGGTCTTGGATTTGGTGCTCCGTCTGGAGTCGACTGGTAAGTGCTCATGTGTTCTTGTCCGCCATAGTGCATGTGTATGTTGACGTGTGGCTGGAGTGTGCACCTTGGCCTCATGTCTGGCATGCCTCCCATACAGGTGTCTGTGTGCATGTCCCTGACAGTGCTGCATGTGAGTCCATTCAAGCCTGACCCATTTCAATGGTGTCTGTATTGCAATGCGTGATGCGCACCGGCATGTAACGAGGTGCACATGTTTGCATAAATGGACATGCATAGTGTACATGTGTATGTGTCTGAGTAGTGAGTGTGTGACTGGCCAAACCCTTTGATGCATGACACATGAGCATCTCAATGTGTGATTGATTCCTACGGCCCAGTTGTCCCCAAGTGCACTGTGACGGGAGGTCTACATGGCCTGATGCATGACTGTCAGGTGATGGGTGTGTATGTGATGTGCATGTACCATGATGCATGTGAGGATTAGCACCTCCTCTGATGTGCTCGCAGTGCCTTGTACATGGATGTGAATGTTTGTTGCGCATGGCATGCATGATTGGGGATGTGTGTTGCTTGCACTGGACTGTGTGTTGGGGGGGTGATGGTTGTGACGTTTGACAGTGCCACTCATGTGCATTTGCTTTGTTCCAAGCAGACATTTGTTTGGTACACTGATGCCTGTGTTCAATGTCTGCCTATCCACAGCGACGACGGAGGAAGAGGGCCGAGGTGGCGCTGTGGAGCACTACCACACGGATGCCTCCAACAGGCACTGACGCAAGGCCCAGTCGTCCTCCCAGGTTAGGTCATCTTCCGGGAGCGAGGACGCTGGTGCCATGTCAGAGTCATCGGCTGCAGCTGCTGAGGGGTGGCCCAAGAGGGTGAAGTTGGCCGTGGGCTCCTCGGCAGTCGGAGGGGCAGGTGAGACCACACAGGGGCAATCCGATGCGGAAGACAGTGGGGAGTCATCCAAGTTGTTGGTGGTGGAGGAGGGGGAGGAGGAGGCCACATCAGCCCAGCACATGGGGCCCGGCGGGGGTGATGAGGTAGGTGTTCCTGGTGCAGTCCAGTGTCAGGGGCTAGAGCCAGTGCAGGTGACCGTGGAGGAGCCTGTGACTGACCTTGTCCCTGACTCTCCGACTGTATCAGAATGCACCTGCGGGCATGCCTCAGGCTGGATCCGTCCACAGGTAGCAGATGTATCCACATCAACTGATCTTCCACTACCTGCGGACGAGGCAATTCGTGACAGGGTGGAGCCCATGCTAGCCGGGATCGTGAGGCGGACAGGCACCATTCGGGTTGACGTGCAGGCTTCCATATGGGGGCTTGCAAGACATCAAGAAGAGGTCTGTAGCCTCATGAACTGTCTAGCTCAGCTCGTTGTCAGAAGTTTACTACGTGTGCTGGCCACTGCTGTGACCCCCTCCTCCTCTTCCTCCACTGTGTGCCAGTCATCTTCCCTGCCGTCTTCCAGCTCAGATAACACCAGGGACCCCTGTGGACCTGTCTCAACCACGGTGGCCAGTCTGGTGGAGACCACATCCCTGCCACAGTCGGGAGTCAGAGGATCAGTAGAGGTGATCGCCCAGCAACAGAACCAGTGCCAATGGAGGTAGTGCAGGCACCTTGCAGCAGGGCACGTACACCACTGCCCCTGGGGTTGTCATCATCCCGGACGCAGTCCCAGATGCACAGGTACAGGGCTTATCGGCGGCAGCAGGCTCGATGTAAGAGGCGACAGGACTCGGGGCCCTCAACATCACAGGGGCAGGTATCGGCTATCGGACAGGAGGGTAACGTGGACCTTGGAACAAGGATGTCTTCCGTGTTGTAGCAAATTAGCCAGCAAATCGGACCAGACTGGCAGCGGGCAGAGGGGGCACGACTCACCATGGCCAGGACGGAGAACACCCTGCGTCGGGCAGAGAGGCAGGCAGAGTTCCTCGAGGAGATTCGCAGGGAGTTTGAGTGGAGCATGGAAGAGTCCATGCGGGCCCTCGAGGGTAGAGCACAGGCCTGCCTCTATGGTGCCCTGGACGGAACTCTTGGGGGAAATGATGAGTGGTAGGACTATCCTGCTACCTTTGTAAATAGTTATTTAGTGGTAGGTTTCCTTTATTTTTTTTTATGATTTGGAGTTCATGGACTTTGCTCACATCTTGTGAATAGTTTTTTATTAGTGTTTTTTATGATGTATATTTGAATTTATCTATCATGGACCCTTCAGCCTTGTACATAGTTGGACATGTTTTAATTTATTTGGATTTTTGTATACCATGGAGTAATGTTTTTTTTTTTTAATGATTTTGGTTTGCAATTGGAGGACAATCATTGGACATGGACCACTTTTTGGAGTTTCAACGTTTTTAATAACACATTTCTTTTTGTTTTAAATGTCATTTGCATTTGCATTCCATTCATTATCATTTTCATGGTTAGCTTTCAGTTGGTGTGATTTTTGGAACTTAATACATTTTTATTCCTTACAATCAAAGTGGTGTCTGCTCTCAATGGTTTGGTGCATGTGTCACTCTTCATTGGCTCTGTTATGTGTCCCTGCTGTTGAGCAATGTTGGTCGTGTGGTTGCAAACATGCATGTGTCCATTTGTCATTCACATGCCATGGGGCATGTACTGGGGTGTAGGACCAATGGATGGGTGTTGAGTTGCAGAGTGGGGGAGCAGCGTGTAGTGGCATTTTGATGGACATTTGCTACATGATTGCAAGGTGTACAGATGTGGGGGATGGGGGACATGAGTCACGGACTACCTGCAGGTTGCCATCACTGGTTGGGGGACATGAGTTGGGGCCTGCCTGCAGGTTGCCATCACTGGTGAGGGTGGGGGGACATGAGTCGGGGCCTGCCTGCAGGTTGCCGTCACTGGTGGGGGTGGGGCGACATGAGTCCGGCCTGCCTGCAGGTTGCCGTCACTGGTGGGGTTGGGGGATGTGAGTTAGGGCCTGCCTGCAGGTTGCCATCATTGGTGGGGGAATATGAGTCGGGGTCTGCCTGCGGGGTATGCTCACGGGCCTATGGGGGGACCCTTGTGGTGTGGGCTGCCTGCGGGTATGGTCACAGTGATGGGGGTCCCTTATGGTGTGGGCTGCCTGCGGGTATGTCTCAATGAAATCTGGGTGTAGAGGAGCACTCCCTGATTCAATGAATCTTGATGTAAATTCAAGTGCTTGCTTATTAGATTTAAATACAAATTTAGGTGCTAAACAGAGTTTGATTCTGGGCTACAGAATCAAGATAAACAATGATTTGAAAGATCACTTCAGCAAAAATGATCATACTCTGTGCACACTTTCAGGCATGAACATGCAAAACACATTATCTTAATGCAATTTTTGATTTCACATTTTATTCTTAACCCAAAAACAATCACCCTTGGCAGGAGAGCGCGGACCAGATGGGTAATATCTCTATTGAATTTTGTTGGTCATACAAAAAATACCAATTTTTCAACAGAAATGTTCCATGTGGTCTCGTATTTCAAGCAATATTCAATAAACCAAGTAATATATCCGTATTTTCACAATTATTTCAAAACGAAAGTGTTTCTAATGTCCCTTTAACATTCTTTTACTTGTTAATTTTTTCAATTTAAAGTCCATAGTTCTCAAATGAAATAAAGGGACCATTGATCAAATAGTCCCATGTCTTTCCGTTGATGCACAACGCGTTTCGGGCTCTCTCTTAGCCCTTCATCAGGTGCGTCCAGATTCTATACTTCAATCTGATGTATCTGCAATTTAAATACATTTCTATTTAGAACCTCAGTTCATGTTCCATATAGCTTCACAATTACTTTTAACCAAGTGGACCTATGTACCTGTGATACTGTGGATCTCTCCCATCTGTCAGTCTCTAATACTTGTAATTTTCTTTCCTGTATCGTATTGTTCATCCACTCTAGTGTTTGTCTTCAGTATTTCGTCTGATCTGTAAAGAATGAATATGACGTGGTTTGTTCTACATAGATTTTGGGTGTTTATGAGCGGGTTTGGTGCTGGGAACAGTCGCTACATCATATCGCTGTGCCCCAGTCACCCGACCCTAATTCAGCGTTTTTCTCTCCATGCTTGACTTTTATATCATGTTCCCATTGTCTCACCTGACTGTACGGACCGCTGTCAGCTATTTTCTTCGGCTTGCCGTACGTGTGAGCTCGTTGTCGTTAGCTCAGCACTGCCACAAGCCTCTCGTGTTGATGTTTCGTGCCGTTCACGATTTTGATTTTACTCCTTCACTTGGTCCGCGCTCTCCTGTCCCATTCACAGCGTGAGTTGTCTCCGTAAGGTTGCTCCGTGGTTGCCTTGATTGTATTTCTTAGAACACCCTGGATGGAGTCCCTTCTTGCTTTCTACCAGGCTGTCAATTCACTGGTTTTTTCCTGATTGCATGGCCACCATCTTGGAATAGTTTCGATGACTGTAGTTTCAATTCCTGTGATGTGGTAATTGCATCTAGGTCGTCACTATAGACGTCTAGGGATGTTGCTGAACATGATGTATGTTGTTTTCAGTATTACTTAGCTCATTGTAAAGCACCCAAAGAAAATCTTTTTATTTATTACATATTCATTTCTTTTGTGCCAGCCCGATTTTTTACAAATACAATTTTACACGGGAGGTGTTATTTAGATTCTTGCTATCCGATTAGTGATTCTAAGCTATTTTATAGAAAACAGCTTAAATCCCAATCTGCGTTCATCCCATTAGGTTGCATTGAGTTCAATATGTCAATCCAGTATATTTCTCTTTGTAAAAGAATTTTATTTAAATTTCCACCCCTTCTTGATATTTTTATCTGTTCCAGGATGATGAATCTTGCTTGAGAAATGTTGTGTCTTTCTTTTTTGAAATGTTGAGTGACTGGTGATTTAATTGCTCCTGTTCTGATATTTGACTTGTGTTCAGACAATCTGATTTTCGCCTTCCTCAATGTCATGCCCACGTAATAGATTGCACATGGACATTTTATACCATAGATTACATTTTTTGAATCACAAGTCGAAGAATGATGCAAATTGATTTTGTAACCTTTATGGGGGTGAACGATGGTGTTGCCCGTTATCAAGTTGTTGCAATTATTGCAATTGTGACATGGAGTTGTGCCTTTATAAGTTTCCTGGCTTCGTTTTTCTGCTAGCAGATCTGCCTTTATGAGGTGTTCCCTCATTGATTTACTCTTAGAATAGGCAAAGAGTGGAGGTTCTGGAAAGAGTCTTTTCATCATTGGGTCTAGGGTCAAAATTGACCAATTCTTTCTGATAATTTTTTTGATTTTCGGGCTCTGTTGGGAAAAAGTGGTAACATATACAAGTTTCTCCTGTTCCTCCTTTTCTTTTGGTTGTAACGCTACCTCTCTGTTGATACTGTTGGCTTTTTCAGCACATGTTGTAATAATGGATGGTTGATATCCTCTTTTCTCAAATTTTTCTTTTAGTTCTGCTGTTCCTCTGGTGTATTCCACTTCTTCTGAGATAATCCGTCTGTATCTTAAAAATTGACTAAAAGGTATGCTCTCTATTGTCCTCCGTGGATGAAAACTAGTCGCATGCAATATGCTGTTCCTGTGTGTTAGTTTCGTGAATATTGTTGTTTCCAATTTGCCTCCTTTCTTGTATATTAACACATCAAGGAATTCAATGGAATCTTTGCTCGTTTTAGATGTTAATTCAATCCTTGGTGCCATGTTGTTAAGATGCTGAAAGAATGCCAACAATTCATCATGTGAACCATTCCAAATCCCAAATATATCATCTATAAAGCGGAACATGCATTTCAACTTATTTGTCCATCTTTCTTCACTGAAAATATTCGTTTCCTCCAAGTAGGCCATATATGTATTCGCATAACTTGGGGCCATTGCGGCCCCCATGGAAGTTCCAGATATTTGTATATAGTATTTGTCCTCAAACATAAAGAAATTGTTTTGTAACACAATTTTAAGTAGTTTTAAAGTAAACAGTTTATCAGCTTCACAAACTGTATCTGCTTTCAGTAGTAGCCACTCCATGGCTTCCAGACCCCCCTCATGAGTGATGTTGGTGTAAAGGCTTACCACGTCCATTGTGAAGACAATATCTTGGTCGTCATCTATTTCAACTTGATTTAATTTGTTCAGAAAATCATTTGTGTCTTTTATGTATGTTTTGAATGTATGCACTGAAGGTTGGATTGCCTTATCTATATATTGTGCCAATGGTTCAAGTAAACTGTTGTTTGCCGCAATGATAGGTCTCCCTGGTGAAAAGACTCTTTCCAGAACCTCCACTCTTTGCCTATTCTAAGAGTAAATCAATGAGGGAACACCTCATAAAGGCAGATCTGCTAGCAGAAAAACGAAGCCAGGAAACTTACAAAGGCACAACTCCATGTCACAATTGCAATAATTGCAACAACTTGATAACGGGCAACACCATTGTTCACCCCCATAAAGGTTACAAAATCAATTTGCATCATTCTTCGACTTGTGATTCAAAAAATGTAATCTATGGTATAAAATGTCCATGTGGAATCTATTACGTGGGCATGACATTGAGGAAGGCGAAAATCAGATGGTCTGAACACAAGTCAAATATCAGAACAGGAGCAATTAAATCACCAGTCACTCAACATTTCAAAAAAGAAAGACACAACATTTCTCAAGCAAGATTCATCATCCTGGAACAGATAAAAATATCAAGAAGGGGTGGAAATTTAAATAAAATTCTTTTACAAAGAGAAATATACTGGATTGACAAATTGAACTCAATGCAACCTAATGGGATGAACGCAGATTGGGATTTAAGCTGTTTTCTATAAAATAGCTTAGAATCACCAATCGGATAGCAAGAATCTAAATAACACCTCCCGTGTTAAATTGTATTTGTAAAAAATCGGGCTGGCACAAAACAAATGAATATGTAATAAATAAAAAAAAATTCTTTGGGTGCTTTATAATGAGCTAAGTAATACTGAAAACAACATACATCATGTTCAGCAACATCCCTAGACGTCTATAGTGACGACCTAGATGCAATTACCACATCACAGGAATTGAAACTACAGTCATCGAAACTATTCCAAGATGGTGGCCATGCAATCATGGAAAACCAGTGAATTGACAGCCTGGTAGAAAGCAAGAAGGGACTCCATCCAGGGTGTTCTAAGAAATACAATCAAGGCAACCACGGAGCAACCTTACGGAGACAACTCACGCTGTGAATGGGACAGGAGAGCGCGGACCAAGTGAAGGAGTAAAATCAAAATCGTGAACGGCACGAAACATCAACACGAGAGACTTGTGGCAGTGCTGAGCTAACGACAACGAGCTCACACGTACGGCAAGCCGAAGAAAATAGCCGACAGCGGTCCGTACAGTCAGGTGAGACAATGGGAACATGATATAAAAGTCAAGCATGGAGAATAAAACGCTGAATTAGGGTCGGGTGACTGGGGCACAGCGCTATGATGTAGCGACTGTTCCCAGCACCAGACCCGCTCATAAACACCCAAAATCTATGTAGAACAAACCACGTCATATTCATTCTTTACAGATCAGACGAAATACTGAACACAAACACTAGAGTGGATGAACAATACGATACAGGAAAGAAAATTACAAGTATTAGAGACTGACAGATGGGAGAGATCCACAGTATCACAGGTACATAGGTCCACTTGGTTAAAAGTAATTGTGAAGCTATATGGAACATGAACTGAGGTTCTAAATAGAAATGTATTTAAATTGCAGATACATCAGATTGAAGTATAGAATCTGGACGCACCTGATGAAGGGCTAAGAGAGAGCCCGAAACGCGTTGTGCATCAACGGAAAGACATGGGACTATTTGATCAATGGTCCCTTTATTTCATTTGAGAACTATGGACTTTAAATTGAAAAAATTAACAAGTAAAAGAATGTTAAAGGGACATTAGAAACACTTTCGTTTTGAAATAATTGTGAAAATACGGATATATTACTTGGTTTATTGAATATTGCTTGAAATACGAGACCACATGGAACATTTCTGTTGAAAAATTGGTATTTTTTGTATGACCAACAAAATTCAATAGAGATATTACCCAGACAGCCAAGGGTGATTGTTTTTGGGTTAAGAATAAAATGTGAAATCAAAAATTGCATTAAGATAATGTGTTTTGCATGTTCATGCCTGAAAGTGTGCACAGAGTATGATCATTTTTGCTGAAGTGATCTTTCAAATCATTGTTTATCTTGATTCTGTAGCCCAGAATCAAACTCTGTTTAGCACCTAAATTTGTATTTAAATCTAATAAGCAAGCACTTGAATTTACATCAAGATTCATTGAATCGGGGAGTGCTCCTCTACACCCAGATTTCATTGAGATTTACACTAGAGGCTACTCCATATCTAGGGGAGCACCCAGCATTAAGTGGATAAACAAGAGATGTCATTTTCAAAAATTGAATCTTTAACTGCAAATAGAGCAGAAACATTAGGCTTCTCTGTAGAAGAAGCCACAAAGATTTTGGGACTGATTAAAGAAATCAATATTGACCTAAGTACCTCGGATAATCCTGAAGAACTAATACACCAACTTGAACGCCTAATACGGATAGAAATAAGTCAAAAGTTACATGCTACAACACTAGTCCAATATTACAAAGCACAACGAATACCACGGGGTCTGAGAATTGACCTAGAGCCAACACTCTGCAAGGAAAATCCTGAATTTGTGAAAAGGTGGAGATTCATATTAAACAAATGTTCACTGGACTTAATCTTACTAACGATTGAAGAACTATCCAAATCACTTATCAATATAGAAGTGGACCTTGAAAAATTAAAAACTTCATTAATCCAAATAATTTCTAAAGAAGAACTAGTAATTATACTAGAAGAAACCAATAAAAAACTTGATTCATATAACAAGGAAATTGAAGCTAAAAAAATAAGAAAATTCCGGAGGGACACCCTAGACTACAAGTTAGACATAGTGTATTCGTGGAAAGAATATTACCAGCAAAAGGACAACACAAAAAGTGGGAGATCAACTCACAACAAGAGAGGTCCAACAACAGGAAGTGCATCGTCTGAGGCATCAAGTGGTGAATCAGAACCACAAGAACAAGAACAATTAGTAGAAAGGAATGAACTAACACCATCGACATCTAAAACGACGAAGTCACCTTCAGAAAATATTGCGTCTTTTTTAGACAGGGCAAAACAAGAAGAAGCAAGAAGAAAAAACCCATCTCGGAAAGTGAACTTTCTGCAAAAGAGAAGTTAGTAATCAACATTTCAGACTACCGTCTCAGTAAATTTGAGGAAAAAACTCTACAAAAAGGAATCTCGTTCGTCCCGTACTACAGCAGTTCTCTGTTGAAAGAAAAAATTGACTTCTTCAAATTGACTCGCAAGATGAAATTGAAATTATTCTTTGACACATGTGAATGGGGAACAAGTAAGCAGGAATGTAAATATCTGGAAATGAAACCCAAGAGCACATTCATGCCACCAATCCAGAATCCACTAATAGATGTGTTTCAGAAGCAAGTATTAAAAGATTTGGAAAAATTGAAGTACAAGCGTAGATCTAAAACGAATTTTTCAAAAAGAGAACAAGTACTTGATAAACTGTGGCAAAATCCGAATTTAATACTAAAACCTGCGGACAAAGGAGGAGCTCTGGTATTGATGAATGTAGAACAATACAAAATGGAAATAGAAAGACAATTGGCAGACGTCAATACTTATCTTGACATTTTTGAAAACCCCACAGAGAAAGTACAGAAATTAATAAAAGAGACATTAGATGAAGCAGAAAATGACGAACTAATAAGTCATCGTACCAAGAATTTTTTAATGAATTCTCATCCATTGATGCCGATAATATATATTTTGCCGAAAGTCCACAAAAATCCGACCCACCCACCACGGAGACCTATCATTGCTGCAAACAACAGTTTACTTGAACCATTGGCACAACATATAGATAAGGCAATCCAACCTTCAGTGCATAAATTCAAAACATACATAAAAGACACAAATGATTTTCTGAACAAATTAAATCAAGTTGAAATAGATGACGACCAAGATATTCTCTTCACATTGGACGTGGTAAGCCTTTACACCAACATCACTCATGAGGGGGGTCTGGAAGCCATGGAGTGGCTACTACTGAAAGCAGATACAGTTTGTGAAGCTGATAAACTGTTTACTTTAAAACTACTTAAAATTGTGTTACAAAACAATTTCTTTATGTTTGAGGACAAATACTATATACAAATATCTGGAACTTCCATGGGGGCCGCAATGGCCCCAAGTTATGCGAATACATATATGGCCTACTTGGAGGAAACGAATATTTTCAGTGAAGAAAGATGGACAAATAAGTTGAAATGCATGTTCCGCTTTATAGATGATATATTTGGGATTTGGAATGGTTCACATGATGAATTGTTGGCATTCTTTCAGCATCTTAACAACATGGCACCAAGGATTGAATGAACATCTAAAACGAGCAAAGATTCCATTGAATTCCTTGATGTGTTAATATACAAGAAAGGAGGCAAATTGGAAACAACAATATTCACGAAACTAACAGACAGGAACAGCATATTGCATGCGACTAGTTTTCATCCACGGAGGACAATAGAGAGCATACCTTTTAGTCCATTTTTAAGATACAGACGGATTATCTCAGAAGAAGTGGAATACACCAGAAGAACAGCAGAACTAAAAGAAAAATTTGAGAAAAGAGGATATCAACCATCCATTATTACAACATGTGCTGAAAAAGCCAACAGTATCAACAGAGAGGTAGCGTTACAACCAAAAGAAAAGGAGGAACAGGAGAAACTTGTATATGTTACCTCTTTTTCCCAACAGAGCCCGAAAATCAAAGAAATTATCAGAAAGAATTGGTCAATTTTGACCCTAGACCCAATGATGAAAAGACTCTTTCCAGAACCTCCACTCTTTGCCTATTCTAAGAGTAAATCAATGAGGGAACACCTCATAAAGGCAGATCTGCTAGCAGAAAAACGAAGCCAGGAAACTTACAAAGGCACAACTCCATGTCACAATTGCAATAATTGCAACAACTTGATAACGGGCAACACCATCGTTCACCCCCATAAAGGTTACAAAATCAATTTGCATCATTCTTCGACTTGTGATTCAAAAAATGTAATCTATGGTATAAAATGTCCATGTGGAATCTATTACGTGGGCATGACATTGAGGAAGGCGAAAATCAGATGGTCTGAACACAAGTCAAATATCAGAACAGGAGCAATTAAATCACCAGTCACTCAACATTTCAAAAAAGAAAGACACAACATTTCTCAAGCAAGATTCATCATCCTGGAACAGATAAAAATATCAAGAAGGGGTGGAAATTTAAATAAAATTCTTTTACAAAGAGAAATATACTGGATTGACAAATTGAACTCAATGCAACCTAATGGGATGAACGCAGATTGGGATTTAAGCTGTTTTCTATAAAATAGCTTAGAATCACCAATCGGATAGCAAGAATCTAAATAACACCTCCCGTGTTAAATTGTATTTGTAAAAAATCGGGCTGGCACAAAACAAATGAATATGTAATAAATAAAAAAAATGTCTTTGGGTGCTTTACAATGAGCTAAGTAATACTGAAAACAACATACATCATGTTCAGCAACATCCCTAGACGTCTATAGTGACGACCTAGATGCAATTACCACATCACAGGAATTGAAACTACAGTCATCTAAACTATTCCAAGATGGTGGCCATGCAATCATGGAAAACCAGTGAATTGACAGCCTGGTAGAAAGCAAGAAGGGACTCCATCCAGGGTGTTCTAAGAAATACAATCAAGGCAACCACGGAGCAACCTTACGGAGACAACTCACACTGTGAATGGGACAGGAGAGCGCGGACCAAGTGAAGGAGTAAAATCAAAATCGTGAACGGCACGAAACATCAACACGAGAGGCTTGTGGCAGTGCTGAGCTAACGACAACGAGCTCACACGTACGGCAAGCCGAAGAAAATAGCCGACAGCGGTCCGTACAGTCAGGTGAGACAATGGGAACATGATATAAAAGTCAAGCATGGAGAAAAAAACGCTGAATTAGGGTCGGGTGACTGGGGCACAGCGCTATGATGTAGCGACTGTTCCCAGCACCAAACCCGCTCATAAACACCCAAAATCTATGTAGAACAAACCACGTCATATTCATTCTTTACAGATCAGACGAAATACTGAACACAAACACTAGAGTGGATGAACAATACGATACAGGAAAGAAAATTACAAGTATTAGAGACTGACAGATGGGAGAGATCCACAGTATCACAGGTACATAGGTCCACTTGGTTAAAAGTAATTGTGAAGCTATATGGAACATGAACTGAGGTTCTAAATAGAAATGTATTTAAATTGCAGATACATCAGATTGAAGTATAGAATCTGGACGCACCTGATGAAGGGCTAAGAGAGAGCCCGAAACGCGTTGTGCATCAACGGAAAGACATGAGACTATTTGATCAATGGTCCCTTTATTTCATTTGAGAACTATGGACTTTAAATTGAAAAAATTAACAAGTAAAAGAATGTTAAAGGGACATTAGAAACACTTTCGTTTTGAAATAATTGTGAAAATACGGATATATTACTTGGTTTATTGAATATTGCTTGAAATACGAGACCACATGGAACATTTCTGTTGAAAAATTGGTATTTTTTGTATGACCAACAAAATTCAATAGAGATATTACCCAGACAGCCAAGGGTGATTGTTTTTGGGTTAAGAATAAAATGTGAAATCAAAAATTGCATTAAGATAATGTGTTTTGCATGTTCATGCCTGAAAGTGTGCACAGAGTATGATCATTTTTGCTGAAGTGATCTTTCAAATCACTGCCTGCGGGTATGGTCATGGGTTATGGGGGGTCCTTTGTGGTGTGGGCTGCCTGAGGGGTATGGTCACGGGTGGGCTGCCTGCAGGGTATGGTCACAGGTGTTGGGGGGTCCCTTGTGGTGTGGGCTGCCTGCGGGGTATTGTCACATGGGATGGGGGGTCCCTTGTGGTGTGGCATGCCTGCAGGGTATTGTCACAGGTGATGGTGGGTCCATTGTGGTGTGGGCTGCCTGCGGGGTATTGTCACGGGTGATGGGGGTCCCTTGTGGTGTGGGCTGCCTGCGGGGTATGGTCACAGGTGATGGCGGTCCATTGTGGTGTGGGCTGCCTGCAGAGGTATGGTCATCGGTGGGATCCCTGCAGGGTATGGTCACGGGTGTTGGGGGGTCCCTTGTGCTGTGGGCTTCCTGCGGGTATGATCGTGGGTGATGGGGGGTCCCTCGTGGTATGGGCTGCCTGCAGGGTATGGTCACAGGTGTTGGGGGTCCCTTGTGGTGTGGGCTGCCTGTGGGTATGGTCACCAGTGATGTGGGGGTCCCTTGTGGTGTGGGCTGCCTGCAGCGTATGGTCACAGGTGTTGAGGGGTCCCTTGTGGTGTAGGCTGCCTGTGGGTATGGTCACAGGTGATGGGGGTCCCTTGTGGTGTGGGCTGCCTGTGGGTATGGTCACGGGTGATGGAGGGTCCCTTGTGGTGTGGGCTGTCTGCAGGTATGGTCACGGGTGATGGGGGCCCCTTGTGGTGTGGGCTGCCAGCAGGTATGGTCACTGGTGATGGGGGGGTCCCTTGTGGTGTGGGCTGCCTGTGGGGTATGGTCACGGGTGATGGGGGGTCCCTTGTGGTGTGATCTGCCTGTGGGTATGGTCACAGGTGATGGGGTGTCACTTGTGGTGTGGGCTGTCTGCAGATATGGTCACGGGTGATGGGGGCCCCTTGTGGTGTGGGATGCCTGCAGGTATGATCACTGGTGATGGGGGGGTCCCATGTGGTGTGGGCTGCCTGTGGGGTATGGTCATGGGTGTTGGGGGGTCCCATGTGGTGTGGGCTGCCTGCGGGTATGAAACCGGAGCCGCGGATTGCTGCGCAGTAAGCCCAAATGCACACTTAATGGAGCATAAGCTCAAATGTTTAGTTATTCCCACATATGTAGATTTTTTCAAATTAATGAGAGTGACATAAACTGGTCTTTTTCTGACTCAATGAGCATTATTCTGTACTATTTACATAAAGCCATTCAATGCAAAGCATGTATTTCAATAGACCAAATGTATAGACCAATATATACTACAATATTTAGAGATTTGGTACATTTTAATCGACCAATCAACGTTTTTCAAAAGAATAATAAGGTTTCTAACAAACTTGTCTAAACAAGCAACATAAAAACATAACATAGGCATAACAAAACTCATGCAATTGTTATAGTGTTTATAGCAGTTATCAGAGACAAAGGTCTTGTGGGGTGATCAGATCCCTCTAGGGAGACTCTTCACGGGTTTGATACACAATCAACCCTATCCAGGGAAGTCCTTTGATTTTATAGGTGACCAACGCTTTTCCGATCATAATGATCCATCTTCAGGGTGGGGCTTCACTGTTCCTAAATACGAAGAGTTATTGGAGAAGGATAATCTCCTAAATTATTTTCCTGTGGAGAATTCAAAAGGACAAATATTTAGTCGTATCAATTCGTTAGGCTTAATTAAATGGACAAGAAATCAAAAGGAAGGCTAATGTCACTTACCTCTTGCGGGGGAAAGTTGGAATCCGAATATTGACCTGACAAAAGGAAAAAGGTCACTCAGGTAAGTATGTTCTACTATACGAGTAAGTCACTCACATTTAAGTTGTTTACTGTGATCTAGACCAATCGACTCACCCAGTCTTCAAATGAATATCTCTGGAGACTGGGAAGGCAGCAAAGCACTGTCTGCACGGCCCTAAAAATGGGGAATGCACTAGTTAAGTTAAAGTTTTAGTGAGCACATTTACTCATGATATGGCAATCATGAATTGTCAGGCAAGAGGCACAATGCCTGCCTGAAATTGTAGACCGGCACGTAGACTTGCGAGTGGTATTAATGTTAGGTAGTCCGTGTGTCTCGTAAGGGAATAGGAGACACTTCCATGACTAGCAAGGAGCCTGCAATATGGCCCACTATCTGGCAATCTCAGTGTATTCACCTAGTGTTAGAGCTTCTCTGTACGCGCCGACCGTTGCTGTGAACACAGCACGATTCAGGTTGGCATTCATAGTTATTCCGGCAACCCCACGCATGCGCACGGGACCGTCGGGCGTCGGCCATCTTGGTGGTGGTGTTCAGCAAGAGCGCCGTTGTCAGGAGATGTAAACAAGTTATTAGCAGGTATGTGTGTGTTGCTAAACTTCAGTCCTAATTGTCCTTCGCAGTGCAGAAGGAACACAGAGGGAAAGGGAGTTCCCCAACTCACTAAGGTGAGTATTTGAGGCCTTAAATAGTCTGAAGTGATGAGAATGGGGGCACAACCGCGGCTCAAAAGAATCCGCGGGGTGCCCCCATCTCGCATATAAATTAAATGTATCCAAATTAAGGGGTATAGGTGGGGCTGTGCTAATGCCGCTGTTGAGGGTGAAAATAGGTAAATTACTGGTCTGGCATACGAAGTCAGATGATAAATAAACGTGGAAATTCCAACTTAAGATGCAGTGTCAATACAACAACAACCTACATGTATACTCTATATCAGCAATCTCAATAAACCAGAAAGACAATTCGAACAAAACAGTTAAAATTCAATGAAGTACCAACCACATTCTACTGAACAGTTGCATGGTGTAGACTCCACTGCATTAAAACAGATTTTCAGTGCTATGGTAAGGACTGGTGCACAGAAAAGGATAATGACTGTTTGACATACAAATCTCTGAGATTATTTGATAAAGTTTCACAGTAAGCACATTAGATCCAACTCAGTATTCATGCATCGAGGGCTCAATGAGTCCAAAAGTTTGGGTATGGTTGGGGGTGATGGGGGGTCCCTTGTGGTGTGGGATGCCTGCAGGTTTATGGTCATGTGTAGGCTGCCGGCAGGGGTATGGTCATGGGTGGGCTGCCTGCAGGTTATGGTCATAGGTGTTGGGGGGTCCCTTGTGGTGTGAGATGC
Source organism: Ambystoma mexicanum (assembly GCF_040938575.1). Taxonomy (NCBI): domain Eukaryota; kingdom Metazoa; phylum Chordata; class Amphibia; order Caudata; family Ambystomatidae; genus Ambystoma; species Ambystoma mexicanum. Next base: position 262,179,764 of record NC_090924.1, read on the forward strand.
CTGCAGGGTTATGGTCATGTGTAGGCTGCCTGCAGGGTATGGTTCCAGGTGTTGGGGGGTCCCTTGTGGTGTGGGCTGCCTGCGGGTATGGACACGCATGATGGGGTTCCCTTGTGGTGTGGGCTGCCTGCAGGGTATGGTTTTGGGTGTTGGGGGGTCCCTTGTGGTGTGGGCTGCATACGGGTTTTGGTTATGGGTGATGGGGGGGTCCGTTGTGGTGTGGGTAGCCTGCAGGTATGGTCACGGGTGATGGGGGGTCCCTTGTGGTGTGGGCAGCCTGTGGGTATGGTCACGGTTGATGGGGGGGTTCCTTGTGGTGTGGGCAGCCTGCGGGTATTGTCACGGGTGAAGGGGGATTCCTTGTGGTGTGGGCTGCCTGCAGGGTATGTTCATGGGTGGGTTGCTTGCAGGGTATGATCACAGGTGTTGGGTGGTCCCTTATGGTGTGGGCTGCCTCTGGGGTATGGTCACGGGTGTTGGGGGGTCCCTTGTGGTGTGGGCTGCCTCCGGTATGATCACGAGTGATGGGGGGTCCCTTTTGGTGTGGGCTGCCTGTGAGGTATGGTCAAGGGTGATGGGGGGTCCTTTGTGGTGAGGGCTGACTGTGGGGTATGGTCATGGGTGATGGGGGGTCCCTTGTGGTGTGGACTGCCTGCGGGTATGGTCACAGGTGTTGGGGGGGTCCCTTGTGTAGGCTGCCTGCGGGTATGGTCACGGGTGATGGGGGGTCCCTTGTGGTGTGGGCTGCCTGTGGGGTATGGTCACGGGTGGGCTGCCTGCAAGGTATGGTCAAGAGTGTTGGGGGGGTCCCTTGTGGTGTGGGCTGCCTCCGGTATGATCACGAGTGATGGGGGGTCCCTTTTGGTGTGGGCTGCCTGTGAGGTATGGTCAAGGGTGATGGGGGGTCCTTTGTGGTGAGGGCTGACTGTGGGGTATGGTCATGGGTGATGGGGGGGTCCCTTGTGGTGTGGACTGCCTGCGGGTATGGTCACAGGTGTTGGGGGGGTCCCTTGTGTAGGCTGCCTGCGGGTATGGTCACGGGTGATGGGGGGTCCCTTGTGGTGTGGGCTGCCTGTGGGGTATGGTCACGGGTGGGCTGCCTGCAAGGTATGGTCAAGAGTGTTAGGGGGGTCCCTTGTGGTGTGGGCTGCCTGTGGGTATGGTCACGGGTGAGGGAGGGTCCCTTGTGGTGTGGGCTGCCTGCGGGGTATGGTCATGGGTGGTGGGGGGTACCTTGGGGTTTGGGCTGCCTGCAGGGTGTGTTCAGGGCTGATGGCAGCACGTACAGCGCTTTCCACACGATTTGGCTGGTGCGAGTGGGCTAAGCAATTTCTCTGGGGTACGCGCAGCCCTTTACACACGGTTTGGCTGGCGCGACCAGGGTACGCGATTTCCCTGGGATACGCACAGCCCTTTACACGCGATTTGGCTGGCATGAGCAGTGTACACAATTTTGCAGAGATACGTGCAGACCTTTACACGCGATTTGGCTGGCAGGTGCAGGGGTGCGCAATTTTATGGGGGTGCAGATGGGGCACGCGCAGGTTTTTGCATGCGATTTGGCTGGCGTGAGCGGGGTACGTGATTTTGTGGGGGTACGCATGGCCCTTTCCATGCGATTTGGCTGGCACAAGCGGGGTACTCAATTTTGCAGGGGTATGTGCTGACCTTTACATGCGATTTGACTGGTGGGTGCAGGGGTATGCAATTTCGCGGGGGTGTAGACAAGGCATGCGCCGGTTTTTTCATGCGATTTGGCTGGCATGAGCGGAGTACGCAATTTTGCAGGGTACGCATGGCCATTGCTACGCGATTTGGCTGGCGTGAGTGGGGTATGCGATTTTGCGGGGGTACGCGCGGCCCTTTCCATGCGTTTTGGCTGGCGCAAGCGGGGTACGCGATTTCGTGGGGTTATGCGCAGCCCTTTACACAACATTTGGCTCGCATGAGCGGGGTACACCATTTCATGGGGGTACGCACAGCCCTTTACACGCGATTTGGCTGGCGGGTGCAGGGGTACGCAATTTTATGGGGTTACAGATGGGGCACGCGCAGGTTTTTGCATGCGATTTGGCTGGCGTGAGCGGGGTACGTGATTTTGCGGGGGTACACATGGCCCTTTCCATGCGATTTGGCTGGCGCAAGCGGGGTACTCAATTTTGCAGGGGTATGCACTGACCTTTACATTCGATTTGACTGGTGGGTGCAGGGGTGTGCGATTTCGCGGGGGTGCAGACAAGGCATGCGCCGGTTTTTGCATGCGATTTGCCTGGCATGAGCGGAGTACGCAATTTTGCAGGGTGCGCATGGCCATTGCTATGCGATTTGGCTGGCGTGAGCGGGATACGCGATTTCGCGGAGGTACGCGCTGCCCATTCCATGCGTTTTGGTTGGCGCACGCAAGATACGCGATTTCGTGGGGTTATGCGCAGCCCTTTACACAACATTTGGCTCCCACGAGCGGGGTACACCATTTCACGGGGGGTACGCACAGCCCTTTCCACACATTTTGGCTGGTACGAGCGGGGAACACGATTTCGCGGGGGTAGGCGCAAACCTCCACACGCTCCGAATTTTTCACGCGATTACGATGGAGCAGGGCTGTAAGCTTGGCCACGGATGGTGTGGGGCCTGGTGCCGTTTTGGCCATTTCACTGGCTTTTTCCTGCGCACAGGGCTGTGTTGGGGGCATTACTGGCACAGCTTGCTCTTCATTGTGCCACGGCTACTGATGTTTCAGCAATCCATGAATACGTGTGCCGCGCAATTGCTGATTTGCGCCATGGTTGGCGTACACGTAGCGCACGATCCTTCTCGGCGCACAGCGCTTGTACTGCTTCTGCGCTGGATTCTATGAATCGGGCCCGCAGAGTGTTTGGAGTTTTGGGAAAGGACCACAGTGAATATATGTGCTAAAGTGAGAGTTTATAGAAAGAGGAGGAATCCAAACACATGGTTTCGATAATAGTAAGAATAAGTTAGAATTTGTTTTGCACCCCAATAAAATATAAAGCCTACTTCCATTGCAATCTCTCAAAATTAATAGATGTTAGAACATTCTGTTTTAGGGTTTTCTTTTGAATTATTTATTTTTAGTGGTTTTGAGATCATATGGAAATCAATGTGGTTATTTATTCATTCAATGATTTAACTTGTTTCTTCATTTTCAGTTCTATTTCATTGATCACCTAATAGACGTCCTTAAGCTATTACACCCAATCTGGTGGGTCGGATCAGGTGGTAAAGCCCTGTGGTCCAAGTTACAGTCCCTAGTTAAGCAAGGGCCTTAACAATGGCCCCAGGCGCTGTTACTCCAATTCCGGTCCAGCTGTGAGTGCATTATTGCTATTAATAACGGGTTTTTAATCGGGGTGCTGATAGTAATAATTTTGGTTGAATTAACAGTACGCACGCTTGCTGCATCCCATTCATTAAAACAAACAAGTACCTAACATGGCTGCCATGGAAATTGAAGGCCAGCCCCTCACATCCTGTTTTACAGGATGTGAAACAGCAGTTGCACCGCCACCGAAAGAAGAAGTTAAGTGAGTTTAGGGTTAGGGAGGGAAAGGAAAATTGCTGGGAGGGATGAAGAGGGTGGGGGAAGATGGCAGATGGGTGAGAGCAGCCTTCAGGTTGCTTGTAACAATGGCTTATACCATAAGGTTATGCCCACATCCCAGTAATCTGATTGGCTGGTTCTACCGCCCTGGGTGGTAATATGTCTTTAATAATAGTGCTCAAAATGATTCCGCCCCATTCACAAAATCTTTACAGTGAGAGAAACATTCAAATAAAGTAACAAAGTATATTTAATTTGTTTATCAGCTATTCTTCTACTGCTTTAGTTTTTTTGGATGATAGAAACATTGGAATTTACAAATTCAATCTTTCAAAAGATAAAGCTATGAACACTTAGAACATGATAAGAAGGTTTGACCAATCATAGTTCAAATAACATTCTCAGGCATTTTAGCTATGTTCATGGGGATCACTCTTTGGCATTTCCGAATATCCCATAATGTTTCTAATTGAAGTGCCTGTCTTAGCTTTTAAATAGCACACACACATGTATGAGAGCAACCTATAATGTTAATTGGGCGGCAAGGCAAGTGGGAAACACAATCTAAACACAAGTACTGGCTCCTCCCCGCAATTTACTATATTTAATAACAACTGATTAAGTTGAGATATTTTTCATTGGGCATATTACTATAGAATGAATCCTTATTTATTGCAAAACATATTTAACATTTCATTTTTCAAAGAATCAAATACAGTTAAAATTCTTAAGGACACATCATAAAGTCTGAGGGCATACAATGCTGCAACCAAATTTGATCGTATCATGAACATGTTGAATAATCATAAAGTGCAAGTATTTGCCCCTTGTGATAACAATAGTCATAAACATGACAAGACGATAGACAACAAAGATAAATAATCAACTCCCACAAATAAAACTGTCTGAAAAAATACACAATAAAAAAATAGACTAAAACAATGGTCCAAGCTATATATTCAGCGAGTGCTTCAGGAGTGCTGTTTCGCTGTGAGACTGTGTGTCAAGACTGAGGAAACGATATACAAGTGCTTCATTCAGTGACTGATCCTACAGCTACCAACTGGACTGGCAGTGTTAGCTTTAGCTGTCCCTTTGACACAGAACCAGTTAAAGAATTTGGCATGCACATTTGCATGCACGCATTCAGCGAGTGCTTCAGGAGTGCTGTTTCTCTGTTCCGGTGGCGGGTTGTGGCAGGCACACACATGTTTGATGAGGCTGATCCCGGGTGACGGTTATTGAATTTCACAGTACAACAGTGCTTTTTATATTGTTATTGTGACAATGCCAGTCAAAACAAGGAAGGGTAACCAGAGAAGTGAAGTGCAGAAAGAACTGGCTAAGCCTTGATCCCTGAAAGCAGGGACTTGTACTAATATGGCAGCAGAGGTTGTGGTATCGCAAATTAAGAAGGGCTCTCAGGTAGGTAATAATATGGCAACAGATTTATGATGTAAAATAACTGATTATTACCAACCTGTAGCAGATACCTTTGCTTTCGATACCTAGAACCAATAATAGCTTTGAGTTATCGCAATGCATTGATAACAACCAGTCATTACTTAAATTGTGCTATACTGTGCAGAGTGAATTAATGTGTGGGCATGTCCACATAGAGGGAGTTAAGATTGTTAGTCTGGTGCAGATCACCTCATTTCACAAGGGAAATTACATATTGTCCAAGTCACCAATATTGGAAAACATGGTGAATGACGAGCAAAGAGAACTTGACTCATTTGAGGCACAAAGTGATTTAGAATCATTTGATCGAGTACAGAATCCTGCGCCACTGAAAAAGTGATCAATTTGTCAGCAACCTGCGCTAATTGCATTTTGCTCTAAAACGCCCATTGATCAAAAAGAACTCTTATTTATTACCAATCAAATTTTGGATATCATCATGTTTAATAGTGGATTGAATCCAGAGGGTCGGTTAATTAGCATTCTTCATACTCTGGGAAATATCAGGGATACAGTGGTAGACCAAGAGGAGGCTGATTTAACATATTGATAGTAAGGATAAGGATCAGGTTGATACCCTGATTTCTTTTAATACTAATCCTATAGAAATTAAAAGTTTTGATTCCATCCAACAATCGCAGAAGAATGAGCAAAAACGAGATTACAAAGACAGAGGAAATGCCTAAGATTTAAAGCTGCTAAAACGCGTCCTAATGTAAATATGGACATGGAGAAAGGGAGTAGGGTAAGAACGGGGTCTATGAAAATAAACTAACTGAACCCAGTTCCCTCTGAAGGATATGACGACAGTGGGACCGATGGTTGGGGAAAACAAGTTTACTGGGACCATGTATCAATGGCTAACGAAAGACACACAAGTTAAAACTGGCTTATAGAAGATTAATACGTATGGGGACATGTAGAAAGTGTAAGAAACTCACCTATGGAGGGTATAGAAATGGTATCTCAGGAGTGTGAGTGAAGCTAACCCATAGAAATGACCAGAGTGGCAGCAAATTGTCCGGATGGACGAACTGTGAGGCCTGATAAATATAATGTTTCCAAACTTAAAATATTGAAATATGAAGCAACGGACCTCAGTCCATTTTTAAATCGATCGACAGTGCTCAAAGTGATGCAAAGCATTCCGCAGCTGGCAGTGATGTCATCTAGGGATGTTCTCCTAATAGAGATACCGGATACAACCTCTGATTTGAATTGGTCCATTATAAACTTTTCCTCTCATCTGTTGGTGGAGTACATGTTATTACATGCTGCAGTGCTTAAACATAATTGCTTTGAAGTTACTCCCTTACAAACAATCATGGCTGACTTGGAAGCTGACTCCTCTTGCAAATTAAAAAATCTAAGCAAATTTGAGATAGTTAAAATGGATATGGGAAAAGAGATTTCTCAATGGGAATCCAGACTTGGAGCCTTTAAGTTAGCTCTGGATGGTAAAACAAGCAAACGATCAGTGTTTTGCTACTGAATTAAAGAGAATGGGGCAAAGGTGCTCAATATGGACACTATTTAATTGTTGTTATGGAGCTCACGTGGGTAAAGCTCCTTTCTATATAATGAGGGATTAAGTCATCTACTAGACTCTGCTACATTTTGCCTGCAGGAGTTGTGGCTTTCTAAATCTTGTTGCATGGATTGTTTTATGCTGTTACAAGGAATGGTGGCAATAAAACAACAAAAGGTCAACTGATGGGTGGCTAGATTACAGGTGTTAGAATTTTTTTTAAATCCAGTAAAATATTTACCTTAATGTCAATTAAGAATGCATTATCAACTGAAATCACATACTGGATCAATGATATAAGATCAACATTATTGTTGATAAACATGAATGACCCACCTGCAGGTGAAATGACAAAGGAGATTCAATCATTTGTTAATCTAATACTAGCACACTGGGTAAGTTATGATGATGGAAAACTATTTATGGTTGTGGGTGATTTTAAAGACACATGGTATAAGTTATTTTTACCAAATGGGAAATCCAGGGACTTAAGAGATACGGCCATTAAATCATGGGTGTGGTTTTTTGATAGGTGGAAAATGAGCTTGAAAAGGAGACGAATGATACTAATGTAAAAAAATGTGTGCACATGGTTTAGAGGTGAGGCCAAGTCCAGAATGTATTACATTTTGTATCTTATCCACTGGATGAATTAATATATCCATATTCGACAGTCTTTACAAATAGTAGTGACCACACCTTATTAATAGTGAATATAAAGACACATCAGAGTATTACGCACCATCCAATGCTTAGTGAAATATCATGTAATTTGCAAGGTAATAGGCTACGAAAATTGTAATTTGAAGCTGAGGGAGGGAATTAGGTGTATTGCTTATGGTATTGAGATGAAATGTCTCACATAAGGGGTTTACGTGAAAGAACCCAGCCCGTAACAAAGGTTTGCAACACACATTTTAATATTAATATAGCAGCAAATAGAACATAATATTGGGCAGTGATTAGGAAAAGAAAAAAAGAAAAGCAAATTACACCCTGTGAAAGGAAGAGAGTGATTGTTAGCCAGAAGACAACATTTAAGAAGTGGGTGAGATTTTATAAGTAATCCCAATATAATGCAAATTGGATTTTAATATCAGAGACACTTTTCTCAAAAGATAGCAAGACATGTTGGTACTTGGTAAATGGGCAGGGTTTGAGGAAAGTTAAGGAAATTAATCCAATATCGGAGAGGGAGTGGGTTGATGCTGTAAAAGGCTTATACTACAAAAGTGACTGTTGAAACGTGAATGTTGTGGGTAGAATTGGTACTGATTATGATGATTGGGGCTATGATGGGCAATGGTTTATGTACAACGTTGAGGACATGTTGCTAATTATAATGGGCCTAAAATCATTGAGAGCTCCTGGTCCTGATAGAATACCCTATATTAAATTTAAAGAACAAGCAGAAATGTGGGCAAACAATTTGTTCTGGCTTTTCAAATATATTGCACATCTGGGAATATTACAAATTCTTGGACGAAGGCAATTATGGTTTTGATTTTTTGAAAAAGGCTAAATGCTTTGATCCAAGTAATTATAGGACGTTTTGCATTGCCAGATAGATTTCTAAAATGTTTTCTATTTGCCTGCTTAAAAAACTAAACAAATGGGTGAAGAGGCTGACAATGTATCCCCTCAACAAATGGGATTTAGAAGAGAAATGGGCATGTTGTTTAATATATTTGTACTATTATACCTGGTTCAAAACAGTCTGGAGAACGCGGGACGTAAATTATATATATGCTTTATGGATTATACTGAAGCTTTCAATACAGTTTCTGTGGGTAAAATATTGAAATTAGGTTCTAACAGGTTTATTCTACACTTGGTTTGACAATTCTATTATGATACGTTTGTTAATGTACAATTGGACCATAAGGGCACTTTAACCTTGGAAGTCAGGACAAACTGTGGAGTAAAACAGGGTGTGTCATGGCTCCATTGCTATATAATTTGTTTGTGGCTGATATGCCTCAGTGCCTTGAGAACAGTAATAGTTTTCCACCTAATATTAATCACCGCCCTATGAGCTGGCTAGCATATGCAGATGATACAGTTATTTTTGATAGCACCACATTGGGTCTGCAGAGAAGCATAGATACCCTTGCAAAATATTCCAAGGATAATGTCTCATAAGTAATGCTGAAATAACTGGGACAAAAGAAGATGAAAATTAAGAATTGTGCATGGAGACCGGATGTTACCCCCATAGAAGTAGTTAAAAAGTATGTATATTTGGGGGTGCCAATCCAAGCAAAATTGCAGGTCGAAACAAGAAAAGAATGTGTGCTATTAGATTTTTTTGTGGTCCATAAAGGTAGTATTTTTCTGTTCCAACTATGGTCCAACTTTATAAATCAAGATTGATTCCAGGAATCCTTTATGGACTGCAGCCTTTTTTGAAAACAAGGTAAAATGGTTATACCAGTTGGAGGGACATTTTTGGAGGTATTTTCTAGGGTTGTCTCAATATGGGTCCATTTAAGCTATACATTGTGAACTGGGCTTGTTTTCTTTATTGACCTGATGGAAAATTGAAAAAAGGGAATGTTTACTTGCAATTGTTAATTCTGGAGAAAGAAGATATAACCGTAATCACTTGCTTCTCGACTATGGCACAACATGAGGGAAAAATGACATTAACATTCATTAGATTTGAAAATGAAGTACTTGATTTTTTTAAGGTGATACATTTTAAAATAGAGTGATTTTAAAATAGAGCTGCTGATTGAATTGGGAGTTGCAATTAGAGAGCCTGGTCATAAAGCATTTGACTAGGATAAATATATGACAATTGTCTTTTTAGCCATCAAAATAAAATTTAAAGAATATAATAGACAGGGTTTTAACTTTGCAATTTTGAGGAATAATTTTGTCTTTGTTAAGAGTAAAGCTGTATGAGATTTTATGCTCATGCTGAGGCTGAATTAACTTCCTACCCTGGATGTGACAGAAGCCTGGATAAGGCTACCACAGGAGTGGAGGTTATGTAGACTCTGTGATAAGAAGGTCGAGTTGCGTCATCGCATTTTAACTGAATGTCCCAAGATGTAATTTGCCTATAGTAAGGGATATGGGTCCCTGGTGAATAACCACAAAAGTATGGCATCAGATCAATTCTGGAGTATTTTATTCTTGGGGGACTCTGGTTGTTTTAACATCAGCTTTTTATATACGGAAAGTGTTTTGAAATGTATAAATGAAAACTAATGGGATTGATGAAGGAATACGTTGTTGTACAAGGATTGTGTAGAGTATATTCAGAGTACATGTGAGAATTGTAACTATTGAATTGTTTTCAGGTCTGTTGTTTTATGTGTAATGATGACATTAATGATGACATTTGTGAATATATATTAATGTTTTGTATGAAATATATGATGAAATTGATGTTTTTATGGATTTGGTTTATTTGAAGTGTCTAAGGTTTTATAAACTAAGGTACAAATCAAATTTAAAAAATATATATTTATGAAGCCTGGCAGATAATGTTTTTCTGCTGATACAGTGGCACGTAAAAAATTCCTATCATCTTAGTATAGTCTAGCCAAACATTGCATAGCAATTGCCAACTAGAGTTTCGGCTGTGGGTCTTTATATTTATTGACCAGCCTTCATCAGGCCAATGCTTTTCCATCACACAAGAGTAACTATTGTCAATGCTAAAAGAATATATCCAAAATAATGTTTTGTTAGCTGAACCTGCTATGAAAGATACTTTGTGAACAATGTAAAAAAATCAAGAAGGGTTCTAACCTTCATGCAACCAATTGAAATATTTGATTTTTGTGGTAGTGCCTAGGAACGATTTAATCAAAAACCACTGGTCAGACTAACTGTCGAGAAATTAACATTGTGTACAAATATATCTAGCCCAGAGCACCCAGAACAATATTGTGGCACAAAGTGGGCCTTCCATTATGACAACACACATATCCCTATCTGGTTCTGAGCAACCACTTTTCTAAACCAATGGCAATTCACCTGCCAAACATTAAAACATAAAATTGGTCCTAGATCATTATGGTACAGTATCTATATGTTAACAATGTCTTAACCTGGCGGTCAAGTATAACTCACCCGCACATGGGTACCGGTGTCACATAATCGACCTCCTATAAAAACATGTTACCGGACACTCTCTGGATCTTCAAAGCCACACATACGCCCAGCTCTGGACGATTGAAAATGCACCTATAAAAATGAACACCAGGATACATTACTCCTGTGTCGTGAGAGGACTAGTAATGGAATACCATGTGTGGCATCTCCGAACAAGGATAAAAAATGTGTATTACTCACTCGTGCCCTGGAACCACATACAGCTAGAAGCGGGACAGAGCTTGACATGCCAAAGGTTCCTAATGGTGTTTAACTGCCAGCAGCTCAATCCTCTTTACTCATGCACCAAGAGGCTATGGACACTAGACCTGCAGATGCTCCACTGTTGGACCTTTACAACTTCCATTTTGAACGCTTAGATGCCCTTGACATAAGTCTATTCTGAATGCAAACCACACATGTTGCAAGATATAATTACAGTCTACCATCTTTGAATGGCATGAAGATAATAGAGTCCTTACATGATGTTTCTAACTTCCTAGCAATCGTTTATGTATTTGAGTACAATCAATTATGCCAGACCAATATCGGGTGGGGCAACTCCCAGCGATCAGACCAAGAAAATACAACCTGGTAGGGAAAAAGGCTATGTGCACCCTCTTTTGAGAAAGACAAGAGCTTTTATTTTGTATATAAAAAATAAGGTGACATGATATTACAATCCACTGCCAAAGAGCTCTCTGACATCTTTCATACAAGATTCAGGTTATAAACACACCAATCGTCACTCATGATGTACTCTATATACAGTGTTAACCACCACCCTCATTGGTTAGCACCTATATACATGCTAATAATTACATATAACTACTCCTCCGATTGGTTCCACTGTCTTCTCATTCATCTTCATCACACGTGAGTAACGTCCGCGTCAATCATGGAATACTGCAAAGCAATTGGTTAAATCAACTGGCACCACCCTACCTCCAATCCCAGCCACGTGACATGCACCTGTTATCAATGGGAACTCATTGGGTGACTTTGAGGTCAGTCTTGTCCTTGCAAACAAAGAAACCCTTTTCCAATCCCAGACAAATTGGTGCCCCCATCATGCCCTCCCCACTGTATTGGCATCGTTCATAACTCTCCTTAGCACAAAATAAAGATCATGTCATTCTCCATTATCCCCTTTATCAGTTCCCATCACCAAGAGTGAACCTAACGTCCCACTAATTAATCCAGATCACAAAGGATTTAGAACGCATTTCCCTGCGCATCAGGTAGCTCAAAAAGGATAACCGTATTTCTGGGGGGGGGTGCACTAGTGACTTAAATATTGTTTTGTGTTTTGGCTTCCCAGGACCCCTGCCTTTCGCTCCCAGGAATACAACTTTGGTACTGGGACACACACTGTATCTTCTCCCGCTGCACACATTCTAACCTAATTAGTTCAAATATCTAACTGATGTTGAGGCATATGTGTGTTCTTTGCTGCGCCTGGGAATCAAGATGCAATGGTGAGGTCAGGGATAAGGCCTTGTTGTTCTGTGTCTCTGTGAAAACACTGCCTGTGAGGATTCAGGCCTATTCATAAACGCATTGTTAGTTTGTGTTATGACTGTTGTGTATATATATATATAACATTGTATGTATATGCAACATTCAGCATAATTCAATTGTAATAATACTGGTTAACATTCCCCTATGTGATTTCCCACCCCCACCAATTGTCCTTACCCATAACACCCCCCTACACCATCCCATACTCATGCCCATAGTTTAATATAATGTTTGCAGTCTAAAACGTCTCAGAGGGGTGGTGGTCTGAACGTGCATCCCAATAATTGTATGAAGAAAATTATAAAAGAGGCCTAAATCAAAATTGCTGACCGATGTAAATCCTCATTCAGACCATTCTCATGAGTGTGTGAACAACGTATCCAAGTTTGTTCCAATTTGAACAATCGTTTGGTCATTGAGAAATGACATTGGTTTGCTGTCAGTTGGTAAATGTCCATCCATTGAACATCATCCTTTCCATACTTTTCTTGTAGGACATGTTGTACAAGGGGTGATGATGTCGTCCCATTGTGAATTCTGGAGTGATGAATGTTGATTCTAATAGATATCTTGCGGGCAGTCATACCTATATATAGAAATGCAGATGGACTCTTGATCACGTGAATCACATTGGTGGAATTGCAGTTGGCAAAATTGCTAAGGTTCAACTTAAAGGTTCTGTGTATGAAAACTGTACTTTTTGTAGTGTAGTTGCATGGACTACAGTCCCCATATGGGTGGTGCCCAACCACAGGGGCCAAATGAATATTATTATATTGTTTATTAGAGTATTTATTGAGTGCAGACCTAGCTTTGGGAAGCAGCCAGCACTTTACAATCATAGGGGGATGAACCCAGTGAGGGAAGCAGAGAAAAAAGGAGTGGGAAGCTAACAGGGGAGGGTGGAAAATTGGCAGCATGGGCAAAGACAGTGGGGAGCAGATCAATGAGCCTCAGGTAGGGTGGGGAGTGCAGGGTGTGTGGACCTAAGTGTTAAGGAGGAGACATTCCTCGAACAGAAAGGCTCTCATCTTTTTCCTGATCTATAGATAGATGGGGGAAATCTGATGTTGACAGGGAGGAGGTTCTAGAGTCTGGGAGTGTAGACAGACAAGGCCTGTGTTTTGGTTCTTTCCTTCCTGCACTGTTGTAATTCAAGTCTGCACATTTCCTTAGTTCTGGTGGATCACAGCCTCCGGAGATACTGAGTTTCTCATTGAGGTTGTTTGGGGACGATGGTCCTAACCCACCTGCAAAGTGTTTTGTGTCATGCGCATATCCCCAGTTGTAAAACGGGAATTAACAAGTCTATCTCTCAGATTTTATTCCCCTTTTGAGTGCAAACAAAGGCACCTGGGTGATTGAGCCTTTACCTATTACCAGGTCCCAGTGCTTCTTTATAAGCTTTTAAAGTTTGGAAGTATATCCGGAAAACATGGTGGCACATACCACCTGTTTTTGATCCATCTTGCTTGTTTTAGATGGCAGAGGAATCTCCCTATTAGAATATTGCACTCTTTTAGCTGTATGTTTGGCTACCTTATGTGGATACCTGTGCTGGGCTAGTTTGGCCACTAGAACTTGCACCTGATTCTCAAAGTTTTCAGTGTACATGCTGTTACGCTTGATTCATAAGAATAACCCATAAAACGAGACAGGCCCCATCACGAGTTGGGCAGTAACCTGGCGGTATTACTGCTGACATACCACCTGGCCAAATAGCGCTACCGCCAACCGGTCTGGCAGTATTACCCCAGGATCATGGGTTCGGCAGTAGCAGTAAATCCCCATTCTGGACCCAATGGGGCATTTTTGGCGTAATTACTGCATACTAAGACCGCTGTCAGTAAATGTGCCAAAAATTGGCATTTTTTCTGCTTATTTACCCCATAGCTCAGAAATGGGGGTAAGGCTGCCAGACTAGTGATAGGGCGAGCCATTAAATGCAGTGGCAATACCGTTACCGCTGCATTTAAGGGCTACCACCCAACTCGTGATGAGGCCTGCTAGCTTTAAGAGCCCTGGGATATTGACTGGAGTGTAATAGCAGAATATTACGGTCACTAGTTTTACAATACAGAATAGTGTAGAGGTAACCATCACGGTGACCCATATGCAAATCAGGAATGGGTAGATGATTTATGTCATAATGTCAGGTGAATTTCCGCTTAGTGTTGCACCTGTATAACCAGGAAACACAAGTCTGAAGGGTTTCCACTGTCCCGTTTCAAATGAAAATGCATTGTCAATATAGCACTTCCAGTGCAATATCTGTGGACTATATCAATTGTTCATGAATATGAACCAGTCCTCGAAGACTGACATATAAATATTGACCAGGCTGGGGTCAAGGGATGCCCCCATAGCCGTGCCTTTCTTTTGCAGTTCAGAAACGAAAGCAATGAAATTATTACACAGTGTGATCTGTAGTAACTCAAGCAGGGAAGTTGTAGGTACGTGATGGGGCTCAACCCTGGCATCTAATTTACTCTTAATGATATTCAAGGCTTCCGTCTGTGGGATATTCATGTACAATGAAGTGATGTCAAGGGATACCAACAGGTTAGTGTCTGCAACGTATTGCAACCCCTCAAAGGTGGTTATCCCTGCCATAGTGGCCATAATATCCTTAATGAACAAATGTGTTTCTTTCTGCAAGCTTCCAAAACAGACCCACACAGGAGACAATGGGCCTCATTATGACCAGGCGCTAAGTCTTTAACGACGCCGTAAAAGGCTGCAGCGCCGTTAAACACTTAGCGCCTAATTACGAGGTCCCTTTACTTCTATTGTGTAAATCCAGTAGGCCTCCCATAACCTCTTTTTTTAACTTCAATTAATAAATTAGAAGGTACTCCACTGTGGAGTTAACCTCATTTAATATTTTGTTACACTGAAGAGACCATTCTTTGAGACGGGCAGGGGAGTTGGACTCTAACCCACACTTTAGCAACCCCCAGGTCGATCCCAGGTTGATCCCTCTTTTGCCAGGTAAATCATTCAAAGGAAGTTCAGATGTTTCCATTTAACCAGCCCTTCCATTTAACACTAGGCCTAGTTTGTACTGTAAAACAGGACTCATGTTGTTAAATTGCCCATCATTTGCATTGTTTTCACTAATAGCTGGTAATGCTCTCATTATCATGTTTTTAGATGCAATATTTTCTAGAGGAATTTCACTGTTATTGGGCACAAAGTAAATTTCAGTCTAAAGTTTGTATGGGCAAGATCAACGGTTTTGTATCTTTGGTACTTAAAAAAAGCTTTAAATCTGATAGTTTGAAAAAAGCACTTTAATTCCTCTTCCGTTTGGTTGAAGGACATATCTTGTGAGGGTACAAAACTGATACCCCTAGACAGCACTCTGTGAAGGGTTTTGACCCATGTTGAATCAATAGACTGGGTAGATGTGGGGATGAGATATCGCCGCCCACATTCACGCCAGAATCCAGGAGAACTCCGCAGTTGGCACAAGACCACTCTAAAGATTCAACCTTCTTGTGGGGGGGTTCCACATAACCACTCAAATGTAAGGATGCCCATCAAAACAATAGCAAAAATCTCCTGTCAAATTCAAGACAACTCAAAAACGGATGCAATACCGCTACTCACCACTATCAGAAAGCCGGTGTTTTAAAACCACCAGACCTTTGTGTAAAACTGAACAGATGAACCCAAACCAGGCCAAGGAAAGACTTGCTAAGAGGTGGATACAATGTAAAACTATATTCTGAAATGACTTGAAGGAAGTAATTATTTAATGTATATGTAAAAATTGTAAGTTTGATTTAAACTGGGGACTAAAGTGACATTTAGCTGAATTCTGCCTGACAACTACCCCCGACAGGAGAAACCTGCTCAGCCACTCTTCCCAGGCCTAGCTGCCTCCTGCTTCCCCACCAAAAGGAGATGACACCTCTCTGATTAGATTAGGGGAGGGGCACCTGCAGGAGATTGAACAAAGCCTTGTCCTGGACTCAGGCAAATGTTATATAGGAAAAGTTATTACATTGGGCCTCATTACGACCCAGGCGGTAAGTTACCGCCTGGGTCGTACCTTTACCACCATGGCGTAAACTACGTTTACGCCATGGTGGTTGGCGGACTTACCGCCCCATTCCGAGGTGAGTGGGGCGGTAAGTCCCCATTAACCCATTTACCCTTCCCCATTCCCATTTTTGCCCCATAGGGCATAATGGGAGTGGGGAAGGCGTTAATTACGCCACCGTAAATTACGGTGGCGTAATTAACAACAAGGTCCCTTAGCGCCATGGATTTTAACACCTGCTTTTAGCAGGTGTAAAAACCTCCATGGCGCTAAGGGACCTCGGAATCAGGCGGTAAGGGTCGGCGCTGTTTACGCCGCCGTAAACCCCTTACCGCCTGGGTCCTAATGAGGCCCATTGTCTTTTGTTGAAGCCATATCAAGTTATTTTCTGTACTGCAGTTCATTCATCATTGCGTTTCCTTGAACCATATAAAGCATTCTTTCCCACCTTATTCTTCTGTTCCTATTCATAAGTTACCTCTTGCTGATTACTGCTCATATTCACAAGTGTAATATCCATTCTCAATTTATTTATAGAAGTGTGATATATATATATATATATATATGTATATATATATATATATATATATAGTTTAAATTTTCAAATAAACCTTTTTAATTTGCAAAACAAATCTACTTCCTGGCTCAGTGGGGTCAGGGGGATTCTAAGAGGGGGGTGTTATACAAGAGTTGTCATCCAGAGTACTGAACTGGACATAAAAATACATCAATAAGGGTTTTCCTCAGCATCCCAGACTAGGCATTGACTTAGCTGTAGTGTTGATTGAATATCGCTTACAGAGTGGGGGCTCGGAGCCGGGATATTCTGGGTTAGATTTACAACTTGTGCAGATTAATACAGTGTGCCAACTGACCAGATACACATATCCGGTTAGATCACCACGCTGTTTTACACTGTGAAAGCACCCCTCAAAGGAACGCTCTAAGGAAACGGTCTGTTTTGCAACATAAAATACAAACTTCTGTAAGTCAGGAAGGAACTCAATTTCCAGAATGACGACCGTGGTAGATATGAAAATAGCGAGGGAGCACCTCTTACATAAGCTATTTGTGAGAGGTGAGTGGACTCAGCAGGACCAGGCGGTCTGGTTGCAGGCAATCGCGCAACAGGTCACTGAAACAGGGTCAGATATATGGAGAGATCAGGGTCCCCTACATGTGGCCCTGAGCAAACTATATATGGCCCCTAAGGCAAAAGATGAACATAATAAGATTGCCAGGATAGCGGCATATTTGTATCTATATACGGAAGTCATGCAGGACAAATGTGCTGAAGGCCAAGATCTGGCAAATAGGCAACAGATGGCGTTAGAAAAGGCCCAATCTGACCTGGTCTCTTCTGAGCAGAGGCTGCACGGAAGCCAGGAGTCAGAAAATTACAGCAGACAGTACATCACTAAAATAAAGGAGGATATGGATAGGCTGCAACAGGAAAAGGCTGACCAGGATACCAGATTTTCGGCCTTGCAGAAGGAGTACCAAGAAGGTTTGGACTCCCTTCTGCAGAGCCAAAAAAAGCTGGAGCAACAACTGGACTTCAACAGGGCATGCACAGAGCAGGTAGCCACCCTGCAAATTCGATTAGACAGAGAGAAAGAGGAAAGCAATAAATTGATTCTGAAAGACCTGGATACCCAGGCAGAGTTTGATCAGGAGCGCCAGAAAGCTGGTGCCTTCCAAAGGCAAAGGGACGACCTGACTGCACAGATGCAGGCTCTTAGTCAGGAAAGGGATACCTTAGGCCAGGAAGTCTGCCACTTAAAAAGGAAAATGGAAGAAAATCACCTGCCCCTCCAGGGACTGGGTGACCTCCAAAAAGAACACCAGAACTTGTTAGAGCACACCAGGAGGGTGGAGGATGCTCTGGCAAGAAAGGAGCAGGCCAATAGGGACACAGCTCAGGAGGTAACCCTCCTGCAGCAAAGACTGGGCCAGTACTGCAGGACCAATCAGGAGGCACAGATAGAGAATGAGGCTCTCTGCCAGCACAATGATAGGCTCCAGCAACAGGTAGCGATGCAGGGGAGACTGATAGAGTCTAGTAAGGCCTTAACTGAGGAACTGAAAGCGCAGGCTCTTGCATTGCAACAGGGAGCAGGGGCGGATAGAGATGAGGTTCGCTGGGAAAGAGAAACTCCTGAGCATAACCTCAGGAGCCCTAGTGCCAGAGGCCTTCACCTCTACCAGTCCCTGGACTCTGCCACCCCTATGTTCCCTGGCGCACATGAGCACAGGGCCACAGGGATGGCAGATTACTATCCAGCTAAAAGTATGGGGCTCATAGGCCAGTACCACCCAGGAATGGAGGGGAGGGCATCTGGGTATGGGCACCCAAGCACAGTGCAATTTAGTGGGGAACCCCAGGAGAGTAGGCCCACTAAGGGCATCCTGAAAACCTCTGCCCAGTTAGGTCAGTGGGGGGGATACCCATCAAATCCTGGTAGCAAGGAGGGATCTGAAGACTCCTCTGCGCGTCACAGGACACAGGAGACCAGGACCCCACATTCTGCCAGCCATTCCGAGGCATGCGGAATCCGGGAAAACCTGGAAGATCAGACGGGCACCTCTGGGAGCAGCGCTTCTGAGTCGGAGGATGAAGGGACCAGGGTTACCCGAGCCAAAAAGGCCAATAAGGCAAAAAGGGCCTTGCTTAAGGACCCATTGAAACAAATAAAGGCAATAAGGAGTGTCATCACGCCTTATCATAAGAACGCCAAGTATTCTGTTTGGGAACACTTGGAGCTCTATGAGCAAATGATGGAGACTTTCCATTTGAAGGACAGCCAAAGCTGTATTCAATATGTAAAGTGGACCTTCTCACCAGAATACTCCAGTTTCTTTGCGGGGCTGGAGGATCAAAACCATTCAAGGTGGTCCACATACAGGGCGGCCATCTTGAAACATTTTTCTGTGCACAGAAATCCTCAAGAGGCTCGCAAGGCAGCCTACAATTTGCAATGGGGGGAGGATCAGGCCCCACAAGAATTTGTGCAGGAGTTAAAGCGTGCTTTTGCACAAACTACAAAAAGGGTGCACACAGACAGCAAAGAGTTTGTTAATACTTTTTTCCATGCCTTGCCCAAATACATCATGACCCAGCTAGTGAAAGATTTTCACGAGAAGAGGTCACTAGACTGGGTCATTGAACAGGCTACCCGGATCTATGAGGTGCAGAAGCCCATAGAAAATAAAAATAATGCGCAGAAAAACCCCAAAACCAACAGCACCCCTGCTGCTGCCAAGGTGGCAGAGGTAAAGGTTGCCCCCGTTTTAGATTTGGAGATGGGGGGGCCTAAAAACCTGCCTGCACCAAATAACTCTAACACCAGAAGGCCCTCGGGCCAGTCACAGACAGGGAGTCAAGGAGGTAGTCCCACAAATGGGGTCCCTCGCTTCCCTGATTATGTAAGTCCCCGCTACAAGGGAAACCGACCCATTCTGGGTTATGTGTGGACTCCTCCAGCCCAAGGGGGGGTATCCAGCCAAGCACCTGACCCAGGGAACTTCCCTCCTAACGTCCCCCAGGAGGGCAGAAATTCACCAAATCCTGGTCAGAACTTTTTCCCCAGGTATCCACCCAATTTCCAGCCCCAAAATCATCCATCCTTCTTTCCCCAATTCCCTGAGCCCAGACAACCTAATCCGGGAGAGGCGAGGCCAAGGGTGGAGGGGTACCCGAATCTTCCAAACCCAGGGTATTACCAGAGAAGGGATAGCTACCCTTCCCGGGATCAGCCCAGGGGAGAAAATAGAGCCCTCTATCAGCCTGAGCGGGTTTCCCAGTTAGAGCGCCAGGTCCAAAGTATGGCACGGGATCTGGGTCACATACTGAGGGCTCAACAGAACCCTCAGATGAGCATGCCACCGCAGAATGCCCCAAACTCTGGACCTGGTGCTCCAGAACAATGACGGGGCAGCACCCCGATAACCCACCCATTCCCAGGGAGGAGGCACAAGGGGAAGGGGGGGTGTAAAACCTTGGAGGAAGCTTCCTTCCCAACTTGTAAACAGCCCCTGGAAAACCAGGAACCGGAAAGAAAATCTCCTGCCCCTGAAAGCCTGCCTCCCAAGGAGCAGAGGGAGGGTGGGTAGGAGAAACAAAGGACCAAAACAGACCCACTTTGTGGAGGAGGTACAGGTCTTCCAATTTGAGGGAGAGGGAACCTCAGAAGATCCTGGGAAAAGGATCTTCTCCTTCACAGATGGGGGAACTCCTCCCAAGGAAAAATGGGTCCCAAGGGATGCCAATTCAGACTGGGGAGATGTGGAGACTGAGCTACCGCCGCCCATCATCTCATCCCAGAACCGACAATACCAAAATCCAATGGGTCAAACCCATCCTGATGACTGCCTCCAAAAAGGGGTGGGCGGCCCAGAACCCGAAACCATTTCCAGTTGCCAACTTTTTCTTTCAGATTCCCCTAGCTCTCCACAGAATTCTGCCCAAATCTCTTTGCTAGCAATGTCCAAAACCAGAAAGTTAGCCCACCAGTTGTCCAAAAATGTGCATTATCTGTGCCCCCTTGAGGAGAAGGAGGGAAGATATTATGCCCCGATACAAGTACAGGGGCAGGGTACAATTTCGGCACTGGTGGGCACTGGATCCCAAGCTACCCTTCTGTCCAAAAGGGCCTTTGATGAACTAAATGCAGGAAGGGGGGAGAATTACCGTATTCCTCTCCCCTCTCTTCCTGGACAACTGCAGAACTTTGACGGGAAGGAAATTCCTGTCGAGGGGACTGCAGATTTGGATATCAAAATTGGGCGACAGAAGGTGAAACACCCGGTCATAGTAGTGACTCCAGAGAGCACCCCTTGTTTACTAGGGAATGACCTCCTGAGAAGGTTGTCACCCCTAATAGATTGCGTAAACAAGGTCCTCTGGACCCAGACTAGCCGACCAATAAAATTAAAACAGAGTGTCAACCATGTTAGTTTAAACGGCACCTGCCACATGGTTGAACAAAAATCGGACCAAGTAGAATTTCACTTCCAGAACAACCAAATTCCAGACGTGACAGTAATAGCAGTAGGACAACAGACTGGTGATGGGGGGTCCTCTCTATTTCTGAAAATCAACCTTCCTTCCAGTTTAAGGTGGTATTCCACTGGAATGAAACACCCTGAAATTCTTTACTAATCCACAATCAGAAACTCCCACTCCTATAGTCCAGAAAGATGTGAAATTAGCTCAGAGCCTGGCTGATATTGAGCAAATTGGAGAGCATTTGTTCATCCCTGTTCAGTTAAATGATGGGAAGGACTCTGTTCTCGCCCGAGTGTGTGTGAACAATGGTAAGAGCTTCACCAGCGAAGCCATGTTCCGCCAACTCCCAAAAGATCCAGCCATTCCCACATTCAAACTGATAGATAAATGGGAAATGGACCTGGAAGCACCCAATTCCAAACATCTCCTGCCAAGCAGGTGTATGCTCAAAATCTCCATTGGCAACAAGAGCATAGTCCATAATTGTTGGGTTGTGCGAGACGTCACTGCCGCCTTTTACTTAGGAAGTGACATTCTCAATCGCTTCACCATTAGTTTGGACCTAATAAACTTCAAAGCTTGGTCCCGATTAGCGGATAATCCCATGGGCTTTGATGATCCAGAAAAAGCATTTAGGTCAGCTCAATTGCTACCTTATGCAGTTGAAATTCAGATTAAAGAGGAAGTCACCATCCCAGAAAGGACCCGACAATTCTCCCGGGAAGTGAAGGTTAAAAGAGGACAAAAATTGAAAAACCCTGATGCTTACATACATCTAAATGCGACTCTCCAACAGCAAGGGTTGGGGGTAAACCCAACTCCATTAGTCAACATAGAACATGACACCATTCCAATAGAGGTGGATAACAGCGACATAAAGAGCATTACTCTAGCCGCAGGCACCATTATTGGAATGGCGGTTGATGACCGACATTTTTCCATTGATCTAGGAAATTAACTGTTAGGACCGATCCCCAAGGACTGTTTTGACAGTGACAGTGAGGACAATACAACACCAGACAGGATCTTCACCCGGCATGGGGGGAACTTCCTGGTGTACACTTCCTGCCCTTATGGTAAGGAAGATGTGACTTGTGACTTCAGGAGGGATGAGGTGATTTTCCAGGTCCATGAAGGCTGCCTTTCCCACCTGAGGCCTCCAGTCCAAACCAGCACTCTGACCAGGGTCTTCTCCACCCAGCTGGAGGAGGCCGCTGAGATAGCCAAACCAGAAGTCTTTCCAGGCTTCAGGCAGATGGTGGAAGAAAGAGTTAACCTAGCTGATGCCTGTGTGACTCTGAAACAGAAGCAAAAGTTGAAACAAGTTTTCTTGGATTTCCAAGATCTCTTTGCGGTAGACTCATATGACTGTGGTCGCACCGACATCCACACAACAACAATTCCAACGGACACTGGCATGACTCCAGTGTTTGTGAAGCAATATCACTTGCCTCTCGCATCCATGGAGTCCCTTACTGAAATAATTAAGAACCTTGAGTCCCGGGGAATAATCTGTCCAGTACACAGCACCTTCAATAATCCGGTGCTGGGAATATTGAAGCCAAACGGCCAGTGGAGACTCTGCGCCGACCTTAGGGAGCTCAACAAACGGGTCCATACTTCCCGATGGCCTCTGCCCTACATTGACCAAGGGCTGGCCCAGATTCAGGGGTCACAGGTATTCACAGCAATAGACCTGACCAATGGATACTGGACCGTGCCTGTCAGTAGGGAGGACCAATACAAACTGGCTTTTACCTTTGGGGGCCAGCAGTACACATGGACCCGGACCCCCTTCGGATACCTCAACTCCGGCAATGAATTCAACATTTTCCTACATAAGGCCATGCCCGACCTGGGTGCGAGGGGTAACCTGGCTTATGTAGATGATGTCCTCATCAAAAGTTCATCTGTGGAGGAACACATAGCGGAGATCCGTTATGTTCTGACACAGTTGAGGGCCGCCGGAGCAAAACTTTCCTTCCAGAAAGCACAGTGGTGTAGAACCCGTGTTAATTTCTTGGGGCATGAGATTACTCCTCAGGGTCTCTGTCCCCAAGAAAAGAAAGTGGAAGCACTTCAGAAACTGAAAGACCCCACAACTCTGCGGGAACTAAGGAGCCTCCATGGACTGACTAATTACAGCAGAAAGTTCATTGAAGGCTACGCAGAGATCACCAGACCCCTGATTCATCTTTTGAAGGGGGGGGGTCAAGTGGGAATGGGGTCCAGAACAATCCGAGGCAGTAAGACAACTCAAAAGAAGCCTCTCACAAGCGCCTTGCCTAGCTTACCCTGTCAGAAACAAGGAGTTCTTCCTGGAGACAGGGTTCTCTAATATGTGCTTGACGGCAGTATTATACCAAAACCATGACAAGGTCAATAAAGTAATCTCCTATGCAAGCAAAACTTTATCCTCTGTGGAGGAAAAATTCAACGATTGTGAGAAGGCACTCCTGGCCACGGTTTGGGCATTGAAGAATTACCGCCCGTTCATCCAGGGGGAACACATCATAGTGGAGACTCCACACCAGCCTCTGCAATATCTCCAAAATGACAGAATCCGGGCTGGAAATGTGAGTAATTCCCGAATTACTTCCTGGATTCTGTCAATGCAAGGCTTTCCTGTGGAGATCAGATATGGCCAAAACAAGAAGAGTCCCCTCGTGCAAGGTCTAGCTGACTTGCATGATTGTGCCAGAGAAAACTGTCTCGAGGATGAAAGTCTAAAAATCAAGGACAACATGGAGGCATACCTTAATTCCCCACACAAAGTCTTTGAAGAAGACAAGTGTGAGGGAATGCCCACTGTCTATGTGGATGGATGCTCTTACCATGTTGACAACAACGGGGAGAAAGAACTGGTGGCCGGCGTAGGGAATGCATGGGTGAAGGAGTTTCCTGAACCCTCCGCTGGGTACAAAATTGGTCCCCGAAGTAGTCAGGTGGCAGAGTTGATGGGTGTGCATCAGGCCATCCTCACTGCTGTCCAACATCAACTCCACGAACTGGTCATAATCACAGATTCGGATTATGTACGGAACGGGTTTGAGGAGCGACCTGGTTAATTGGAAAACCAGAGGCTTGTTATGTGCTAATAACAAACCCCTGAAACATGGGAAGCTAATCCAAAATATTGATGATCTGGTCACATCGAATGGGATGACCATCTACTGGAAAAAGATCAAGGGTCATTCCAAAGTAGAGGGACCAGACAAAACTGGAAATGACTTAGCTGATCAGCTGGCCAAAACCGGGGCCATCCAAGGGGATCTAATCAAAATAGAGTCCCTGTTGGGGGAAATCCAGGTGACTGCTATCACTAGGTCTCAGACAGATGCTCACAATGATCTTTCAACTGCACAATGGAGTAAGGAGACCCCTGATGCTGATTTGATTACAGCTCAGAAGGGGGATCCAATAATTGGTAAGTTTTACCAACACATTGAGGACCCTGAGAACTTTCCCCTGACGGATACCGATTACATTGGGAAAGAGGACCTAAGAGTGTTGATGAAATGTCCAAAAATGTTCCGAATCCAAGACGGTTTGTTGGTAAGGAAATCCCAAGCTGGACATGATTAGTGGGTGCTCCCTACCTCATTCCGAAGCCTGATGTTAAGTCACGCCCATGATGCGGCCACCGCCGGTCATAGGGGGTTTCACACAACACTGGAAATCTTAAGAGAGGTTGCATACTGGCCACACATGGGGCAGGACCTCGACCAATACTTGAAGGGGTGTTTTGTGTGTGCACAATTTCAGCCATCATCCCTCTCCAAAAGAGGGGGATGACAATGCCATGGTCAGATTTCCAAATCGACTTTGTAGGCCCTGTAATTCGCTCGTCTAGAGGAAACAAGTACATGTTGACAGTTACATGCTTGTTTACCAAGTGGGTGGAATGTCTCCTGGCCCCAAACTGCAAGGCAGAAACAGCAGCTGCCCTGATGATTAACCACATCTTTTTCCGTTTTGGTCTACCTCAAAGGATTGAGTCAGACAGAGGTAGCCACGTCACCAGTGAAGTAATGACAAACATGTGGGAGATAATGGGGGGTCAAAAGGAAGCTACATATTGCTTAGCGGCCAGCTTCTTGTGGAGCAGTGGAGAGATACAACTGAACCATTGTGAGCATCTTAAAAAGGTTTGTGGCAGATTCTGGGCCAAGTTGGGATATCCGATTACCTCTGGTCCTAATGGCCATCAGATCTACCCCTTCATTTGCAACTAAAATGTCACCATTTGAGTTGATGACCGGACGCAAGATGGTGCTTCCCCAGCCTTTGCTCTACAGGACACAAGAGCAGACACTGATAAATGCCTCCACAACTCATGAGTATGTGGAGAATTTAAGGAAACACTTCCAACATGCTTTTGCCTATGCTCAGCGAAATCTAGAAAGATCAGCTGAAAGTATGAAAACGTACTATGATTTGAAAACCACCAGGAAGGAATATGATGTGGGAGACCGGGTCTATCTATACAATTTCCAAAGGAACCAGGCCAAACAGCGAAAAATGTTTGCCTACATGGAAGGGACCCTTTGAAATTATAGACAAGATCTCCCCTGTTGCCTACAAAATCCGCATCTCCAAAGGTAATTTGGCGGAAGCGGAAGATAAGTGGGTCCATATTAATCATCTGAAGTGTAGCCATCCCAGGCACACTATGCAACAACTGGAGGAATCCACTGGAATCCCAGAGGGGGCCGCTCCAGAGTAATTCAGTTCCAACCCTAAAATATTCCACATATAGCATATAAAATTCTGTGATTCTTATATATATATATGTTCTTGTCTCCTAATTTAAAAAAGAAAATGTATATGTTCATATCTTCTGATTTATAAAATGTATATGTTCGCCACACCATTAATAGTGGTGGAAAAATGTCTAGGAATGTGTATTGCCGCTTTGCTTTATCATCCTAGGAGAGATGAAACCATGGAGACTGACCAAGGAGGACGACCGGGGACCGGGAGCAGAGACCCGAGTGGCCCGGGGTACCGCCCAATATTCCCATCAGGACCGGCGAGGAGAACCGATCGATCCAACTGGGGGGAGGAAAAGATGCTGAACTGTGCCATCTACAGAATTGGAAGAAGATAATGCGGACATACCAGCGCAAGGGCTCAAAACCTCCTTTGCACCCGACTTCCCCTCGACTTGAATCAAAGCGTAGTCAGGCGGGGGGGTTTCTGAAGGGTTTTGACCCATGTTGAATCAATAGACTGGGTAGATGTGGGGATGAGCTGTCGCCGCCCATTATTCTATCCCAGAACAAACTAAATCAATAGACTGGGTGGATGTGGGGATGAGCTATCGCCGCCCACATTCACGCCAGAATCCAGGAGAACTGCGCAGTTGGCACAAGACCACTCTAAAGATTCAACCTTCTTGTGGGGGGGTTCCACATAACCACTCAAATGTAAGGATGCCCATCAAAACAATAGCAAAAATCTCCTGTCAAATTCAAGACAACTCAAAAATGGATGCAATACCGGTACTCACCACTATCAGAAAGCCGGCGTTTTAAAACCACCAGACTTTTGTCTAAAACTGAACAGATTAACCCAAACCAGGCCAAGGAAAGACTTGCTAAGAGGTGGATACAATGTAAAACTATATTCTGAAATGACTTGACGGAAGTAATTATTTAATGTATATGTAAAAATAGTAAGTTTGATTTAAACTGGGGACTAAAGTGACATTTAGCTGAATTCTGCCTGACAACTACCCCCGACAGGAGAAACCTGCTCAGCCACTCTTCCCAGGCCTAGCTGCCTCCTGCTTCCTCACCAAAAGGAGATGACACCTCTCTGATTAGATTAGGGGAGGGGCACCTGCAGGAGGTTGAACAGAGCCTTGTCCTGGACTCAGGCAAATGTTATATAGGAAAAGTGATTACATTGTCTTTTGTTGAAGCCATATCAAGTTATTTTCTGTACTGCATTTCATTCATCATTGCGTTTCCTTGAACCATATAAAGCATTCTTTCCCACCTTATTCTTCTGTTCCTATTCATAAGTTACCTCTTGCTGATTACTGCTCATATTCACAAGTGTAATATCCATTATCAATTTATTTATAAAAGTGTGATATATATATATATATATATATATATATATATATATATATATATATATATATATTGTTTAAATTTTCAAATAAACCTTTTTAATTTGCAAAACAAACCTACTTCTTGGCTCAGTGGGGTCAGGGGGATTCTAAGAGGGGGGTGTTATACAAGGGTTGTCATCCAGAGTACTGAACTGGACATAAAAATACATCAATAAGGGTTTTCCTCAGCATCCCAAACTAGGCATTGACTTAGCTGTAGTGTTGATTGAATATCGCTTACAACTCTGATACAGGCACTTCCACACAAATCAAATATTTCGATTTGTTGCATTGAGGTTAGAACCCTTATTGATTTTGAGAAATGTTCACAATGTATCTTTCATAACACAGTTCGGCTAACAAAAATTATTTTGGGTGTATTCTTTTAGAATTGATCATAGTTGCCCTTATGAGATGAAAAAGCGTTGCCCTGATGAAGAAT
Organism: Ambystoma mexicanum; assembly: GCF_040938575.1. Lineage (NCBI taxonomy): Eukaryota > Metazoa > Chordata > Amphibia > Caudata > Ambystomatidae > Ambystoma > Ambystoma mexicanum. The sequence continues at coordinate 262,207,565 of NC_090924.1, forward strand.
GATCAATAAATAAACGGACCACACAGCCAAAACTCAAATTAGCCACTACTATGCAATGTTTGGCTAGACTATAAAAGGACGTTATGCATTGTTGATTTACGGCTGTATTGGCAGAAACTACATAATCTGCCAGGCTTCATAATTATATAGCGCATACAGTGGACTGAAGTTATGCTTGGAGCATTGCTTTAGTTCATGTTTTTATTGTGTATTTGTGTAGACAGTTTTATTTGTGTGTATTGGAATATTTATGTTTTTTGTCTATTGTCTTGTCATGTATAACCATTGTTATGACAAGGGGCAAATCACTAGCCCTTTATGATTATTTAACATGTTCATGATATAATCAAATATGTGACCTGTTCTGGCGATTCTTCAAGCTCTTGTTTCTCCCCACTCTCCTCACCTGTGTCATAGGTTTCCAAGTCTTCCGGACTGAGGTGGCGACGTGCCAAATAGTCCCTCTCCTTTTGAGATAAAGTGTGCCTGCCACCAGAGGAAGCCACAGTGAATGCTCTCAAAGCCAACAGTCCTGAGGCTCCGTTCCCGTGATCAGGCCGATTAAGAGAAAAAGACGGGGAGGCAGAAAAAACCCTTATGCTGCGATGAAGAGTTCCAGGAATTTGGAACTCATGGATCAGCTGATGGAGCCGGCCGGGGAACTGCTTAGGAACCAGAGAGTTTCCTCGTAGCTGAATCTCCGCAAAGGAAAGGCAGAGAAAACTAGGAAGCAATGAGAGACCGCAAGGAGCGGAGGCAAGAAAAAGAAGAGAAAGAAGGCAGAAGGAGTAAAGCAGGAAGAAGGACTCGCCGCGGAAAAGCCAGGCGAGCAAGAAAGCAGCCGGAAAAAAGAGGAGCCGACCGCTAAAGAAGAAGAGGTAAGTGGAACGCAATGAGCGCGGACCAGAGGGACAGAGAGCAGCGAGAAAGTGGAAATTACTAGCGTTGGACCCAAAAGAGAAGCGGAAGCCAAATTTTGGGGGTTGCAGCGCAACGGTCGCTGGGAGAGGAATGAATTAGTACCTCCCAGAGACCGCCATCTTGGGCAACGACTAGACCCACAAAGCACGTAATGATGAAACATGCTGGAACTAGTGGTACTGCCTTCCGCGACGGAGCTGCCAACGCGGAAGTAACCGCCAATCAGCTCGGCAGATGACAATATGTTTGTGGCACTGTATGCACTCTCACTTTATGATGTGTTTTAAGAATTTTAATTGTATTAGAGTATTTGAGAAATTAAATTTCAAATAGGTTTTGCAATAAATACGGATTCATTCTACATGTCAGATGCCTAGTGAAAAGTCTCTCGAATGAATCAGTTGTTATTAAATATGGTAAATTGCTGGCAGGGTCCAGTTCTTGTAGCTTTGAAACCGGACAGTTGCTGAAGGCTTGTATTCGTGTTCCTCCCTTGAACGTTCCAGCAAGTACCCACTATTCTCTCGTGCATCAGTCAGAGGAGATTTTTTACCATTGATCACTTATCTGTCACTTCCCTAAAATCATTCTAATTGGACATCTGAGTGACCTGGAATTAAAATCCATAGCTAGAAATGAAAGTGAAAACCACTGTCAGTGCAAGGTTCATAACGAAGAAGACAACCACAGTTTGATGAGTAATGAGAAGTGTTTCTTGACTAACCATGTGTCAGGTAAACAAATATGTGCCCCTTCCACGTGCATCAGCAGGGCACACATGTAGTTAGGGAACCCTAGAGTCTTTGTTACGAAAATGCATATTAATTGCGAAATATAAATTTGACCTATTGAAATGCATAAGCCAAAGCTATTCAAACTCAGGGAAATTCCTTTGGGTAGCTCAGCTTCCATTTTTATTTTTTGTAAATGCCCGCGCAATTTTAGAAGTGCTCCGCTTTTTAGGATACAGAGCAGTCAAGATGCTGATCAAAAAGGGAGCAGGCTATTTCAACGTCTAACCCATTAGTCCTCTTCAGCTGAGTGCATGCAAACCCAGACATGTCTTTGCTTCGTAGGGTTCACCAGTGAAGTGCAGATTATGTCACTATCGCCAGCATCTCCGGGTCTGCCTTTTAAGAAAGCATTCCAACTTGAGGAAATGCACTGAGAAATCTAAACAATTATGCATGGACTTTATTGAGGCAATTTCCCTTAACCACTGTAAATTAATCCATTTGCTCTTGACAACTTATTTGAGGCCTTAGAGAAGGAGAAACGCTGCCTGCAATATAGTCATTACCCATCCCTAAATGGTACAGTCCTCGATTAGTTGTTAAGACCAAGGAACACAAGCAATTCCAGATGAATATGAACCTTACCGCATCACCGTTGAGGTGTAGCTTGACAACGGTGATCGGCAAATCAGGAACCCAAGCTTTGGCATATATGCGTTGCTTAATAGGTTCTATGGCATGTTCCCTACCTTTAGAAGCCTTCAATGGGTGGGATTCTATGCCATCGGGTGTTTCATTTGCCACGATCAGTTTCAAATATGGCACCTGCTCTAAGCCCTACCCCACCGGATCAGTCACTTACCTGCACTTGCTGCGCTCTTATCTAGTCTGCGATTCCTGGACGCGCTATTTTAGAGGCGCTTAGGATATATGGTCTGAAGACCGCATACCAATTTATGAGGATCATTGAGAAAAGTAAAACCAGCATGCATTTTTCACCCTTCTTAGAATGAACCTTCTTGCCAATTGAAATCCTATTTTCTTTTTTTTTTCTTTCTAGAGGGAGAATTGCAGTTTGTTTCACCACTCTCTTGGCACGTGATCATATTTTTACATCACATTTTACAGATTGGAATTATAGGAGGTATTCTGTGTAATAAAGCTCCTCTTTCAATAATACATAAAAATCATTTGACTGGTGATTGCCTTTTGAATTACTGCAGGACCTTAATTTCCTCCATTAAGCACATCCACATGCAGGTGGGGTAGACTTTATCCACAACAGTTTCTAGCTCTTTCGATGCCCGGGGCGAATCATTAGAAATCGTTCTTCCTGCAAGCGCACAGCGCACCACCCCCAAACTACATTGGGCCTCATTACACGGTAGGCGGTAAGGGTTTACCAGTACCGGTACGGTATTTTACTGGTACCGGTAAATCTTTACCGCCTTACTACGAGGTCCCTTTGCGGGTTGGGGAATTTAACGCCTGCCTTTTGCAGGCGTTAAAAACCAACCCGCAAAGGGACCAGTGGAGCTAATTACGGTACCGCAATTTGCGGTACCGTAATTAGCGCCTTCCCCATTCCCATAGAACCCTATAGGGCAAAAATGGGAATGGGGAAGGGCAACGGTGGAAGGGGGAATTACCGCCCCACCAACCTTGGAATGGGGCGGTAATTCCCCTTTCCACCAAGGCGGTGCCGGTATTTTACCGGCATGAACCATGGCGCTAATAGCGCCATGGTTCACCGTCTACCGTGTAATGAGGCCCATTGTAACTTATCTACAGATTTTTAATGAATAGATGATGATCTAATAATTCAACAAAACACATCTGTGCCGTTGTTTTTAATATATTCATCATCAACACTCAAAGTCAGACTTCCTGGCTGCTGCAGATGCTAAAGGGTAGAATGTCCCGCGGGTAATGGTGTGGTGCAAGGCTGGTTTTGTATGAGGATGGCCAAGTTGAGCATGTTATGGCTTCATTGGTATAAAGAGGTGACTGCTTTCTTGCAAACTGCTGAGATATGGATTCCAGATGAAGTGAAACAGGTGCAGAGACGCCACTGGGATTTTGGTCCTGAGCACCCAAGAAAAGGAGCTAAACAGGAATTGGGGCAAGAAAAGGGGCAAACGGGAATGGATACAACAAAAGGGGATGAAGCAAGAGAGGAGGCCAGACGCTACCCGGGGGCAAGAAAAGGGGCCAAACAGGGCCTTGCATGAAGAAAAGGGCCTAAATAGGAATGGGACAAGAAGGAGGGTGAAACAGGAATCGGGGCAAGAAAAGGGGCAAACAGGAATGGATGCAACAAAAAGGGATGGAGCAAGAGAGAAGGCCAAGCAGTACCGAGGGGGGCAAGAAAAGTGAATTAACAGAAATGGGGCAAGAAAAGGGGACGGAGCGAGAAAGGAGACCACATGGTACCTGGGGCAAGACAAGAGGCCAAACAGGGCCTTGGGGGAAGAAAAGGGCCTCAATAGGAATGGGGCAAGAAACTGGGTGAAACAGGAATGGGCCAAGAAACGGGCTAAACAGGAATGGGGCAAGAAAAGGGGCCAAACAGGAATGGGACAAGAAAAGGGACCAAACAGGAATGGGGCAAGAAAAAGTACCAAATTTGAATGGGGAAAGAAGAGGCGCCGAATTGGGGGGAGGGGGGTAAGAAAAGGGGCAACATGGGTATGGGTCATGAAAAGAGGCTAATGGGATTGGACAAAAGAAAAGAGATTAAAGGCTACTCTCGGCAAGAAAAAGGGCAGGGGTATAGGGACCACACTGATGTTTTAGGGAGGGGCAAGTAAAAGGGGAGGTTGACACTTTGGGGGGGGAGCCCTTGTGTTTTTGCAGAGGGGATTTGGGATAAGATAAGACGATACGTACAGCAGCAGTGTTTTTGGAAGTCTGGGCACGTGGGCCATGGTGTGGGGGAGTGAGCACAAAGAGTTGGTAGGCAGTAGACTGCCTACCACACCTTTTATGTTCACTCTTCACTTAGCTTAAAACTGACCATCGCCATTCACAAGCCATGTAACTGTCACGCCTGGAAGTATTCCTGTCCCAGCCAATCATTGAGTGGCTAGGGCGGGACAGGAAGTCAGGGGGCCGGGAGTCCGGGACAGGAAGTCAGGCAAGTATGCTCTTGGTAAGTGCTTTTTTGTAACATGTATTTCCAGGCTGGGGCGGCTCTGCTGGCAGTGGCAGTCATGATGTGAATATACCCTCTTTGCGTTGGCTCATGTCATGAGTGTCAGCTCTGACCTGGTGGCCACACACAGTGCTGCACCCTCCAGGGTAAATGTGCCCCAGGTAGTCGCCTGCTTTGCCTACCCCAAGAAACAGGACTGACTTTATCAAGGGAACCAGAAGCCGCCTGCCACTCTCTCCAACCTGGTGTTTATGTATTTGTCATTGTGTTCCAATGGAAAACAATTTTGGCACCCATTAGGTGTTGACCCTTCAGGCATTTCTGGTGATGGAACTACCATTATGGTCAGAGAAATACCTATCTGGGTGTATGCCTCCCACTGCAAATAGAGCTGTAGACCCAATAATGGAGAACAAGTTGCTACCAATTAGCACATTGGTTGAAATCTGTTATCTCTTGGGAAAGATGACTGACATTTTCCAGCTTCAGGACAAAAACAACAGCAGAGTCTAACAAAATCATCACACATGATTAGCTTAAGCAATATTGTTGCAGCATACATCAAGTAATGGCTTTGGAACAGCAGGAGGTATGTCATAACTTGGCAAGGTGCTGCCTTTGATCGAGCGGTCTCCTGGGATTTTGGGATAGACTTGCTTTTAGGATTTCTCCCTAAACTAGCCAAGTGTAAAAAGGTACAGGTTGTTTAGCTGTGCCATGCCCCTCTTGATTGGCTGTTGAATGAGGGCTTTGTGAGAGCTTTTGCGGCTACTGAACTGCCACATACTGCTCCATCCATCCGACAAACTCATACCACTATTGTCATCATCACACTACCCACAGCCAACTGTGAATTGAACAGACCCATACCATCAGCCATGTCTAATATGTTTTCTAATTGTGCTTCTAACCTAGATGGTGGTGAGGGCAAGTAGGGGATCTTTGTCTGGTTACAGTAATGGAAACATTCAGGTAATGGTATGGGACATGAAGGTACATACTGTGGGTACTACTAAACCTAGAAAGAAAATTATTTTCCCAGAATGAATCAATATGGTGGCAGTTCACAGTGTGACACAGAAATGTACGAAAGAGAATATGCTGTTGAGGTTAATTGGTAAAATTGTTTGTTATTTGGTGAGCCACTTGAATTCAGAGAACAAGACCACTATCAAGAGCGTTTATGTCTATAAACCTTCCCTAAATGTCAAGCATTCAAAGGTACAAGCATTATATCACTGCAGCCTATTGGAAACTAGACTTTTTGTGAGATAGATGGGGCTAGGTAGAGGCAAACTGTAATTAATGCTCCCTTACATACTATGACATTTTCTCTTCCTTTATCTGCCTGTCTGTTGACTTGACAGTTTCCTAATTGCTTGAGGGTAAAAGCTATCTGCCTCAGTGACCCTTTAGGTTGGCTCGAGTGAACCACTGGGCTATTTTTAGCTGGCCAATATGGCAAGCTAAAAATTGTTTCTGCCCAAAGCTCTACTATTAGGGATCTATAAAGCAAACTCACCCGGCACATTGATATTATATGATATGATAGGTTATTTATAACATGCTTAACACCCAGAGGTTTCTAAGCGCGTACCTGGAGATCGAACCTGCGTTGTTCCGTGTCGTCTTGCTTCCATGGCGAGCGCGTTACTGCGAAGCTATCCTCCCGAGACATTGTGATGTAGGGAGATGCTTTATGGTAGGACTTTGCCTGTGCTGAATTCCAAGACATCCTGAAGCATCTGCTGGTAAGCACCCATGATGATGTGAAGCACCAATCTTCGCCACCCAATAGAACTTTGGCCCTGGAGTGGATTATGAAAATACAGCAGCTGGGGATGATGAGGAATGCTCTGCACCTTTCAAGCTAAAGGCCCAATCAACAGCCTGTGGGCCCTAACAAATCAAATTGCACCAGGTCGATGGGCAGACTGAAACTAAGACAAGGTGAGGCGCCGGGATGTATCGGAGGTGAAGCAGTCAGGAAATCCTGAACATTTTTTTAAATTTCTGTTTTTTTTCTTCTGTTTCTTTTATTGAGCATTTGTTAGGCGCTTATACAACTGAATAGTGTTTCAATGGGCCACAAGTCAAAATGGGAAGGGAACAGGGGAAAATAACAATGGCAAAACAGTAAAATACAGTCATGGTCCTGCTAGGAATTGAGGCATTTGGCCGTGCAAGTGCATAGAGAAGTGCAGCAGATAGGGAGAGTTTGGGGAAACAGAGGAGTGGGCACATGCTGGTGGAGGGCCCTGGAGGGAAGTGCTGATGGAAAGCAAAGGAGGAGAACCTCAGGCTAAGTGCTATTGCAGGCAACTCCCAAGGGTGGGCTGCAGAGCTGCCAAGCAGGGGCCCGCAAGGGCAGTGCAGTGGGGGAGGGGGGCACTGGTATGGACTGGGAAAGGGGCTGGAATCCTGTCAGATTCATGAGGATCAGAACAACAGTCACAGCAGCAGTGTGGTGATTAGCAGGGAAGGGAAAGAGGGAAAGAGGTAGAGAACAGCAACGTGTTGAGCAGTTACTCAGAACTTGAAGATGTCTGGCTCAAGTCTGAGTGGGGCAAAGTGGCTGGTCCAAAGGGACGCACCAGCCAAGGAGAGAGACCTGCCCCCTAATGTCTGCTTGAAAATGCATTTGACAAAGAGTTGGAGTTAGAAGAGCGTAGGACTCCAGCAGGGGAGTATTTAAGGAGGGACATTTGGAGTTAGGGTGGTCTCTGTCTCCAGAAGGCATTGTGAATGATGCATACGGTCTTGAAGTTTGATCCTTGTAGCCACTGGGAGCCAGTGGAGGGATTTTAGGGTTGGAGCGATACTGAATGGATTAACTGGAGGGGGTGAAGGGAGGAAAGAGGGTTATTTATTTATTTATTTTATTTATTGTTTGCTTGTTAGGTGCTTATACAGGAAGTACATCATGTTTCAAAGTGCCCATAGGGCAACAGGGAGGGGACATGGGGATGTGAAACAATTACACAATTAATACAAGTTAAATACATAAAGACATATTAAATACAGTGGGGAAAGGACAAACCTACTATGCCTTGTGAGTGTTCAGGATGTGCAAGTGTAGAACGTAGGGGGAATGGGGTAGGTGCTGTGGTGCTCATGGGTGAGCAACTGGTTAAGTGCAATGAAGGGTACGTGCAAGCCTCCAGGGAGGACGGTGAGACGAGGCAAGAGCGTTTCAGTGAGGGGGGTCAGGGCCCAGAGGATACATAAGGGCCCTGCACACCAAACAAGCAACTGTGAGATTGGCAGAAGAAAGTGGGGGGAAGGAGGAGCTAAAGAGGAACTGTTGTGGAGCTTCCAGAATTTAAGAGAGTCCAGCTCAAGACAAAGAGGGACGGGGGGCTGTTCCAAAGAAGGAAAACAATCAACCTCCTGAACTCTATTTAGCAAAATGCTTTACAGACAAAGAGTTGGTGCCAGAGTCGCACAGGGGTCTAGAGGGTGAATACTTAGTAAGAGAGAGTTGCAGATAGTGTGGTCCCTGGCCCCAACAACCTTGTGGATGATACAGAGGGATATGAATTTATTCTGTGAAGGAAACAGGAGCCAGTGAAGACTTTTTAAGGCAGAAGATATACGGTTCCTGGCTTTAAGTCCAAGTATTAGTCTTCCTGCCCTATTCTGTACCAGCTGGAGAGGTAGCAGAGTGGAATAAGGCTGATTCAGGAGGAAGGAATTGCAATGGTCAAGCCAAGAGAGAACCAGGGTTCGGGTAACATTGAGCTTTTGGGGGAAGGTTAGAAAAAGTAGAATTTCTTTGAGAAGGAAGAGCTGAATGTGGGACTTCTTGCCAATGTCTTGAGTGTGAGGGAGGAAGGAGACAGAGAAGTCAAAGATGACTCCAGGGTTTCTGGCTTCAGAAGAGGGAGCAGGGGGAGAGCCCATAGAGGAAGGACAGAGTGAAGGGAAGAAGTTGGGCAGGGATCCCAAATAGAAGGAGCTCCATTTTGCTGTCATTGAGGCAGAGATCATTGGAAGCGCACCAGGCCTGGATGGCAGAAAGGCAGTCAGGAATGATGAAAGGGGCAAGAGGGTCAGCAGGAAGTTTGATGAAAAGTTGTGTGTCATCAGCATGACACTGGCAGTTGGTGGAGAAGGAGGAGATGATGTGTGCCAGCTGAGTGAGGTAGATGTTAAAGAGCCAAGATAAGTGGATAGAGTCCTGGGGACACCACAAATGGAGATGGAAGTAGGAGAGGAGAAAGTTCCCAGTATGACTAGAGAGGAGTGGCCAGTAAGGAAAGAGGTTAGCCAGACCAGTGACCGCTCCAGGATACCAAGGGTGTTGTAGAGCCTTTGTATGAGGATGGAGTGGTTGACTGTGTCAAATGTAGAAGAGAGATCAGGATGGATGAGGATAGCTGGAGAGTTGGAATCCAGGGAATCCAGGGATGCAAGCAGTTGTTCACAAGTGTTCAGAAGAGCAGTTTTGGTGCCTCTGTTACAGTAGTCCAGCCTGGAGAGGACCAGAGCTCTGGAGACATTGAGCTTCTGGGGGAAGGTGAGGAAAGGAAGAATGCCTTGTGTTACCTGATGTACACCCTGCGAAGTACCCCATATCTCTGGATAGAGTTATGCACCATTTGGTTACTATGGCCATTCGAAGCTTCCAATGCTGCAATGCCTTAGTGCGTTAATTAAAGGTCAAGTTTTGTTAGTGGGTAACAGAATATATTGGGGTGGATCTGCAATAGACACTACACTGCAGGGTACAGTTCTGTTTACTCCCAATGACAGTTGCATCACATGGCAGGTTTACCATCAACAGGTATACATGGCTTGCTTTAGACCACTACCTAGTTGCACAATCGTTTGTGGTCTGCAGAGATGGCCGAGAGGGTAAGTCTACAACCAGAAATAATGACAAATTGGGCACAGTTGGTTACGCATTGATTCAAAAATCTTTTACGAGTATTCCCAAAAATACAAAGGATTGAAGAAGAAGGGAACTGCATGTTTTAGAAACAGGATTTAACAAGAAAAAAATATTTCCACTCACACACACCAGTATGCCACCATATACACTCCTTCTGATTTATAAAGTAGAGTAACTGAAACTGAAAAACACTGACCAATCCTCGCCAAGACATTACGTCTACTGGTTGGCTCTTTCCTTTTAGCATGAGTTTTATTTTGCTGTTTCAGATGTAAAACTTGTGGAAATGCCTTCAAAATGTACACATGCAGGTCACCCCAAACTGTGGGAACCAGTGTTTTCTATTCTTGCATAAGGGTTGATGGTGATAATTATTCATCAGAAAGTGAAATTAGTAAGGTGATTGACACATAGACGAAAATACAATTTTAGATTCTATTCTAGAGTAGTAAATACAAGTTTGTCCATGTAGACCAGCTTCCTATGAAACCCTATTTAGACTGTAACAGGGTGAGGTCAGGGGTGGACTGGCCTATAGGGAACTCTGAAGATTTCCCGGTTGGCCTCTGCATCCTGGGCCTCTTGTGTGGTACCCTATTTTATTTCGGTGTAGACTATAGGGCACCTGGCGGGGACCTGATTAACCCAGGTGGGTATACGTATAATAGACAAATAATCAGGATGAAGAGATCCGACAGAAAACAGAGAACTTCTGTGTGTGTGTATTTATTTTGCATCAACACAGAAAGTTTCGGGTGACTAGACAATTTATTTTACAGTTCTTTCGATAAGCACAAAAGATAAGTGAAATATAAACGGACAAGGCTGGTTATGGATAGTGGTAACACAGATAGGTGTCGACCTCAGGGTTATTGAGGTCAAAACTTCATTCGGATGCACATTTCCCACAGATGGAGGGGGAATAACAACCCTATAAAGCAGGGAAACATGCGCCTGAGACTTGCATTGGTCCAAGGCATAGTTTACACATGGTGTACACAACAATATTTACATATAACATACACGAGGGGGGATGGTATAGTTGTGTCACGGGGATCGACACAGGGTGTGTTCCGGCCAAAAAAGGAACTTGATTAAAGCCTGTCTTTGTGCTGGCCTTCTTCAGGAGAGGCACCTGTGGCGGTGCTGTCTGTTGAGTCAACTACTGTGGTAGCAGAAGGTTGCTGTTTTGGTAATCCTTGAAATATGCAGGATTGCCGGTGCAGAAATGGCACTTGGTGAGTCGACTGTCGTTTACTACGGGCCGACGTCTCTCAGGGTCCCTCGGGACTGGAATAGGACAGGAATAGTCCCATATCGCACTAATCTCGCAGGTGCTTTGCTGGATGGGGACCTCTGAACGCCGTGGTTGCTGTGGTCCCCGTCCAGCAAAGCACCTGCGAGATTAATAAGCGTCCTTGGCGCTAATTACAGCACCGTAATTTACGGTGCCGTAATTAGCGCCTTCCCCACTCCCATTATGCCCTATGGGGCAAAAAGGGGAATGGGGAAGGGTAAATGGGGATTGTGGATTTACCGCCCCACTCACCTTGGAATGGGGCAGTAAATCCGCCATCCACCATGGTGTAAACGGAGTTTAAACCATGGTGGTAAAGTGGGGAACTTACCACCTGGGTTGGAATGAGGGCCAAGGTCTTGTACGACAATGTGACTGATGGAACTAGTTATGTATGGCTCATATAAAGGAACTGTTCAATAGACAATGGACGATGGAAGGGCTGTAATATCTCCTTGTTTGGAAGCACATGGATGGAACTTTGCACATGATACCACATCCTGATGTTTGCATCAACGGTGGACTCATGTGTATGCAGGTCCTCAATACAAGTGCAGCGATACAATAAACAAGCATGAGGTAAGTCAATCGTGTTGGCGCTTACAGCTGTTCTTTTCATTTTGCAATTGTAAGCACCAGGGTGCAAGGAGGAGACTGCAAAGTTTCAAAGGAGGGTGTGATAAGGGACACAGGCATGCAAAAGAATGAGAAGAAATGAGAATAGAGGAAATGAGGAAACAATTGAGAGAGAGTGCCATCGATGATGAGCAAGAGGAAATATGAGCGAGAAAAGTTGAGAGTGAGAGGGTAAGAAATAAAATAAGGGTGTGAGTGGAAGGATGAGAGTGGGTAGAGAGCAAGGGTGGGATAGGTGGGTCGGTTGTAGAGAGAGTTGGGTAGGGTTATAAAGAGTGCAGATAAGACTCGTGGGGGTACAGAGATTGGGGGTGGTTGGTTGGGGGCAGAGTGTGTGGGGATAGGGTTTGTGGGTGGAGATATAGAGAGTGGGTGTAGGGTGGGTTGCGGGTGGGGGTAGAGAGAGTGGGCTAGTGAGAGTGGGGGTAGTGAGAGTTTGGGTAGGGTGGGTGTGGGTAGAGAGAATGACGGAGGGGGGTGGATGGGGTGGAGATAATTGAGGTATGGTGGGTGATTGGGGTTGAGAGAGTGAGGGTAGGGTTTGTAGTGGTAGAGAGTGTAGGGGAGGTTGGGTGGGGGTAGAGAGAGTCGGGGAGGCTGGGTGGGAGTAGAGAGAGTGGGGGTATGGTGGTTCAGTTGGGGTAGAGTGTGTGGGGGAGAGTGGGAGGAGTAGAGAGAGTGGGGGAAGTGTGGGAGGCTGTGAAAAGAAAGTAGAGGTATGGTGGATGGGTTGGGGTAGAGCATGGGGGTAAGGTGGGCAGGAGTAATGAGTGAGGGTACAGTGGGTGGGGGTAGAGAGTGGAGGTAGGTTGGGAGGGTGGGGGTAGAGAGTTAGTGGAGGTAGGGTGGGTATATAGAATGTAGATTTATGGTGTGTGGGGGTATAGAGAGTGGAGTGAGGGGAAGAGAGAGTAGAGGTATTGTGGGTGGGTGATTGGAGGTAGAGAGAATGCAGGTAGGTAGGGTTGTTTTGTAGTAGAGAGAGTGGTGGTAGAGTGGGTGGGGGTAGCGAGAGTGGAGGCACGGTGGGCGGTTGGCAGTAGAAAGAGGGTGTTGATGGTAGAGAGATTGTAGGTCGGGTAGGTAGGGGTAGAGAGAGGGGGTAGGGTGGGTGGGAAAGAGATAGTTGGGGATGTGTGTTGGAAGTAGAGAGAGTGGGGTAGGGTGGGAGGGGATAATGAGAGTGGATTTCTGGTTGGTGGGTAGTGTTGGAATGAAGGTAGGGTGGGTTGAGTGAGAGAGGGTGGTGTTAGGGTAGGTGGGTGGGTGTAGAGAGAGTGGTGGTATGGTGTGTGGGTGGATGGGTAGAGAGAGCGGTGATAGGGGAGAGCTTGTTTGAGCAAGGGTGTGGTGGGTGAGTGCGGGTAGAGAATATGAAGGTATGGTGGTTGGGTTAGGTTAAAGAGAGTAGGCGTAGGGATGGTTGATGGGGTAGTGAGAATGGTGGTAGGGTGGGTGGGTGGTTTGTAGAGAGTGGAAGTAAGTGAGGGTGGGTCGAAGTAGTGTTGGGATAGAAATCAGTATATCCCACCCCCCCTTGGCACTTTCAGGTAATGCAAACACCATATGGAATGATGTAGTGTGTGAAGGGGGAGAAAACCACACTATTAAACACAGTGAAGATGCAATGTAGCACCAACAGTAGATGCACGGCTCTAGACAAGACATAGAATAAAACTCCATTTTGTAGTAGGCCATGAAGCGCAGTTTTGCATGATCGCGCTGCACCAGACAAACTCCATGAACCCAGTTCACTAGGCCCAACCTCATTAAGACAATATGAATTTGCACAGCCAGTTCTCACGGAAGTTCACTTGTCCTTCCACTGTTGCAAACATTTAGTAATGCACCCTGAAAGAGTGTGAGACAAAACCAGGCTCTGCGAAGCATCCATTCATCTCCACTAAACTGCCAATAGGTCCCTAATTCCCATCCAGCGAGCTCAAACCTAGGCCCACACCACTGACTAAACACCCACACCACTGCATTCTCTGATAAGCAAGAGACCCTCCTGTCCTGACGCAAATCAAGTGGCCATAAAAGATCCAATAATGCACAACTGTATTTCTTCCAGCATAAAACACAACCTTTGTAACACGAGGTACAGGGGGGGATTAAAAATCAAACCCAGGGAACAGACCTTGAGCATGGGAAATGCGGTATCAACAAAGCACTGAATGTGTGGGTCAGCATGACTATATTTTATTCTCCCTTCCCCCTGGCACCAGTTTTTGTGCTGCCCAAGTGCATGCCACAGTGATGGAATAGGGAGCTTAGCGTGTTAGTTTAGCTGTAATAAAGTATTATATGAGCAACCTGCTCTTCACCCAAGACTGAGATGAACCCAGCTGACCCAGTGGATCCTGATCGATGGCAATAGAACCAACCAATTGTAGCCTGGAATCCCCTGAGGAGCTGGCCCATCTATAGGGTTCTATCAATCGGTAGCACCACTTTCTACTATATTTGATGATGCCACAAAGCCTTTTAAGCTTCTGCTTGTCGCTAGATTAACAAGAGCGCTCTCGAGCAGCAGAGTACTTTGCTGATATGTGTATTCTGTACAATTAAACCTTGTTATCTTTGCAACACTCTCTCCCAGAGGGTTGACTTTATTCTTGAGAGTTTGTCAAAAGGGGCTTGCCTTCTTTTAGTGACCCTTGCAACACAATTCCATTGTCCCCGTACCTGCGGGGAATTCAGGTGACCTCACCAGAAGGGCTGTGCTCACCTATGGTGACCAGTCCCAAAACACATATGCTGAGTGGCCTTGCGGGAGCCGTCTTTGCTGAAATCCTGCCTGCTTGTTGGAGCCGGGTACAGCCCTAGAGAGAGGCTCAGGCCTGTTGTGGATCCCCCATGAACAGAGGCTTTCGGAAGAACATGGACACATGAGTATAGACTGCAAGGGATAAGAAATTAGGCTTGGGAGTATTGAGCAGTGTGAAAAGGGTGAACATGAAGTGAATGAAAGTGAGAGTGTATTTTGGGTTGTAGATTCTGGTGTATTTTTATGGCCATTTTCTGTTTACTTTTTTAAGGATATTAAAGTTAAGGAAAAAGGAATACGGGAGCCCCCCCCCGTGTAAGGGAGGAGGGTGATGCCACATGCACAGTCTCGACCAGTGTGGGAGTAACATATAAGGAGAAATATAGGAGCTCCATATAATTAGAGAGCTTGGGAGAAGTAGTGGTTGTTATTTTAGCTTGTTGTTTTAGTTTATTTTGTTGGTGTACTTTAACGTGTACGGAGGAGTCCCAGGAGGGGTGTGTGTGACGCATGTGAGCGCATCAGTGAAGCATGTAGGGAGTGTATGAAGAAGCTCTAATGGGAGGGGGAAAAGTGAATTAATTATATTTTTGTGAAATTATTATAGTGCTAAGGACACGATTAATGTATATATGCTTTGACGAGTTTGGACGCTTTTCTGGTTTTGACTGTAACACGATAGTGCAAGCAAAGCCCCAACCCAAGACATCCTCAAGACACGACCATGGGAACAGACACACCCCTAGACCATATATGTAAGGCCTTGCCCCTATACTGTGGGAAAATTAAAAAATACCACAATCAATGGGTGACTGAGACAAAAGGGGAAAGAATGCCCCAATCCAGGGCAGATTCCCCGTGGACCATATATCCACTTACTTGACGGCAAGGTGTAAGGGGAGACCATTGCAGAATAGAAGGGAAATATTAGACCTCTGGAGAATGTTCAAAGAAACAGAGGTCCCAAACAGGGAAGGGGCAACGTCTGATAGTGACAAGAAAACGAGTACATAGGAGACTGAGAAATATGGGGAGACCAAAAAGGGAATATACCTGCCAGCAGAAGGGTACACCAACCTGACATATGTGTTGGCAGGAACTATGGTGATCACACCAGGTACTGCTCCACCCCACCATACGTCTCACCCCCAGAAATATCGGCCCACACCGAGGTGAGCGCAAGGGACCTTGAGGTAGCGTTAGCCTTAACACGCACAAAGCTGGCATGATTACGGGCAGCATGTGAAGCAACAAGGGTGGCAGAGGTTCCAATGTTGCCAGCGGGGGTGCCCCAACAGCCACCCAGGGATGAATGGAAGTCAGGTGACTTCCTGTTCAGAATAGACAGTGCACCAATAAGAACAGTGCACATTGAGTGTGACAGGGAAACAGAGAGCTTGGGATACGAGAATGTAGGGTCCCGAAGATGTGGCAAGGAATATTGGAGTGACTTTGATGACACGGAGGAAGACACAGAGGGAGGGGTCAAGCAGGTGCCTCAGACCACTTTGAGATTAGAGATCCTATGGGATGGAAGATTAAGGGAAAGCTTAGTCAGAATTGCATTGGCATGGAAAAAGGGAAGTGCAATTAAGGATGGGAAAGGAAAGGCAAAGCTGCAAATTACCCCAATATACAAGGGCGCAGGGCGACCACACTATTTAACCTGGGCACAAAGGGATTATCTATAGGGGACATTAAGAGCTTGTTGGTAGCAGCGGTAGGAGATCAAGCAGAGACATGGATTAAAGCTGGGTAGCAGGGAGTAACGCTAAGTAACGATGCCGATGATGGTGCATCATTTAACAATATCAGAGCAGTTGTATGGGATGTGCTGTAACGCACGTTCCCAGACACCCCGGATTTACAATCAATAATGCAATACACAATGGGGGATGAGGAAGATGGTATGCAATATATTCTCAGGATTCAAGAGATGTGGAGAGCATAAATGGGCAGCACCTGGGATCAATCAATGTCACTGATTCATTTTGTTGTAAACAGAAGGCTTTCCAAAGAAAGGCAGAAACCGCTCGACAAGAGAGTTTGGGTGGAAGCAAAGGAGTGGCCCGAGATTAAAAGCATTATAGTCCACCATTGTAGGTGAATCAAAGAGTGAGAGAAAGAAACTGTTCAAAAGAGGCAGGCAGCGGAAGTAAAACTAGTTCAAAATAAACTGGTGAAAGAAGCGGCAGCATCTCCAGGGCTGCCCCAGGAGCATACGGGAGACGAGGGGTGTGCCTCTATTGCGACTCAGACAAGAATAGCAGCAGTCTGGGATGATGGTGGAAAAGGACAATGGGGAGGAAACCAGCACTTCTCGAGACCCCAGTGGCAAGGAGGGCAGCAATGTGGGCGAGGTGGGTTCTGAGGACCTAGGGGAGGGGGATTTGGAGGGCCTGTACCAAGGGGTAGATAGCCTGGACAGTGCTGGTCCTGTGGGAGGTGTGGGCACTTTTCGAGAGAATGTCTGAGCAGACAGGGAGGGTGTTATAACTACAATCAACAACAGTATGAGTACCCCCACCCAGGTAGCCCCAATGACCCCCTCGTAGAATGTCATCAATAAATACCAGATTCACCAGGCCTAGACACAATTACCTTCTGAAATCATACTGCAAAATGTCTGGTCAGAGAGGTCTTCCCCCGCTGGGGAGTGTGTGACATTTTAAGGTCAGATAATGGCGCCCCCTTTTTTAACAAACTCTTCAAGGAAACAACTACCTTCTTAGGATTTAAACACTGGATGTGCTCAATCTACCACACTCAAGCAAATGGGTTGGTGGAGAGGATCAATGGCCTCCTTAAAAGCAGACTGTCTAAGCTATGCAACACCCTTTAAACAAATTGGGTTAATTGCCTGTTTCTGGCTCTGTTCCATCTGCGCACACAACCCAGTAAGACCACCACCTGTCCCCCTATGAAATAGTGACTGTCAAGCATATGCAAACACCCCTATCGCCTGTCAGAAGAGCATCTGATGGTCATAGAGCAGCTGCAATACTAGGAGAAGAGTTTAAACAATACATGTCCCAGCTGACACATGCGATAAGGTGTATTGCAAAACAAATGGCTCTGGCACACACATAGGATGTCCAAACGACAACTACCCCACATACTGGCAGCACACCTGCACAACCATTGTTGCCGGGGGAAATGGTCTACGTCAGAAGATTAGTGCAAAAATGGAACAGCCCCTTGGTCCATGGGCCCTACGAGGTTGCGTTTTCCATCCCCCTTGCAGTAAACGTGAAGAGGTTGAGATATTGGATACACCTCTCAGGTGTTCGCACGGGCCCACTGGACACAACACAAAGTGTCTAAAATGTAGAAAACAACACTACCTCAAATCACGTAGCTTCTTGCTAACTACCACCAACCTCTCGCATCCTCCCAAAGATTCGTCTGAACTGCTTGCGCAAAAGCCTGATGAATATAAGCTCTATAATTCAGCAGAGACATTTTTTGCATCTCTAGTACCCAGCATCCAGACATGGACCAATGAAAAATGGCTCCAAATAGTGTGATGGGAGCTGATCCAGCAGGCTAATGTTATGGAACAAGGGTTCAATGTCATAAAAGTGTAACTAAGGACACTTAGACTAATGACAATGCAGAACCACTACGTACTGGATCTCCTGACAGCCATGGAAGGAGGTGTTTTCAAAAGGATCAGGAGTTCATGTTGCACATTTGTGCCTTCTGAAGATGCTGAAAATGGGACATTGTCACACATCATTGCAGCAGTACATGAACTAGGGGTAAAACAAGATGGGCTCCAAGAAGAAGACAAGCTCACTGTGGCCTTCAGCCGGGTCCCATCATGGCTTGGAACATTGGTGAAGATGCTGGTCCCCATCAACGTGGTTATCCTGGTGATTTTCTGCACGTGCCAATTGGGTCTCCAGTCTTGTGCCAAAGCTGTGCCTAATAGTGCAATGATGATGGTTAGTATTGGGAATACTAAGGTGCCTCATGATACAAAAAAGGTAGAGATACAAACTGAGCAAAATGACCACCCCGTTCACCACATGGTCTCAATTCCTATTGGAGATATAGTTGATAATTTATATCACACAACAATTGTTCCTACCCCTGACCCTGAAAACCATAAGGAGGTATGGGTGGATCTGGCAGGTGGTGGAGGGTGCATCTGAACAATAAGCACTAAGAGGGGAAAGTTTACGACACATGTGTAGAGCGTATATGACAATTAAGGGAACACCAGCATGTGATGAAGCAGAAAGGCGTGCAAATGAGCATAAATATGGGGGAGGAGAATGTGTTGCTGTAGAAGTAGTGAAAGAGGGGAATGTTGGGATGGAAATGAGTATATCCCACCCCCTTAGACACTTTCAGTTGAGGTGAACCCCATATGAAGTGATGTAGTGTGTCGGGGGAGAAAAACCACACTATTAACACAGTGAAGAAGCTATGTAGCACCAACAGTAGATGCATGGCAATAGAAAACCAATAGAATAAAACTCCATTTTGTAGTAGGCCATGAAGCGCAGAATTGTATGATCATGCTGCACCCGCCATATTCCATGAACCCAGTTCACTAGAGCCAACCTCAGTAAGACAACATGAATTCACACAGCCAGTTCTCACTGAAGTTCACTTCCCCCTTGTCCCTCCACTGTTCCAAACATGTAGTATCTTTCAAAGGAATGCACCCTGCAAGAGCGTGAGACAACAACAGGCTCCACAAATCATCTATTCATCTCCAATAAACTGTCAATATTCCCTTAACCCAAACCTAGTGAGCCCAAAACTAGGCCCACACCTCTGACTCTACCCCCACACCTCTGCATTCTCTGATAAGCAAGCAGCCCTCCTGTCCTAACACAAATCAAAGTGGCCATAAAAGATCCAAGCATGCACGACTGTATTTTTTACATCATAAAACACAACTTTTGTAACAAGAGGTACGGGGGGGATAAATTATAGATCAAACCCAGGGTGGAGACCTTGAGTGTGGGAAATGCGATATCAACGAAGCCCTGAATGTATGGGTCAGCATGACTGTAGTTTATCCTCCCTTCCCCCTAGCACCAGTTTCCGTGCCGCCCAGGTGCATGCCACAGTGATGGAGTAGGGGCCTTAGCAGGTTAGTTTAGCTGTAACAAAGTATCATATGAGCAATCTGACCTTGACTCAAGACTGAGATGACCCCAGCTGACCCACATGGTTCCTGATCGACAGCAACAGAACCAACCAATTGTAGCCTGGCATCCCCTATGAAGCTGGCCCATCTAGAGGGTTCTGCCAGTCGGTACCACCAGTTTCTACTATATGTGATGACGCCACAAGGCCTTTTAAGCTTGTGCTTGTCATTAGATTAACCAGAGCGCTCTCGAGCAACAGAGTCCTTTTCTGATCTGTGTATCCTGTACAATAAATTATCCTTGCAACGCTATCTCCTGGCCTCTTTCCCTAGAGGGTTGTCTTTATTCTGAAGTGTGCATAAAAAGGAACTTGCCTTCAGTAGTGTGGGTGGAGGTGGAGAGGGGGCAGGTAGGTGGGTGGGTGGGGTTGTAGAGAGAGGGTAGTGTGGGTGGGTGGGGTAGAGAGAGTGGGGTTTGAGGGTGTGGGTGGAGAGTGTAGGGGTAGGGTGGGTTGGTTAGAGAGTGGGTGTAGAGTAGGTGGGTAGAGAGTGGGGTTAATGTGGGTGGGTGTGGGTAGAGAGAGTGGGGGAAGGGTAGGGTGGGTGGGTGTTGATAGAAAGAGTGGGGGTAGGATAGGTGAGTGGGGAAGAGTAAGTAGGTGTAGTGGCAGTTGGTAGACAGGGTGTGGTTAGGATATGTGTTGGTAGAGAGAGTGAGGATTGGCTGGGTGAGGGTAGAGAGGGTGGCGATTTGGAGGGTGGGGTAGAGTCGGTGTGGGTATGGTGAGACGGGGGGTATGGTGGAGAGAGGTGGAGGAGTGTGTGGGCTTAGTGAGAGTGGAGGTGGGGGATAGATGATGGTAGTTGGTTGATGTAAAAAAATAACCGAAACAAAACCCAACAAGCACATGTAATGGGTGTGGGGTTGGAAGGTAATTGGGGCAGAGAGAGTGGGTGTGGGGTGGGTGGGTCTAGAGAGAGTGGGGATATGGAGTAGATAGAGTGAGTGTGGGGTGGGTCGGTTAGTGTAGAAAGGCAGCCTCAGGAGGACAAAAAACAGATTTGCTGTCAAAGGTAGCACGAAAATAGCCCTATTGTCATGAAAAATAGATCAAAGTAGCCCTAGATGAAATCACTCTACAGCTGTGAAAAGGAACACCCCGACTTGCTTCTTACACAGCTGCTGATTGGAACAAATATTGTTAGGGAACTTCTTATTGGGCAGTACGGTGGAGGAGTTTGGAAAAAGAGATTTTAGTTATTTGGTATTTTCATGCAATGGCATTGCCTATTTCTGTGCCAACCAGACATTCTCCGTTTCCGGACTCCCATTCCGTCTCTCTCTTCTGTAACAATGGTTTTGGCAATTTTGTGCTGCAAGCACCAGAAAAATGTACCAGCAACTAAAAGTGTCAGTAATTCTGTTAATGTATTTTATTTTTTTCAGCATTAATGGAATTTCTGCCCTTTTTCCCGAAAGACCAAATTCCGATTTTTTGACATTGAAGTGGAGGATTTACCCAACCAGTAGCGTGCTCTCCAGGGGAGAAATTCATCGACTGACTGTCTGTTTTCATGAGTCCGTACACCTGGATATTTATTTATTTATTTCCATTTATAAAGCGCGCAGCTGCCCTAGGGCATCGTGGCGCTGTTACAGTATATTCACTTGGGTGCAGACAAAAACAGTTCCTTGCTTACAGTGGAAAAAACAGTTATTTGAATAGTATGGTTTTCAGAGCCTTTCTAAAGGATAGGAGTGATTTTTCTTTCCTGAGTTTGAGAAAGCAGAGAAAGAAGAGAAATTATGAATCAAACAAATCGAGGCCTGATAACGATCGTGTCCCCGGGTGTTCAGCATTACCTGTTATGGGCAGAATTTCCTAAGTATAGAGTCCTCGTGTCAAGGGTGAAGTTTTTACTGCAACCCGGGAGGATGGCTCAAGGATATCGTGCTTGCCTTGGAAGCAAGACGACACAGAGCAACACAGGTTCGATCCCCGGTTCTGGCTTAGAAACCTTTGGGTATTAAGAGTGTTATAAATGACCTATCATATCATGACCTATCATATCCCCCTAACGGCTGTGGTGGCAGCATGGGCCAGGGGGTGCAGATAGATCCTGCCCAATTTGCAAAGCCACATATGAGGACCTGGCTCATTTGATTTTGTTTTGTCCTGCATATGCTAAGGCAAGAAACCTGCTGATACGTCCACTACTAAGGGAATTGGGTGTCGTGAAATATAAGCCTGCTCTAACCTATCTGCTATCGGCAAGCTCACCCCAAGTGGGCTGGTCGTTATTTTCGTACTTAAAAACAGCACTTTATCACAGGAAAAGATTGCTTGATATATTGTCCTGACCAAGAATTCTGTTATAATATATCGATTAAGGAATTTGATTGGTTATCCCCTCTGCTCATTGTTCTCATTGTGGTGTTAAAATTGTATTTTTTTATGGTGTCAGAATTGTATGTATTTGCAATGGTTTATTTTTTATATGCAAATCCGAATAAACTTGATGATGATGCAATCTCAATTTAAGGTAAAACTCTCTACGGAGGCCAATGGACTACAAAAATATAGATTTGCACAGTCCGCCAATTGTAATCCAAGTGGTCGCCCACGTGTTCAAGTGGAGGTTATGGTACATGAGTTCACTAGGTCTACGACAGAACTGAAAGAGGCAAAGAAATATGCACCATAGATTACTGAATGCACTGGTTAGTACAGATGCTTTAAGTACCCTAGGTTTGCCCATCTATTTCTGATGAGGCACAGCCTGAGGGAGATTCCCAGGTGTTCTTTGCCTAATTTATAGCTGAAAGCTGTGGTGGAATTGGACATCCAGTCTGTTCCCATAGATGAATTACTTGCATCCTGCAATGTCTGCAGAAATCATGGCAATTTATTACATTGCCCTCCCTGCATTTGCAGAGCTCTTGTGCTTAGAGTGGCCATGTAAACCCCTCCAGCTGCTTATGCACTTACAATGCTCGACGCCCCCAGGACTACAGTGTGTTTTTAGGAAATAATAATTAGGAAAACGCGAGCAGGGCATGCTCTCTCGTTTACTTGGAAGCTATTCAAAAAAATATGTCAGGCTTGAAACCATGGAGCAGCAATGATCCTACACAAGAGGAATGGTTAATTTCACACTTCACCTAGCACTTTCCCTCGGAAAGCCGGACAGCATGTGAGTGCCACATCTTATAAAGGTCAGCAAAGCTTGTAGAAACATAATAATTCAGCAGTCTGGATAATTGGAAAGGAGATGTTGATGGGCTCATAAATATTCTGATTTGGACGTGTTAAAACATGAAATTGACCTTCTGCTCGTTGGATGCCGTGAAAAGCACATTCTCTTTCCTAGAAGGGCAAGTTAATGAGGAGCTTTCCACTTTCAATGATGCGCGGGCACTCAGAAACCCCATCACTCATGTAACAATGTAAACATGCAGCCTGCCCTAAAATGGCGGCTTCTCAATAGATTTCCATTATGCGCAGTAGAGTAATCTTTGCAAAGCAGGAGGAGGAGCACTTAAAATGAACGGCTAATGAAGGTGTTTTTATAAGGATCCATAATAGAATAGCTTATAGGGGTAAACGACAGTGACTTTTCTTTGAGCGTTACACGTCGAGATCATGAGACTTTGGAAATAGGACACAGCGCATTGGCTGTGACATGTGAACCGAGACCAGTAACCCCTCCTGGAAAAAAATAGGTGCCACCGCAGCTTGTCTAGGTTTATGATTAGTGGGTGTAATACGCACACATTGAGACTCTGTGACCTATTGGCGCACCATATGCATGGGTCCAATTATTGACCCAATGCCCATGTATATGATTGGGCAAGGAACAGTCAAGAGCCAATCCCTACTTTTTACAGGAACCCCTTCAATTTGTGGCGTGTCAATGCCTTTCACCACCTCATTGAAGTTAGTTAATAATGGAGGCCAATTGGAGGAACTAGGACTTGAAGCAGAACATTGAGAAATCTCCAGCATAGGCCAGGATCATGAATCCAGACTTCTTGCATTTCTAGTGTGTCTAGGAATGTAATAGCTTTCCATATAATATATGGCGTTATCTCCCCCTAACTGCCGCTCTACCAATGCATTACCCACACATGCCATGGCTCATGGCATCTGTTTAGTTCCACCAGCACCCATTGCCAGCTCTGCGTTGGGATGACTATCCGTGCCCCTGTTTTCCATAGTATCCATCTTTGAATGACCTTGCAACTAAGCATTTCAAGTCTCACCCCATATTCATATAGCACCGGTCAACATGATGCCTCTTGAAGGAAAATTCAATCCTTGGGATGATAGCTCAGCTGCAACGTGCTCGCCTTGAAAGCAAAACGACATGGAGCAACACAGGTTCGATAACCAGGTCTGTACTTAGAAACCTCTGAGTGTTAAGCGCGTTATACATAACCTATCATATCATATAAATCTTATGACGTGGAGTTATGCCACTTTTCCATCCATGGGCATTGCCTTTTCAAGACATGAAAGCAATGGTGACACATAACTAAGTCACACGTTTTATGGACACTCCTTTGCCATCTACCATTCCAAAACCAATAGGTTTTGCTCCGCAATGAGGCAACATGTAAACATTAAAGTGGTACTTGTCACGCAACCCAATTCCCCCATCACCCTTTGCCATGTTCGCCTATCCAGATTAGCAGCACTTCAGCACACTAACCCGGAAACAGTCTTGGTGTTCAGCACCCAGTGCAGTTCATGTCTTCCAGACCCAGAAGAGAGGATGCGCGGCCAATTCAGCGGTCCTCGTCACGCTGCAGCATTTGCAGAGGCCAATGCGGGGCTCGTGCAGCCAAACAGATGTTGGGGAGTCGGGCGAGGAATGAGAAGCATAAACGCAAACACTGTGTAAAAATGGATTAATCCCAACGCAATGCTTTTCCTGGAAAACAGTTCCACATAAGACCTCCGTGCAACATAATGGTTCCCCCCACCACAGCGGCAGGTGTTTATCTCTTCCGGCGCGAGCTGAACGTAATTGAATTGCTATCTACCGAGTTAAAAGTGAGAACATTATTTCAGCCGAATTAAGTTCTTAAATACCAACTGCAATAGCAACCCCTCGGCGGTGCTATCTGCAAATGTTCAGTGTGCAGAACGCGCAGATTAAAACGCGCATATATTTTCCACCACAAGCCTGT
Organism: Ambystoma mexicanum; assembly: GCF_040938575.1. NCBI lineage: Eukaryota > Metazoa > Chordata > Amphibia > Caudata > Ambystomatidae > Ambystoma > Ambystoma mexicanum. Next base: position 262,232,272 of record NC_090924.1, read on the forward strand.
CTGAGCATTTCTTCTCGCGAACTTCACAGCACTCCCCGTGGACAACGTTCTGAGCCAGAAGCTGGACTTTTTTTTTCTTCTGTTGCAGTGTGCATATTCGAGATACGATTATCGCTTTTGTTTGCTTAATTATTTCACACACACACACACCGAGGACCGCCTAACGTAATTGTTTCAACATACGGGCGTGCTTGATTAATGGCTTCATTTAGTCTGTTAAGTAAGGCAGTACTAACATCCAGCAGGACAAATATTTACTAGAATAGCACGTTTATCTCCAGGGGGCTTCTGTTCATGACAATGAAACAAATGAATAGATGGACTCGGGAATACATAATACCCACCACCTTCCTCCAGATTGTTGAGCTCGTGGGATCTCATTTTAGAGTGTTGCGTGTTTGACATCGGGGACAAGTTACATTAATAATTCAACGTAAGTGGGTCCCCGTCGCCAAATATTGGTAATTGACAGAGCAGAGTGCACCAGGGCCAGGCAAAAAGTGGTGTAAAAGTGTGGTTCTTTGTGATTTTAATTAACCAAACAATAAAGAATGACATTTTAATGAATTCAACAGCCCCGTTTCCCCATATTTAAAACCCCACCCCCATATATATATATATATATATATATATATCTTTTTTTTAATTCTGTATTTTTTCATTGTTTTGTATTCGTTATAAATCCATTCTTTTTTTTTATTAGGTATAATTACTAGATGCCAGTGGCATTTGCAATGAACATGTTTTGCTGGTGCATAAAGCCGGCGGACCCTATTTGGAGCCCAATCATTTGCGCAGGCATGAGAATGCATAGTGGCGCAAATGCTGGAGAATTTGTATGGCAAAGAGGAAGGCAGTCCGTGGAAACGGAAGTTGTGTTTCACCCCTTCTCTCCGCCATACAAATGGACCATGAGCCGTGAAGTAAATCACACCCGTATAAGTCTTACGCAAGACTTTTACGCGTGTGCAGCTCATTCAAAATGAGCTCTTTTGTAGAGTCATACGGCCTCATTATAAGTGTACCAGTCCGGTAACAACGGTGCCGGCAAGCCTACCAGCACTGTTGTTACCGGACCGGCACACTACAGGTCTACTTGCTAGAGTTGCTGTACCCGGCAAGTGGGACCCTGCCGGGCACAGCGGCCACGGTAAGCAGACTGACTTGAAAATACCGGTACTGTTATTAACGGTGCCGGTGCTATCGTGTTCCCCATTCCCATGGGAGTGGGTATTAACATTTACTGGCGCCTGACTTCCCGGAACGCCAGGGTCGTAATCCCCTGGTAATTCTGGCAAGCCTGGCGTCGGTAAATATTGCAAGTCTGGCGCAAACTGTCGGTTTTACCAGCACGGCTACTGCCGAACTTGCAATGACGCCCATAGTCTCCCTAAAGGTTTGATGGTGTAACCTTGAATCTATCTTTGATGCCTTCGGACCAGATTTCTTAACCAATAAAATCAAAGGGTCACAGACCAGACAGAAAGAGAGCGAGAGGAGTCAAGTTTATCAGGTGTTAGGGAGAATTCTCATAAATTTGCTAATTCCCTCTACCTTTCTTGCCCTCTAGCTCTTTTGCTAAACTTTGGCACTTTGAACTTTTCATTTCACTGTGTTTTCTTTGTTTATTTCTTTGGTTATGGAGTTTTAGACAACTCCATAGGCATCATCTTTTCATTTATGTCACACAGCAACCTCAGTGTGATGACACAGGGAAGCCTTTTCGTCTGTCCCAAGGTTTAAATACATTCTCTGGGATAAACTACTGTTTCCCAGAGAATGTAAGATTAAATTGACTTTACTAGTCTTTTTAAAATTCCTAGACCCAGCACACACTATCTTCCTATAGAGAGCTGGAGGGGTTACCTAGTATACCCTATGTCTAGAAACTCATGTAGCAGTCAAATGCTACCCTTTCTTCTCGAAATCGCTGGTGGCAGTGGTTTTTCCACGAACTACCTTGGTTTTTCCTGACCGCGAACACTGGTAGCCTTAAATCGCGGGAGCCATGTTTTTAAGATGGCATCTGAGCCTCCTTTGTTTAAACAGGTCCCGGTCTTCTTTTTTTGCCATTTATTTTAGGAAAGGTCCTTCTAGAGTTTGTCTCTGCATGCCAAACCAGGTTTGGTCCCTTTGTTCATTAAATTTTGAACAGCTTGGAAGAGTTGGCGTCAAGGACATACAATTGACATTTTTGTGTGCTAATTGTTCCTTTGGCGGGCTTCAGGACTGAAGACCGCCTCTGGCGCCCGATTGTCTGGGGTGGGCAGGAATTGAGGGAGGTTCCCGAAACTCCCTGTGCTTAATCTCCTAAGAGACCCAAATACACTCTGGCCTGATTACCTGGCTGACTTTCCGGCAAGGGCAGCCACCCTGCTCCGTGAGTGTCAGCTAGGATGGAATGAATGGGAGAGAACTAAATAAAAGGCAAGTCTCTTGACTTGGAAGGCTGTGTCAACAACTGGAACGAAAGAACCGAAGACGAGCTTGAAGAGGATGGCTGCTGCAACTCTTGGACTGTTGGTTTGCCCGGTGAAGCCCTGCTGCAGGTCCGAATCGCCAAGTTCATCTCGACAGAGAAGCCCTGCAAGGATGACTTCTCCCTTTGAGTTGGTGGGACCAATCAACTCAAACCATAAGCCACCTGGATACCATTCTCGGAGCTGGTTGTATTTTCCTCAGAGTTCTGCGGGAAACCACAAAAACCAGGGAGATGGACACCAGTTTCTGTGCTTGACTACAGCTACCGGAATTAAAGATTTGCCATTTGCCAGCTTTTTTACCAGTCCCAGTGCAGGAGTCCCCCAACGTCCTCCCTCTTGTCCCCATGACTGAGGCTCAGGAACCGCGAGATCTGCAGGAACTGCCAGGAACAGAAGTCTTCAGCTGCATCTTTTTCTTCATTGTAAGGTACTGTGAAAACCCGATGCAGAGAACTTACCTCTCACTGCGAAAGTGCTTGAAACTTTGTCAACTTGCAGGCCTAGTCAGCTTGTGACCCAACATATGAATCTTTCTTTTACAAACGATTTCTGAGAACTTTGACAAGACTTTTCTGTTTAACTACCAGAACTGCTTTATCCTATACAAGACTTTAGCCCATTGACTTTGGCCTAACCTATTTTATTGATTGACTCCTCTGGTGACTCAAAGTATTTGCACTGTCTAAGAATAACTGTAAGCTTCTTTTTTAACCTATGCCTTTTTGCTCCTACTTCAAAGTACTCTGAAGGTCATGTTGCTCCTCCTTCAAAGTAGTTTAAATGCCTCAGAAACATACAGTGTAAAGTACTGAAGTATATTTGTGTGTGAGATATATTGCCTTCAGAACAGAAGAGACAATCGCTGCATGGATAGATGAATAATAATCTCACCATCTGGGTGCTTGCAAGTAGACCTTGGATGGTTCCTGGTGTAAATTAGCTGCACACTGATGCAGAAAGTGGCCATTAGCTCCTTCCATCCCAGCATAGCCGATATTGTAGCATCCATTTCTACTGGCTATGATCTGGGGAGGGATGCAAAACTCCACCTTGTAAGCATTCCTTTCACCCATTCACACCTCCAATGGCCTCTATAGTGACCATTTCACCTTCAGGGACACCGTCATTACATCTACATCCCTTCCCATAAACTCCTCGTGGCGCTTGACAATCTCACCAATCCATCATGGCCACCGACAGAGAAGTATGCGGCTCTTCAATTCATGACTGCCATTTATCTGAGCCTTGGTTACAAGGTGAGCATATGTATGCACAGTAGTTGCATCATTGCATGCAGCAGGCCCTAAACCAGGAGACTGGAAGTAGATACTCCACATCTCCGCAGTGCACTATTTACTGTATGAATGCCATGGTGATGCTTATTAATTTTAGCTCACGGCTTGTATGCATGGAAGATGAAGGTTACTTGGCCTGTTTGACAGCATCATTTGGTGAGATAAAGACTCATCATTCTAGTTATTATGTGGACTGATGTTATTACTATAAAATGATCTTCTGACCAAAAGAGAAGAAAACCTGTTTTGTGTTCTCCTCTGCTCTAATCGCAGTACTACATCATACATGTTCTCACTCTGGTGGTGCATGCTATCAATTTCTGGGAGATTTGTGCAATCTATTGGCTAGGGCTGCAGAGCTGATGTCCATTTTCCATGATTTTAGGACACTTGTGTCAGTTTTAGGGAGATTCTTGTTACATATGGGGCGGGGGTGGAAGAGTTACATGTTAGATGCCCACTTACAAATAGCTTGGGGCATCTGTCCTCATTTTACAGAGATGTCCAAGCTGTTAGAGAGGCTGCAGTACTAGTGTCAGTGTGCAGCGAGATGTGGGACAACAGTATACATTTCAGGGAGATTGAGTAAGGGATTACACATGTTTTCAGGAACGGTATCCATTTTCTTTGTGACTTGGTATGATCATCAGGTGTGTTCAGTCTGAATACTCCTGCAAACTGCCTGGATATGGATCAATGAGATGGTATTGAGATGGAAAGACCGGTTCACAATATATGGAAGATAGAGACAGCCAATATCAGAGTTGTGTCCCTTCAATGGATGTGCAGTACTGGAAGGAAATACCCTGATGAACATGGTTACATTTTAAACAAACTGCCAGCTTGCAAATGGATCACACATGAAAAAAACGAATAGCTGAGATGTATTTGAAAAATGTTGTCAACATGGACTGTCCCTTTTATTTGCTAACTAATGAAATGTGCTAACTATATGTCAGGGCAAAACAAGAGAGGTGATGTATGGAAGTTTTAGAATTAATCCTAACCTATGGCATTGCTCTGGGCAACCCTCTAGACCATCGTTCTTTTCCTGCCAAGCCATTACAAAAGGGGAAAGACCATATGCAAATCAGGATTGGCCCTGCCCCAAAAGGGACAGTCCAGCTCAAACTGCTTGGTCACACACATCCGTTGCGCACAAGACATGTGTTGGCATATTTCGGCCTCATCAGTGAGGATAGCTTGGGTCTCTATGCCCAGCATGCAAGAGATCCAGGTCTGGGCATACCCGTCCCACTTGAGCTGACTACAGAAAAACAAAAGAGGTGATGCTGGAATGTTTAGAATTAATCTTAACATCTGGCATTGCTGGGGGCTACCCTCCAGATCATCGTTCTTCACCTGGCAAGAAATTACAAAAGGGGAAATACAATATGCAAATCAGGCTTGGTCCCACACAAAAAGGGGCAGCCCAGCCTGAACTGTTTGATCACATCCCTTCTGCACGAGAACACACGCAGAACCAAATATTTTTTGGCCTAATTGGGCCTCATCAGTGAGCAGTAGGCACCTAGAAGTAGTTCAAGGAATTAACTCAGATCTGTATGCAATAGGCTCTGACTTGGCCTCCACCACCTTCTGCAGGTGAACCCAAAAAAGATGTTATATTCCTAACAGGTCTTAAACCTAGTGAACACCTACCCCTTGCTTTGAAAGCTGCTCCAGGTTGAGGCCCGTATCTCCTTTAACGTATTCGTTATTCATGCACAAAACCCTTTAAGCAGTGACATAATTGTCTGATATAAAATCTGTGGTTATTCTTTTTTCCTAAACTGTTCGTTATTTTATAGAAAAAAGGTTGGTACTGTCACTAGTGCTATTTGTCCTCCACCCATTTCTAATAGGGGTATTTCAAAAGAGTAAGCTTGGATTGTACCAGACTCTCCATCTTAGAATGCTACTCTTCAATCCGAAAATAATGCATATACTTATTCTCTGTTTCAATGATGTGCTTTGTTCAGTTAAACAAACACAACATTCAGATTATGATTAAAATATAACATGGAAGTGATCATTAGAAATGAACGTTGTACAATGTTTGAAAGAGACAGTTTGTAATGGTAATACAAATAAATAATTTGCATTTTTTCTAATAATGGTTTTTGCACAAAAAAAAACACAGACCTCCCACATCAAGATATCTGTCATTTGTCTCTGATTACACAGCTGTCAGAACGACTGGGTTGGCTCTAGCAAATGCTCATCTGACAATTTGACTCTCTCCACCTAGAAACAGAACATAGACATAGAGAGAGAGAGACAGATACACACAGTTAAAGATATACAGACTGACAGAGAGACAGCGGAAGAGGTCGTCATATGAAACAGTGGACGGAGCTGGTATTTCTGCAAAAAATGAATAAGCAAAACAAACATTCTAGTGGGTGCAGATCTCCAGGCAAACTGTATTGCATCATTCTCCACTCTTTTATCTTACCTATGCCTTTTGCCCTTTTTAGTTTTTGCTGAACGGTGGCAATAGCACCTGTGGCCAAAATGATACAGTGGTGTGAGGTTTCGTATTTGTGTGCATTTCTTTTTTCTTCCTGTGGAGAATTCATCTAGCCAAGCTGTGCCGTACTCTAACATAGTACTGCCTGGCACACCCTAATTACACGACAACTTCTATCATTCGATTCCTATTACTACGTTTTGTCTCTCCTCGCCCTCACATCTCCATGTCAGTTGTGGTCAAAAGTCTTATAGAATAAAGAGGATACATATCTTATTTTAAACCCATAGTGTGTTTGAATGGCACACTGCGTGACGCTGCATCTGAAACTGTGTCTAAGAGGAAACACAGAGACATTTGTCATCATCTTGCATACACTGGCAAGGCAACATTTTAAAAAAGAGCATAGCTTTTTGAAATATATTTTTGACTCTGTCTGGTTAGGGCAGGATAGCCCGAGCTTTATTGATTTTTAATGAATAAAATGATGCAGGCAATTCTATTTATGAAAAAGGTGTTCTGCTTATTAGTGTCTCTTTCATAGATTCCCATGCCAAAATTATAGTGCACAAAATGCCTTTGCCGAGTTTGTCAGCACCAGCCCAGGAGTGGCAAATGGAAAGTTCAAAGGTCACTTGTGCAGTCCTGTTAACTGTTGGAAACCACAGTGACTGCACACAGAAGTGTTTTTTTTTTAACTGCCTGCACCTTTGGTACATTATTTATATATATATATATATATATATATATATATATATATATATATATATATATATATATATATATATATATATATATATATATATATACAAAAACATTGTTAGAGGGACGTTATGGTTAAGTTGCACTAGCAAAAATCTATGAAAATCAATGGAAAAACATTGTTACAGGGACGGTATGGTTACAGGTAAAACAGGAAAACCCCCAAAATGTAACAGTTATGGTAAGCTAAGAAACCATAACTCTTGGCACCAGTGTGCACTGCAAGGACTAACACCCATGCCATCAAAGATGCCATCACAAATCTCATTCATCTTCATTTTCCCATGGGCGAAGTATGCCATTGGCACATGTCAAACAAAGATACAAATACACTTCTTTGCAATGTACTGCGCTGTCTGCATTCACGGACCAAATAGAAAATGATGCTGCCACATCAGTGCCTGCATAATGTGATAGAAACGTATGCAAGAGATTGGAAACAAACACATGAAGTAGGCAAGTGCCTCCTTCACCGCAAATGGCACTGAAACTCATGTAACATGCTGTGCAACTTTCCCTGCCCAATGACCAATAATAATATCAGTATGATTGCGTGCCACCAATGAATCACACAGACAAACCAAAATCAGGCACTCCATTGTAGCTACTCCATAACACTACACATGCACATGATAGATTGCAAAATGAGTAGCCACTGCACAGTGTTTTTCATTCACTTTCAGTCAATGAATGTTGGAATCCCCGAAAACTTGTACGCTGTGCCTCGTGAAACACACAGCTATTACCGCACCCTCTCCACTTCTGTCAACAAATACACTGTGTAACATATTCTGTGCATACACACCACACCCACAAACTTTATTGCCCAATCCTGAAGCCTCTGCAGGCCCACTTCTATGGGTGTCATCTGCAAAAGGGGCGTATGTAACACTTGCCACCCTGTAACTATCACAATATTTGCTGTCTTTTCATGCAGGGGGGTGCGCGGGAGTGGGGAATAACTTCAACCAGGGGAGTGGATGTCATTAGTTGTGGTGGCTCTTAAAAGAACCTTTGGGTTTGTTTTTTTTCCTTTTCTTTTTTAAAGGTGCTTCCCTAGAAACACTTGTTTGCTGTTTTCATACATAAATTTGGGTTTTCAACGTAAGCTCACATTCTTACAGTAGGGTCTTCAGTGCAGTGTGTAGATTGTGAAACAACATTTCATTGCCACTCTGCGACAAAGACATGCCAATTGCCTTGAAAAGGTGCATGTATCGCAAACCAATGCTCTCATTCTCACAGGAGGACATCCCAGCAGCACTCAAGAAATCACACATACTTCTGTTGATGAGACCCCTTCCGACCTCTGGCTGGTGACAGGAATCATTGGAATACTTCCACACTATTCTTGGGGTATACATGAGAAAAGCACCTTGGCAGTAGGAAAAATGTACTGCACTGCTTTCATCATAATCTTCAGTTTATGGAACACACAGGAACAAGGCATGGAACCCATATAGAAGGCTCCAAAGTGCACAATCACAACATGTACAGTTGCTGAAGAGGCCAGGCGTCGACATTCTGCGAGCAGTCCACCGAAACAGCACGCTTTGACACTACACTGGAAAGTGTCCATTCCCTCCACACCAAAATTGCCAGACAAGTCTTCTAGGAGGGCATACACACACAGATCTTCCACAAAGCCATCACCCATGATGAAAACTGTGCGTCTTACCATGTTTGCCAGTCGCAGTACACAAAGTAATGGAGAAAGTGAATGCTACACTTTCCTGTGATGCACACCCAGAGCACCTGATTGGCCAAAGGCCATAGTCCCATTTCCATTGGCCAACATGGTGAGAAGCACAAAATGTGCCACATGCCTTTCCCCAATGACCGCGAGCGCACGCCCCGGTGAAGCAGGAGTACTCCTTCTCCCTATTGGTGCTTTCCTGTGACGTACACCTTAAGCACCTGATTGGCCAAAGGCCATAGTCCCATTTCCATTGGCCAGCATGCTGAGAAGTGCAGAATTTGGCACGTGCCTTTCTCCAAGTACCGTGAGGGCCGCGCCCCAATAAAGCAGGAGCAGTCCTCTTTCCTACTGGCACGCTTTCCTGTGACAAACACCCTGAGCACTACCTGATGGGACAATCGCTACAGTCCCATTTACATAGGCCACCACGGTGAGAAGCGCCAAATGTGGCACGTGCGGGTCCCCAAGTACGTCGAGGGCTGGGCCCGAGTAAAGCAGGAGTCACTCTTTCAATTGTTGCACACCCTAAGCATCTGATTGGACAATCACCACAGTTCCATTTTCGTGGCCACCATCCGCAAAATCCCCAGATGTGGCTTTCGTGCTGCATGCGGGTGTGGGGGAATAACTTGCAACCAGGGTAGGGGTAGTTTGTGGTAAGGGGCGACACTTAAAAGTGCATGTTGCATTTTTTTTAGATGCGTCTACAGAAACACCTTTTTTTAGTTTTTATCAGGCTGTGTGTTGTTTTGTGCTCACATTAGTACAGTAACCTCTTCACTGCATCCTGTAGATGAGCAAACAAAACTGCATTGCCAATGGGTGACAACAAAATGCAATTCTCTTGGAAAAACTAAGCATTTCCACAACTAATTAGGTCATTGTTGCAGAAGAACATTCCACGAGCGGACAAACAATTATACATGCTTCTGTTGATGAGACACCTTCCTGCATCTGACTCAGAACAACCTCCATGAGCACTGGGCCATACTCTTCATGGTATTATAGATGATAAAAGCACCTTGGCGGTGGGAAAAAGCGTCCTCATGACATTCAGCAATCTCCTCAGTCTACGGAACAAATCCAGGCAAGGCAGATAACCCATATGCATGCCGCCGTAATGGATGATGATAGCATCTACTACTGGAAAATAGGCAAGGTCTTTGCAAAGTGCATGCATATCGACAAAATTGCACTCATACACAGCGTTCACAATGCGTCGACTCCTTCCAAACCAAAATTGCCATCAAAGTGTCTTTGCAGGGCATAGTTGTGCAGATCTATCACAAAGGGATCACCTACAATCAACACGATGCGTTTTGCCATGTCAGCCACCCTCAGCATGCACAGTATAATGTAAACAGTTTCACCTCCCCTTTCTGTTAACCACACCCACACTACCTGACTGGCTAATCCCCACACTGCCATGGCAATTGGGCAAGGTGGTGTAAACGGCAGATTTTAGCGCATGTGCTTCCGAAGGTAGCGCGAGGGCCGCACCCCTGTAAATCTGGAGCAGTCCTTCTCTCCTTTGCACCATCTTCTCTGCAGCTCTACTTCATTGGGTTAAATAGGCACAAACGCATCCACCAATCGCATCAAAGCCGCCATCATCCAACACAGTCACTCCTGTACCGTTACACATTTACATTACAAATGTGCCATTCCAAAGTACGTCCACTACAAAGTTCAATAAAAGTATGCACGATTACTCCATCCGCATACATCCACATAGCCACCCAGGATGCAGCATGTGTAATACTGAAAGTACAGTGTAATCCACTACCTTTTTGTGATAGTGAGGCAGGGTATACAATATCAGACCGGGTAGGAGATTCAATCTTCCAGTGTAGATGTATAAAGGTTTTTTTTCTTCTTTTTTTACATGCATGCAGGCAACTTTTTTTGTATTTTCTCTTCATATGTGTTTCTGTTTGCCTCTCCTCACATTTTACCACATTCTGGTCAATGCTTCTTGCACAGTCTAAAAGAAAACGGCATTGCCAATGGCGCTCAAATAAATGTCATTTCTACAGATCCACAGCATATTTTGCAACTTCATAATCTCATAGTGGGTGGAGAACATGCCAGCAGTCTGCCTAAACTCACACATAATTCTGTTTATAGCACACCTTCCGACCTCTTGCTGGGGACAAAATACACCGTCATGGACCCACAGTCCTCTTGGTGTTATGCATGAGAAAATGACCTTGGCATTAGAAAAAATATGCATCACTGTGGACAGCAACCTCTTCAGGTGACGGATTAATCATCAACACGACATGTAACTCAAATGTAGACTTCCATAGTGCACCACAACAAATTCCACATTCGTGACAGATGCCACATATCTGCAAAGGAGAACCATCCTCCTGAAACTGCAGTCACACTGACAGGCCCAGAAAGCATCCACTCCTTTCAACCCAAAATTACTTGAAATGCCTCTTTGCACACAACACCTGTGCAGATGGCGCACAAAGGTTTCACTGACAATAAGTACTGTGCGTCTCTCCATCTCGACCACCCTCACGACACAGTATTCGGACAAAAAGGTACTGCCCCTTCTTGTGAACCATGCCCTAAACTACTACCTGCCTATTTCCCACAATTCCATTTCCCTTTCCACCCTGCTCATAATGGCAGGACGTGCACGTGCGCTTTCCCATCTACAATGAGCTCAGACAATACTTCTTCCCTTTGCATGGACACTTTTGAACCACTCCCCCATTGGGTGCTGTCAAATTTTCCATCCATGCAAGCGATCATGTGGGCACCTAACATTATGCACAAACATAACATATGTAGCGGCACTTCTACCCAACTCCCCTGACCATAAAACACACATTCATGAAAACGTGTCACACTTAGCCGAATCCACAAACATACCACAGCCTGCACCACCCCTATGCACCACCCCTATGAACTGCCATTCTCAAACTATTGTTTCACTGGCAACCTATGCACAACAGCTTCGCAATATTGGGCCTACTTCAATAAATCTGCACACAGCAGAGTAACCAACCACATATTCGCTGCAGTTCAACCATACCCACTTCCATACCCACAGTACATACACACTGCCCCTGTGGTCACACTGCACAACTTCTCACTGCACCATCTCCTGCCGTACACCAAATACTGAACCATATTGCAACTATCACCACAATCATGAAATGCACAATACATGCTTTGCAAATCACTTGTGGTGCTGTAGCACATCGACAATGTGCTCCACGCTCATTTTCCAAAAATCAATACCCTGTGCCTCATGCACTGTCAAACCTGAATTGCTCCAGTGGGTGTGCTCCTTGCACACATTCCCCGCACCGTAATGCAACCATGCATGTCAGCATGTCACCAACTACCACTATGCACATAAGCACCATTGGCACCAGCACTCCCAGCCAACCTCCACACTGCAGTGGACATGCATAGTGTTACATGAACTTCCACTATGAAAGTATTGTGTCACTGGCAACTTAACCACCAAATGTTTACAGCATTGGCCATGCTGCAAGCATTGTGCACACAGCACACTATCCAGGTAAATATAAGCTACCCTTCAACCATACCCTCTACCATACTGACAGTATGCAAATACTGCACCCAGTGCCCCCACAGCATGACTTATCTCTGCAGCATCTCCAACAACAGCGCATTGCCATGGAGCTATGCAGCTACAAACTGCAACAGTTACCATAATGTAAAAACATAACACTTTCTCCTGCATCCCTGTGCACTTTCAACACATACTATGGGCGTGCCCACTTAAGTATTGTACCACTGCCAACCTACCCACATTCTGTTTCCAACAATGGCCTATAACGGCTGAAAATTGCTCCACAACCATTCCTTAATTGTCACCATCCTCTAACTGATGCACGTTCAAAAATGCATTAATGTCGTGGGTGTCCTCAAGGCCTGCGGTACCGGCCATGTAATTAAGGTTAAGTTGCTAACCCCATAGGAAGAACAATTTTTGGGTGGCTTATAACTTTGTTGCCCCTGGACGAATCCTCACCAAACTTTGAAGAAAAAGTATAGGGCCAAAGTTTTTCTTGCAATGTTTGGTGAGATTTGGGTGGGCAAAGTTATGGGGGGGTCCCAAAATTTATTTTTTTCCCATAGACTGAATGGAGAAAAAAACGTTGCACATGCCTACAGCCCAAACTGCTGGACGAATGTTCACCAAATTTGCTGCAGGAGCGGCGGCTTGGTTCCGAAAGCATGTTTTTGTAAATTTGGTGGAAATCCGTCCTGTAGTTTTTTTTAAAACGACCAAAAAGTAGGTCAAAAATTAATAGTGATATCTATGTCCGCTCTGCGGACATACTTCCCTGTTTGCTCCGTGGACAGGAATCCAATTGGTTTAGAAGGCAATGTGATGTCCGTGGACATCGGACGCGTCCACTGATTGGGTGGTGAAAAGCGTGAAGTGCGTCAGATTTTTGGAAACGCCCACCATCACGGTAAAACATATAAAAAAAACACACATTGCACTTGTCAAACTTATCAAATAATCTCTGGGGAGGTAAGGGGTAATGAGCATGGGATGGGATATGGCTCCAAGAAGCAATAAAACGGGTGTACCTTTAACTGAGGAGCAGGATTGCAAGAAGAAATGGTTGGTTCCATCTTCACCTGCACACACAGCTCTTGAGAAGATCGTGTTTGATAAAACTCTATCAAGAGATCTGAAGGGACTACAGAATTCTGTCACACTGGAGATTTGGAGGTGTTCCACAATATGTGCCTAAAATACCGGCCCAAGACATTGCATTTCGGTATACAGGGTATGGATTCTCGCACACTACTTGCGTTATTAGCGCATAATAAGAACATAGGCAGACAACAATCTAGAACTGCTGGCAAATTTGGGATGCTTCGATACAAAATGGCCTTTGGAAAAAGAACCAAAAAGCGGGTGGTCAAGCCAATATTTCAAGAAATGGAATTCGATTTTGTGAAAGATCTGATGTTGAGTGTGTTGGACATGCATACTCATGGAATCGTTTGTGGTTTGGTTCCTAGGCCACATACATTGACACAAAACATTGCAAACATGCTCTGTCCACCGAAAGCAGAAATCGTGGAACAGTTGGAATCCTGATACAAATGATTATCAGCTATTTGTATGTTCAACAATTTTGATACATTGTACATGACCAATGAAAAACATCTGTAAGTTGAATTTCAAAGCTAGCAAAAGTATAAATTGTGGAAGCAAACCATTACACTGTTTGAATTATAACACTTTGCGGAGGACCAGCTGTGACAAATAGCCTAGTATGACACAGGTGCTGGAGAGAGAAGGTGGTGGGCAGTCACTGTTCGCTATGCGCAGCCTTTGCAAAGGTGAGGGCTGTTGATGCGCCCTGTGTGCGGAGCTCGCTAGCAGAAAACTGAAGACATGCTCAGCTGACAGGTGGATTATGAATTCTGAGTGTTTTCATAAAATGAGTAAATCCCTGGAAATTTTGCGCAGCATTGGTGTATGCAAGCAAACAATTTGTTTGTTTTTCATAAATATTCCTAATGCTACAGTGCTGCACGTGGGAATCCATGCCGTGGGCCTCAAGATCAATGCCTTGAGCTGTCTACTCCCTTGCGTCCTGCTGAGGTAATTTGTCGCTTCCATTTACGAAAAGCAAGCTAGGCATAAGCCTGTATT